>NW_028270315.1:10000-719373 GCF_037043375.1 Chiloscyllium plagiosum | reverse complement strand
GACTCACCACATAAATATAAGAGAAAATTATTGCAGTTCCTCGAGTCTATACTGAAAACAATAAAATCACAGCAGGTCAGGCAGCATCCATGCAGAGAGATCAAGCTAGTGTTTCGAGTCTAGATGACCCTTCATTCGAAAGTCATCCATTCCCAAAATGACATCTTGCTGTCTTTCCATGGATGCTGCCTGACTTGCTGTGACTTTCATCATTTTTTGTTTTCACTACATAAACATAAGTAGGTCAGAGGCTGGGAATACTACAGCAAATAATTCACCTCCTGACTCCCCAAAGCCTGTCCATCATCTCCAAGGCACAAGTCAGGAATGTGATGGAATACTGTTGGGTGTGTCTTGCTGGAAAAGCACAACAGGTCAGGCAGCATCTGAAGAGCAGGAGAATCAGAGCCCTTTATCAGATGGAATACTCCCCATTTGCCTGGATGGGGGCAGCTCCAACAACACTCAAGCTTGACACCATCCAGGACAAAGCAGCCACTTGATTGGCACCACATCCACAAGCATCCCCTCCCTCCACCACCGACACTCAGTAGCATCAGTGCGTATTATCTACAAGATGCACTGCAAAAATTTACCAAAGACCCTCAGACAGCACCTTCCAAACCCAGAACCACTTCCATCTGGAAAGACAATAGCAGCAGAACACCACCCCCTGCAGGCTCCCCTCCACTGCCCACCCTATCTTGGAAATATATTGCTGGTCCTTCACTGTCACCGGGTCAGAATCCTGGAATTCCCTCACTAAGGGACATTGTGGGTCTACCTACAGCACATGGACTGCAGCGGTTCAAGAAAACAGCTCACCCCAACCTTCTCAAGGGGCAATTAGGGACGGGCAATGAATATGACCCAGCCAGTGACACTCATGTCCCTCAAGTGGAAAAAAAAGGTTGGGATCCAAGGACCAAACCCAGTGGCACTACACTAGTTAAACCCTGCTAACCAAAGTAACCCTACTAACCAGACTAACCCTGCTAACTAAATCCTGCTAACCAGACCCATTTATCTTGACTTGCTGCTTTCTGTTGGTTAATAAATTATACTTAGCTCAAATTTGTTAAGTATGTCCAGGATATCTTTCTCAATCAATTTGGAGATGGTCCAAATTGAAGAGATGGGGCAAAACCTGACCTCCAGTTGGGAAATAAAGCAGACAAATGACTGAGGTGTTAATGGGGATGCACTTTGGGACCAGTGACCATACTTCTTTTAGTTTTAAATTAGTTACAGAAAAGGATAAGTCCAGCCCACAAGTTAAAGTTCTAAATTGCGGCAAGGTCAATTTTAATGGTCTTAGTCAGGAACTTTCAAAAGTTGATCGGTGGAGGCTGTTTTCGGGTAAAGGGACATCTAGCAAGTGGAAGGGTTTAAAAAGTGAGATAATGAGAGTTCAGGGACAGCATGTTCCTGTTAGTGTGAAGGACAAAATTGGCAAGAGTAGGGAACTCCGGATGACTAGAAACATTGAGGTTCTGGTCAAGAAAAATTAGGAGGTATATGTCAGATATAGACAGCTGGGATCAAGTGACTCCCTCAGTATATTGGGCATGTAACAGCACACTTGGGAGCATAGGCTGTCAGGGAAGGATGTCGAGGAAATGTGGAACTTTTTCAAGGAACAGATACGACGTGTCCTTGATATGTATGTACCTGTCAGGCAGGAAAGAGATGGTCGTGTGAGGGAACCTTGGTTGATGAGGGAGGTTGAATGTCTTGTAAGGAGGAAGAAGGAGGCTTACATAAGGTTGAGGAAACAGGGTTCAGACAGAGCAGTGGAGGGATACAGGATAGCCAGAAGGGACCTGAAGAAAGGGATTAGGAGAGCTAAGAGGGGGCATGAAAAATCTTTGGCGGGTAGGATCAAGGATAACCCCAAGGCATTTTATGCGTATGTGAGAAACATGAGAATGATGAGAACGAGGGTAGGTCCGATCAAGGACAGTAGTGGGAGACTGTGTATTGAGTCGGAAGAGTTGGGGGAGGTCTTGATTGAGTACATTTCTTCAGTATTTACAAACGAGAGGGACTGTATTGTTGAAGAGGAGAGTGTGAAACAGACTGGTAAGCTAGAGGAGATACTTGTTAGGAAGGAAGACGTGTTGGGCATTTTGAACAACTTAAGGATAGACAAGTCCCCCAGGCCTGACGGGATATATCCTAGGATTATGTGGGAAGCAAGAGAGGAAATTGCAGTACCGTTGGCAATGATCTTTTCGTCTTCACTGTCAACGGGGGTGGTACCAGGGGACTGGAGAGTGGTGAATGTTGTGCCCCTGTCCAAAAAAGAGAATAGGGATAACCCCGGGAATTACAGGCCAGTTAGTCTTACTTCGGTCGTAGGCAAAGTAATGGAAAGGGTACTGAGGGATAGGATTTATGAGTATCTGGAAAGACACTGCTTGATTAGGGACAGCCAGCACGGATTTGTGAGGGGTAGGTCTTGCCTTACAAGTCTATTGAATTCTTTGAGGAGGTGACCAAGCATGTGGATGAGGGTAGAGCAGTGGATGTAGTGTACATGGATTTTAGAAAGGCATTTGATAAGGTTCGAGGAGAAAGTGAGGTCTGCAGATGCTGGAGATCAGAGCTGGAAATGTGTTGCTGGAAAAGCGCAGCAGGTCAGGCAGCATCCAGGAAACAGGAGGATCGACGTTTCGGGCATAAGCCCTTCTTCAGGAATCCACTCAGGTGGATGGAGCTTGTAAGAGGGCCTATGGTGTATTAGCGTTCATTAGCAGAGGGATTGAATTCAAGAGTCGTGAGGTGATGTTGCAGCTGTACAGGACCACGGTAAGGCCACATTTGGAGTACTGTGTGCAGTTCTGGTCGCCTCATTTTAAGAAAGATGTGGAAGTTTTGGAGAGGGTGCAGAGGAGATTTACCAGGATGTTGCCTGGAATGGAGAATAGGTCGTACGAGGAAAGGTTGAGAGTGCTAGGCCTTTTCTCATTGGAACGGCGAAGGTTGAGGGGTGACTTGATAGAGGTTTATAAGATGATCAGAGGAATTGATAGAGTAGACAGAAACTTTTTCCCTGGGTACAACAGAGTGTTATAAGGGGACATAAATTTAAGGTGAAGGGTGGAAGGTATAGGGGGGATGTCAGGGGTAGGTTCTTTACCCAGAGAGTGGTGGGGGCATGGAATGCACTGCCCGTGGGAGTGGTAGAGTCAGAATCTTTGGTGACCTTTAAGCAGCAATTGGATAGGTACATGGATGGGTGCTTAAGCTAGGACAAATGTTCGGCACAACATCGTGGGCCGAATGGCCTGTTCTGTGCTGTATTGTTCTATGTTCTATGTTCTACTTCAGATGGAAATCAGGAGGGCAAAAAGGGAACATCACGTAGTTTTGGCAGATAAGGTAAAGGAGAATGCAGAGAGTTTCTACAAGTATGTTAAGGGCACAAGAGTAATGAGGGAGAGAATAGGGCCCCTTAAAGATCAATGAGGCAGTCTGTGAGTGAAGTCACAGGAGATAGGTAAGAGCCTAAATGAATATTTCTCATCAGTGTGCTACAAGGATTGGTGCTAGATTCATTGTTGTTCATCATTTGTACAATGACTTGGATGAGAATGTAGGAGGAACGGTTAGTAAGTTTGGGGACGACACTGAAATTGGTGGTGTAGTGGACAGGTTGTCTAAGAATCTTGATCAACTGGGCCAAGGAATGATGGATGGAGTTTAATTCAGATAAATGCAAGGTGTTGCATTTTGGTAGGGCAAGCTGGAGCAGGTCTTACACAGTTCATGGCAGGGCTCTGGGGAATGGTGTTGAACAAGGTGTATGGCATCACAGGTAGACAGGCTGATGAAGCAGCCTTCATTGGTCAGAGGGCTGAGTACAAGACATTGATTTGGACTACTGCATACAATTCTGGTCACCCTGCTACATGAAGGATATTATTAAACTGGAAAGCAAGGATGTTCTTGAATGGGTTGGGACTTTTATTGAGGTGACTTTACAGAGGTTTATGATTAGATTCCCTAGTGTGGAAACAGGCCCTTCGACCCAACCAGTCTACACTGACCCTCTGAAGAGTAACCCCCCCAGTCCCATTTCCCTCTGACTAATGCACCTAACACTATGGGCAATTTAGCCTGGCCAATTCACCTGGCCTGCACATCTTTGGACTGTGGGAGGAAACCCACGCAGACACGGGGAGAATGTGCAAGCTCCACACAGACAGTCACCTGAGGCTGGGATCAAACCTGGGACCCTAGTGCTGTGAGGCAGCAGTGCTAACCACTGAGCTACTGTGCTGCCCGTTTACAAAAATCACGAGGAGCATGGATAGCTGAATTACCAAGGTCTTTTCTCCATGGTAAAGGTAGTCAAAAAGTAGACGGAATAGGTTTAAGGGGAGGAAAGATTTAAAAGGGATCTGAGTGGCAACGTTTTCACACAGAGGGTGGTGTGTGTATGGAGTGAGCTGCCAGAGGAAGTGGTGTAGGCTAGTACAATTAGAACATTTAAAAGTCATTTGGACAGGTACATGAATTGGAAAGATTTAGAGGGATATGGGCCAAATGCAGACAAATCCGACTAGTTGAGTTGAGGAAACCTGGTCAGCATGGACACGTTGAACCGAAGGGTCTGTTTCTGTGCTGTATGACTAAGCAAACCCAAGCACTTAACTAAGTGAAGTAATTTCGAAGGGTTACTTTGTGAAACAATGTTTGAAAGTTCACAATGGTCATCTGGTGATCCCTTTTATAAAACATCCAGGTATCTCCACAGAACTTGAAATTCTTTATTCTTTCATTTGTTGTTGGCGTCGCTGTTTGAGCTGTCAGTTACTGCCCTTCACTAATTACCCTTGAACTGGTGGCCTGATTGGGCATTTCAGGGGGCAGTTAAAACTCAAACACATTGCTGTCGATATGGAGTCATATGTACACCATGTACACACAGGACAATGATAGAAACATAGGAGTAGGCCATTCAGCCTACTAAGTCTGCCCTGGCTGTGATGGAGCCAGCGTAGGCCAGCACAGTGGCTCAGTGGTTAGCACTGCGGCCTCTCAGCACCAGGGACCCAGGTTCAATTCCAACCTTGGGCAACACTCTGTGTGGAGTTTGCACATTCTCCCCATGTCTGTGTGGGTTTCCTCCCACAGTCCAAAGCTGTGCAGGTCAGGGTGGATTGACCATGGGAAATGCAGAGATAAAGGGTAAGGGTAGTCTGTTATTTGAAGGGTCAGTATGGATTTGAGGGGCTGAATGGCCTGCTTCCACATTGTAGGGACTCGATGATTCGGACATTCAGTGTGATCCTGGCTGGTTGAACATTTCAATATCTTTGGTCACCTTCACAGAGACCAGATTTATCTTCCAGGTTTATTAATTAATGTTAACTTCAATGTTTTGTTTTTGTTGGATTTGAAAACAAATTTTTGAAAGCAAAGGGCTTTGAATTAATTGTCTCGTGATCATCACATTACACCACAATCCCACCCCCCTCATTTTATCACAATTCCATTTTCCAACAGTTTGTTAAATCTCGTGTGTGTCTCTGGTTGAGTTGCAGGTCAGGAGCGGGGCCAGTTGCCAGGGAGATCGAGTGGAAGCAGCAATGTTGTCCCTTCATTTGGAGCAACAGGATTTGCAGCATCTACAGGAATGGCTGGAGGAAACAGCAGAGTCACTGAGTCGGAGAGACCAGGAGGCTCTCTCCGAAAATATTGGGCAGCTGGAGGAGCTGCTAACCGAGCACTCAGTGAGGACACCCCTCACCCCCATTAACACAGCACTCAGTGAGGACACCCCCCACCCCCATTAACCCAGCACTCAGTGAGGACACCCCCCACCCCCATTAACCCAGCACTCAGTGAGGACACCTCCCCCCCATTAACCCAGCACTCAGTGAGGACACCCCCCACCCCCATTAATCCAGCACTCAGTGAGGACACCCCCCACCACCATTAACAAAGCACTCAGTGAGGACACCCCCCACCCCCATTAATCCAGCACTCAGTGAGGACACCCCCCCCCTCCATTAACCCAGCACTCAGTGAGGACACCCCCCACCCCCATTAACCCAGCACTCAGTGAGGACACCCCCCACCCCCATTAACCCAGCACTCAGTGAGGACCCCACCCCCCCATTAACCCAGCACTCAGTGAGGACACCGACTCTCCCCCCCCCACCCCCACCACCATTAACCCAGCACTCAGTGAGGACACCCCCCACCCCCATTAATCCAGCACTCAGTGAGGACAACCCCCCCCCCATTAACCCAGCACTCAGTGAGGACACCCCCCACCACCATTAACAAAGCACTCAGTGAGGACACCCCCCACCCCCATTAATCCAGCACTCAGTGAGGACACCCCCCCCCTCCATTAACCCAGCACTCAGTGAGGACACCCCCCACCCCCATTAACCCAGCACTCAGTGAGGACACCCCCCACCCCCATTAACCCAGCACTCAGTGAGGACCCCACCCCCCCATTAACCCAGCACTCAGTGAGGACACCGACTCTCCCCCCCCCACCCCCACCACCATTAACCCAGCACTCAGTGAGGACACCCCCCACCCCCATTAATCCAGCACTCAGTGAGGACAACCCCCCCCCCATTAACCCAGCACTCAGTGAGGACCCCACCCCCCATTAACCCAGCACTCAGTGAGGACCCTACCCCCAATTAACCCAGCACTCAGTGAGGACACCCCTCCCCCCCCTCCCCCCACTAACCCAGCACTCAGTGAGGACAGCCCCCACCCCCATTAACTCAACACTCAGTGAGGACACCCTCCCTCCCCCCACCCCCATTAACCCTGCACTCAGTGAGGACACCCCCCCTCCCCCCCACCCCCATTAACCAAGCACTCAGTGAGGACATCCCCCCCCCCCATTAACCCAGCACTCAGTGAGGACACCCCC
Source organism: Chiloscyllium plagiosum (assembly GCF_037043375.1). Classification (NCBI taxonomy): domain Eukaryota; kingdom Metazoa; phylum Chordata; class Chondrichthyes; order Orectolobiformes; family Hemiscylliidae; genus Chiloscyllium; species Chiloscyllium plagiosum. Next base: position 712,463 of record NW_028270315.1, on the reverse strand, counting down.
CCCATTAACGCAGCACTCAGGGAGGACACCCCCCCCCCATTAACGCAGCACTCAGTGAGGACAACCCCCCCCATTAACCCAGCACTCCGTGAGGACACCACCCTCCCCCCCACCCCCATTAACCCAGCACTCAGTGAGGACACCCCCCCCCCCCATTAACCCAGCACTCAGTGAGGACCCCACCCCCCATTAACCCAGCACTCAGTGAGGACACCCCCCCCCCACCCCCATTAACCCAGCACTCAGTGAGGACACGCCCCCTCCCCCCCACCCCCATTAACCCAGCACTCAGTGAGGACACCCGCCCCCCCATTAACCCAGCACTCAGTGAGGACACCCCCCCCTACCCCCCCACCCCCATTAACCCAGCACTCAGTGAGGACACCCCCCTCCCCCCCACCCCACATTAACCCAGCACTCAGTGAGGACACCCCCCCCCATTAACCCAGCACTCAGTGAGGACACCCCCACCCCATTAACCCAGCACTCAGTGAGGACCCCACCCCCCATTAACCCAGCACTCAGTGGGGACACCCCCACCCCATTAACCCAGCACTCAGTGAGGACCCCACCCCCCATTAACCCAGCACTCAGTGAGGACACCCCCACCCCATTAACCCAGCACTCAGTGAGGACACCCCCCCATTAACCCAGCATTCAGTGAGGACACCCACCCCATTAACCCAGCACTCAGTGAGGACACCCCCCCATTAACCCAGCACTCAGTGAGGACACCCCCCCATTAACCCAGCACTCAGTGAGGACACCCCCCCATTAACCCAGCACTCAGTGAGGACACCCCCCCATTAACCCAGCATTCAGTGAGGACACCCACCCCATTAACCCAGCATTCAGTGAGGACACCCACCCCATTAACCCAGCACTCAGTGAGGACACCCCCCCATTAACCCAGCACTCAGTGAGGACACCCCCACATTAACCCAGCACTCAGTGAGGACACCCCCACCCCATTAACCCAGCACTCAGTGAGGACCTCCCCCCCCATTAACCCAGCACTCAGTGAGGACACCCCCCCCCATTAACCCAGCACTCAGTGAGGACCCCACCCCCCATTAACCCAGCACTCAGTGAGGACACCCCCCCTCCCCCCACCCCCATTAACCCAGCACTCAGTGAGGACACCCCCCACCCATTAACCCAGCACTCAGTGAGGACACCCCCCCTCCCCCCACCCCGATTAACCCAGCACTCAGTGAGGACACCCCTCTCCCCCCCACCCCCCATTAACCCAGCACTCAGTGAGGACACCCCCCCCCCATTAACCCAGCACTCAGTGAGGACACCCCCCCTATCCCCCACCCCATTAACCCAGCACTCAGTGAGGACACCCCCCACCCATTAACCCAGCACTCAGTGAAGACACCCCCCCTCCCCCCCACCCCCATTAACCCAGCACTCAGTGAGGACCCCCCCCCCCATTAACCCAGCACTCAGCGAGGACACCCCCCCTATCCCCCACCCCATTAACCCAGCACTCAGTGAGGACACCTCAGCACTCAGTGAGGACACCCCCCTCCCCCCCCCCCATTAACCCAGCACTCAGCGAGGACACCCCCCCCTATCCCCCACCCCATTAACCCAGCACTTAGTGAGGACACCCCCCCCATTAACCCCGCAGTCAGTGAGTACACCCCCCCCAATAACCCAGCACTCAGTGAGGACCTCCCCCCCCATTAACCCAGCACTCAGTGAGGACCCCACCCCCCATTAACCCAGCACTCAGTGAGGACACCCCTCCTCCCCCTCCCCCCATTAACCCAGCACTCAGTGAGGACACCCCCCCACCCCCATTAACCCAACACTCAGTGAGGACACCCCCCCTCCCCCCACCCCCATCAACCCAGCACTCAGTGAGGACACCCCCCCTGCCCCCCACCCCCATTAACCAAGCACTCAGTGAGGACACCCCCCCCCCTCACCCCACCCCCATTAACCCAGCACTCAGTGAGGACACCCCCCCTCACCCCACCCCCATTAACCCAGCACTCAATGAGGACACCCCCCCTCCCCCCCACCCCCATTAACCCAGCACTCAGTGAGGACACCCCCCCATTAACCCAGCAGTCAGTGAGTACACCCCCCCTAACCCCCACCCCCATTAACCCAGCACTCAGTGAGGACACCCCCCCTACCCCCCACCCCATTAACCCAGCACTCAGTGAGGACACCCCCCCATTAACCCAGCACTCAGTGAGGACACCCCCCCCCCCCCATTAACCCAGCACTCAGTGAGGACCTCCCCCCCCATTAACCCAGCACTCAGTGAGGACACCCCCCCCCATTAACCCAGCACTCAGTGAGGACATCCCCCCCCCCATTAACCCAGCACTCAGTGAGGACACCCCCCACCACCATTAACCCAGCACTCAGTGAGGACACCCCCCCCATTAACCCAGCACTCAGTGAGGACATCCCCCCCCCCATTAACCCAGCACTCAGTGAGGACACCCCCCACCACCATTAACCCAGCACTCAGTGAGAACACCCCTCCTCCCCCTCCCCCCATTAACCCAGCACTCAGTGAGGACACCCACCCACCCCCATTAACCCAACACTCAGTGAGGACACCCCCCCTCCCCCCACACCCATTAACCCAGCACTGTGAGGACACCCCCCCTCCCCCCCACCCCCATTAACCAAGCACTCAATGAGGACACCCTCCCCACCCCCATTAACCAAGCACTCAATGAGGACACCCTCCCCACCCCCATTAACCCAGCACTCAATGAGGACAACCCCCCCACCCCATTAACCCAGCACTCAATGAGGACACCCCCCCCACCCCATTAACCCAGCACTCAGTGAGGACCCCACCCCCCATTAACCCAGCACTCAGTGAGGTCACCCCCCTCCCCCCCCATCCCATTAACACAGCACCCACTGAGGGCACATCCCCCTATTCAACATCATCAGCACCTGACACAGAACCCCATCACATGTTAGCTCCCCCAAACTGAGCTGCCTGCCTTAGTCAACACCTGATGGGGCTCCTGCACACTGAGCTTCGCCCACCCACCCCACTCCGTGTGAATACAGTCCCCGTGATGGAGTCCCCATGGGTGGGTGTGTGGGGGTGTGGGGGCAGGGTTGCGGGAGGAGCTTTGTGTGAAGCCCCACCTGCAGCATGGAGCCCCTTGCCCTGAGGAGATCTAACAACACAGTCCTCACCGTGGGCGGCACGGTGGCACAGTGGTTAGCACTGCTGCCTCACAACGCCAGAGACCAGGGTTCAATTCCCGCCTCTGGCGACTCTCCGTGTGGAGTTTGCACATTCTCCCCGTGTTCTGCGTTTCCTCCGGGTGCTCCAGTTTCCTCCCACAGTCCAAAAATGTGCAGGTTAGGTGAATTGGCCAGGCTAAATTGCCCGTAGTGTTAGGTGAAGGGGTAAATGTAGGGGAATGGGTCTGGGTGGGTTGCGCTTTGGCGGGTCGGTGTGGGCTTGTTGGGCCGAAGGGCCTGTTTCCACACTGTAAGTAATCTAATAAAAAAAAAAGCCCTGTTCCACAGCACAATAGAACACAGAGCAGTACAGGCCATTTGGCCCACGATGTTGTGCCAACCTGAGGTACCGACCTGAAGTCCATCTCACCTCCACTATTTCATCATCATTCATATATTTATCCAATGACCATTTAAATGCCCTTAAAGTTGGCGAGTCTACTACTGCTGCAGGCAGTGTGTCCCACGCCCCTACTACTCTCTGAGTAAAGAAACTACCTCTGACATCTGCCCTATGTCTATCACCCCTCAATTTAAAGCTATGTCGCCTTGTGCTAGCCATCACCATCAAAGGAAAAGAGCTGTCACTGTCCACCCTGTCTAATCCTCTGATTATCTTATGTCTCTAGTGAATCACTTTTCAACCTTCTTCTCTCTAACTGAAATCCATATACACCACATCAATCGCTTTACCCTCATCTACCAGTTTGGTCACCTTCTCAAAGAACTCAATAAGGTTTGTGAGGCACGACCTACCCTTCACAAAACTGTGCTGACTAGTCCGAATCAACTTATTCATTTCTAGTTTATTATAAATCCTCTCTCTTATAATCCTTTCCAACACCTTACCCACAACCGAAATAAGGCTCACTGGACTATAATTCCCAGGATTGTCTCTACTCCCCGTCTTGAACAGGGGAACCACATTTGCTATCCTCCAGTCTTCTGGCACTATTCCTGTAGACAATGACGACATAAAGATCAAAGCCAAAGGCTCGGCAATCTCCTCCCTAGCTTCCCAGAGAATCCGAGGATAAATCCCATTTGCCATAGAGCCATAGAGATGTACAGCATGGAAACAGACCCTTCGGTCCAACCCATCCATGCCGACCAGATATTCCAACCCAATCTAGTCCCACCTGCCAGCACCCGGCCCATATCCCTCCAAACCCTTCCTATTCATATACCCATCCAAATGCCTCTTAAATGTTGCAATTGTACCAGCCTCCACCACATCCTCTGGCAGCTCATTCCATACACGTACCACCCTCTGCGTGAAAAGGTTGCCCCTTATGTCTCTTTTATATCTTTCCCCTCTCACCCTAAACCTATGCCCTCTAGTTCTGGACTCCCTGACCCCAGGGAAAAGACTTTGCCTATTTATCCTATTCATGCCCCTCATAATTTTGTAAACCTCTATAAGGTCACCCTTCAGCCTCCAACGCTCCAGGGAAAACAGCCCCAGCCTGTTCAGCCTCTCCCTGTAGCTCAGATCCTCCAACCCTGGCAAAATCCTTGTAAATCTTTTCTGAACCCTTTCAAGTTTCACAACATCTTTCTGATAGGAAGGAGACCAGAATTGCACGCAATATTCCAACAGTGGCCTAACCAATGTCCTGTATAGCCGCAACATGACCTCCCAACTCCTGTGCTCAATACTCTGACCAATAAACGAAAGCATACCAAACGCCTTCTTCACTATCCTATCTACCTGCGATTCCACTTTCAAGGAGCTGTGAACCTGCACTCCAAGATCTCTTTGTTCAGCAGCACTCCCTAGGACCTTACCATTAAGTGTATAAGTCCTGCTAAGATTTGCTTTCCCAAAATGCAGCACCTCGCATTTATCTGAATTAAACTCCATCTGCCACTTCTCAGTCCATTGGCCCATCTGGTCCAGATCCTGTTGTAATCTGAGGTAACCCTCTTCGCTGTCCACTACACCTCCAATTTTGGTGTCATCTGCAAACTTACTAACTGTACCTCTTATGCTCGCATCCAAATCATTTATGTAAATGACAAAAAGTAGAGGGCCCAGCACTGATCCTTGTGGCACTCCACTGGTCACAGGCCTCCAGTCTGAAAAACAACCCTCCATCACTACTGTCTGCCTTCTACTTTTGAGCCAGTTCTGTATCCAAGTGGCTAGTTCTCCCTGTATTCCATGAGATCTAACCTTGCTAATCAGTCTCCCATGGGGAACCTTTTCGAACACCTTACTGAAGTCCATATAGATCACATCTACTACTCTGCCCTCATCAATCTTCTTTGTTACTTCTTCAAAAAACTCAGTCAAGTTTATGTGACATGATTTCCCACACACAAAGCCATGTTGACTATCCCGAATCAGTCCTTGCCTTTCCAAATACATGTACATCCTGTCCCTCAGGATTCCTTCCAACAACTTGCCCACCGCCGACGTCAGGCTTACTGGTCTATAGTTCCCTGGCTTGTCTTTACCACCCTTCTTAAACAGTGGCACCACATTTGCCAACCTCTAGTCTTCCGGCACCTCACCTGTGACTATCGATGATACAAATATCTCAGCAAGAGGCCCAGCAATCACTTCTCTAGCTTCCCACAGAGTTCTCGGGTGCACCTGATCAGGTCCTGGGGATTTATCCACCTTTAATTGTTTCAAGACATCCAGCACTTCCTCCTCTGTAATCTGGACATTTTGCAAGATGTCACCATCTATTTCCCTACAGTCTATATCTTCCATATCCTTTTCCACAGTAAATACTGATGTAAAATATTCATTTAGAATCTCCCCCATTTTCTGTGGCTCCACACAAAGGCCGCCTTGCTGATCTTTGAGGGGCCCTATTCTCTCCATAGTTACCCTTTTCTCCTTAATATATTTGTAAAAACCCTTCGGATTCTCCTTAACTGTATTTGCCAAATACAGTCATGTCCCCGTTTTGCCCTCCTGATTTCCCTCATAAGTATACTCCTACTGCCTTTATACTCTTCTAAGGATTCACTCGATCTATCCTGTCTATACCTGACATATGCTTCCTTCTTTTTCTTAACCAAACCCTCAATTCCTTTAGTCATCCAGCATTCCCTATACCTACCAGCCTCCCCTTTCACCCTGACAGGAATATACTTTCTCTGGATTCTCGTTATCTCATTTCTGAAGGCTTCCTATTTTCTAGCTGTCACTTTACCTGCAAACATCTGCCCCCCAATCAGCTTTCGAAAGTTCTTGCCTAATATCATCAAAATTGGCCTTTCGCCAATTTAGAACTTCAACTTTTAGATCTGGTCTATCCTTTTCCATCACTATTTTAAAACTTATAGAATTATGGTCGCTGGCCCCAAAGTGTTCCCCCACTGACACCTCAGTCACCTGCCCTGCCTTATTTCCCAAGAGTAGGTCAAGTTTTGCACCTTTGAAGAGAAAATGAGGTCTGCAGATGCTGGAGATCAGAGATGGAAATGTGTTGCTGGAGAAGCGCGGCAGGTCAGGCAGCATCTAGGGAACAGGAGAATCGACGTTTCGGGCATTCCTGAAGAAGGGCTAATGCCCGAAACGTCGATTCTCCTGTTCCCTAGATGCTGCCTGACCTGCTGCGCTTCTCCAGCAACACATTTCCATCAAGTTTTGCACCTTCTCTAGTAGGTACATCCACATACTGAATCAGAAAATTGTCTTGTGTGCACTTAAGAAATTCCTCTCTATCTAAATCTTTAACACTATGGCAGTCCCAGTCGATGTTTGGAAAGTTAAAATCCCCTACCACAACTACCCTATTGTAGGGGATTTTAATTTTCCAAACATTGACTGGGACTGCCATAGTGTTAAAGATTTAGATGGAGAGGAATTTGTTAAGTGTGTACAAGACAATTTTCTGATTCAGTATGTGGATGTACCTACTAGAGAAGGTGCAAAACTTGACCCCAGGTGACTTATCTATTTTTACACTTTCCAGAATTGCTAACACCTCCTCCTTATGGACTTCAATTCTGTCTAGTCTAATAGATGCATCTCAGTATTCTCCTCGAAAACATTGTCTTTTTCCTGTGTGCATACTGATGAAAAATATTCATTTAGCACTTCCCATATCTCCTCAGACTCCATGCAGAACTTCCCACTGCTGTCCTTGACTAGCCCTAATCTTACTCTAGTTTATTCCTGATATACCTAGAGAAAGCTTTCGGGCTTTCCTTGATCCTATCTGCCAATGACTTCTCATGTTCCCCCCCCCCCCCCCCCCCCCAACTCCATACACAGCCTCTCCAATGCTCTGTACAATTTCAACCCCCAAGCAAGAAAGGACAAACCTCGATTTGCCACCTTAACTACTTGCTGCACCTGGATATTAACATTTTGTGTTTCATGCACAGGATCACTCAATGTCCTCCAAACTGCACTTTTTGTTTTGGTGTCTTGCTCCATTTAAATTGATTCTTCCAAAGAAATGAATGACTTCAGACTTTCCTACTTTGCATCTACCTGCAAGTTTTTGTTCACTCCTTCACTGATCTACATCCCCTTTGCAGATTCTTTGTGTCTTCATCACTATATTCCTTGCCACCTATTTAAGAATCCTCAGCAAGTTGGGATCCATTATTTCTCTGTAAATGATTCAATAACTATTACTATACATGTCGACAGTTTTTTAGGAATTCCTTCCTTTGTATGTTACCATCCTAATGTGGCCAATCACTCCTAAAGAAGAAATTGAAACACCCATCGATTGGTAAAACTAAGCCACAAGATTTCATGTCTTTAAATAAAAACAATTGTTGTAATTGTAAAGGAAAATTAAACACAGCATCACTGTAGTTCATAAAGACTTCTGTTATCTCAGTTCAGTATTTCCACATCCATGTCCCACCCTACCCTCACTACAGTTCCCTTATTTTACAACATTGTAAAGGATGATTCAATTGTCCTCTGGTACTTTATTTCTCCTTTGCACTCCAGCTATTACTGGAGTTGCATATTTCATGAAGATTTTATTAGCTTTTGGCTAAGAGATATTCCTTCTGAAGTCTTATGTTTCTCCCAGTCTGCTCCCACAGTTTCTGTACAACTCCCTCTAGAGTAACTGCTGTCTTCCACAAGGCTCTTTGGGAACCACTATAGGTTTCTCTGACCTCAAAGTAAAGAAAATGCCCCAGCTGCTCTTTGATGAAGTCTACACTGAACTGCTCGATCGTGTGAGCAAAGACATACAGATGTTTGATACTTCTTAAGAAAACGAACCATCTCCTCAAGACTCCACCCTGAATAAGTATTTCTGTAGGTGATATGACAGGATTTGGGATGACTCAAACAAAACTGCAAACAAAATTATTTTAAAACTTTCACAGCTCTCTGCTTCTTTAAGTCACATGAATAATTCCATCTCTAATGGATGACACTTCTCTTCCTCCAGACGACCTGGACATGCTTGGAGATGGAAATCTGTTCTTTCACTGTCAATTCTACCTTTGTAACACAGGCTATTTGTTAAATATAATCAACTCAGACTTGTTTGGTTTCTTCTGGCCACATCATGATTGTAACATATCAAGGAAGCAGTTTGTGTGAAACTACAGAGAGATGCAAATCTTTTGATTAGTTGAAGGTTTACGTAAAGGGTGCCGGTTGTCATGGTTGTGGAGATGTTCGCTGAGCTGGGAAGTTCATTTGCAGACATTTTTAACCCCTGTCTAGGTGACATCTTCAGGGCTTTGGAGCCTCCTGTGAAGCGCGGCTGTACTGAGTCTTCTGGAATTTATTTGGGTCTGTTTCTGCTGCTTTCGGTTGTTTGTAGTAGTGGCTGGTATACTGAGTCTAGGTCAATGTGCTTGTTGATTGAGTCCGTGGTTGAGTGCTATGCTTCTAGGAATTCTCTGGCTATTCTCTTTCTGGCTTGTGCTGTGATTGTTGTGCTGTCCCACTCGAATTTGTGGTCCCTGTCATCTGTGCGTATGACAATAGGAGCATCTGATCATGGCATTTAGTGGCTAGTTGGTGTTCATGGAAGTGGACTGTTAGTTGTCTGCCTGTTTACCCTATATTGTGTTTTGTGCAGTCTTTGCATGGAATCCTGTAAATTACGTTAGTCGTGCACATGGTGGGTATCGGGTCCTTTTTCCCGGTGAGTTGTTGTCTGAGCATGGCTGTCAGTTTATGGGCTGTCATGAATGCGAGTGGTCGGGGAAGTCTGGCTGTTTTGATTAGTTTGTTATAACAAAAAGGTTTAATGATCCTAACATCAACAGAAATCGTCATTGAGTCATTTACAGAGGAAATTACAGATCCTAATTGACAATTTGAAAATGAATTTAAGTTCATCCCAATTTTCCAAACAGATGACTCCGGTTATCTCCACGTTATAACATTAACAGTTTTTTACCTATTCTTTGGGACGTGAGTGTTGTTGACTGTCTCTAGGTGCCCCTTGAGAAGGTGGGGGTGAGCTACCTTCTTGAACCTCTGCAGTCCACATGCTGTAGGTTGACCCACAAGGGCCTTAGAGAGGGAACTGCCCAGGATTTTGACCCAGCGACAATGAGGAATGATGAGTTTTGAAGGTGCTGACTAAGGATCTTTAGTGAAATTTCTCAAAAGTACAAGTAATATTCCAAAACATGTCACCATGAACTGAATGCTCCCCTGGGACCTGTTTCCAGCTTGCTGTTGGTGATAACCTGTCACTGATGCTGTTCTTGCAGGTTTTATTGGATGAATTGATGAGAAAGAAAACAGAAATCGAGAGAAAAAAGAAACCCACTTCCCACAATCTGGACGATCACAGTCAGGTTTTTCAACAGCTTTCCTCACCTGGTAAGGGTCCTGAGAAATGCCATATTCATTCATGATCAAGGCTGGGTTTCCAAGTTTCTAATTACTTCATTGGGATGTGTACATCACTGACAATATTAAATAATGTTTTCCTCACATCCCCTAAACCTCCTGTACCTCACCCTGAACCTGGGTCCCCTTGTGGCTGACCCTTTAATTAAGGGGAACAGCTGCTCCTTATCCACTCTGCACATGTCCCTCATAACCTTATGCACCTCAATCAGATCATTCCTCAGTCTGCTCTACTCAGAAACAACCCAAGCCTATCCAACCATTCCTCATAACTTAAATGCTCTCTCCTCACAAATCTCCTGCAGCATCCTGGTGAAGCTCCTCTGCACCCCCTCCAGTGTAATCAGATCCTTGCTGTAACATAGCATCTAGAACCGTTCACAGTATTCCAGCTGTGATCTCACCATAGTTCTATACAACTCCAACATGACTTCCCTACTAGGGTGAGGTGGGGTAAGGGGAAATGAGGAAACTGTTGAAGTCCACATTGATGCCCTGGGGTTGAAGTGTTCCGAGGCGGAAGATGAGGCATTCTTCCTCCAGGGGTCTGGTGGTGAGGGAGCGACGGTGAAGGAGACCCAGGACCTCCATGTCCTCTGCAGAGTGGGAGGGGGAGTTGAAATGTTGGGCCACGGGGCGGTGTGGTTGATTGGTGCGGGTGTCCCGGAGATGTTCCCTAAAGCGCTCTGCTAGGAGGCGCCCAGTCTCCCCAATGTAGAGGAGACCGCATCGGGAGCAACGGATACAATAAATGATATTAGTGGATGTGCAGGTAAAACTTTGATGGATGTGGAAGGCTCCTTTAGGGCCTTGGATGGAGGTGAGGGAGGAGGTGTGGGCACAGGTTTTACAGTTCCTGCGGTGGCAGGGGAAAGTGCCAGGATGGGAGGGTGGGTCGTAGGGGGGCGTGGACCTGACCAGGTCGTCACGGAGGGAACGGTCTTTGCGGAAGGCGGAGAGGGGTGGGGAGGGAAATATATCCCTGGTGGTGGGGTCTGTTTGGAGGTGGCGGAAATGTCGGCGGATGATTTGGTTTATGCAAAGGTTGGTAGGGTGGAAGGTGAGCACCAGGGGCGTTCTGCCCTTGTTGCGGTTGGAGGGGTTGGGTCTGAGGGCGGAGGTGCGGGATGTGGATGAGATGCGTTGGAGGGCATCTTTAACCACGTGGGAAGGGAAATTGCGGTCTCTAAAGAAGGAGGCCATCTGGTGTGTTCTGTGGTGGAACTGCTCCTCCTGGGAGCAGATATGGCGGAGGCGGAGGAATTGGGAATACGGGATGGCATTTTTGCAAGAGATAGGGTGGGAAGAGGTGTAATCCAGGTAGCTGTGGGAGTCGGTGGGTTTGTAAAAAATATCAGTGTCAAGTCAGTCGTCACTGATGGAGATGGAGAAGTCCAGGAAGGGGAGGGAGGTGTCAGAGATGGTCCAGGTAAATCTAAGGTCAGGGTGGAATGTGTTGGTGAAGTTGATGAGGTGGCGCCAATGCAGTCATCAATGTAGCGGAGGAAGAGGTGGGGAGTGGTGCCGGTGTAATTACGGAAGATCAACTGCTCTACGTAGCCAACAAAGAGACAGGCATAGCTGGGGCCCATACGTATGCCCATGGCTACCCCTTTGGTCTGGAGGAAGTGGGAGGATTCAAAGGAGAAATTGTTAAGGGTGAGGACCAGTTCGGCCAAACGAATGAGAGTGTCGGTGGAGGGGTACTGTTGGGAACGTCTGGAGAGGAAAAAACTGAGGGCTTGGAGGCCCTAGTCATGGCGGGTGGAGGCGTAGAGGGATTGGATATCCATGGTGAAGATCAGGCATTGGGGCCGGGGAAACGGAAGTCTTAGAGGAGGTGGAGGGCGTGGGTGGTGTCTCAAACGTATGTGGGGAGTTCCTGGACTAGGGGGGATAGGACAGTGTCGAGGTAGGTAGAGATGAGTTCAGTGGGGCAGGAGCATGCTGAGACAATGGGTCGGCCAGGGTGGTCAGGCTTGTGGATCTTGGGAAGGAGGTAGAACTGGGCAGTGCGGGGTTCCCGGACTATGAGGTTGGAAGCTGTGGGTGGGAGATCTCCTGAGGTGATGAGGTTCTGTATGGTCTGGGAGATGATGGTTTGGTCATGGGGGGTGGGGTCATGGTTGAGGGGGCAGTAGAAAGAGATGTCCTCGAGTTGGCGTTTGGCTTCAGCGATGTAGAGGTCAGTGCGCCAGACTACCACTGCGCCCCCTTTGTCCGCTGGCTTGATGGTGAGGTCAGGATTGGAGCAGAGGGATTGGAGGGCTGCGCGTTGTGAGGGTGAGAGGTTAGAGTGGGGGAGGGGGGTCGACAGGTTGAGGCGGTTAATGTCCCGGCGGCAGTTGGAAATGAAGAGGTCGAGGGCAGGTAATAGGCCAGCACGGGGTGTCCAGGTGGATGCAGTGTGTTGGAGGTGGGCGAAGGGGTCCTCGGAAGATGGGCGGGAATCCTGATTGTGAAAGTAAGCTCGGATGCGGAGGCGACGGAAGAATTGTTCAATGTCACGGCGTGTATTAAATTCATTGATGCGTGGACGGAGGGGGACAAAGGTGAGTCCTTTGCTGAGGACTGATCGTTCGTCCTCAGTGAGGGGGAGGTCTGGGGGGATGGTGAAAACTCGGCAGGGCTGGAAGCTGGGAGCTGGTGTGGGTATAGAGCTGGGAGTGGGGTAGGAGCCAGTACCTGGAGTGGGTGTGGTGGTGGGGGGAATGGGGGTGGAGTCATGAGCAGGGGTAGTGTTCAGCATCAGGAGGGAGAGGGAACACAGCAAGGCAGGCAGCAGCAGGAGGAGGGATTGCGTTGATGCTGCCTGCATTGCTGTGTTCTTCCAGCCTCCTGCCTCTATCTAGCATTGCTACATAGCCAGGCTTTACTGACCAGCCCTAATTGTACTTGGTGTTTTCTTGGTAACTGATACTTTGGGTCAGGAGTCACATATGGGTCTGATTGGATAGGGACTTGAAATTTCCTCCCTAGTGGGTCATAGGACAAACAGCATACCATTCAGTTCCTTGAGCAGCACCTGCTCTCTTAGCAGCCCAGTTTCAATTCTACCATCGAACTGTCTGTGTGAAGTTTGCACATTCTCCTCATGGATGTGTAGCTTTACTTCAGGTGCTCTGCTTTCCTCCCATCGTCGGTGTGCAGGTTAGGTGGGTTGGCCATGGGAAATGTGGTGGTACAGGGATAAGATAAGGGCCTGGTTTGGGTGGACTGCTCTTCGGGGGATTGGTGCAAATGGGTAATGGCTGAATGGCCTCTTTCTGCATGGCAGGGGGTTCTATGATTCAAACACTCTACCCCAGAAGACTATGGAGATAGTCTTTGAGTATGGTTAAAGATTTGATTAACTGTGGTGTACAGGATTATGAGATGAGCAAAAAGGCATTGAATTGTTCAATCAGCTGTGATTATACCCTTATCATGACGTCTGTCATTCTATGAAATCCGGGGTAAGCTGTAAAATTGACTCAACTTTTTCATCCACATGGGGAAGCTTTGAAGAATTTCTGACCAGAACTTCAGCTGACCAGATGCATTTGGTGAAATGTTTCTTACACAGATTATTTTATTCCATTGCGGGAAAGAGAGAAAAGCCTGAAAAAGGAGTGAGGCCCCTCATCACATAACTTCACCCTCTGCAATGTTTTGCAATAATTCTGCAATTTGAAAATGAGTTTTTAAATCACAGGTTATTTTACATTGATGTGTAGGTTAGGAAAATGCAAAATTGAATAATATTAAAATCTTTATTAATCAACATTGTTCAAAATAATTGAATCTTGTGGCTTTATTCTCAATTTCCCTGTATCTCACATATATAGAGAGAGAAAACAGGCTCTGATGAAGGAATTTGAGCAGTTAGGGGCTAAATGAGAAAGCAGAACCAAAAATACACAATCTCCCGATTATTATGTGAGCCACAAGCTAATTGATAACGCAATTAAAGAGGTAAGCAAATGGCTCAAAGATTGATGTGGGAGAAAATGTGTTTGAATTCATGGGACATTGACACCAAGGCTAGGGAAGGAGATAGCTGTTCCAATGGGATGGGCTCCACCTGATCACGCTGGGATCAGAGTCCTGGTGAATTGCATAACTGGCACTGTTAGGGCTTTAAACCAAATAGTGGAGGGGTGGGTTTCATTGCATAGAAAATTATAAAATCAAAGATAAAGGAGAAGGTGGATTGCAGGTTAGTGATTGGACAACTACTATCAAGAAAATAAAAGGGACAAAATGTTTGAAAGTCATATTGTACCATGGAACGATAAGAGTTAGGGCAACTCAATAATAAAACAATAGAGTCATAGAGATGTACAGCATGGAAACAGACCTTTGTGTTCAACCCGTCCATGCCGACCAGATATCCCAATCCAATCTAGTCCCACCTGCCAGCACCCGGCCCATATCCCTCCACACCCTTCCTATTCATATACCCGTCCAGATGCCTCTTAAATGTTGCAATTGTACCAGTTTCCTCCACTTCCTCTGGTAGCTCACTCCATACACGTACCACCCTCAGTGTGAAAATGTTGTCCCTTAGCTGTCTTTTATCTTTCCCGCAAGAGGATTGTAATCCGTGTACACAACCGTCTCTGACACATTGTTCTGACATGCCCATTAAAATGTAAGGCCATACCAAACTCAATAGTTCCTTTTCAATTGTGGAGTATTTCCTTTGGTGGATGTGGAGTTTCTTTGAAAAGTAACCACCTGGCAGTTCAATCCCATCCTCATCTTCCTGGAGTACAGCTCCAATCCGATGTCACTCGCATCGATAGTGACTTTAAAAGGTTTTGAAAAGTTTGGTGTAAGTAAAACTGGTTTGGTGGTTAATATTGATTTCAAATGGTCGAATGCCTCCTGACGTAGTTCTGTCCACCGAAACTTTGTGTTCTTCTTCAGCAAATCGGTTAACAGTGCCACCACACTGCTGAGGTCTGGAACAAACTTCCGATAGAATCCGCTGAGTCCAAAGAATTGAAGCACCTCTTTCTTAGAGTTTGGTTGTGGAAATTCCTCAATAGCTTTCGTCTTTGTGTTCCGAGGGGTCAACCTTCCTTGACCAATGTTATGTCCCAAGAACATCACCTCTGCTTTTGCGAATCCCATTTGGTTTAAGTTTATTACCAGTTTTGCTTCTCGTAATCGTTCAAAGAGCTCTGCTGCTGTTCCATGTGATCTTTCCAGGACTTATGTATTTGGAAAGGAAAGGACTGATTAGGGATAGTCAACATGGCTTTGTGCGTGGGAAATCATGTCTCACAAACTTGATTGAGTTTTTTGAAGAAGTAACAAAGAAGATTGATGAGGGCAGAGCAGTCAATGTGATCTATATGGACTTCATAGAACATAGAAGTATACAGCTCAGTACAGGCCCTTTGGCCCTCAATGTTGCGCCGATCCAAGCCCACCTAACCTACACTAGCCCACTATCCTCCATATGCCTATCCAATGCCCGCTTAAATGCCCATAAAGAGGGAGAGTCCACCACTGCTACTGGCAGGGCATTCCATGAACTCACGACTTGCTGAGTAAAGAACCTACCCCTAACATCTGTCCTATACCTACCCCCCCTTAATTTAAAGCTATGCCCCCTTGTAATAGCTGACTCCATACATGGAAAAAGGTTCTCACTGTCGACCCTATCTAAACCCCTAATCATCTTGTACACCTCTATCAAGTCACCCCTAAACCTTCTTTTCTCCAATGAAAACAGCCCCAAGTGCCTCAGCCTTTCCTCATACGATCTTCCTACCATACCAGGCAACATCCTGGTAAACCTCCTCTGCACCCGTTCCAGTGCCTCCACATCCTTCCTCTGGTATGGCGACCAAAACTGCACACAATACTCCAGATGCGGCCACACCAGAGTCTTATATAACTGCAACATGATCTCAGAGCTCCGGAACTCAATTCCTCTACCAATAAAAGCCAGTACGCCATATGCCTTCTTCACCGCACTATTTACCTGGGTGGCAACTTTCAGAGATCTGTGTACATGGACACCAAGATCCCCCTGCTCATCCACACTACCGACCATTAGCCCAGTACCCCGTCTTTTTGTTACTCTTACCAAAGTGAATCACCTCACATTTACCTACATTGAACTCCATTTGCCACCTTTCTGCCCAGCTCTGCAACTTATCTATATCCTGCTGTAACCTGACACATCCTTCCTCACTGTCAACATCTCCACCGACTTTCGTATCATCCACAAACTTGCTCACCCAACCTTCTAGCCCCTCCTCCAGGTCATTTATAAAAATGACAAACAGCAATGGTCCCAAAACAGATCCTTGCGGAACACCGCTAGTAACTGCACTCCAAGATGAACCTTTACCATCAACTACTACCCTCTGTCTTCTTCCAGCCAGTCAATTCCTAATCCAAACCTCCAACTCACCCTCAATGCCATACCTCCGTATTTTTTGCAGTAGTCTACCATGGGGAACCTTATCAAACGCCTTACTAAAATCCAAATACACCACATCTACCGCTTTCCCCTCGTTCACCTCCTTAGTCACCTTCTCAAAGAATTCAATAAGGTTTGTGAGGCACGACCTGCCCTTCACAAAACCATGCTGACTATCCTTGATCACATTATTCCTATCCAGATGTTCATAAATCCTATCCCTTACAATTCTCTCTAAGACTTTGCCCACAACAGAAGTGAGACTCACTGGCCTATAGTTACTAGGGTTATCCCTACTCCCCTTCTTGAACAAGGGAACCACATTTGCTAGCCTCCAATCTTCTGGCACTATTCCTGTAGACAACGAGGACATAAAAATCAAGGCCAATGGCTCTGCAATCTCCTCCCTTGCTTCCCAGAGAATCCTAGGATAAATGCCATCAGGCCCAGGGGACTTATCTATTTTCACCCTTTCCAGAATTTCCAACACCTCTTCCCTACATACCTCAAAGCCATCCATTTTAATTCATTGTGACTCAATATTCAATTCGGCAACAATGTCCTGTTCCTGAGTGAATACTGACGAAAAGTATTCATTCAATGTCTCCCCAATCTCTTCAGCCTCCACACGCAACTTCCCATTACTATCCTTGACTGGACCTATTCCTACCCTAGTCGTTCTTTTATTGCTGACATACCTATAGACTTCAGTCAGGCTTTCGACAAGGTTCCCCATGGGAGACTGATTAGCAAGGTTAGGTCTCATGGAATACAGGGAGAACTAGCCATTTGGATACAGAACTGGCTCAAAGGTAGAAGACAGAGGGTGGTGGTGGAGGGTTGTTTTTCAGACTGGAGGCCTGTGACCAGTAGAGTGCCACAAGGTTCGGTGCTGGGCCCTCTAATTTTTGTCATTTACATTAATGATTTGAATGCGTGCATAAGAGGTACAGTTAGTAAGTTTGCAGATGACACCAAAATTGGAGGTGTAGTGGACAGTGAAGAAAGTTACCTCAGATTACAACAGGATCTCGACCAGATGGGCCAATGGGCTGAGAAGAGGCAGATGGAGGTTAATTTAGATAAATGCGAGGTGTTGCATTTTGGGAAAGCAAATCTTAGCAGGACTTATACACTTAATGGTAAAGTCCTAAGGGAGTGTTGCTGAACAAAGAGACCTTGGAGTGCAGGTTCATAGCTCCCTGAAAGTGGAATCACAGGTAGATAGGATAGTGAAGAAGGCATTTGGTATGCTTTCCTTTATTGGTCAGAGTATTGAGTACAGGAGTTGGGAGGTCATGTTGTGGCTGTACAGGACATTGGTTAGGCCACTTTTGGAATATTGTGTGCAATTCTGGTCTCCTTCCTATCGGAAAGATGTTGTGAAACTTGAAAATTTCAGAAAAGATTTACAAGGATGTTACCAGGGTTGGAGGGTTTGAGCTATAGGGAGAGGCTGAACAGGCTGGTGCTGTTTTCCCTGGAGCATCAGAGGCTGAGGGGTGACCTTATAGAGGTTCATAAAATCATGAGGGGCATGGATAGGATAAGTAGACACAGTCTCTTCTCTAAGGTGAGGGAGTCCAGAACTAGAGGGGCATAGGTTTAGGGTGAGAGGGGAAAGATATAAAAGAGACCTAAGGGGCAACTTTTTCAAGCAGGGTGTGGTACGTGTATAGAATGAGCTGCCAGAGGATGTGGCGGAGGCTGGTAAAATTGCAACATTTAAGAGGCATTCGGATGGGTATATGAATAGGAAGGGTTTGGAGGGATATGGGCCGGGTGCTGGCAGGTGGGACTAGGTTGGGTTGGGATATCTGGTCGGCATGGGCGGGTTGGACTGAAGGGTCTGTTTCTATGCTGTACATTTCTGAGTCGATGACTGGAACCTCCTTAGTGCAGATGGTTTGGATAAAGCCGTTCTGTCAGGTGTGTTCAGGAGGGTTTCCTTACTCAGTATGTAGACAGACCGACGACGGGAGAGGCCATTTTGGATTTGATACTCGGCAATGAGCGAGGACAGGTGTCAGATCTCGTGGTGGGAGAACAGTTTGGTGACAGTGATCACAACTGCCTCACATTTACCACAGCTTTGAAGACTGAAAGGTGCAGTTACCAAGGGCAGATATTTAATTGGGGAAAAGGAAATTATGACACTATCAGACAGGAGTTGGAAAGTACAGGCTGGGAGCAATTGTTCCACAGAAAGGGCACAGCAGTCATGTGGAGACTATTTAAGGAGCAGTTGTTGCGGGTGATGCAAGAATTTGTCCCTCTGTGACAGGTAAGAAGGGGTAAGATTAAGGAACTTTGGATGACGAGAACAGAGGAACTTCTTGTCAAAAAGAGGACCAGTGGGGTTCTGTCCTGGTCCTCACCTACCACCCCACCAACCTCCATATACATCGTATCATCCGTCGTCATTTCCGCCACCTCCAAACGGACCCCACCACCAGGGATATATTTCCCTCCCCTCCCCTATCAGCGTTCCGAAAAGACCACTCCCTCCGTGACTCCCTCGTCAGGTCCACACCCCCCACCAACCCAGCCTCCACTCCCGGCACTTTCCCCTGCAACCGCAAGAAATGCAAAACTTGCACCCACACATCCCCCCCTTACCTCCCTCCAAGGCCCCAAGGGATACTTCCATATCCGCCACAAATTTACCTGCACCTCCACACACATCATTTATTGCATCCGCTGCACCCGATGTGGCCTCCTCTATATTGGGGAGACAGGCCACCTACTTGTGGAACGTTTCAGAGAACACCTCTGGGACACCCCCACCAACCAACCCAACCACCCCGTGGCTCAACACTTCAATTCCGCTCCCACTCCACCAAGGACATGCAGGTCCTTGGACTCCTCCATCGCCAGACCATAGCAACACGACGGTTGGAGGAAGAGCGCCTCATCTTCCACCTAGGAACCCTCCAACTACAAGTGATGAACTCAGATTTCTCCAGTTTCCTCATTTCCCCTCCCCCCACCTTGTCTCAGTCAAATCCCTCGAACTCAGCACCACCTTCCTAACCTGCGATTTTCTTCCTGACCTCTCCGCCCCCACCCCACTCCGGCCTATCACCCTCACCTTGACCTCCCTCCACCTATAGCATTTCCAACGCCCCTTCCCCAAGTCCCTCCTCCCTACCTTTTATCTTATCCTGCTTGGCACACCCTCCTCATTCCTGAAGAAGGGCTTGTGCCCGAAACATTGATTCTCCTGTTCCTTAGATGCTGCCTGACCTGCTGCACTTTTCCAGCAACACATTTTCAGCTCTTATCTCCAGCATCTGCAGTCCTCACTTTCTCCACGAAGTCCCCAGAGCTAGACCAGATTTATCCAAGTCTGCTCCGTGAAGCGAAAAAGGAGGTTGCTAAGGTGCTGGCGAAGATCTTTGCCTCCTCACTCTCCGCGGAAGTCCTACCAGAGGATTGGAGAGAGGTGAGTGTTGTTCCTCTTTTCAAGAAGGGTAATAGGGAAATCCCTGGTCAGTCTTGTATCTCTGGTCAGCAAAGTGTTGGAAAGAATTCTGAGGGATAGGATTTATGACTATTTGGCAAAGCATAGTGTGATTATAGGCAGTCAGCATGGCTTTGGAAGGGGTAGGTCATGCCTCACAAGTCTTATTGAGTTCTTTGAGGAGGTATCAAGACAGGTTGATGAAGGTCGAGCAATGGATGTGGTGTGTATGGATTTCAGCAAGGCATTTGATAGGGTTCCCCACGGTAGGCTCATTCATAAAGTCAGGAAGTATGGGATACAGGGAGATTTGGCTATCTGGATTCAGAATTGGTTGGCTGACAGAAGGCAGAGAGTGGTTGTAGATGGAAAGTATTCTGTCCGGAGGAGTGTTGAGTGGCGTCCCGCAGGGCTCTGTTCTTGGGCCTCTGCTCTTTGTAGTTTTTATTAATGACTTGGATGAGGAGGTTGAGGAGTGGGTTATTCATTTTCAGATGACACTAAGGTTGGAGGTGCTGTCAATAGTTTTGAGGGCTATTGCAGGCTGCAGTGCGACATAGACAGGATGCAGAGCTGGGCTGAGAAATGGCAGATGGAGTTCAACCTGGATAAATGTGAAGTGATGCATTTTGGAAGATTGAACTCGAATGCTGAATATAGGATTAAAGGCTTGATTCTTGGCAGGGTGGAGGAACAGAGGGATCTGGGTGTGCAAGTACATAGATCCCTCAAAGTTGCCACCCAAGTGGATAGGGTTGTTAAGAAAGCATATGGTGTTTTGGCTTTCATTAACGGGGGGATCGAGTTTAAGAGCCGTGAGGTTTTGCTGCAGCTCTACAAGTCCCTGGTGAGACCACACTTGGAATATTGTGTTCAGTTCTGGTCGCCCTACTATAGGAAAGATACAGAGGCTTTGGAGAGGGTGCAAAGAAGGTTTACCAGGATACTGCCTGGACTGGAGGGCTTGTCTCATGAAGAAAGGTTGAATAAGCTCGGAGTTTTCTCTCTGGAGGAAGAGAGGAGACCTGATTGAGGTATACAAGATAATGAGTGGAATAGACAGAGTCAATAGTCAGAGACGTTTCCCCAGGGTAGGATTGACTGGTACGAGGAGTCATAAGTTTGAAGATATTAGGAGGAAGGGAGAAAGGAGACATCAGAGGTAGGTTCTTTACGCAGAGAGTTGTGAATGCATGGAGTGTGTTGCCAGCTGTGGTGGTGGAAGCAGAGTCATTGGGGACATTTAAGTGACTGCTGGACATTCACATGGATAGCAGTGAGTTGAGGGGTGCGTAGGTTAAATTATTATATCTTACATTAGGATTAAACCTCAGCAAACATTGTGGGCTGAAGGGCCAGTTCTGTGCTGTATTTTTCTATGCTGTGTACAATTGTGTAATTTGTATTGCTCATGTAGCACCCTTGGTCCTGGAGGAACACTGACTTGTTTTTACTGTATCAGTTGTATATGGTAGAAATTATAAATAAAAACCACTCTAACCTAAACCCACGTATCCCAGAAATTCCAGAGAGATTGATTGATTGATCTTCAGTTACGTAACTGCACGTCATCAGTTCAGTCAGTTTCAATAGACAATAGGTGCAGGAGTAGGCCATTCGGCCCTTCGAGCCAGCACCACCATTCATTATGACCATGGCTGGTCATCCTCAATCAGTATCCTGTTCCTGCCTTATCTCCATAACCCTTGATTTCACTATCCTTAAGAGCTGTATCCAACTCTTTCTTAAATGAATCCAGAGACTGGGCCTCCACTGCCCTCTGGGGCAGAGCATTCCACACAGCCACCACTCTCTGGGTGAAGACGTTTCTCCTCATCTCTGTCCTAAATGGCCTACCCTGTATTTTTAAGCTGTGTCCTCTGGTTCGGGACTCACCCATCAGCGGAAACATGTTTCCTGCCTCCAGAGTGTACAATCCTTTAATAATCTTATATGTCTCAATCAGATCCCCTCTCAGTCTTCTAAACTCAAGGGTATACAAGCCCAGTCGCTCCAATCTTTCAGGGTAAGGTAGTCCCACCATTCCGGGAATTGACCTCATGAAACAACTCAATAGCCAGAATGTCTTTCCTCAAATTTGGAGACCAAAACTGTGCACAATATTCCAGGTGCGGTCTCACCAGGGCCCTGTACAGTTGCAGAAGGACCTCTTTGCTTCTATACTCAATTCCTCTTGTTATGAAGGCCAGCATGCTATTAGCCTTCTTCACTACCTGCTGTACCTGCATGCTTGCCTTCATTGACTGGTGTACAAGAACACCCAGTTCTCTCTGTACTGCTCCTTTACCTAACTTGACTCCATTTAGGTAGTAATCTGCCTTCCTGTTCTTGCCACCAAAGTGGATAACCACACATTTATCCACATTAAACTGCATCTGCCATGCATCTGACCACTCACCTAGCCTGTGCAGGTCACCCTGTAATCTCCTAACATCCTCCTCACATTTCACCCTGCCACCCAGCTTAGTATCATCAGCAAATTTGCTGGTATTACTTTTAATACCTTCATCTATATCATTAATGTACATTGTAAAAAGCTGCGATCCCAGTACTGATCCCTGCGGTACCCCACTGGTCACTGCCTGCCATTCCGAAAGGGAGCCGTTTATCACTACTTTGTTTCCTGTCAGCCAACCAACTTTCAATCCAAGTTAGTACTTTGCCCCCAATGCGCCCTAATTTTGCTCACTAACCTCCTATGTGGGACTTTATCAAAGGCTTTCTGAAAGTCCAGGTATACTACATCTACTGGGTCTCCCTTGTACATCCTCAAAAAATTCCAGAAGATTAGTCAAGCATGATTTCCCCTTCATAAATCCATGCTGACTCTGACCTATCCTGTTACTACTATCAAGATGTGTCGTAATTTCATCCTTTATAATAGACTCCAGCATCTTTCCCGCCACTGAGGTCAGACTAACTGGTCTATAATTTCCTGCTTTCTCTCTCCCACCTTTCTTAAAAGTAGGACAACATTAGCCACCCTCCAATCCGCAGGAACTGATCCTGAATCTATCAAACTCTGGAAAATAATCACCAACGCATCCACGATTTCTAGAGCCACCTCCTTCAGTACCCTGGGGTGTAGACCATCAGGCCCCGGGGACTTATCAGCCTTCAGACCTAACAGTCTCTCCAACACCATTTCCTGTCTAATATAAATTCCCTTCAGTTCAGTCCTTCAGCCACTATTACATCTGGGAGATTGCTCGTGTCTTCCCCAGTGAACACAGATCTGAAGTACCAATTCAACTCTTCTGCCATTTCTTTGTTCCTCGTAATAAATTCACCCGTTTGTCTTCAAGGGCCTAATTTTAGTCTTAGCCATTTTTTTTCTTTTCACATACCTAAAAAAGCCTTTACTGTCCTCCTTTATATTTTTGGTCAGTTTACTTCGTGCCTTATTTTTTCTTTGCGTATTTCCTTCTTAGTAATCCTCTGTTGTTCTTTAAAAGCTTCCCAGTCCTCCGATTTCCCACTCACCTTTGCTATGTTATACTTTTTCCCTTTTGTCTTTATATGGTCCTTAACTTCCCTCGTCAGCCACGGCCACCCCTGCCTCCCCTTAGGATTCAAAGTTTGGGAGAAGATTTGTAGCTCGGGTGCTCTTTGTTGTGGTTCTGTTCGCTGAGCTGGGAATTTGTGTTGCAGACGTTTCGTCCCCTGTCTCGGTGACATCCTCAGTGCTTGGGAGCCTCCTGTGAAGCACTTCTGTGATGTTTCCTCTGGCATTTATAGTGGTTTGTCTCTGCCGTTTCCAGTTGTCAGTTCCAGCTTCCGCTGCAGTGATTGGTATATTGGGTCCAGGTCGATGTGTTTGTTGATAGAATCTGTGGATGAGTGCCATGCCTTTAGGAATTCCCTGGCTGTTCTCGATTTGGCTTGCCCTATAATAGTAGTGTTGTCCCAGTCGAACTCATGTTGCTTGTTGTCTGCGTGTGTGGCTACTAAGGATAGCTGGTCGTGTCGTTTCGTGGCTAGTTGGTGTTCTTGGATATGGATCGTTAGCTGTCTTCCTGTTTGTCCTATGTAGTGTTTTGTGCAGTCCTTGCATGGGATTTTGTACACTACGTTATTTTTGCTCATGTTGGGTATCGGGTCCTTCGTTCTGGTGAGTTGTTGTCTGAGTATGGCTGTTGGTTTGCGTGCTGTTATAAGTCCTAGTGGTCGCAGTAGTCTGGCTGTCAGTTCGGAAATGCTCCTGATGTATGGTAGTGTGGCTAGTCCTTTGGGTTGTGGCATGTCCTCGTTCCGTGGTCTTTTCCTTAGGCATCTGTTGATGAAGTTGCGCGGGTATCCGTTTTTGGCGAATACCTTGTATAGGTGTTCCTCCTCTTCTTTTTGCAGTTCTGGTGTACTGCAGTGTGTTGTGGCCCTTTTGAACAGTGTCTTGATGCAACTTCATTTGTGTGTGTTGGGTGGTTGCTTTCGTAGTTCAGGACTTGGTCTGTGTGTGTGGCTTTCCTGTAAACCTTTGTAGTGAATTCTCCGTTTGGTGTTATCTGAACCATCACGTCTAGGAATGGGAGTTGGCTATCCTTTTCTTCCTCTCTCGTGAATTGGATTCCTGTGAGTGTGGAGTTGATGATCCGGTGTATGTTCTCTATTTCTGTGTTTTTAATGATTACAAAGGTGTCATCCACATATCTGACCCAGAGTTTGGGTTGAATTTGCGGTAAGACAGTGGTTAGCACTGTTGCCTCACAGCGCCAGAGACCCGGGTTCAATTCCTGCCTCAGGCGACTGACTGAGTTTGCATGTTCTCCCCGTGTCTGCGTGGGTTTCCTCCGGGTGCTCCGGTTTCCTCCCACAGTCCAAAGATGTGCAGGGTCAGGTGAATTGACCATGCTAAATTGCCCATAGTATTAGGTAAGGGGTAAATGTAGGGGTATGGGTGGGTTGCGCTTCGGCGGGGCGGTGTGGACTTGTTGGGCCGAAGGGCCTGTTTCCACACTGTAAGTAATCTAATCTAATCTAAAAAAAAACTGTTTGTTCTAATCTTTGCATTCCCGCTTCTGCTATGAGTCCAGAGATGGGTGAGCCCATGGGTGTTCTGTTGATTTGTTCATATATTTGGTTGTTGAATGTGAAGTGTGTTGTGAGATACAGATCCAGTAGTTTAAGTATGCAGTCTTTGTTGATAGGTTCCCCGTCTTGTTGTCTGTTCTGTATGTCCAGCAGGTTGGCTATTGTTTCTCTGGCTAGGGTTTTGTCGATAGAGGTGAACAGTGCCATTATATCGAATGAGACCATAGTTTCTTCCTTGTCAATGTGTATATTTCTGATGATGTCCAAGAATTCCTGTGTTGATTGTATAGAGTGTCTGGATCCGCTGATCAGGTGTTTCAGTTTCTGCTGTAATTCTTTAGCCAGTTTGTGTGATGGTGTACCTGGTAGTGATACTATGGGTCTGAGTGGGATGTCTGGTTTGTGCACTTTAGGTAGTCCATAGAATCTGGGGGTGTTGTTGCTTTCAGGTTTCATTCTTTGTAGGTCAAACCTGGTTATCTGTCCGTTTTTTTTGTAGGTTCCTCAGTGTGTTGTTTATCCTATTGGTGAGCTGTGGGGTGGGGTCAAACTCCCTCTTTTCGTAGGTGTTGGTATCTGCAAGTAGTTGTTGTGCTTTTTGGATGTACTCTGCTTTGTCCAGGATGATCGTCATTCTGCCTTTGTCTGCTGGTAGTATGATTATGTTCTTATCGTTTCTTAGTGATTTTAGTGCTTCCCTCTCCTTGGGGTTGAGGTTATGTGTTTGTCTTTTCCTTGTTATCAGGGGTACGATACTTTGTCTCACTGTTTGTTGTGTCTCTTCTGTCAGTCCATTGTTCCTGAGTGTGCATTCTAGTGCTGCTAGGAAGTCTGCTGTCTTGGCGTCCCTGTGGTTGTAGTTGAGTCCCTTAGCCAGTATTGTTCCTTCCATCAACTTTGGCACACTCTGGAAACACAGAGACCACTACAACACGCTGTCTCACAATCCTGGTACACACCAGGATTTGTTGCAGCTGCCCAAGCCTTGCTGTTACAGTGTCTCATCTACCTGCAGAACAACACAGGAAAGCCTGCTGTCAGGTATAACCACTTACCAGCTCCTGAGGAGCCTTTCAGCCACTTGTAGATGGACTTTGTTCACATGCTCCAACAACAAGATTGCAAATAGATCCTTGTCATCATCGACATGTGGGGAATGCTTCCATCCATTTAGAGAAGAAGAAAAGGGTAGTGCACGGGCTGTGGGAAAATGCCTCCTAAGGGATGTCATCCCCAGATTCAGGGTCCCCAGTAACACAGACAGACAGGGGACTCGCTTCACTGATCAGCTTACGACTGGTATGAACGAGGCATTGAGGTTACTGTGGAGGCACCACATCCCCTACCAACCCCAGACATCAGGCATGGTCAAGCAGATGAATGACACCCTTAAAACCACACTGAACAAGATCCCCCAAGACACAGGACTGACCTGGCCAGACGCCTTGCTGCTAACTCTTTACACTATACGTGGTCAAGCAAACCGCACGACCGTACTCACCCCTTTTGAGGTGCTCATGGAGTGACGTACGCCCACCACTACCAGGTCCCCAAAGCTCTCCATGGACACAGCCCTTCCCCTAACACAAGAGGCCTTGCTGAATTATGTACAAGCCCTCAGCAGCAGCATTAATGTAAAGCATGACCAGGCCAGAGCCGTGCTGCTCACACTCCAAACAGTGCCCATTCATCCATTCCGACCCAGTCCCTTCCATTCCCAAAGCCCATGACCCACAGCAGACGAGCCCTTGCTGCTCTCGACCCAATGACACCCCCGATAAAACCCTGCGGTTGCACATGGAAGCCAACAAACTCACCACCACACTAGAGGAGGTGGCGAACTCCACAGCAGACGCACTCGCCCAGCTGAATGCAGAGGCTGTTACCATCCGTACTGTGGCTCTGCAGAACAGGATGGCCCTGGACTACCTGCTCGCTGCGAAAGGGGGCACATATGCCCTCATTGGTGCTGACTGCTGCACTTACATTCCTGACCCCAGTGAAAACATCACACACCTGGCCCAATTTATCCAGCAGGCAGCTTCTGTCCTTATGATCAGAGCTCCCACAGGGACCTATGGGACTAGGCAGCCTCCTGGCTGGGCTCAGGGTACAACCCTACTACAGGAATTGATAGCGTTCATTGTTATCATTGCTGGGATTGTGGCACTGGCCACGGCCATCCGACTGTGCTGTTCACACCTCTGCCTCCTTCACTACTCAGCTAGCACCGATCCACTGGGGGAACGTCCCTGCCAGTGACATTCCCACAACCTGCTGTACATCTCTATGACTCTATGACCTCTTCTCTGTAACAGTTCCAACAACTTCACTAGGAAATGCTCATCCTGGCGTTCAGTTACTAGTGGTGTACTGCGTGGATCTGTTTTGGGCCCTCTGCTGTTTGTCATTTTTATAAGTGATCTGGATGAGGGTGTAGAAGGATGGGTCAGTAAATTTGTGAATGACACTAAGATTGGTGGAGTTGTGGATAGTGCCAAAGGATATTGCAGGTTACAGAGGGACATAGATAATCCGCAGTGTTGGGCTGAGGTGGCAAATGGAGTTTAATGCAGAAAAATGTGAGGTGATTCATTCTGGAAGGAGCAACAGGAATAAACAGTTAATAGGCTAACAGTAAGATTCTTGGCAGTGTAGATGAGCAGAGGGATCTCTGTGTCCAGGTACATAAATCCCTGAAAGTAGCCACCCAGGTTGATAAGAAGGTATACCGTGTGTTAGCTTTTATGGGTAGAGGGATTGAGTTTCGGAACCATGAGGTCATGCTGCAGCTGTACAAAACTCTGGTGCGGTCAACTTGGAGTACCGGGTACAGTTCTGGTCACCGCATTATAGGAAGGATGTGGAAGCTTTGGAAAGTGTTCAGAGGAGATTTACTGGGATGTTGACAGTTTTGGAGGGAAAGGTGCAGTTACATTGTTGGGGCTGTATTACAGGCCTCCCAACAGTGAGCGTGATGTAGAAGAATAAATAGGTAAACAGACAATGGAAAGATGTAGAGGCAATAGGGTAGTGGTGATGGAATACACTTAACGTCAGAGGTCTGGATGGGGTAGAATTTGTACGAAGTGTCCAGGAGAGTTTTCTAGAGTAGTACGTCAATAGTCCGACGAGGGAAGGGGCCAAGTTGGACCTGGTACTGGGGAACGAACCAGGACAGATAGTAGAAGTTGCGGTGGGGGATTTCTTTGGGAACAGTGACCACAATTCTGTAAGTTTTAGAATACTCGTGGATAAAGAAGTGAAGAGAAGGGAAGCATACTAAACTGGCCAATTATATCAAAATCAGGCAGGAGCTGGGAAATGTGGATTGGACACAACTATTTGAAGGGAAGTCCACATTTGAGATGTGGGAGGCTTTCAAAGCTAGTGCAGAATACGCATGTCCCGTTGAAAGCAAAGTATAGGAAGGGCAAGATTAGTGAACCGTGGATGACAGAAGAAATTGTACGACCAGCCAAGAGGAAAAGGGAAACGTACATAAGGTCCAGGCAGCTAAGAACAGAACGGGCCCTGGAGGAATATCGGAAGAATAGGACAAGTCTTAAATGAGGAATCAAGTGGGCTAAAAGGGGTCATGAAATAGCTTGAGAGCAGAATTAAGGAGAATCCCAAAGCATTTTATTCTAATATAAGCAGCAAGCGGGTGACTAGAGAAAGGATTGGTCCACTGAAGGATAACGAAGGAAGGTTATGTGTCGAACCTGAGAGAATGGGTGAGATTCTGAATGATTACTTTGCATCAGTGTTCATGTTGTGGATAACATTGACATAAGTAGGGAGGATGTGTTGGGTAGGCTAGAGGTTATTAAGGTGGACCAATCCCCAGGACCGGATGGGATCTATCCCAGGTTGCTGAGGGAGGCGAGAGAGGAAATAGCTGGGGCCCTGACAGATATCTTTGTGGAATCCTTAAATACAGGTGAGGTGCCAGAGGACTGGAGGGTTGTTCATGTTGTCCCCCTGTACATTCCAGGTAAGTACAGACCAGTCAGCCTGACGTCAGTGGTGGGAAGGTTGGAGAAGGTACTGAGGGATAGGATCTATTTATATTTAGAAAAGAATGGACTTATCAGTGAGAGGCAACATGGTTTTGTACAGGCGAGATCGTGCCTTTCCAACTTAATAGAGTTCTTTGTGGAAGTGACCAAGTTGTTAGATGAAGGAAGGGCTGTTGGTGTCATATGCATGGACTTTAGTAAGGCGTTTGATAAGGTTCCCCAAAGTAGGCTAAAGGAGAAAATGAAGTCATACGGTGTGCAGGATGTTCTAGCTGGGTGGATAAAGAACTGGTTGAACAACAGGAGACAGAGAGTAGTAGTTGAAGGGAGTTTCTCGAAATGGAGAAAGGTGACCAGTGATGTTCCACAGGGGTCAGTGCTGGGGCCACTGTTGTTTGTAATATACATAAATGATCTGGAAGAGGGCACTGTTGGTATGATCAGCAAGTTTGCAGATGACAAAGATTGGTGGAGTAGCAGAAAGCTTAAGGGACTGTCAAAGAATACAGGAGGATATAGATAGACTGGACAGTTGGGCAGCAAAGTGGCAGATGGAGTTCAATCCAGACAAATGTAAGGTAATGCATTTAGGAAAGTCTAATTCTAGAGCGAATTATACAATGAATGGAAGAGCCTTGGGAAAAGTTGATGAGCAGAGAGATCTGGGAGTGCAGGTCCATTGTACCCTGAAGGTTGCTGCACAGGTGGATAATGTGGTCAAGAAGGCATATGGTATACTTGCCTTCATTGGATGGGGTATTGAGTCCAAGAGCTGGCAGGTCATGTTAAAACTGTACAAGACATTGGTTCGGCCGCATTTAGAATACTGTGTACAGTTCTGGTCGCCGCATTACCAAAAGGATGTGGACACTTTGGAGAGGGTGCAGAGAAGGTTTACGAGGATGTTGCCTGGTATGGAAGGTGCTAGCTATGAAGAGAGGTTGAGTAGGTTAGGTTTATTTTCACTAGAAAGGAGATTGTGGAGGGAACCTGATTGAGGTTTATAAAATCATGAAGGGTATAGACAGGGTGGATAGAGATAAGGTTTTTCCCAGGGTGAAGGATTCAATCACGCTTCCAAGGTGAGAGGTGGAAAGTTTAAGGGAGAGACACGCAGTAAGTACCTCACACAGGGTGGTTGGCATTTGGAACGCGTTGCTGGCAGAGGTGGTAGAGGCAGGCACAGTAGATTCATTTAAGATGCATCAGGACAGATGCATGAGTAAGTGGGGAGCAGAGGGATACAGATGCTTAGGAATTGACCGACAGGTTTAGACAGTACATTTGGATCGGCTCAGGCTTGGAGGGCTGAAGGGCCTGTTCCTGGGCTGTAAATGTTTTGTTCTTTGAGTAGTAGGGGGGTGGAACGGCCTGCCATGCAACAGTCGTAGACTCAAACTTTAAGGGCATTTAAACAGTATTTGGATAAACGTATGGATATAGCGAGAGGCAGGAGCCGGGAGGAGGTGACGTTGGTGCGAGGTGATTGTCGGGAAGGCCAATAAGTATATTTAAACTTCTTACCTCAGGCCAGCGAGGGAGGAGCGAGCAAAGGACTTCTGGGAAAGGTAAGTAGAGCAGTTTATATTTGCGTGGTTGCGTTACCCGAGACACTACTCGGGTAGTGTCTCTCACCCATCCTCCTCCTCTAATCTAAAAAAACGTTGTGGGAGCCAGATTGACAATGTGAGGTAACTAGTTTATTTCCTAATCTTTTTTTTTAGTAGTCACTTCGGGAGTTAGAATAGTGGGAATGGAGTTTAGGGCAGTGGAATGTTTCTCCTGCAGAATGTGGGAGGTAAGGGTCACCACTAGTATCCCTGCTGACTACATCTGGGGGAAGTGCACCCAACTCCAGCTCCTCGAAAATCGCGATAGGGAGCTGGAGCTGGATGAACTTCGGATCATTCCGGAGGCAGAGGAGTTATTGACAGGACTTAGAGAGGTAGTCACTCCCCAGATAAAAGAAAAAGACATATGGGTGACAGTTAGGGGACAGAAAGGGAACCGGCAGGCAGTGCAGGGATCCCCTGTGGCCATTCCCCTCAACAATAAGTATACCGTTTTGGATATGTTGGGGGTGATGACTTACCAGGGGAAAGCAGTGGGGCACCTGCTGCTCAGAAGGGAAGGGGGAAGAGGAGCAGAGCAGTAGTCATTGGGGACTCCATAGTTAGGGGGACAGATAGGAGGTTCTGTGGGGACGAGAGAGACTCACGGTTGGTGTGCTGCCTCCCGGGTGCCAGGGTCCGTGATGTCTCTGAGCGTGTTTTTGGGATCCTTCGGGGGGAGGGAGAGCAGCCCCAATTCGTGGTCCATATTGGCACCAATGACATAGGTCGGAAGAGAGATGGGGATTTGAGGCAGAAATTCAGGGAGCTAGGACGGAAGTTTAGAGATAGGACAAACAGAGTTGTTTTCTCTGGTTTGCTGCCCGTGCCACGTGCTAGTGAGGTGAGGAATAGGGAGAGAAAGGAGCTGAACATGTGGCTACAGGGATGTGCAGGAGGGAGGGATTCGGGTTTTTGGATAATTGGAGCTCTTTCTGGGGTAGGTGGGACCTCTACAAGCAGGATGGTCTTCATCTAAGCCAGAGGGGTACCAATATCCTGGGTGGGAAATGCGATAAAGTTATTAAAGGTGGATTTAAACTAATACAGCAGCGGGATGGGAACCACAATTGTAGGACAGGTACAGAAGAGGATGAGAGTAGAGAGTTCCCAAATCAAGTATCTGACACTGGCAAGCGAGAACCTGGTTTGAAGTGTGTGTACTTCAACGCGAGGAGCATCTGAAATAAAGTGGGTGAACTGGCAGGGTGGGTTGGTACCTGGGACTTTGATGTTGTGGCCATTACGGAGACATGGATAGAGCAGGGACAGGAATGGCTCTTGCCGGTTCCGGGATTCAGATGTTTCAGTAAGAACAGAGAAGGTGGTAAAAGAGGGGTAGGTGTGGCATTGTTGATCAGGGACAATATTACAGTTGTAGAAAGGATGTTTGGGGACTCATTAACTGAGGCAGTATGGGCTGAGGTTAGAAACAGGAAAGGAGGAGAAGTCACCACGCTGGGAGTTTTCTATAGGCCTCTGAATAGTCCCAGAGATGTAGATGAAAGGATAGCAAAGATGATTCTCGATAGGAGTGAGAGAGGCAGGGTAGTTGTCACGGGGGACTTCATTTATCCAAATATTTACTGGGATCACTACAGTACGAGTATTGTAGATGGATCCGTTTTTGTCCCGTGTGCAGGAGGGCTTCCTGACACAGAATGTAGACAGGCCTACATGGGACGAAGCCACTTTAGATTTAGTACTGGGTAATGAGCCTGGCCAGGTTTGGAAGTAGGTGACAGCGATCTTTGGAGACAGCGATCACAATTCTGTCAGGTTTACTTTAGTGATGGAAAGGGATAGTGTACTCCACCGAGCAAGAGTTACAGCTGGGGGAAGGGAAATTACGATGCAATTAGGAAAGATTTAGGAAGCGTAGAATGGGGAAGGAAACTGCAGGGGATGAACACATTAAAAATGTGGAGCTTATTCAAGGAAAAGCTCCTGTGTGTCCTAGATAAGTATGTACCTGTCAGGCAGAGAAGAAGATATAGAACGCGTGAGCCGTGGTTTACTAAGGAAGTGGAATCCCTGGTCAAGAGGAAGAAGAAGGCTTATGTTAGGACAAAATGTGAAAACTCAGGGCGCTTGAGGGTTACAAGGAAATCAGGAAAGACCGAAAAAGAGAGCTCAGAAGAGCCAGGAGGAGACATGAGAAGTTGTTGGTGGATAGGATCAGGGTAAACCCTAAGGCTTTCCATAGGTATGTCAGGAATAAAAGAATGATGAGAGTTAAATTAGGGCCAATCAAGGATAATAGTGGGAAATTGTGTGTGGAGTCAGAGGAGATAGGGGAAGCACTAAATAAATATTTTTCGGCAGTGTTCACTATAGAAAATAAAAATGTTAGCGAGGAAGATAGAGATACTTGCATCTAGACTAGAAGAGATTGAGGTTCACAAGGAAGAGGTATTAGAAATACTGCAGAGTGTGAAAACAGACAAGTCCCCTAGGCCGGATGGGATCTATCCTGGGATCCTCTGGGAAGCAAGGGAAGAGATTGCCGAGCCTTTGGCATTGATCTTCAAATCATCATTGTCTACAGGAATAGTGCCTGAGGACTGGAGGATAGCAAATGTGGCTCCCTTGTTCAAAAAGGGTAGTAGAGACAACCCTGGTAATTACAGACCAGTGAGTCTCACTTCAGTTGTTGGTAAAATGTTGGAAAAGGTTATAAAAGAGATAGGATTTATAACCATCTGAAAAATAATAATCTGATCAGGGATAGTCAGCGCAGTTTTGTGAAGGGTAGGTCGTGCCTAACGAATCTTATTTTTTTTTTGACAAAGTGACCAAACAGGTAGATGAGAGTAAACCAGTTGATGTGGTGTATATGGATTTCAGCAAGGCGTTCGATAAGGTTCCCCACAGTAGGCTATTATACAAAATGTGGAGGAATGGGATTGTGGGAGACATAGCAGTTTGGATCAGGAATTGGCTTGCTGAAAGAAAACAGAGGGTTGTAGTTGATGGAACATGTTCATCTTGGTGTCCAGTTACTAGCGGCGTACTGCAAGGGTCGGTGTTGGGTCCACTGCTGTTTGTCATTTTTATAAATGATCTGGATGAGGGCTTAGAAGGGTGGGTTAGTAAATTTGTGAACGACACTAAGTGGAGTTGTGGATAGTGACGAAGGATGTAGTAGGTGCAGAGAGACATAGATAGGATGCAGAGCTGGGCTGAGAGGTGGCAAATGGAGTTTAATGTGGCCAAGTGTGAGGTGATACACTTTGGACGGAGTAAACGGAAAGCAAAGTACTGGGCTAATGGTAAGATTCTTAGGAGTGCAGATGAGCAGAGAGATCTCGGTGTTCATATACACAGATCCATGAAAATTGCCACCCAGATTGACAGGGTCGTTAAGAAGGCATACAGTGTTTTGGCCTTTATTAATAGAGGGATTAAGTTCTGGAACAATGAGGTTGTGCTGCAGCTGTATAAAGCTCTGGTGCGGCCACATTTGGAGTATTGTGTACAGTTCTGGTCACTACATTATAAGAAGGATGTGGAAGCTTTGGAAAGGGTGCAGAGGAGATTTACTCGGATGTTGCCTGGTATGGAAGGAAGACCTTATGAGGAAAGTCTGAGGGCCTTGAGGCTGTTCTCGTTAGAGAGAAGAAGGTTGAGAGGTGACTTAATAGAGACATACAAGATCATCAGAGGGTTAGATAGGGTGGACAGGGAGAGCCTTTTTCCAAGTATGGGGACGGCAAACACGAGGGGACACAACTTTAAAGTGAGGGGAGATAGATATAAGACAGATGTCAGTGGTAGATTCTTTACTCAGAGTAGTAAGGGTATGGAATGCTTTGCTTGCAACGGTAGTAGATTCGCCAAGTTTAAGTGCATTTTAGTCGTCATTGGACATGTATATGGACGTATATGGAATAATGTAGGTGGGATGGGCTTCAGATTGGTATGACAGGGCGGCGCAACATCGAGGGCTGAAGGGCCTGTACTGCGCTGTAATGTTCTATGTTCTAAAATGGAATAGTGTCGGTTCGGTGGGCTTCAGATTGTTACACCAACCTGTGGAACCATCAAGGGCCGAAGAGCCTGTACTGCACTGTAACGCTCTACATTCTGTAATTGACTAAAATGGGCTGAGTTGGGCATCCCCCAAGTTTCTGGAGCTCAGGGAGAACCCCTCCATGATACAGTACGTCTCCATGTTCAGGAAGGCTACAAGCCTAATGCCAAAAAGCATCCAAAACACTCCCTCAGCAAAGTCAGGAAAGAAAATGCAGACACAGACTCCGACTCTAACCCACAAAACCAGACCTGAGTGCGACTGACCCTACGTACTCATTTTCAGAGCCAAAGATGATGGGGTCCCTATCAAGTGACAAACAGGATCATTAATATTAACATCTAATTCATACTTGAAATACCACAGCTCTACCAGCAACTTTGCTTACCAGAGCTTATCAGTATTTGTGACAAGCCTACTCTGTGCATCAAGTTGAGAACACTGGAAGGGTCAGGGAGGATACCGCTCACTAAAGCTATAGCTAATAGACCAAACTCTTGCTGGATGATGTCTGACTTATGCCAGTTATGGGGCTGCTTGCCCATGGATCCTTGAACGCAGGTTAATACCATAATTGAGAAGGCATAGAAGTCACTTGCGTTTATCAACCATGGTAGTGAGTATAAAGACCGGGGAGGCTCTATTGGAGCTGCCCAGGACTAGTTAGGCAACAGCTGGAGTACTGTGTGCAGTTCTGGTCACCACACTATAGGAAGAAAGTGATTGACTGGAAGGAGTACACAGGACATCCACCAGGGTGTTTCCTGGATGGAGCATTTCAGCTATAAAGGAGGTTGGATAAGCTCAGGCTGTTTTCGTTGGAGTAGACAGAATGATCTATAGAGATCAAAGGTTGAGGGGCACAGACTGATAGAAAACAGCTTTCCCACTGAGTAGAACATAATGGCAGCACAGCAGCAGCTCGCAGCAGCCTCTCCTGATCTTGGGCTATTTAAAGTTCAGTTTTCTAAAGGCACAGGAGGAACAGGAACAGGAAACCTGGTGTTTGCAGATACTGTTACAGTCTGCAAACACTGCTCCAGTCCAGGATCCAGCCAAAAACAAACCCGAATGGAGAGCTGTTGAAGAAGTTACATGATCTTGGCTCGCTGCGGAGACCAGGCCTTCAGTCCTCAGCCTCGCCTGATGCCAGTGGCCGGGTGTTGAAACATCAGAAGCGGTGTACAAGGAAGGGGAAGCGGGGTAAGGCAGGCAGGAGTTCGTATTAGGCTAAAAGCAAACCCTAGCCGGCCAGCTCTCCCACCCATTCTGCTCTCCAGTGTCTGCTCCCTGGACAACAGGTTGGACTGCATCCATCTGAGGCAGGTTTCTCTGTGAGTTCAGAGACTGCTGCATCCTGGTTTTCATGGAAACATAGCTCAGTGACAGAGTTCCAGACACCGCCATCCAGCTAGACCGGCTCGCCTTGTTCCATGCTGACAGAAATGCAGCTCTGTGCAGTAAGGCTCGGGATGGGAGTCTGTGTCTACATCAACACAGAATGGTGCAAGGACTCTGCTCGTCTCCAGCTACTGCTCATCACTGGTGGAGTTTGATATTGTTAGATGCAGATCTTTGTATTTGCCACGGGAGTTTACTGCTGTCCTTATAGTCAGGGTGTATATTCCTCCCAGTGCCAATGCTAAGGAGGCACGGTGTGAACTGTATTGGGCTATTAGTGGACTGCAGAATACACACCCTGATGGACTGTTTATTTTTGCTGGAGATTTTAACCATATGAATCTCAAGACTATACTCCCTAAATTCCATCAGCATGTGGACTTTGCAACGAGAGTTGGGGGTGGGGGGGAAATACCCAGACCAGGGGATTCAGAACACAGTCAGGGTAACTGAAGAAGGTGGAGGAGTGTAAGTCAGTTGATCAGACTGTGTTAGTGAAGAAGATTCTGTTGGAGTGTGGCAGATTCCAAGCAGCAGACGTGTACTGGCTGCAGGATTTCCCCAGCGCTGGGTATTTCGATGTGACCTTCAGGAGCGTGAAGCAGTGTGAGCAGCTCCTGAAGGTATTCAAGAAGAAGGAGGGGAAGCCTCTGTTCTCCATCCTGTCTGTGGTGCCATTGATTGTGCTTCCTGCACAGAGGAGTCAGGTTGTTACAATCCAAATGTACAACCCCCCCACGTCCCAGCAGCTGATGTCCTGACCTTCCTGAGAGGGTACGTCCAGTTGGAAGGAGACAGCACTGATGTAGTGGAGCAATTCCGAATCTGGACCAGCAAGTGGCAGGTCAAGGTAACCCTGAGGGTGGACCCCCCAGTGGGAACATCCTCCACCCACCCTCCAGCTTCGCAATCGGAGGGAGCAGGGGCTACCTCACACATGCAGGGCAGCTTAAAGTGTGCCGAACCTGCGGGAGGTCAGGACACATGGCAGTGGGCTGTGAGGTGACCATCTGCAGGAATGTAAACAGGAGGGTCACCTGACCAAGGACTGTAAGGAGGTTAAGAATTGTGTGGAGAGGCAGGTCACATGTACAAGACCTGCCCAAGACGAAGGACTGCCACCAACACACAGATGGCTGGAGGAGGCATTGTGAGCCGTGGACCCCCAAAGACTAGCAGGTCCAACCAGACAGCAGGGAAACGGAGTCTGGGGGCACCCAGAAGGAAGCACAGGCTGAGGTGGAGCAGACAGCAGCCAGCGGAGAGGTACAGCAGCTGACCTAAGCTCCAGCTGGACAGACAGAGGCAATGGAGGAGAAGGGAACCAAGGAGGCAGAGGAGTAGATACCTGTGAAAAACAGGAAAAAGGAAAACCCAACAGGTCCCCAAAACCTCCCAAAGGGGGAAACAGCAGCTGCACGGGGAGGATACAGGCAGCTCTTCAGACGGTGAAGAGGGGCGCAATGAGGGTCATCACCAGAAGAAGAGATAGAGTGCCGCGGGGAGAAAGGAGGGTAGCACCCTTCCAACCAGGAAACGATGAACTCTCTGACGTAACTGGCAAAGCCCAGCACACACCCGGGAGGTACCCACATCTCCAGGTAACTTCTTGGCCTTTTGGCTAAAAAAAAGTGTCTGTTCTTATCAGGATGAGTGTCGAGTTGCGAGTCAGAGCTAGTAGAGATCATCGCTGCATTGTGTTTGGATGTTGGAGGATCATTTGGTTATGCTGACCTGCTATTGGTGGATCTTCATGCTGGCTTCGGCCTAACGCCAATTCAGGGACCACCCAACCTCAGAGCTATGGCCTCAACAGCTACCCGCAGCCCTGGGCAGGGCGTTCTCAACACAGTCCGGGTATCTGTCAAGAAGGTGGAAGAGCGTACACCAGTCGATCGGACGGTGTTCGTCAAGAAGATTCTGCTCGAGTGCTGTCGGTTCGCCGCAGCAGACGTGTACAGCCTGCAGGATTTCCCTGGGGCAGGCTACTTCGATGTCACCTTCAGGAGCGTGAAGCAATGTGAGCAGCTCCTGAAGGTCTTCAAGGAGAAGGAAGGGGAGCCACTGTTCTCCATCTTGTGGGCAGTCCCGTTGTGTGTGCTTCCTGCACAGAGGAGTCGGGTTGTTACAATCCACATGTACAACCCCCACGTCCCAGCAGCCGATGTCCTGACCTTCCTGAGAAGATACGTCCGGGTCGAGGGACAAAGCACCGATGTGGTTGACCCTTTCAGGATCTGGACCAGCAAACGACAGGTCAAGGTAACCCTGAGGGTGGACGCCAGCGGGAATATCCTCCACCCACCCTCCAGCTTTGCTATCGGATGGAGCAGAGGGTACCTGACTTATGCAGGGCAGCCGAAAGTGTGCCGAACCTGTGGGAGGTCAGGCCACATGGCGGCGGACTGCAAGGTCACGATCTGTCGCAATTGCAAGAAGGAGGGCCACCCGACCAAAGAGTGCAAGGAGGAAAAGAACTGCAATCTGTGCGGGGAGGCGGGCCACGTGTACAGGGCCTGCCCAAGACGAGGGGCCGCCACCTACGCGCAGATGGCCGGAGGCGGGCCACAAAAGGACAGCAAGGCACCGCAAACCGGCAAGGGAATGGTGTCAGGAGGCACGCGACAGGAAGGACAGGCCGGAGCAGAGCAGATGACAGCTACTGGAGAGGTACAGCTGCCGAGCGAAGCTCCGACAGGACAGGAGGAGGAGGCGGAGAAGGGAAAGAAGGAGGCAGAGGAATGGACCGTGGTGAAAAACAGGAAGAGGAAAACCCACCCGGTCACCAAGACCTCCCAGAAAAAGGGGAAAAGGCAGCTGCAGGTGGAAGATACGGACAGCTGTTCGGAGGGTGAGGACGGAAGAAAGGAGGGTCGTCACCAAAAGAAGAGGCAGAGCGCTGCGAGGAGAAAGGAGAGCAGCAACTGCCAA
This sequence comes from Chiloscyllium plagiosum, assembly GCF_037043375.1. NCBI lineage: Eukaryota > Metazoa > Chordata > Chondrichthyes > Orectolobiformes > Hemiscylliidae > Chiloscyllium > Chiloscyllium plagiosum. The sequence goes on along the minus strand of NW_028270315.1, from coordinate 673,479 downwards.
CCAAGGGACGAGCCTCCTGAGGAAATGGGAAACCACCACCCCCTACCAGGTGAAAGCCAGGAGGGTCCCACCGCCCCACAGCTCCAGGTCACTGGGAGCAGCGACCCTCTGACAGCCCCGCTGTCAGATATAGAAACAGACAGCGTGGACCCAAATGGGCCGAGTGAGGAACTGGACAGCTACCTCAGCCCAGCGAGGGTCCAGAAGTTTGCGTACTGCACGGGGATGCAGACAGCTACCCCAGAGGGGCAGGACCAGCGACAATCGGACATGGGTAACCTTACAACCTGTTAAAAAAACGGGGATAAAAATTGAAAGTATTAATGTGCGCAGCATAAAATCTGCTGCGCGATGTGTTTCAACACTGGCCTTCCTGGCCAACGTGAAAGCTGATGTCCTGTTTCTGCAGGAGTGTGGGATACCGCACCTCAGCAGTTACAGGAGATGGTCGAGCTTGTGGGCCCATGGGCCGTCAGTGTGGGCGGGCGCCTCCTCGTTGCTGATGTTACCTACAGAAACGCTCCCGTGAGACTAATTAATGTGTACGCCCCAGCGGGTAAGAGTGAACGGTTGGCCGTCCTGCAGCAGCTTCCACTGTTGCTGGCTACGTCCAGGCCAGTCATTCTGGCCGGAGACTTCAACTGTATCATTGATGCAGATGGACGATCCGGCGGGGGGGACAGTAAACTGGACACCACGTCCAGAGCCCTGATGGACACGGTAAAAGATGCCAAGCTGCACGACGTCTTCATCACCCCTGCAGACGGAGCGCAGCGTAGATACACCTGGTCACGGGCAGACGGGTCTATCTGCTCAAGGATAGATTACCTGCTGGTGTCCCGAACGCTCTTGGTCAGATCCACCGACGTCAAGCCAGTGTTCTTCTCTGACCACTGCCTCCTGCTGGCCGACTGTCACCTACAGGACGAGCAGCGGGCTGGTAAGGGAACGTGGAAGCTGAACACTAAGCTGTTGACCCCAGGAAACACTGAGAAGCTCAAGAGGGACGACGCAGGTTGGAGAACCGTGAAGCCCCTCCTTTGAGTCCCCAGCGGACTGGTGGGAAACAGTAAAAGGGAACATCAAGAGGTTCTTCATTCTCAAGGTGGTCAGGAGGTGAGAGAGAGACGGGGAAAACTGTCCCAGCTCCAGGAAAGTATGCAGAACCTGCTCCTGCTGCAGACGATGGGGGTGGATGTCACGGAGGACCTCAAGGAGGTGAAGGGCCAGCAAGCCTCGCTCTTTGCCTCGGAGGCCTCCAAGATAATCTTCCGGTCCAGGGTCTGCTCCGTGGAGCAGGACGAGACGTGCTCATGTTTCTTCATCCAGAAGGTGCACAAAGAGAGCTCCGTGCTCAGCAGCCTGAAGGAAGAAGATGGCTCGGTAACGTCATCTCAGGCTGACATCATGAGGATCAGCAAATCCTTCTATGCCAGTCTGTATGACTCGAAGCCAACCGCCAGCGCAGCCTCCCAGTCGTCCCTGTCCTCTATCACGGAGGTCTTAGACGACAGGACATGGGAGAGGCCAGACCAGCCACTATCTCTGGATGAGCTGACCAAGGCCCTCGAGTCCTTTGAAAAGAATAAAACTCTCGGAAGCGACGGCTTACTGGTCGAGCTCTATTCTGCTCTGTGGGACTTGATTGGCCAGGACCTGCTGGAGGTGTATGTCAGTATGCTTCTGGCAGGTACCATGAGTGAATCCATGAGGAAAGGCATCATCACCCTCATCTACAAACGGAAGGGGGAGAGGGAGGAACTCAGAAATTGGAGACCAATCTCACTATTAAACACAGACTACAAAATCTTGTCAAAGGTCATCGCCAACCGGGTCAGGTCTGCTCTGGGGTCAGTGATTCACCCTGACCAAATCTGTGCTGTACCGGGCAGGAAGATCGCTGAGAGTCTCGCACTCCTCAGGGATACGATTGTCTACGTGCAGGACAGGGGGGTGGACACCTGCCTCATCAGCCTGGACCAGGAGAAAGCCTTTGACAGGATATCGCATACATATATGAGGGATGTCCACTCCAAAATGTACTTTGGGGAGAGAATCTGCAATTGGATCAGTTTGCTCTACACCAACATTGTCAGTACAGTCTCAATCAATGGGTGGGAATCAGATAGCTTCCCAATCAGATCTGGAGTCAGGCAGGGCTGCCCTCTCTCTCCTGCCTTGTTTGTGTGCTGTATAGAGCCATTTGCCGAATCAATCAGGAAGGATGCGTGTCTGAGAGGGGTGACTATTCCTGGCAGTGGGGGCCTGCAGGTTAAGACCTCCCTGTACATGGATGACTTCGCCGTTTTCTGCTCGGATCAGCTGTCCGTGCACAGACTCATGTGCATCTGTGACCAGTTCGAGCTGGCCTTGGGGGCCAAGGTAAACCGAGGCAAAAGCGAGGCCATGCTCTTTGGGAACTGGGCCGACCAATCCTCGATCCCCTTCACCGTCAGGACCAACCACCTGAAGGTGCTGGGTATTTGGTTCGAGGGTGGAGGGGGGCGAGCTGGGGCGTGCGCCAAGACCTGGGAGGAGCGGATCGGGAAGGTGAGACAGAAACTAGGCAGATGGGAGCAACGGTCGCTCTCCATCGCGGGTAAGAACCTGGTCATCAGGTGGGAGGTACTCTCAGTATTGTTATACGTGCCACAGGTCTGGCCTATCCCCAGAACCTGTGCCGCCGCAGTCACCCGGGCCATCTTCCACTTCGTGTGGAGATCAAAGATGGACCGGGTCCGAAGAGATGTAATGTACAAAGACCAGTGCAATGGGGGAAAAAACACGCCCAATGCCACCCTCACCCTGATGGCCACCTTTGTGTGTGGCTGCATCAAGCTGTGCGTGGATCCCCGGTACGCAAACACCAAGTGTCACTACGTACTGAAGTTCTACCTGTCCCCGGTGTTGCGAAGGATGGGCCTGGCCTCGTTGCCGCGGAATGCTCCGAGTAGTTGGACCGTTCGGTATCACCTGTCCTTCGTGGAGAAGTTTATGAAGAAAAACACCTTTGACCACAAGTCCATCAGGAAGTGGTCAGCACGTAGTGTCCTTGAGACCCTTCAGGAAAAGGAGAGGGCGGATCCTGTCGAGCGGTTCCCTGAGCAGACGGTCAAAGCCATTTGGCAGAATGCCTCATCGCCAGAACTTTCCAACAAGCACCAAGACATGGCTTGGCTGGTGGTGAGAAGGTCTCTGCCTGTGAGATCATTTATGCACACCCGGACTCTCAGCCACACCGCACACTGCCCTCGAAGCGGCTGCGGGGGGGACGAGACTGTCACACACCTCCTTCTGGAATGTGCCAATGCAGAAGAAGTCTGGAGAGGAATGCAGTGGTGTCTGTCGAGGTTCGTCCCGAGCAGCGCCGTGACGCGGGACTCCGTGCTCTACGGCCTGTTCCCCGGGACGCACACCGAGACGAACATCAACTGCGCCTGGAGGATCATCAACTCGGTGAAGGACGCTCTCTGGGTGATCCGAAACCTGTTGATCCTCCAGCTGAAGGAGTTGACCCCGACCGATTGTTGCAGACTGGCACATTCCAAGGTCCAGGACTGTGTTGAGGGACGCGCTGAAGCTTGGGGCAGCTGCTGCCAAGGCGCAGTGGGGAAAGACCACTGTGTAACATCTGCCTGCCGAAAGAAGAACAGGGGGCCACGTAGTCATTTGGGCTCTGCTGGCGCCTCAGCTAAAAATGTAATCGTACCGACCTCCTCACTCTCTCAGCAGAGCAGGTAAGGGCTGTTTGAAGGCTCGGTGACGTTTATTTAACGGCTTAAAAAAAACTTTCAAATTTAAATAGAGCGCGGTGCGGACCCGGAAGCTGGTGTAGCGCAAGCTTACCTGGGTAGGTTTTTTTCCCTATAAAAGTGCGCAGGAGAGGCTTGAAGTGTGTATACTTCAATACATGAAGTATACGGAATAAGGGAGGTGAACCTGCAGCGTGGGCTGGGACCTGGGACTTCGATGTTGTGGCTATTACGGAGACATGGGTAGAACAGGGACAGGATTGGCTGTTGCAGGTTCCAGGGTTTAAATGTTTTAGTAGGGTCAGAGGTGGGGGTAAAAGAGGGGGAGGTGTGGCATTGCTTGTCAAAGATAGTATTACAGCGGTGGAAAGGACGATGGATGAAGACTCGCCGTCTGAGGTAGTTTGGGCTGAGGTTAGGAATAGGAAAGGTGAGCTCACCTTGTTAGGAATTTTTTACAGGCCTCCTAATAGTCCTAGAAACGTAGAAGAAAGGATTGCGAGGATGATTCAAGAGAAGAGTGAAAGTAATAGGGTGGTTGTTATGGGGGACTTTAACTTTCCAGATATTGATTGGGAAAGCTATAGCTCGAGTTCGTTAGATGGGTCAGTGTTTGTCCAATGTGTGCAGGAGGGTTTCCTGACACAATATGTAGATAGGCCAACAAGAGGTGAGGCCATACTGGATTTGGTTCTGGGTAACAAACCAGGCCAGGTGTTAGAATTGGAGGTAGGTGAGCACTTTGGGGACAGTGACCACAATTCGGTGACTTTTACTCTAGTGATGGAGAGGGATAAGTGTGCACTGCAGGGCAAGAGTTATAGCTGGGGGCAGGGAAATTATGATGCGGTGAGGCACGACTTAGGATGCGTGGCTTGGAAAACTGGCTTCAAGGCTTGGGCGCAATTGATATGTGAAGCTTGTTCAAGGAGCAACTATTGAGTGTCCTTGATAAGTATGTGCCCGTCAGGCAGGGAGGAAAGGGTTGTGTGAGGGAGCCGTGGTTTAATAAGGAATTGGAATCCCTTGTTAAAGGGAAGAGGGCGGCCTATGTAAAGATGAGGCGTGAAGGTTCAATTGGGGCGATTGAGAATTATAAGGTAGCCAGGAAGGACCTGAAGAGAGAGCTAAGAGCAGCAAGGAGGGGACATGAAAAGTCCTTAGTTGGTAGGATTAGGGAAAACCCAAAGGCTTTCTATAGGTATGTCAGGAATAAAAGAATGACTAGGGTAGGAATAGGTCCAGTCAAGGATCGTAATGGGAAGTTGCGTGGAGGCTGAAGAGATTGGGGAGGCACTGAATGAATACTTTTCGTCAGTATTCAATCAGGAACAGGACATTGTTGTCAATGTGAATACTGAGTCACAATTAATTAGAATGGTCGGCTTTGAGGTATGTAGGGAAGAGGTGTTGGAAATTCTGGAAAGGGTGAAAATAGATAAGTCCCCTGGGCCTGATGGCATTTATCCTAGGATTCTCTGGGAAGCAAGGGAGGAGATTGCAGAGCCATTGGCCTTGATTTTTATGTCCTCGTTGTTTACAGGAGTAGTGCCAGAAGATTGGAGGCTAGCAAATGTGGTTCCCTTGTTCAAGAAGGGGAGTAGGGATAACCCTAGTGACTATAGGCCGGTGAGCCTCACTTCTGTAGTGGGCAAAGTCTTAGAGAGAATTGTAAGGGATAGGATTTATGAACATCTGGATAGGAATAATGTGATCAAGGATAGTCAGCATGGTTTTGTGAAGGGCAGGTCGTGCCTCACAAACCTTATTGAATTCTTTGAGAAGGTGACTAAGGAGGTGGACGAGGGGAAAGCAGTAGATGTGGTGTATATGGATTTTAGTAAGGCGTTTGATAAGGTTCCCCATGGTAGACTACTGCAAAAAATACGGAGGTATGGTATTGAGGGTGAGTTGGAGGTTTGGATTAGGAGTTGGCTGGCTGGAAGAAGACAGAGGGTAGTAGTTGATGGCAAAGGTTCATCTTGGAGTGCCGTCACTAGCGGTGTTCTGCAAGGATCTGTTTTGGGACCATTGCTGTTTGTCATTTTTATAAATGACCTGGAGGAGGGGTTAGAAGGTTGGGTGAGCAAGTTTGTAGATGATACGAAAGTCAGTGGAGTTGTTGACAGTGAGGAAGGATGTGTCAGGTTACAGCAGGATATAGATAAGTTGCAGAGCTGGGCAGAAAGGTGGCAAATGGAGTTCAATGTAGGTAAATGTGAGGTGATTCACTTTGGTAAGAGTAACAAAAAGATGGGGTACTGGGCTAATGGTCGGATACTTGGTAGTGTGGATGAGCAGAGGGATCTTGGTGTCCATGTACACAGATCTCTGAAAGTTGCCACCCAGGTAAATAGTGCGGTGAAGAAGGCATATGGCGTACTGGCTTTTATTGGTAGAGGAATTGAGTTCCGGAGTCCTGAGGTCATGTTGCAGTTGTATAAGACTCTGGTGCGGCCACATCTGGAGTATTGTGTGCAGTTTTGGTCGCCATACTATAGGAAAGATGTGGAGGCACTGGAACGGGTGCAGAGGAGGTTTACCAGGATGTTGCCTGGTATGGTAGGAAGATCGTATGAGGAAAGGCTGAGGCACTTGGGGCTGTTTTCATTGGAGAAAAGAAGGTTTAGGGGTGACTTGATAGAGGTGTACAAGATGATTAGGGGTTTAGATAGGGTTGACCATGAGAACCTTTTTCCACGTATGGAGTCAGCTATTACGAGGGGGCATAGCTTTAAATTAAGGGGTGGTAGGTATAGGACAGATGTTAGGGGTAGATTCTTTACTCAGCAAGTCGTGAGTTCATGGAATACCCTGCCAGTAGCAGTGGTGGACTCTCCCTCTTTATGGGCATTTAAACGGGCATTGGATAGGCAAATGGAGGATAGTGGGCTGGTGTAGGTTAGGTGGGCTTGGATCGGCGCAACATCGAGGGCCAAAAGGTTCTCATGGTCAACCCTATCTAAACCCCTAATCATCTTGTACACCTCTATCAAGTCACCCCTAAACCTTCTTTTCTCCAATGAAAACAGCCCCAAGTGCCTGCTGTAACCTGTACTGCGCTGTATTTTTCTATGTTCTATGAATCGGTAATTGAATCAGACTGCTCTACACCAACATTGTCAGTGCAGTCTCAATCAATGGGTGGGAATCAGATAGCTTCCCAGTCAGACCTGGAGTCAGGCAGGGCTGCCCTCTCTCTCCTGCCTTGTTTATGTGCTGCATAGAGCCATTTGTCGAGCCCATCAGGAAGGATGCGTGTCTGAGAGGGGTGACTATTCCTGGCAGCGGGGGCCTGCAGGTTAAGGCCTCCCTGTACATGGAAGACGTTGCCATTTTCTGCTCGGATCAGCTGTCCGTGCACAGACTCATGTGCATATGTGACCAGTTTGAATGGGCCTTGGAGGCCAAGGTAAACCGAGGCAAGAGCGAGGCCATGCTCTTCGGGAACTGGGCCGACCAATCCTCGATCCCCTTCACCGTCAGGACCAACCACCTGAAGGTGCTGGGTATTTGGTTCGAGGGTGGAGGGGGGCGAGCTGGGGCGTGCGCCAAGACCTGGGAGGAGCGGATCAGGAAGGTGAGACAGAAACTGGGCAGATGGGAGCAACGGTCGCTCTCCATCGCGGGTAAGAACCTGGTCATCAGGTGGGAGGTTCTGTCAGTATTGTTATACGTGCCACAGGTCTGGCCTATCCCCAGAACCTGTGCTGCCGCAGTCACCCGGGCCATCTTCCACGTCGTGTGGAGATCAAAGATGGACCGGGTCCGAAGAGACACAATGTACAAAGACCAGTGCAATGGGGGAAAAAACACGCCCAATGCCACCCTCACCCTGATGGCCACCTTTGTGGGTGGCTGCATCAAGCTGTGCGTGGATCCCCGGTACGCAAACACCAAGTGTCACTACGTACTGAGGTTCTACCTGTCCCCGGTGTTGCGAAGGATGGGCCTGGCCTTGCTGCCGCGGAACGCTCCGAGTAGTTGGACCGTTCGGTATCACCTGTCCTTCGTGGAGAAGTTTATGAAGAAAAACACCTTTGACCACAAGTCCATCAGGAAGTGGTCAGCACGTAGTGTCCTTGAGACCCTTCGGGAAAAGGAGAGGGCGGATCCTGTCAAGCGGTTTCCTGACCAGACGGTCAAAGCCATTTGGCAGAATGCCTCATCGCCAGAACTTTCCAACAAGCACCAAGACATGGCTTGGCTGGTGGTGAGAAGGGCTCTGCCTGTGAGATCCTTTATGCACGCCCGGACTCTCAGCCACATCGCACGCTGCCCTCGAAGCGGCTGCGGGGGGGACGAGACTGTCACACACCTCCTTCTGGAATGTGCCAATGCAGAAGAAGTCTGGAGAGGAATGCAGTGGTGTCTGTCGAGGTTCGTCACGAGCAGCGCCGTGACGCGGGACTCCGTGCTCTACGGTCTGTTCCCCGGGACGCACACCGAGACGAACATCAACTGCGCCTGGAGGATCATCAACTCGGTGAAGGACGCTCTCTGGGTGGTCCAAAACCTGTTGATCCTCCAGCTGAAGGAGTTGACCCCGACCGATTGTTGCAGACTGGCACATTCCAAGGTCCAGGACTGTGTTGAGGGACGCGCTGAAGCTTGGGGCAGCTGCTGCCAAGGCGCAGTGGGGAAAGACCACTGTGTAACATCTGCCTGCCGAAAGAAGAACAGGGGGCCACGTAGTCATTTGGGCTCTGCTGGCGCCTCAGCTAAAAATGTAATCGTACCGACCTCCTCACTCTCTCAGCAGAGCAGGTAAGGGCTGTTTGAAGGCTCGGTGACGTTTATTTAACGGCTTAAAAAAAACTTTCAAATTTAAATAGAGCGCGGTGCGGACCCGGAAGCTGGTGTAGCGCAAGCTTACCTGGGTAGGTTTTTTTCCCTATAAAAGTGCGCAGGAGAGGCTTGAAGTGTGTATACTTCAATACATGAAGTATACGGAATAAGGTAGGTGAACTTGCAGCGTGGGCTGGGACCTGGGACTTCGATGTTGTGGCTATTACGGAGACATGGGTAGAACAGGGACAGGATTGGCTGTTGCAGGTTCCAGGGTTTAAATGTTTTAGTAGGGTCAGAGGTGGGGGTAAAAGAGGGGGAGGTGTGGCATTGCTTGTCAAAGATAGTATTACAGCGGTGGAAAGGACGATGGATGAAGACTCGCCGTCTGAGGTAGTTTGGGCTGAGGTTAGGAATAGGAAAGGTGAGCTCACCCTGTTAGGAGTTTTTTACAGGCCTCCTAATAGTCCTAGAAACGTAGAAGAAAGGATTGCGAGGATGATTCAAGAGAAGAGTGAAAGTAATAGGGTGGTTGTTATGGGGGACTTTAACTTTCCAGATATTGATTGGGAAAGCTATAGCTCAAGTTCGTTAGATGGGTCAGTGTTTGTCCAATGTGTGCAGGAGGGTTTCCTGACACAATATGTAGATAGGCCAACAAGAGGTGAGGCCATACTGGATTTGGTTCTGGGTAACGAACCAGGCCAGGTGTTAGAATTAGAGGTAGGTGAGCACTTTGGGGACAGTGACCACAATTCGGTGACTTTTACTCTAGTGATGGAGAGGGATAAGTGTGCACTACAGGGCAAGAGTTATAGCTGGGGGCAGGGAAATTATGATGCGGTGAGGCACGACTTAGGATGCGTGGCTTGGAAAACTGGCTTCAAGGCTTGGGCGCAATTGATATGTGAAGCTTGTTCAAGGAGCAACTATTGAGTGTCCTTGATAAGTATGTACCCGTCAGGCAGGGAGGAAAGGGTTGTGTGAGGGAGCCGTGGTTTAATAAGGAATTGGAATCCCTTGTTAAAGGGAAGAGGGCGGCCTATGTAAAGATGAGGCGTGAAGGTTCAATTGGGGCGATTGAGAATTATAAGGTAGCCAGGAAGGACCTGAAGAGAGAGCTAAGAGCAGCAAGGAGGGGACATGAAAAGTCCTTAGTTGGTAGGATTAGGGAAAACCCAAAGGCTTTCTATAGGTATGTCAGGAATAAAAGAATGACTAGGGTAGGAATAGGTCCAGTCAAGGATCGTAGTGGGAAGTTGCGTGGAGGCTGAAGAGATTGGGGAGGCACTGAATGAATACTTTTCGTCAGTATACACTCAGGAACAGGACATTGTTGTCAATGTGAGTACTGAGTCACAATTAAGTAGAATGGACGGCTTTGAGGTATGTAGGGAAGAGGTGTTGGAAATTCTGGAAAGGGTGAAAATAGATAAGTCCCCTGGGCCTGATGGCATTTATCCTAGGATTCTCTGGGAAGCAAGGGAGGAGATTGCAGAGCCATTGGCCTTGATTTTTATGTCCTCGTTGTCTACAGGAGTAGTGCCAGAAGATTGGAGGCTAGCAAATGTGGTTCCCTTGTTCAAGAAGGGGAGTAGGGATAACCCTAGTGACTATAGGCCGGTGAGCCTCACTTCTGTAGTGGGCAAAGTCTTAGAGAGAATTGTAAGGGATAGGATTTATGAACATCTGGATAGGAATAATGTGATCAAGGATAGTCAGCATGGTTTTGTGAAGGGCAGGTCGTGCCTCACAAACCTTATTGAATTATTTGAGAAGGTGACTAAGGAGGTGGACGAGGGTAAAGCAGTAGATGTGGTGTATATGGATTTTAGTAAGGCGTTTGATAAGGTTCCCCATGGTAGACTACTGCAAAAAATACGGAGGTGTGGCATTGAGGGTGAGTTGGAGGTTTGGATTAGGAGTTGGCTGGCTGGAAGAAGACAGAGGGTAGTAGTTGATGGCAAAGGTTCATCTTGGAGTGCCGTCACTAGCGGTGTTCTGCAAGGATCTGTTTTGGGACCATTGCTGTTTGTCATTTTTATAAATGACCTGGAGGAGGGGTTAGAAGGTTGGGTGAGCAAGTTTGTAGATGATCCGAAAGTCAGTGGAGTTGTTGACAGTGAGGAAGGATGTGTCAGGTTACAGCAGGATATAGATAAGTTGCAGAGCTGGGCAGAAAGGTGGCAAATGGAGTTCAATGTAGGTAAATGTGAGGTGATTCACTTTGGTAAGAGTAACAAAAAGATGGGGTACTGGGCTAATGGTCGGATACTTGGTAGTGTGGATGAGCAGAGGGATCTTGGTGTCCATGTACACAGATCTCTGAAAGTTGCCACCCAGGTAAATAGTGCGGTGAAGAAGGCATATGGCGTACTGGCTTTTATTGGTAGAGGAATTGAGTTCCGGAGTCCTGAGGTCATGTTGCAGTTGTATAAGACTCTGGTGCGGCCACATCTGGAGTATTGTGTGCAGTTTTGGTCGCCATACTATAGGAAAGATGTGGAGGCACTGGAACGGGTGCAGAGGAGGTTTACCAGGATGTTGCCTGGTATGGTAGGAAGATCGTATGAGGAAAGGCTGAGGCACTTGGGGCTGTTTTCATTGGAGAAAAGAAGGTTTAGGGGTGACTTGATAGAGGTGTACAAGATGATTAGGGGTTTAGATAGGGTTGACCATGAGAACCTTTTTCCACGTATGGAGTCAGCTATTACGAGGGGGCATAGCTTTAAATTAAGGGGTGGTAGGTATAGGACAGATGTTAGGGGTAGATTCTTTACTCAGCAAGTCGTGAGTTCATGGAATGCCCTGCCAGTAGCAGTGGTGGACTCTCCCTCTTTATGGGCATTTAAACGGGCATTGGATAGGCAAATGGAGGATAGTGGGCTGGTGTAGGTTAGGTGGGCTTGGATCGGCGCAACATCGAGGGCCAAAAGGTTGTCATGGTCAACCCTATCTAAACCCCTAATCATCTTGTACACCTCTATCAAGTCACCCCTAAACCTTCTTTTCTCCAATGAAAACAGCCCCAAGTGCCTGCTGTAACCTGTACTGCGCTGTATTTTTCTATGTTCTATGAATCGGTAATTGAATCAGACTGCTCTACACCAACATTGTCAGTGCAGTCTCAATCAATGGGTGGGAATCAGATAGCTTCCCAGTCAGACCTGGAGTCAGGCAGGGCTGCCCTCTCTCTCCTGCCTTGTTTATGTGCTGCATAGAGCCATTTGTCGAGCCCATCAGGAAGGATGCGTGTCTGAGAGGGGTGACTATTCCTGGCAGTGGGGGCCTGCAGGTTAAGGCCTCCCTGTACATGGAAGACGTTGCCATTTTCTGCTCGGATCAGCTGTCCGTGCACAGACTCATGTGCATATGTGACCAGTTCGAACGGGCCTCGGGGGCCAAGGTAAACCGAGGCAAAAGCGAGGCCATGCTCTTCGGGAACTGGGCCGACCAATCCTCGATCCCCTTCACCGTCAGGACTGACCACCTGAAGGTGCTGGGTATTTGGTTCGAGGGGGGAGGGGGGCGAGCTGGGGCGTGCGCCAAGACCTGGGAGGAGCGGATCGGGAAGGTGAGACAGAAACTGGGCAGATGGGAGCAACGGTCGCTCTCCATCGCGGGTAAGAACCTGGTCATCAGGTGGGAGGTACTCTCAGTATTGTTATACGTGCCACAGGTCTGGCCTATCCCCAGAACCTGTGCCGCCGCAGTCACCCGGGCCATCTTCCACGTCGTGTGGAGATCAAAGATGGACCGGGTCCGAAGAGACACAATGTACAAAGACCAGTGCAATGGGGGAAAAAACACGCCCAATGCCACCCTCACCCTGATGGCCACCTTTGTGTGTGGCTGCATCAAGCTGTGCGTGGATCCCCGGTACGCAAACACCAAGTGTCACTACGTACTGAGGTTCTACCTGTCCCCGGTGTTGCGAAGGATGGGCCTGGCCTCGCTGCCGCGGAACGCTCCGAGTGGGTGGACCGTTCGGTATCACCTGTCCTTCGTGGAGAGGTTTATGAAGAAAAACACCTTTGACCACAAGTCCATCAGGAAGTGGTCAGCACGTAGTGTCCTTGAGACCCTTCGGGAAAAGGAGAGGGCGGATCCTGTCAAGCGGTTTCCTGACCAGACGGTCAAAGCCATTTGGCAGAATGCCTCATCGCCAGAACTTTCCAACAAGCACCAAGACGTGGCTTGGCTGGTGGTGAGAAGGGCTCTGCCTGTGAGATCCTTTATGCACGCCCGGACTCTCTGCCGCATCGCACGCTGCCCTCGAAGCGGCTGCGGGGGGGACGAGACTGTCACACACCTCCTTCTGGAATGTGCCTATGCAGAGGAAGTCTGGAGAGGAATGCAGTGGTGTCTGTCGAGGTTCGTCCCGAGCAGCGCCGTGACGCGGGACTCCGTGCTCTACGGCCTGTTCCCCGGGACGCACACCGAGACGAACATCAACTGCGCCTGGAGGATCATCAACTCGGTGAAGGACGCTCTCTGGGTGATCCGAAACCTGTTGATCCTCCAGCTGAAGGAGTTGACCCCGACCGAGTGTTGCAGACTGGCACATTCCAAGGTCCAGGACTGTGTTGAGGGACGCGCTGAAGCTTGGGGCAGCTGCTGCCAAGGCGCAGTGGGGAAAGACCACTGTGTAACATCTGCCTGCCGAAAGAAGAACAGGGGGCCACGTAGTCATTTGGGCTCTGCTGGCGCCTCAGCTAAAAATGTAATCGTACCGACCTGTAAATAGGAATGGTTACTCTGTTTTCGGTATGCAAACAAATGGAATGTTTACATATGTATGGCATGTCCAGTTGTATAGATCAAAGTAGTTATGAATAAAGTATATTTTTGAAATAACAAAAAGGATGTGTACTGCCTGTGCACAAGAATGGCATGACCAATTGTATAGAGATCCAAATAATTTTATGAATAAAGCATATTTTTGAAATTCAAAGAAGGATGTGTACTGCCTGCAGGACTTCCCTGGGGCAGGCTACTTTGACGTCACCTACAGGAGTGTGAAGCAATGTGAGCAGCTCCGCAAGGTCTTCAAAGAAAAAGGAAGGGGAGCCTCTGTTCTCCACCTTGTCGGCCGTCCTGTTGCGTGTGCTTCCTGCACAGTGGAGTCGAGTTGTTACGATTCATATGTACAACCTCTATGTTCCAGCAGCTGATGTCCTGACCTTCCTGGGAAGGTACGTGCAGGTCGAGGGAGAAAGCACCGATGTGGTTGACCCTTTCGGGATCTGGACTAGCAAATGGCAGGTCAGGGTAACCCTGAGGGTCGACGCCATCTTCCACCCACCCTCCAGCTTTGCTATCGGAGGGAGCAGAGGGTACCTGACGTACGCAGGGCAGCCGAAAGTGTGCCGAACCTGCGGGAGGTCAGGCCACATTTCGGCGGACTATAAGGTTACTATCTGTCGGAACTGCAAGCAGGAGGGTCACCCAACCAAGCAAAGAAGCCAAGAAGTACAATCTGTGCGGAGAGGCGGGCCACGTGTACAAGGCCTGCCCAAGACGAGGAGCCGCTGCCTATGTGCAGGTGGCCTGAGGTGGACCGCAAAAGACCAGCAAGGCAGCACAAACCAGCAAGGGAACAGTGTCTGGGGGCACGCAAAAGGAAGGACAGGCTGGAGCAGAGCAGAGGACAGCCACTGGAGGTACAGCTGCTGATCGAAGCTCCTACAGGACAGACGGACGCAATGGAGGAGGAGGAGGGAACGAAGGAGGCAGAGGAATGGATTCCTGTAAAAAACAGGAGGAAGAAAACCCACCAGGCCGCCAAAACCTCAGAAAGGGGGAAATGGCAGCTGCACGGGGAAGACACAGACAGCTCTTCGGAGGGTGAGGACAGGCACAAGGGGGGTCGTCACCAAGAGAAGAGACAGAGCGCTGCGGGGAGAAAGGAGGGCAGTACCTGCCAAACAAGAAAGGACAAACCTCCTGAGGCAACTGGTAAAGACCACCCCCCCACAAAGTGAAAGCCAGGAGGTACCCAGGTTACTGGGAGCAGCCACCCTCTGACAGCCCCGCTGTCAGATATAGAACTGGACTGTGCGAACCCTGGTCCCGGCCCGATGACACCGGAGTGGGAAAATGGCCCCAGTGAGGAGCTGGGCAGCTACCTCAGACCCGCGAGGGTCCAGCAGTTCATGTTCACCATGGGGGATGCAGACAGCTACCGCAGAGGGACAGGACCAGCGGCAAATGGACATGGGTAACCTCAAAACTGTTAAAAATGGGGATAAAAATCCCAAGTATTAAACGTGCTTGGCATTAAATCTGCTACGTGATGTGTTTCTACGATGGCCTTCCTCGCCAACATTAAGGTGCAGGCTCGAAGGGCTGAATGGCCTACTCCTGCACCTACTGTCTATTGAAGCCGATGTCCTGTTTCTGCAGCAGTGGGGGTTACCGCACCACAGCAGCTACAGGAGATGGTCGAGCTTGTGGGCCCATGGGCCGTCAGTTTGGTCGGGGGCAATGATAACTGCTCCTCAGGCCTGGGTATCCTGTTGTGAGGAGGAAACTTCACCATCTGAGGTTAAGGAGATGGGCAAGCACCTCCTCGTCACTGATGTCATGTACAGAAACGCTCTAGAGACTAATTAATGTGTACGCCCCAGCGGGTAAGAATGAACGGTTGGCCGTCCTGCAGCAGCTCCCACTGTTGCTGGCTACGTCCAGGCTGGTCATTCTGGCCAGGGACTTCAACTATATCATTGATGCAGATGGATGATCCAGCAGTGGTGGGGTAGCGGGGGGAAAAACAGTAAACTGGACGCCATGTCCACAGCCCTGATGGACACGGTAAAAGATGCCAAGCTGCGCAACATCTTCATCACCCCTGCAGATGGAGCACAGCATAGATACACTGGTCATGGGCAGACGGGTCTATCCGCTCAAGGATAGATTACCTGTTTGTGTCCCGAACGCTCTCAGTCAGATCCACCGACGTCAAGCCAGTGTTCTTCTCTGACCACTACCTCCTGCTGGCCGACTGTCACCTACAGGACGAGCAGCGGGCTGGTAAGGGAACGTGGAAGCTGAACACAAAGCTGTTGTCCCCAGGGAACATTGAGGAGCTCAAGAGGGACTACGCAGGTTGGAGAACCGTGAAGCCCCTCCTTTGAGTCTCCAGCAGACTGGTGGGAAACAGTAAAAGGGAACATCAAGAGGTTCTTCATCCTCAAAAGGTGTTCAGGAAGCAAGAGAGAGGCGGGGAAAACTGTCCCAGCTCCAGGCAAGTATGCAGAACCTGCTGCAGACGATGAGGGTCGATGTCACGGAGGACCTCCAGGAGGTGAAGGGTCAACAAGCCTCGCTCTTTGCCTCGGAGGCCTCCAAGATAATCTTCCGGTCCAGGGTCCGCTCCGTGGAGCAAGACGAAACGTGCTCATGTTTCTTCATCCAGAAGGTGCACAAAGAGAGCTCCGTGCTCAGCAGCCTGAAGGAAGAAGATGGCTCGGTAACGTCATCTCAGGCTGATGTCATGAGGATCAGCAAATCCTTCTATGCCAGTCTGTATGACTCGAAGCCAACCGCCAGCGCGGCCTCCCAGTCATTCCTGTCCTCCATCATGGAGGTCTTAGACGACAGTGGCTGGTCTAGCCTGTCCCGTGTTCTATCTCTGGATGAGCTGACCAAGGCCCTCGAGTCCTTCGAAAAGAATAAAACTCTCGGAAGCGACGGCTTACTGGTCGAGCTCTATTCCGCTCTGTGGGACTTGATTGGCCAGGACCTGCTGGAGGTGTATGTCAGTATGCTTCTGGCAGGTACCATGAGTGAATCCATGAGGAAAGGCATCATCACCCTCATCTACAAGCGGAAGGCGGGAGAGGGAGGAACTCAGAAATTGGAGACCAATCTCACTATTGACTGGGGATTACAAAATTCTGTCAAAGGTTATCGCCAACCGGGTCAGGTCTGCTCTGGGGTCAGTGATTCACCCTGACCAAACCTGTGCTGTACCGGGCAGGAAAATTGCTGGGAGTCTCGCACTCCTCAGGGATACGATCGCCTACGTGCAGGACAGGGGGGTGGACACCTGCCTGATCAGCCTGGACAAGGAGAAAGCTTTTGACAGGATATCACACACGTATATGAGAGACGTTGTCTCCAAAATGGGCTTCGGGGAGGGAATCGCTAATTGGATCAGACTGCTCTACACCAACGTTGTCAGTGCAGTCTCAATCAATGGGTGGGAATCAGGTAGCTTCCCAGTCAGACCTGGAGTCAGGCAAGGGCTGCCCTCTCTCTCCTGCCTTGTTGGTGTGCTGCATAGAGCCATTTGCCGACTCCATCAGGAAGGATGCGAGCCTGAGAGGGGTGACTATTCCTGGCAGCAGGGGCCTGCAGGTTAAGGCCTCCCTGTACATGGATGACATCGCCGTTTTCTGCTCGGATCCTCTGTCCGTGCACAGACTCATGTGCATCTGTGACCAGTTTGAATGGGCCTCGGGGGCAAAGGTCAACCGAGGCAAGAGCGAGGCCATGCTCTTCAGGAACTGGGCCTACCAATCCTCTATCCCAGGGGTGGGGAACCTGCAGCCTTCTAGGCCAGGTTTGGTATGTTTTGGCACGGCCGTTTGGGCGCCAAACCTATTTGGCGCCAGCACATTTGGCGACAGATGTTTTGGCACTAAGAATACTTCTTTATTTGTAAATCTGTCTGTATGGACAGCTTTAGTGTAACAAAATTACAATATATCTGTTATATAACCATCTGTTATGTTTAATAACCACGCATGTTTATCGAATGGTGTAGGTAAGTTTAATTTCAACATAAATATACTATTTGTACATGAGAACATATAATTGCATGCATTTTTTTGTACTAAGTATTTTTGTATATAGTAGTTGAGCATGCAGCGTTGAAAAGACCAATAGGTACGTTGCTGTTTGCACTTCCTTTGTATAAATTGAGCTAGTACATATGGAAACAGGAAAACTAGCTCTCTCCTCGTTTAGCCGTTTGCTCAGGCAACAGTTAGTCCTCAGCCTCAGTTGAGTTAACCGCGGCTGCGCTGCCACAAGTGTTTCGTTCTTTTGCCATCTTTTTATATTTTTTTAATAGTTTTATCCATATGGCTGACTGAGGAGGTATTAACAAAATGGATTCCTCTACGTCTTTGACAAAAGAAGCAAAGTTGACAGCGACTTGAAATTTTGGCATTGTGAGAAGAGAAAAAAAATTAAAATAAAATAAAAAAAAGAATCGGTGCAAAGCACGGGTCCATACTAAAGCTGGAGGGGTGGTGAGGGAGCTGAACAACCATTCACATGAAGCTTCTGCTGCACAATTAGAGGTTATACTTGTGAAAACTAAAATAAAGAGAGCAGAGGAGACTCGAGTCACCGACTGTAGTTGTTAGTGCATGTTTGACAGACATATCCCAAGCTAGTCTAGCCGTCCTCGTCATTCCTAATATGTCTGCTTTGAGGAAAATAATATGCAGAAAGCGTAATTCAGTCATGAACACACCCACCAATCCAACTAATTTGCAACAATTTGTGCCAGAATGCTACAGAATATATATCCCTCAACCAGGCGTGGAAGAAAATTTTTTACTGTGATAACAGAGCAGGTCCCGACTGGATATTAATCTTCAAAAGACAGAGCTGGCTCCAACACTTAGTGACATCTGATTTGTGGGCGGCACGGTGGCACAGTGGTTAGCACTGCTGCCTCGCAGCGCCAGAGACCCGGGTTCAATTCCCGACTCAGGCGACTGACTGTGTGGAGTTTGCACGTTCTCCCCGTGTCTGCGTGGGTTTCCTCCGGGCGCTCCGGTTTCCTCCCACAGTCCAAAGATGTGCAAGTCAGGTGAATTGGCCATGCTAAATTGCCCGTAGTGTTAGGTAAAGGGGTAAATGTAGGGGTATGGGTGGGTTACGCTTCGGCGGGTCGGTGTGGACTTGTTGGGCCGAAGGGCCTGTTTCCACACTGTAAGTAATCTAATCTAATCTAATATGTGGTTTGCTGATGGCACATTCAGTATTGCTCCCATCCTCTTTTCTCAGATTTATGTAATTCTAGCAAAATAACACTGAGGTATTCACCTTTTAGTGTATGCTCTTTTGCCCAACAAGCAACGCACCACATACGTGAGAATGTTAGTTATTGAAAGAAATGGAACCCAATTTGAAACCCACTTCAATCGTCTGCAATTTTGAACAAGCTGCGCACAGTGCTATGAAGGACATATTCCCTGATGATCAAATAAAAAGGATGCTTTTTTTCATTTAGCTCAAAATATGCAAAAACATTTAGCTAGACTGGGGTTCACTGGTTTGTATAACACTGACCCTGATTTCGGGTTAAAAGCTAGAATGATTATTGCGCTTGCCTTTGTACCTTTGAACAAGTTCGATGTATATCTGGATGCTCTAGTGACCGAACTGCCGCAAGAACTTCAAGATTTACTAATTGGTTTGAAGATACATATGTTGGTTGTCAGACCAGACGAGGAAATGGAACACAAACTCCTCTATTTCTCCATGAGATTTAGAACTTTCAGAGAATATTAACCGGGAAAGACTGCACAAACAATCATGCGGAGGCAGCCCACCGTTGATGACAATACGAACTTAGCATGCAACCTCCCACCATATGGAAAATTAATAGATGGCCAGTGTAAAGTACAGAAAGGTAGAGATGCATATTATGAAGGGTTGTAAGCTGGGCATGAACCACCATAGAAATTAAAACAGTATAGAGATGCAGATAGAAGGATACATGAAATTGTTCTTAGATTTGAAAACATGGATGTTATCAAGTACTTGAATAGCCTTGCTCATAATTACTAAATGAACCAAATAAAAGCTACGTTACAGTTTTTAGTGATTAACAGATTTAATGTTTTTATATTTCAATAGTTAGTTTTAAAAATCTTTAAAGTTCTACCTTTGAATGATGATGAATCAACCAACAATTTTTTTCCTAGCGCCAAAACGTGCGTTGCCAAATGGGCTTGCGCCAAATCAGCGGGCACCCAAACAGCCGTGTCAAAATGGCTGCACCCAATCGCCCCATTCCGTCTAGGTCATTGTGTGTGGCCTTTTCAATTAATCCAAATTTTGCAGAACAAATTATTTTTTATTAGCTTTTTTGTCCTTTAATTTTATTTTGATCTTAAAGTGAATGTTTTTAAAATACCAGAGAGTAAAAGAAAATTCAATGAAATAATCCTCACAGACTAAAAAATTGGGAAGCTATAAGGGCTATTTCGGCACCTGCTATGCCCATGATGTAGTTATAATGCGACTCTAGAATGTACGTTATCTTCCCCGCCTGACTGGCGCCACTATCACCCAAGGCTGGTTGGAGAGAGTCTGTGGATATCCAGTACGCCAGTGTTTATCAACTTATGACAACAGTGCACGTGACTTTCCATTTGAAGTGAAATTTGAGAATAGTTACACACAGTCTAACAGTATCAACATTTGTGTTTTTTTATTTTGTCACTTAACAGCCCATCATGTCAAAGATGACCAAGAGAACGCTGAAGGAAGAAAACAGGTTTTAATGAGGATTGGGAATTGCAATATTATTTTGTGTCTGCTAAAGATAGGATGATACTGCAATATCAACATTGAAGAAATATAATGCTTATCAGCATTATGCCACACATAAGGACCACAAGTATTTAAATTAGAGGGACAGGTGTGGAAGGTGGCATTGCAGAAATTAAAAGATGAAAAGCAAAAGCAAAGACAGTTATTTCAAGCAGTATTAAGACCCGGAAAAAATGCCACTGAAGCAACATATAAAATAGCTTATATACTCAGAAAAAGAGGGAAGCCTTTCAGCGATGTGGAAATCGTAAAAGAATGTATTGTCGAAGTTGTGGGGCGCTTAGACCACGATAATGTTCCAAAGTACAAACAACTGCTTCTTTCAAGGAGAACCATGACTGATCGGCAGCATGAATTAGCCCTCAACGTAACAGAACTCCTCCAACAAATACTCCAAAAGGAAAACACATATTATTCAATCGCTTTGGATGAATCAACTGATACTACTGACTCAGCGCAGGTTTTATACTTCATTCGGGCCATAACTGAAGATTTTATTTGCTACAATGAGTTACTGGCTTTGGGCACTCTTACAGGTAGAACACGAGGAATAGATATCTTTACAAACTTTCAAGATAAATGTCATTAATTTAAACTGAATTTGGTTAATTTAGTGAGTGTATGTACAGACGGTGCACCTTCCATGACAGAAAAACATAAAAAGGGCTTATTGCAGATAAAAAGTATTATCAGATCCAGATGCTCTCATTTCTTTTCATTGTATCTTACATCAGCAAAATCTCTGTGCTAAATCTACTATCTTAAGTGACACTTTGCAACAAGTTATAAGGAGAAAGTGAGGTCTGCAGATGCTGGAGATCAGAGCTGGAAATGTGTTGCTGGAAAAGCGCAGCAGGTCAGGCAGCATCCAGGGAACAGGAGAATCGACGTTTCGGGCATAAGCCCGAAGAAGGGCTTATGCCCGAAACGTCGATTCTCCTGTTCCCTGGATGCTGCCTGACCTGCTGCGCTTTTCCAGCAACACATTTCCAACAAGTTATAAGTATTAGATTACTTAGTGTGGAAACAGGCCCTTCGGCCCAACAAGTCCACACTGACCCGCCAAAGCGCGACCCACCCTGACCCATTCCCCTACATTTACCCCTTCACCTAATATTACGGGCAATTTAGCACAGCCAATTCACCTAACCTGCACATCTTTGGACTGTGGGAGGAAACCAGAGCACCCGGTGGAAACTCACGCAGACACAGGGAGAAGGTGCAAACTCCACACAGTCAGTCGCCTCAGGCAGGAATTGAACCCAGGTCTCTGCCGCTGTGAGGCAGCAGTGCTAACCACTGTACCACCGATCAAGGACAGTAGTGGGAGACTGTGTATGGAGTCAGGACTGTTCGGGGACAGGCCCATTCCTGAAGAAGGGCCTGTGCCCGGAACGTCGAATCTCCTGTTCCCTGGATGCTGCCTGACCTGCTGTGCTGTTCCAGCAATAAAGTTTCAATTTTGACCTCCAGCATCTGCAGACCTCACTTTCTCCCTGTGTATGGAGTCAGAAGAGATAGGAGAGGTCTTGAATGAGTACTTTTCTTCAGTATTTACAAATGAGAGGGACCGTATTGTTGAAGTGGAGAGTATGAAACGGACTGGTAAGCTAGAGGAGATACTTGTTAGGAAGGAAGATGTGTTGGACATTTTGAAAAACTTGAGGATAGACAAGTCCCCCAGGCCTGACGGGATATATCCTAGGATTATGTGGGAAGCAAGAGAGGAAATTGCAGAGCCGTTGGCAATGATCTTTTAGTCTTCACTGTCAATGGGGGTGGTGCCAGGGGACTGGAGAGTGGCAAATGTTGTGCCCCTGTTCATAAAAGGGAATAGGGATAACCCCGGGAATTACAGGCCAGTTAGTCTTACTTCGGTCGTAGGCAAAGTAATGGAAAGGGTACTGAGGGATAGGATTTATGAGTATCTGAAAAGACACTGCTTGATTAGGGACAGCCAGCATGGATTTGTGAGGGGTAGGTCTTGCCTTACAATTCTTTGAGGAGGTGACCAAGCATGTGGATAAGGGTAGAGCAGTGGATGTAGTATACATGGATTTTAGTAAGGCTTTTGATAAGGTTTCCCATGGTAGGCTTATGCGGAAAGTCAGGAGGCGTGGGATAGTGGTAAGTTTGGCCAGTTGGATAGAGAACTGGCTAACCGGTCGAAGTCAGAGAGTGGTGGTCGATGGTAAATATTCAGCCTGGAGCCCAGTTACAAGTGGAGATCCGCAGGGATCAGTTCTGGGTCCTCTGCTGTTTGTAATTTTTATTAATGACTTGGAAGAGGGAGTCGAAGGGTGGGTCAGTAAATTTGCAGACGATACGAAGATTGGTGGAGTTGTGGATAGTGAGGAGGGCTGTTGTCGGCTGCAAAGGGACTTCGATATGATGCAGAGCTGGGCTGAGGAGTGGCAGATGGAGTTCAACCCTGTCAAGTGTTAGGTTGTCCATTTTGGAAGGACAAATAAGAATGTGGAATAGAGGGTTAAAGGTAGGGTTCTTAGTAAGGTGGGGGGCAGAGGGATCTTGGGGTCTATGTTCATAGATCTTTGAAAGTTGCCACTCAGGTGGATAGAGCTTGTAAGAAGGCCTATGGTGTATTAACGTTCATTAGCAGAGGGATTGAATTCAAGAGTCGTGAGGTGATATTGCAACTGTACAGGACTTTGGTAAGGCCACATTTGGAGTACTGTGTGCAGTTTTGGTCGCCTCACTTTAGGAAAGATGTGGAAGCTTTGGAGAGGGTGCAGAGGAGATTTACCAGGATGTTGCCTGGAATGGAGAATAGGTCATACGAAGATAGGTTGAGAGTGCTAGGCCTTTTCTCATTGGAACGGCGAAGGATGAGGGGTGACTTGATAGAGGTTTATAAGATGATCAGAGGAATAGATAGAGGAGACAGTCAGAGGCTTTTTCCCCGGGTACAACAGAGTGTTACAAGGGGACATAAATTTAAGGTGAAGGGTGGAAGGTATGGGGGGGGGGATTTCAGGGGTAGGTTCTTTACCCAGAGAGTGGTGGGGGCATGGAATGCGCTGCCTGTGGGAGTGGCAGAGTCAGAATCATTGGTGACCTTTAAGCGGCAATTGGATAGGTACATGGATAGGTGCTTAAGCTAGGACAAATGTTCGGCACAACATCGTGGGCCGAAGGGCCTGTTCTGTGCTGTATTGTTCTATGTTCTATGTTCACTGTGCCACCCAATATTGTTACCTGTATTCGTGAAATGCAACATGGCATCGTCAGTTTCGTAACATGCTAAAGTTGGGTGACGAGGTATTCAGTGCGGATCTACCGTATCATTCTAAAGTACATTGGCTATCGAAGGGACAGGTGTTAGCACAAATTTTATCTTTGCAAGAACAGATAATTAAATTTTATGAAGAACAGAGTCAGCAATGCGAATTAATGAAAGAAGATTTCTATAGAAATGCTGCATTTCTGTGTGATGTCATGCCAAAGCAAAATGATTTGAATATTTCTTTGCAAGGTAAAACTAGGTCTATATACAAAATGTGGCAAAAAAAAACCAAGCATTTCTAAAAAAGCTATCTTTTTTTCAAAACTCTTCTTCTTAAGGAAATTTCGGCTGAACATTTTCCCCAGTTAGCAAAAGGTCATTGATGAACAGGAGGTTTCTTGCGAATCATTTGAAGAATACGCAGCTGTTATAGATTTATTAATTGGACAATACAATGAAAGGTTCTCCGACTTTGAGAATCATGACACCACACTCAAATTAGCATTTCAACCTGACCTGGTTGATGTCTCCAAGGCTCCTAAAGACCTACAGATGGAATTGATTGAGCTCTCAGAAGATGACATTTTAAAGTCCTTTTAAAGTCCTTTAAAGACGCTAAGAAAGATCAGATTGAAATATGGAAAAATGCAATAGAATACCCATGCCTTCGGCAACAACCACTTATTGCTGCAAATCTACATTCTCCTACTTAACCAAAATCAAGATGCCCTTAAGGTCACAAATGACGGATACCCATCTCGAGGTCTGCAGACCTCCATGCTGCAACCAAATATTCAAATGCTTTCCTACAAAAAGCAGTTAGAACAAAGTCATTAAAAAAGGTTAGTTAACTTTAGAATTAACTTTGTCTTTTTTTAGTTAGTTCGTACATCGTAGTTAGACTTTTACAAAATAATGTGAATTTTGAAGAATATATATAATTGAAGTTTCTTGGATGCGGCCATATTAGATTACAACTAACATAATGCAGCTTTCCAACATGAAAAAGTTCCCCACCTCTGCTCCATCCCCTTCACCATCAGGACTGACCAGCTGAAGGTGGTGGGTATTTGGTTCTGAGGGGCTGGGGCACACGCCAAGTCTTGGGAGGAGTGAGTGTATCAGCAAAGTAAGGCAGAAACTAGGCAGATGAGAGCAACGGTCACGCTCCATCGCGGGTAAAAACCTGGTCATCAGTACTCTCAGTATTGTTATACGTGGCACAGATCTGGCCTATTCCCAGAACCTGTGCCACCGCAGTCACCCGGGCCATCTTCCACTTCATGCGGAGATCAAAGATGGACCGGGTCCGAAGGGGCATCATGTATAAAGATCTGGGCAACAGGGGAAAAAGCACGCCCAATGCCACCTTCACCCTGATGGCCACCTTTGTGTGGCTGCATCAAGCTGTGTGTGGATCCCCAGTACGCAAACACCAAGTGTCACTACGTACGGAGGCTCTACCTGTCCCCGGTGTTGGGAAGGATGGGCCTGGCCTCGCTGCCGCAGAACGCTCCAAGTAGTTGGACCGTTCTGTATCACCGGTGATTAGATTGTTTCTGAAAACAGTGTGAGATTAGATTATTCCTTTAACTGCAGTATTTACAGAGTAGGATTAGAATGTCACATCCTGCCTGCAAGACAGAAAACCACCCCCCAGGACATCAAATTTCAGCAGAACAAATTAACCCTTTACCATCTCATTCCCTCCTTTTATCATTCCACGATAACCAACTAAATGGAGCTGAAGAAGGCACTACCAATTTATTCATAAGAATCTGGCAGCCTGCATTTAAGCAACTTATTGACACACTACATATGATTATAACAAGAATTACTAGTCCATGCAGTAGATAGGATCCCCAGGATCCTCCCAGTCACCACCCTAGCCAGCCATCACCATTCTTGGGACCTTGTCTGAAAATTATCCAACTGGTTCTTAATAGATTGGATGGCGTGGGTAATGTTGTATGATTCATCTGTGTCATGGGTGATGCATTTGTCTCCTACTATTGTACACACTCCCCCTTGTTGGGTCAATTGATAGTCTACTGCACATCTAGTCTGTTGTACATAGATCCTTAACGCCACCAATTCCTGATTAACTGCCTCTAGTCCCCTCACTATACTGTTTCCCAGGATGGTTAACCCACAAGTGAAGAAATTCTGGTTCTTTGTTGCTATTGTTCCCGCTGACCCTCAGAGGGACAATGCCCCCTAGTAGCCATCGCCAAGGGAAGATCCCAGAGTTACTGAGTCCTTCCAATCCACACAAAACTCCTAACAGCTCGTAAAACTATGGGGCATGGGGCAGTGAGTGGTTCTACTGCCCCTACAGCGAACAGGACCGGGAGAGTCAGGGTGGCCAGAGTAAAAAGGTACGGTTGAGAAGGAACAGACACCCTCTTTAGGCCCGGTAGCATTTTATTGCTCAGTTATCGGCAGTCACAAACTGTTTATATCTCCAGTTTCTCTCCTGGCTGGAGTTTCCTCCTGATCCGATCAGTTGGTAATCATACGAAGGATATGAACAAATGGCTGAACTGACATGGGCTCTGTTACAGTTCACACAAATAAATGGTCTTCCTGCAGTAACATTTAAGCACCTTTCCTTGTCACAGGTGCAGGTGACTATTCCATGGCTCACCTGACAATGCCTGCGGCACATCGCCTCGTGCCCAAAAACATTCATGGGAACCAAAGTGTAGGTACAGTCCCATTCCAGTCCTGAGATGCAAAGTGGATAGCTCATGGGATCATAACAAACCGTTCCATTTCTTCCCGGGGTCCCTATGCAGCTAGGGGTCTGAGTCTGAGTCTATCGCTCTATGCACCATCCTGATGGCATCCTTCTAAAACTTCCTGCTTTGACCTACTGCACATCTAGTCTGTTGTGGGGGGGGGGGGGGGGGGATGTGGGGGGCATCTGAATTATCTGTAGTGTATAGGTTGAGGGGGGGTCCACCCAGGGATGGCTACAAATAACACCTACACTGACATGAGAACCTTTTTCCACGTATGGAGTCAGCTATTACGAGGGAGCATAGCTTTAAATTAAGGGGTGGTAGGTATAGGACAGATGTTAGGGGTAGATTCTTTACTCAGCGAGTTGTGAGTTCATGGAATGCCCTGCTAGTAGCAGTGGTGGACTCTCCCTCTTTATGGGCATTTAAAAGGCATGTTTTACCTGTAAATGGAGAATATTTAGTGACGATGTTAGCTACTCAAAGTATCTTTGCATTTCCTCTCCCATAATAAAATCTACATGAGTGGGTGGGTCTGTGTCAGCATCCCAAGGGATCCTACTGGATCGGCCATAAATTATTTCTGCTGCCGACAGTCCAGTGGTCGGGTGTGGGGTGATCCTCATGATGCAGGGTCAAAGGCAAGACCTTCAACCAGTTGGGGGTCTGTTTCAGACATTAACTTATTTTGGTTTCAAGAGTCCATTTGCCCTTTCCACTATTCCTGCCACCTGTGGGTGGTAAACACAATGGAATTGCTGCTGGATACGCAGCACCTCAAATAGCTCATTGTGGATTTTCCCGACAAAATGGGGGCCATTGTCTGAACTAAACTGCAGAAGAACTCCAACTCCTTATGATCTTGGTCAAGAGTAATGTTGCTATCGTTGAGGCTTTATTATTGGTGGTTGTAAAGGCTTCAATCCATCTACTAAATACATCAACAAGACAATACTTATAGTAACGTACACACTGCAATTCAATGAAATCAAGCTGAATACACACATGGGCCATCAAGCAAGATGTTCTCCCTGTCACGCACCGCACCCTTAACAGGCATTATTTTGTTGACATTTTAGACATGATTTGACACACTTTTGGGTTGCTTTGGCCAGTCAGGGGTGCGAACAGGTACGTGACACATTCCCTCCTTCCCAAGGTGGGTATCAGTATGAAGACAGTCCATAAGCATTGGGAATAAAACATCAGATATAGATACTTGGCCAGCTGAGATGATCCAGAGGCCTTTTGACGATGAGTGCAAACACCCATGCATCTTCCTTATTTGTTTTTCTAGGTCAGGGCATCCCCCTGTAAACACTGCAGTGTTTGAGGTAGGTGGTTGATTTAGCACCTGCCAGTTCCCAGAGGACACCATAGAACTTTTAGCTCCATCAGCTCTGGCACTGCCAATGTCCATATTGTTCATTACATGGGCAGCACATTTGATTATGGCCAATTGCTTGAGGAGGAGGATGGCTTTAAGGAGATTTTGGACATAGTGAGTTCTGAATAGATGTCCCTGAGGAGGTTAGAAATCCACATTTGACCATAGCTGGCCAAAGTTATGGGCCAGGCCAAAAGCAAACTGCGGGTGTGTACAGATTTTCCTGTAGCCAGGATACAAGCCAGTGTTAGAGCAAAGAGTTCTGCTTTGAGCAGATACTGGGGGATTGAAGGAGGCAGATTCCAAGGTGGCGAAGGGTCATGATTGTGTACCCTAAATGGGATACTCCTAAGAGCGATAGAGGAACTACCATCCACAAAGTGGGTAAAATCCGGTGCGGGTAATGGAGCATCTACAAGGTTTGGTCAAGGGCAAATTAAGTGGTTGCTCAAAAAGCAATCATTGGGTGTTCTGGGATCTCCTCTGGAGGGATACTCAGAAAGGTCACTGAGTTCACAGCTGAGCAGTAGAAGGTCAGAAGGGGGTCATTGAGAAGAGCTAACTCATAACAACTCAGACAAGCCTGATAAGGTGTTGGGTCTGATGGGAGGTCAGAAGGACTACAATAGCATGTGATGAATAGACAGGGTTTTTGGAGAGTAATATTGGAAGCAGCTGTTACAAGGGAGTAGATAGCCGGGAGGAGAATTTGTGAGCAGGGTGGGAGGCCCATAGCGATAGAGTGAAGGAGAGTTGAGTAATAGGCCACTGTCTATGCCTGTGGGTTTGGGGTTAAAACAGCAGTTACACAGTCCTCTAGAATAGTGGTATACAGCTGGAAGGGCCTGTCATACAATTATCTTCAGAGTGTTGGGGCCGTTCTTAATTCAGTGAAAGCTGACTTTTGTTCTTCATTTAGGGTGAAGGTGTTTGAGCCAAAGTGGTTAACTATTTGGAGTATAACATTACATTAGGGAGCCACTGTCAGCAGTAGTTAACTAGGCCTAAGGCAGCACACATTTGCTTGGCGCTTGTGGGCAGGGGGGGTCACGAAAATGGGTGCAAAATGCTCCAGGGTCAATCGTCTATCAGAAACACTCAGCAAGGTTCCCAGGAATGTGACAGTGCTGGGTGCGCTGAATCTTGCTGGCTGGTATGATATATCCTGAAGGGCTCATGCCCGAAACGTCGATTCTCCTGCTCCTTGGATGCTGCCTGACCTGCTGCACTTTTCCAGTAATACATTTTCAGCTCTGATCTCCAGCATCTGCAGCTCTCACTTTCTTCTGGTATGAGATATCCCCAACAATGGAGGGCGTTCAGGAGATGGTTGGTATCTGATGTGAGCAGATTCCAAAGGGCTAGCTAGGAGCAAGTCATCAACATATTGGACAATGGTGACGCTGCCCGAGAGCTGAAGCTCCGAAAGCTGCCAGTGCAATACCTGGGAGAATAAAAGTGGGCGAATGGACAAATCCCCGAGGGAGGCATGTCCAAGTGTACTGCTGACCTTTGAAGGAGTAATGGAAAATTATCCATTTACTGTGAAATTTAAAAGAGAATGATTTGCCTAAATTCAATGCTGTACTGAGCTTTGTAAACGATGCTTTGATGAAGGTTTGCAGTTAGCTTATCTCTGTTTGAATTCTGTAAACATTCAACTCGACCTTGTGGTAGTCAAACTCAGCGAAAGCTGAACAACTGTTATGTCTAGGACCGGGGGATGAGAGGATAACAACTCGAGTTTCCACCAGTCTTTGCCCTCGAGAGTCTGATAAGGAACGCTATAAGGCAAGCATCTGTATAATGTTCAGTACTCCTTGCATTGAGGCATCTGGCTTAGTGTAATGAGTCAATCCTGCAGGATTTAAAATAAAGATCCTTTCTTTGCTCTTGCTAATAATTGAGTCAAGTCAATTTAATTTCCATGACAGAAGGTAAAGAGAGAGAGAGAGTAAAGGCTGGATGATTGTATTGATCAGTCTGAGACCATGTCCTAATCACCATCCTGAGCATCCTGGCTTTGGGACAGGTAGAAGGAGGGTGTTGCAGGGTGATTGGCAGGGGACTAGAACACCTTGGAGGGACGTATCTATTAAGGTTGATATCCCTTCTATTGCTTCTGGTCTTAGGGGGTTCTGGGGGTATTGGAGGCAGTTTTGCCCTGGTATAATCTGGATCTTTATAGGCTCTACGGGGAAGTATCCTAGTTCATGTTCAAGGCCGACCAGAGATCAGGAAAGGGATCTTCCGAGGGGTGGTGTTGGGGTTGATGATGGCAGAGTGAGCCCACTAAGGTGAAAGGACTGGAATAAAATCAGTTAAATTCCCCTTGGTCAGTTGTTGGGGCACGTCAATGACACTGTTTACTGCAGCAGTCAGATCCCAGTGTGCTAGGAATCCCTTGGCCTTTGCTTTATAGCCCTTGTTCACAGACAAGGTGGTATGGAGAGAAACCAGACCTGGTTGATGACAGAGGTGGACAGGAATGTCCACTAACAGGACTGATCCTTCCTTACATTCAATGTGCCCATTATGGTGATAGTGACAATGGATCCCAGGAAGGGAACAAAGGTGGCTGCTAGCTCAGTGGAATCATAGCAAAGGGTTACATGGATCAGGGGCCTGCAGGGTTAGAGTAAAATCCTCTGGCCTCAAATTGACATCCCACCACTGGGGGGCACAACTGATCCAAAATTGTCTCAGTGATATTACTTCTTTTTTTGTTTAGATTAGATTCCCTAAAGTATGGAAACAGGCCCTTCAGCCCAACAAGTCCACACCAACCCTCTGAAGAGTAACCCACCCAGACCCAGCTCCATCTGACTAATACACCTAACACTATGGACAATATAGCATGAAAAAGCACAGCAGGTCAGGCAGCATCCAGGGAACAGGAGAATCGATGTTTCGGGCATAAGCCTTTCTTCAGGAATGAAGAAGGGCTTATGTCCGAAACGTCAATTCTCCTGTTCCCTGGATGCTGCCTGACCTGCTGCGCTTTTCCAGCAACACATTTTCAGCTCTGATCTCCAGCATCTGCAGACCTCACTTTCTCCACAATATAGCATGGCCAATCCATTTGACCTGCACACCTTTGGATTGTGGGAGGAAACCGGAGTACCTGGAGGAAATCCACACAAACACTGGGAGAACGTGCAAACTCCACAGTCACCCAAGGTTGGAATTGAACCCAGGTCCCTGGCGCTGTGAGGCAGTGGTGCTAACCACTGAGCCACCGTGCCGCCCCAATGGTGGTGTCCTCATCAAGGCAGAGAATCTAGACTCAGGAAATACAACAAATCCCTTCCTGCCAGATTGATCCCTAATTCACTGGTTTGAGGAAATTGGACAGAACGGGTCTGGGGGCCAAACCGAACAGTTAGTGGTTCCGTCCGGGGTATGGTCTCTCCTTCCCGGTTAGACCACTGGAGGTTCATGAAGGTTGGTGAGAGCCTAAACCCGTGCCAGCACATACAGGAGGTTTCCAGTGTTGAAGCTGTGGCCCCGGTATCAATCATAAAGGGGATTTCAAAAGAGAAAATGCTGGAAAATCTCAGGTCTGGCAGTATCTGTAAGGAGAGAAAAGAGCTGACGTTTCGAGTCTAACTGACCCTTTGTCAAAGCTCTGACAACCAGCTTTGACAAAAGGTCAGTTAGACTCGAAATGTCAGCTCTTTTCTCTCCTTACAGATGCTGCCAGACCTGCTGAGATTTTCCAGCATTTTCTCTTTTGGTTTCAGATTCCAGCATCTGCAATAATTTGCTTTTATAAAGGGGATTTCCTTGCCCTCAATATTCAAGCAGACTATCAGTTCATCCTCAGGGTCCTTCGTCAATCTAGGGTAATTCAGAAGGGAGGGTAGTCAGGCTGAGAAAGGGTTGCTGGTAGAGAAAGGTTATCTCCTGCTTTGGGGGTCTACTTTGCTGCCAATGATTCCTGGCACAACCGAGCTGACTTTGGTGTTGCCAAACAGGGCAGACCACTATGGTTTTGGAAGTGACTTACTGTTGCAGAAAGGGAGCAAAAGGGGCATGGGTGACAGAGGTGCACTTGGCCCATTCGGGTGAGTGGTACACCCATAGCACCATCTGTTGACCCACCCTGGGGTATGACACTGGGCTTCCATATGATGGCACCTGAGAGAGTCAGGGTCTATAACAGGAGCAGAGTCCCTGTGATAGGGCTGACGAGGAGGACGCTGTACAATTTCATATTTGGCCTTAATCTGTATAGAGTCTTTTATGCTATACCAGTAGCAGATAAGTGCCCTTCTCATGTGTGGGCGGGTGTTGCCCGGCCAACCCAAATTGTTGGTCCTAACAGCGGTGACCACCTCTTCTGGAACACACTGCAACAGGAGGGCAATAAATGGAGATGAGGGATTTCCTGCATTTATGGCATTTGTGGAGCAAAACCCATTCCAGAAATCTGAACCCTCCTCCCCCTGCTTTGGGCTCTACTCTAATACTTTAGTTATATCCAGCAGTTGTTCTGCCCCCTATGTCTCTCAAAGAGGTTAGTCTGTTGCCCTGTCTAGGTTTTTGATAGAGTTCTGAAAGTGACCGGGTTGGTGAAACTTTCTGAAGTCTGGTTCTGGTCAGGGTGGGGACGGTCAATACTTGCAGGGGGCTGACGATCAGGTTGTGGAGGAGCAGACTGTGTTAGAGGATAGGGTGAGGGCAATGGTTGTTGGCCCTTGGACTGAGACGGAGGTGACTGAATGCTGGCAGAGGGATTAGGGTATATGGGGGGTCCCGTTGGGCAGAATTTGCCAATCCTCCTCCTGGACGGTGTCATTATTTCTAAACATTATTGGCAGATGAGACATGTCAGGAGATACCTCCATTTTGTTCCCACGCAAGGGTCCAGCTTGGAATTTCAACCCCAATTCCTTATTTTGCCTTCTTTCTCAGTTTCTCCTGTTTCTCTTTTGGCATCATAATCCTCACACTGACTCTACAGCACCTTCCCCAAGACTTAGTGATTCCCTCACGATCACACACTCTAACCCCTTGTTGAGATGGTGTGTTATTCTCCCAGCTGGCCTGTTTACATTTAATCGTTATTTCTTCAGCAGTCTTTCTCCACACAGATATTCAAGTTTGTCATTTAGTCCCAATGTTTCCAAATTGCCTTGTCTGCTTTTAAACATTAAT
This sequence comes from Chiloscyllium plagiosum, assembly GCF_037043375.1. Taxonomy (NCBI): domain Eukaryota; kingdom Metazoa; phylum Chordata; class Chondrichthyes; order Orectolobiformes; family Hemiscylliidae; genus Chiloscyllium; species Chiloscyllium plagiosum. The sequence goes on along the minus strand of NW_028270315.1, from coordinate 640,824 downwards.
GTCCCAAGTTCCTAACATTGGGCAAATTGCATTTCCCAATTTTTTATTTAAACATCTTAACAGGCCCCCTAACTGTTTCTCACTTTTTGGGGGTGGGGGATCACCCCAGCATAACCGATGCAAAGGTGTTGCAACACCCGACTTCCCCAATATCTGTCAAATTTTAAAAGTCTCAACTTTCTAAACTTCTCTAAGTAAGAGTTCAGTGTCCTCAGTCTCCACACCCACTTCCAAGGTCCAGACCTTCACATGGGGGGTTTCCCATCTTCTAGGAGAAAGTGAGGACTGCAGATGCTGGAGATCAGAGCTGAAAATGTGTTGCTGGAAAGCGCAGCAGGTCAGGCAGCATCCAAGGAGCAGGAGAATTGACGTTTCTGGCATGAGCCCTTCTTCAGGAATGTTCCTGAAGAATTCCTTCTAATTCCTGAAGAAGGCTCATGCCCGAAACGTCGATTCTCCTGCTCCTTGGATGTTGCCTGACCTGCTGCGCTTTTCCAGCAACACATTTTCAGCTCGGGTTTCCCATCTTAACAACCGGAAAGAATTATAAGAGATAAGATTTATAATCATGTGGCAAGCAACAAGTTGATTTCAGATAGTCAACATGGTTTCGTCAAGGGCAGGTCGTGTCTCACAAACCCCAGAGTTTTTTTGAGGTGACCAAGCATATAGATGTGGGTAGGGCAGTTGCCGCGGTATACATGGATTTCAGTAAAGCCTTTGATAAGGTTCCACATGGTAGGCTGTTGGAGAAAATGCAGAGGCATGGAACTGAGGGTAATTTAGCAGTTTGGATTAGAAACTGGCTTTCTGAAAGAAGGCAGCGAGTGGTGGTTGATGCAAAATATTCAGCCTGGAGTCCAGTTACTATTGGTGTGCCACAAGGGTCTGTTTTGGGACCACTGCTGTTTGCCATTTTTATAAATGACTTAGACACAGGCAAAGGTGGATGGATTAGTAAATTTGCAGACGACACTAAAGTCGGTGGAGTCGTGGACAGTGTGGAAGAATGTTACAGATTGCGGGGGGACTTGGATAAACTGCAGAATTGGGCTGAGAGGTGGCAAATGGAGTTCAATGCAGCTAAATGTGAGGTGATGCACTTTGGGAAGAATAACAGGAAGGCAGAGTACTGGGTCGATGGAAAGATTCTTGGTAGTGTGGATGTGCAGAGGGATCTTGGAGTCCATGTACATAGATCCCTGAAAGTTGCCACCCAGGTGGATAGTGCTGTTAAGAAGGCATACGGTGTGTTAGCTTTCATTCGTAGAGGGATTGAGTTCTGGAGCCACAATATCATGCTGCAACTATACAAAACGCTGGTGCGGCCACACTTGGAATATTGTGTACAGTTCTGGTCCCCATATTTTGGGAAGGATGTGGAAGCATTGGAAAAGGTGCGGAGGTGTTTACCAGGATGTTGCCTGGTCTGGAGGGAAGGTCTTATGAGGAAAGGCTGAGAGACTTGGTTCTGTTCTCATTGGAAAGAAGAAGGCTGAGAGGGAACTTGATAGAGACATACAAAATGATCAGAGGATGAGATAGGGTAGACAGTGAAAGTCTTTTTCCTAGGATGATGACGACGACGTCAGTGCGTACGAGAGGGCATAACGACAAACTGATAGATTTAAGACAGATGTCAAAGGCAGGTTCTTTATGCAGAGAGTGGTAAGGGTGTGGAATGCACTACCTGCTAATGTAGTTAACTCAGTCGCATTAGGGAGATTTAAACCATCCTTAGATAAGCACATGGATGATTTTGGGATAGTGTAGGGGGACGAGCTCAGAATAGTTCACAGGTCGGCGCAACATCGAGGGCTGAAGGGCCTGTTCTGCACTGTATTGTTCTATGTTCTAAGGCAGGGTGATTGAGACAGACAGTAGTTATCCTTTATCATATGTGCTATGTTCCAGAGCCTCAAATTCTGGTATTAAAGGACTCTAACCTCCCTTTGAGAACTTATAGTTGAGGACTCTAACCTTCCTGAGACAACTCACTGGTGTACAAGTGCGTACGTTCTCAGATTCCATCACTACAGAGTCCAAGGGAATGACTGAGTGATAGGTTTAGTGAGAGATCAAGGTAAATTTTACCTAGTGGGCCCATCATCTCCCGTTACTGTCTCGCAGACCATCACTTGCTCAAATCTGCCTTGAGGTTTCACATATATGTTTGAATTCCACTCTCATCGCCAAATGTTAGGTTCCTTTCTTGAGATTCTTACAAGCCAGCTTGTAAACAGCCACAATTTTATTCAGCAAGTATAAGCTTTTTTTGGAGAATCACTTAATACTCTTCACGAGGCTTGCTGAGCCATGTCAAAAGATGTCCTTCGATTAAGGGAACAGTCCTCCCTTTAAAACAGGATTTTACATCACAGTCAGTCATGAATGCAATACACCACCCACTGCCATTCCCCATAGTCACATGGCATCCTAAAACACGTGAAGTCATTTCTGGAAATAATCTAATGTGGTTAGATTATTCTTCAAGCAGTGCGTGATTAGGTTTTTCCTTAAACAACAGCATTTACAGAGTATTATTAAATTGTTGTATCGTGCCTGCAAGACAGGAAACACACCCCCCGGAGATCAAATTTCTTAATGTCAGCAGAACAAATTAAGCTTGAACATCTTAGTGGGGCAAGGTTGGATGTGAACCTCCTGTCTACTTCTTCTCCATAACAACTCCAACAACTTCAATTAACTAAAGTGGGCTGATTTGGGCATCCCAAGTTTCTGGGGCTCAGGGAGAACCCCTCCATGATACTGTAGGTCTCTATGTTCAGAAAATGGCTCAAAAGACTAATATCAAAAAGCATCCAAAATACTCCTTAAGCAAAGACAGGAAAGAAAATGCAGACATGGAGACTCAGACTCTGACCCATTAAGACCAGGCCTGAGTGCAACTGACCCTACATACTAATATTTATAAATGACATGGATGAGGAGGTTGAGGGTTGAGGGTTGGGTTAGTAAATGTGCAGATGACAAAGGTTCGAGGTGCCAATGATAGTATAGAGGGCTACTGCAGGCTGCAGCGTGACAAATAGGATGCAGAGCTGGGCTGAGAAATGGCAGATGGAGTTCAACCTGGATAAATACGAAGTGACGCATTTTGGAAGGTTGAATTTGAATGTTGAAGATAGGATTAAAGACAGGATTCTTGGCAATGTGGAGGATCAGAGGGATCTTGGTGTTCAAGTACACAGATCCCTCAAAGTTGCCACCCAAGTGGATAGGGTTGTTAAGAAAGCATATGGCGATTTGGCTTTCATTAACAGGATGGGCGCACGGTGGCAAAGTGGTTAGCACTGCTACCTCACGGTGCCAGAGACCCGGGTTCAATTCCTGCCTCAGGCGACTGACTGTGTGGAGTTTGCACACTCTCCCCGTGTCTGCGTGGGTTTCCTCCAGGTGCTCCAATTTCCTCCCACAGTCCAAAAATGTGCAGGTTAGGTGAATTGGCCAGGCTAAACTGCCCGTAGTGTTAGGTGAAGGGGAAAATGTAAGGGAATGGGTCTGGGCGGGTTACGCTTCGACGGGTTGGTGTGGACTTGTTGGGCCAAAGGCCTGTTTCCATACTGTAAGTAATCTAATCTAATATAAAACAGGAAGATTGAGTTTAAGAACCGCGAGGTTTTGCTGCAGCTCTACAAGTCTCTGGTGAGACCACACTTGGAATATTCTGTCCAGTTCTGATCGCCCGACTACTGGAAAGATACAGAGGCTTTGGAGAGGGTGCAAAGAAGATTTACCAGGATGCTGCCTGGACTGGAGGGCTTGCCTTTTGAAGAGAGGTTTGACTAAGCTCGGACTTTTCTCTCTGGAGAGAAGGAGGAAGAGAGGAGACCTGATCGAGTTGCACAAGATAATGAAAGGCATGGATAGAATCAATAGCCAGAGACTTTTCCCCAGGGCAGGATTGACTGGCACGAGTGGTCATAGTTTTTAAGATATTGGGAGAAAGGTATAGACCAGATGTCAGAGGAGGGTTCTTCACACAGAATTATGAATGCATGGAATGCATTGCCAGCGGTAGTGGTGGAAGCTGAGTCACTGGGGACATTCAAGTGACTGCTGGACATGCGCATTAGGATTATCCTCAGCACAACATTGTGGGCCAAAGGGCCTGTTCTGTGCTGTACTTTATGTTCTATTTCTATGTTAGGAAAAAAAGGTAGTGCGCTTCCTGCGAGATACTCACCACTCCAAGAAATTAACCTGGGTGAATCAGTTGTAAAAAACTGAATCAGAGTCACCTTACAGTCATTTTCAAAAGGGGAGCTAACTTCTTGGATCTCCATTTCCCACTGTAGATCCTTTAGTGTGGTAGGTGTGTCAACAACCCAGCACCAGGTGGTTTGCTCCATTACTCTGCCCATTGGGAGATGTGACACTTATCAAATAACTATATACTTCATGGGCTGGATTGCAGCAAACAAGCTTCTTTTAAAATAGTCTTCAACTTCTGTTCCATCGACAAAGTGCACTTTTTTGTTTGGGGGCAAGGGGTGGTCAGAGGAAGGTGGGAGAGAAATTTTTAAATAGTCTTGGGCCACAAATCATTGCCCTGCTGCAGTGGGGATGCAGACTTCACCACCAAGAACTGGTCTCAGCAGATGACATTATACTGGACAACACCACTGATCCCAACCAGTTCTACATGGTAGGCAAAAGTGGGTACTGTAGATGCTGGAGATTAGAGTGATGCTGAAAAAGCACAGGTCAGGCAGCATCTGAGGAGCAAGAAAATCAACATTTCGGGCAAAAGTCCTTCATCAGTCCTACAAGGTTAAGAGTTAGAGAAGCCATTTTAATATCTCAGAGCTGATCGAATTTTCTCAGTGGGACTGGGCCCTGGTTGCCCTGTCAACCACCTTTTTATTCTTTAATAGAAAACGGTTTTTTAAAGGGTGGATCACATACGTGGGACTTAGAATTGGGATCAGATTTCTCTATAATCACCACAGATTATAAATTTACTTGGCCTTGGTCGCCACTTCTGGGGGAACAGCTGTTGTATTGCAGTTGTTGCTGAGATTCGGCAGGGTTGCTTCAGGAGGGTTGTCAGGCACAATCTACATTTGCAGCTGAGCAGAAACTTGCTCATCTTCAAACCCTGTTCCAGACACTATATTCTGAGTGATTTATCCCCACTGCCAGGTGCACAGCCTCAGCTATTATACTATCCACTGGCTATTTTAGTGCTTTGGATACTCAAGGAGTTGTTGAAAATATTTACCATGACTTGTTAAGCATTTCAAGAGCGCATCCTAGTTTTGGATAAGTGGTAGGAGAAAACAAAATTAAGTGGCTTTGACTCAGACAATGCAGAACAAAAAGGAATAACGAGGAATGTCTTGCAATCATCAAAAACCAGCTGGACATGAGTAGTGCCCCTTTTTGTTAGGCACAAATCCTCATTCCCAATATTATTCTATGGCAACATGCATAAAGTTGGGAAAGCACCTCTGGGGTAATTTCAGGCATTCTTTCAATGTGCAATGCTAATCTTTTAAGAACTGGAGGAAAGCTAAATGTGACAGCATATATACACCTGATAGCAGATGATGACACATCCTTCCCAGATCGTCTCAATGCCTTCTCTGCTCACATTAAGCAGAATTTCAGTGGAGAGTTAATACCTATTCTGACAACTCCTGATGAACCTATCCCAGTCACTGCATCAGAAGTCAGATCAATTTTCCTTTGTGCAAATCCAAGAAAGCGATGGGACCAGACGGTGTACCAGGCCGTGCACTCAGCATGTGCAGATTAACTGACAGAAGTCTTCTCGGACATCTTCAATCTCTCCTTGCAGCAGGCCACTGCCCCTACCTGTTTACAACAGGGCTAACATCATCCCTGTGCCTAAGGTGGCTCATACAGCATGTCTCAATGACTACCGCCCAGTAGTCCTAACTTTAGTGGTCATGAAGTGCTTTGAAAGGCTAGTCATGGCATTAATGAACTCCAGCCTCCCCCACTACTCTTGACCCACTCCAAATTTGTCTGTCGGACCAATGGATCCGCATCAGATGCCAAATCACCTGCCCTTAAATCCTCCCTCATATCAAGAACAGTTATGTAAGAATCCTACTCATTGACTACAGTTCAGCCTTCAACACTATTAACCCCTCGAGACCGATTACTTGAGTGATCTCGGACTTAGCCCCACTTTCTGCAACTGGATCCTCCGTGGCCAGTGAGTCAGGAAACTAATCAGTAAGGTTGGGGACAATATTTCATCCTAACACTCAGCACTGGAGAAGGTATAGAAGCCTGAACACATGCACCAACCAGTTTTGAAACATTTTCTACCCTACTGTTAGAATACTGAATGGACTCAAACTCTTAACATTTGCCTGTACCTGTGTTTTTGCCGGTTTACCCATTATTTACTTATCAATGCTCCTTAACTCTGATCTGCCTGTATTGCTCGCAAGACAAAGCTTTTCACTGTGCCTTGGTACACTTGACAATAAATTCAACTGCTTCGTCTCTTGCTCCCCAAGAATCCAGTTTTGTGGTAAATGGTCCTAAAAAGTCTGGACTACAAATCAATTGCAGAGGTGCACTGGAGCTACATCAAATCCAAATCTTGTTTGCCAGTGGAAATGAAGTGTTACAGCCTTTGCTAGTACTACTGTCCTATTGGTGATAGAAGCATGTCTCAACAGGATGTGGTCAGTTGATTCTCTCTCCTGCCCTGGCCATAATATATTTAGCAAGGAACACCCCAAAAATAGACAGTGGCTTGAAAAACCACAAAACACATTACTTTATCTATTCTCAAAGTCCCGTTGGAATAGCCCCATCTCTAGTTGATTTCCACCATTGAAATGGATTAGAAGAAAATACCATTGGAGGATGAAATTTGAATTTGCAACTCTTCAAAATACAAGGATCAATTCTCAGTCCCCAGGGTCTCTTACTAGAAAGCTTTGATCAATATAAACAGATGGTAGGCTCAAATTTCAGCCTCATATGCTTGTCACTTGCTTCGCTCATGGGTTTCCTTAGTGTTAGGAAACAAGCATCCCATCTGATGACATCTGGAGTAAGGGCTAATGCCATTGCTCTCAAACCCTAGACTTGATCCGTATAAAATGCAGAGAAGCTTTCTCAGATGGCTTTTTTCCCCCTCTACAAGCAACAGTCATCGTAAGCTTGAAGAAAAATTCCACTGCCATGGACATTTTGGTGTATCATCAAGTGATTGAAACAAAGTAGAACACTGCTGAATGGTTATGGTCGGAAATCATCATAAAACACCAGGTTACAATCCAACCTGACAAAAAGAACAGCATTCTAAAAGCTTGTGATTTCAAATAAACCTATTGGGACTATAACCTAATGTCATGTGACTTCTGACCTAATCTACCCCAATCCAGCACCAGCACCTCCACTTCACTCTACGGTTACAACAGACAGACCACCTGAAGTGCATTTGACATTTGTACTTTAAGCTCAGTTTTTTTAACAAACAGTAAAATTGTGTAAATGCAATATCTTACTCAAGGGACTGAAATTTAGTGAGATTGAACAAGCCAGGCTGTTTTTCTTTACAGGGAGAAAGTGAAGACTGCAGATGCTGGAGACCAGAGTTAAAAAATGTGGTGCTGGAAAACCACAGCAGGCCAGGAAGCATCTGAGGAGCAGGAGAATCGACCTTTCGGGCACAAGCCCTTCTTCAGGCTTCCCTGGCACCCAACACCTTATCTTCACCATGGACATCCAGTCCCTATACACCTCCATCCCCCATCACGAAGGCCTCCAAGTCCTCCGCTTCTTCCTCTCCCGCCGACCCAACCAGTAGCCTTCCACGGACACCCTCCTTCGACTGACTGAACTAATCCTCACTCTTAACAACTTCTCCTTCCAATCCTCCCACTTCCTCCAAACCAAAGGAGTAGCCACGGGCACCCGCATGGGCCCCAGCTATGCCTGCCTCTTCGTCGGATATGTGGAACAGTCCATCTTCCGCAGCTACACTGGCACCACCCCCCTTTTCCTCCGTTACATCGATGATTGTATTGGCGCTACCTCATGCTTCCACAAGGAGGTTGAACAGTTCATCCACTTTACTAACACCTTCCACCCCGACATCAAATTTACCTGGACCGTCTCAGACTCCTCCCTCCCCTTCCTAGACCTCTCCATTTCTATCTCGGGCGACCGACTCAACACAGACATTTACTACAAACTGACCGACTCCCACAGCTACCTAGATTACACCTCCTCCCACCCTGCCCCCTGTAAAAAACGCCATCCCATATTCCCAATTCCTTCGCCTCCGCCACATCTGCTCCCAGGAGGACCAGTTCCAATACCGTACAACCCAGATGGCCTCCTTCTTCAAAGACCGCAATTTCCTCTCCGACGTGGTCGACGATGCCCTCCACCGCATCTCCTCGACTGCCCGCTCCTCCGCCCTTGAGCCCCGCCGCTCCAACCGCCACCAGGACAGAACCCCACTGGTCCGCACCTTCCACCCCACCAACCTCCAGATACATCGTATCATCCTCCGTCATTTCTGCCACCTCCAAACGGACCCCACCACCAGCGATATATTTCACTCCCCTCCCCTATCAGCGTTCCGGAGAGACCATTCCCTTGTCAGGTCCACACCCCCCACCAACTGAACCTCCACTCCCAGCACCTTCCCCTGCAACCGCAAGAAGTGCAAAACTTGCAACCACACTTCCCACATCACCTCCCTCCAAGGCCCCAATGGATCCTTCCATATCCATCGCAAATTTACCTGCACCTCCACACACATCATTTACTGTATCTGCTGCACCCAATGTGGTGTCCTCTACATTGGGGAGACAGACCGCCTACTTGCTGAACGTTTCAGGGAACACCTCTGGGACACCCGCACCAACCAACCCAACTGCCCCGTGGCTGAACACTTTAACTCCCCCTCCCACTCTGACAAGGACATGCAGATCCTTGACCTCCTCCATCGCCAGACCCTGGCCACACGACGCCTGGAGGAAGAGCGCCTCATCTTCCGCCTAGGAGCCCTCCAACCACACGGGATCAATGTAGATTTCTCCAGCTTCCCCTCCCCCCACCTTATCTCAGTCCCACCCCACCCCCAGAATTCAGCACCACCCTCTTGACCTGCAATCTTCTTCCCGACTTCTCTGCCCCCACCTCCTCTCCAGCCTATCACCCTCACCTCCCTCCACCTATCGTATTCCCAGCGCCCCTCCCCCAAATTCCCTCCCCCCTACCTTTTATCTCAGCCCGCTTGGCACACCAGCCTCATTCCTGAAGAAGGGAATATGCCCGAAACGTCGATTCTCCTGTGCCTTGGATGCTGCCTGCCCTGTGTTTTTCCAGCACCACATTTTTCAACTCTGATTTTCTTTACAGCATAGGAGACTGAAGGGGAATCTTAGAAGTCTATGAAAGGCATGGATATGGTGAATGCAGTCTTTTTCACCAGAGTTGGGGAAACCAAGAATTAGAGGTCATCAGTTTAAGGTAAGGTGAAAGAATAAATGGGAATCAGAGGGGAAATTTCTTTTCAGACAGAGGGTGGTACACATATAGAATGTGCTGCCAGCCAAAGTGGTGGACATTAACATTTAAAAAGATATTTGACAAATACGTGGATAAGAAAGATTTAGAAGGATATGGGCTAACTGCAGGTAAACGGGGTTAGCGTGGACTGACATTTTGGTCAGCATGAACCAGTTTGGACCAAAGGGCATCTCTGTGCTGTAGTCTGACCCAAACCCAGGAAAGGAGACAAAAAATTAAAGTTGGTGCAGGGGTTTAAAAAAAGAATAGATTGCTCAAACCTGGACAGAAGGGAGGGTTAGCAGCTTAAATAAATACATTTCTTGTTACTCACAAACATGTCACAAGATTGTTGCTAATTGATGCATAGGATTGTGGTACTATTGTAATGGAACTCTCTATGCTTTAGAGAAGTACACTCCAACAGTTGATGTGCAACACCATCCAGGACTACATAAATTGTTATAGCATGCACTTCAAGTGATGCAGTACAGACTTTTCCAGCATTTGTATTATGCATTGCAGGTCAGAGTATAATTCACAGACCACTTGGGTATCCAAAACACAAACGGAGTTGCCCAAACTTTTTACCAGAACCATTTCAGAGGGTATCCCCAGTTGTCATATATACCTCTTCGGATAAGTGGAATGAGACAAAACCTTTGGAGTGACTTTGATTCAGACTCAAAGTGGATTATGAAGGAACATCTTGCTAGAGTCACAAACCAGCTGAACATGAGCAGTGTCCCTTTGTCAACCAGAGGTCTTTGTGGGCAATATGCAAAGATGGCAAGGTAACCCATAATTCCCTGAAGGGCTTTTGCCCGGAAACGTTGACTTTCCTACTCCTCGGATGTTGCCTGACCTGCTGTGCTTTTCCAGCACCACTACTCTCGCAACCCATACTTGTCAATTCATAAACTGACACCAGACCCATAGCAAAGTGATTTGACAATTTTCCAGAGGGCAGTTAAGAGTGGGTAATAAATGCTAGCCTGGCCAATGACATCTACAGCCCATGAATGAATTTTAATAAGGGCTAAATGTGTATGCGATCAATTCTACTTTATTGGCACCTACATAATTTTTCATTCCCACTCCTCTAGTTATTCAGACATTGGAGAAGGTGAAAACTGGGTCCTAGGTCATCCATTTGTTCTGGTGTTTTTGAAAGATCGGGAGAAACAAATTCAAGAAAGACTACACTATGATGATTTCCAGCATTGTTACAACTAAAACAATCACTGTATTGGAAGAAATCCTTCTAGAGATATTTTGGTAGTCTTATTGGGATGGCTAGAGTGGCCACCATCCTTGTCTATTGCTTAGATTTTTGAATGCATTTCTGTCCTCAAGTCTTGTTACATTGATGCCTGCAATGGGTCTGAATCACGAGAGAATGCATTGCAAACACCACCTTAAAACCAGTATCCACTGGGGGTCAGATGAGAGAGAGAGAGACTGCTTTTCATACAAGTGGTAGAAATACATTGAAGCTCATCTCAACCAAGACACTTGTGACATCTTTGTCTCTTCTATGCAGTATTGGGTGGTCAGCCTTTTTTATGCTGTCCCCTTAGTTTGTTACTGCCTACTTCCAAGCTGGAATCTGTGGAACCTTATCCATGGAATGTTTCTGGCAAGGTCAGCATTTAAGATTTTTTCTCCTATCTCCCCTTACACTTGTGTTGCATGAATTGTTAATCTATGTCAGAGGACAGTCAACCACATTGCTGTGAACACACAGACCAGACCAAATAAAGCCATGCCCTCTTTTAAAAAGGGTCATTGGTGAACCAGATGGGTCTTTTCATTTAAAAATGAAGCATTCAGGACATCATTGAGGATTAACTTGCAATTTCCACCAGCTGCCATGGTCATGTTTGAACCAGTGTCCCCAGACAAAAACCTTGAGCTACATTAATGTCTAAATTCCACCTCGACTAATGAACCAAATCCTGCAACTTATTCTAAAAGTGAAAGACTTAACAGCAATCTAAGTTTGTTCAATGTATCTTTTCAGATGCATGACACGAATCTTTTCCTATATACTGTGTCTTATGATTCTGCTCCATAACTACCTAATGAAGGAGCAGCATCCAAAAGCTGCAACTACTAATAAGTCTGTTGGGCTATAAACCTCGTGTTGTCTGATTTGTAATCAGTCCAGCTGCCACGATAACAAGATTGAATAGGCAAACATTATCTTATGTACCTCACTTTAAAAGCCCAGATTTTCTTAATATAACTAGGACAGAATAATAAACTCCCCCCCCCCCCCCCCCAATTCCAGCCCCCAAACTCCCCCCCCCCCCAATTCCAGCCCCCAAACTCCCCCCCCCCACTTCCAGCCCCCAAACTCCACCCCCCCCACACCTCCAGCCCCCAAACTCACCCCCACACCTCCAGACGCCAAACTCCCCCCCACCCCCAAACTCCCCCCCACCCCCAAACTCCCCCCCCACCCCCAAACTCCCCCCCCACACCTCCAGCCCCCAAACTCCCCCCCCACACCCCCAACCCCAAATTCCCCCCCACCCCCAAACTCCCCCCCCCACACACCTCCAGCCCCAAACTCCCCCCCCCACACCTCCAGCCCCCAAACCCCCCCCCACACCTCCAGCCCCCAAACTCCCCCCCCACACCTCCAGCCCCCAAACTCCCCCCCCACACCTCCAGCCCCCAAACTCCCCCCCCCACACCTCCAGCCCCCAAACTCCCCCCCCCACACCTCCAGCCCCCAAACTCCCCCCCCCACACCTCCAGCCCCCAAACTCCCCCCCCCACACCTCCAGCCCCCAAACTCCCCCCCCCACACCTCCAGCCCCCAAACTCCCCCCCCACACCTCCAGCCCCCAAACTCCCCCCCCCACACCTCCAGCCCCCAAACTCCCCCCCCCACACCTCCAGCCCCCAAACTCCCCCCCCCCACACCTCCAGCCCCCAAACTCCCCCCCCCACACCTCCAGCCCCCAAACTCCCCCCCCCACACCTCCAGCCCCCAAACTCCCCCCCCCACACCTCCAGCCCCCAAACTCCCCCCCCACACCTCCAGCCCCCAAACTCCCCCCCCCCACACCTCCAGCCCCCAAACTCCCCCCACCCCCAAACTCCCCCCCCACCCCCAACCTACCCCCACACCTCCAGCCCCCAAACTCCCACCCCCACACCTCCAGCCCCCAAACTCCCACCCCCACACCTCCAGCCCCCAAACTACCCCCCACACCTCCAGCCCCCAAATTCCCCACAACACCTCCAGCCCCCAAACTCCGCCCCTCCCCCAAACTACCCCCCACACCTCCAGCCCCCAAACTCCCCCCCTCCCCCAAACTACCCCCCACACCTCCAGCCCCCAAACTCCCCCCCCCCAACTCCAGCCCCCAAACTCCCCCCACCCCCAAACTACCCCCCACATCTCCAGCCCCCAAACTCCCCCCCAACTCCAGCCCCCAAACTCCCCCCCCAACTCCCCTCGCACCCCCAAACTCCCCCCCCAACCCCATCCCCCAAATTCCCCCCCAGCCCCAAACTCCCCCTCCCCCACCTCCAGCCCCAAACTCTCCCCCCACTTCCAGCCCCCAAACTCTCCCCCCACTTCCAGCCCCCAAACTCTCCCCCAATTCCAGCCCCCAAACTCTCCCCCAATTCCAGCCCCCAAACTCTCCCCCAATTCCAGCCCCCAAACTGCCCCCCCACTTCCAGCCCCCAAACTCCCCCCCCACTTCCAGCCCCCAAACTCCCCCCCACACCTCCAGCCCCCAAACTCCGCCCCACACCTCCAGCCCCCAAACTCCGCCCCACACCTCCAGACGCCAAACTCCCCCCCACCCCCAAACTCCCCCCCCACACCTCCAGCCCCCAAACTCCCCCCCAACCCCAGCCCCCAAACTCCCCCCCACCCCCAACTCCCCGCCCCACACCCCCATCCCCCAAATTCTTCCCCACCCCCAAACTCCCCCCCCCACACCTCCAGCCCCAAACTCCCCCCCCCCACACCTCCAGCCCCCAAACTCCCCCCCCACACCTCCAGCCCCCAAACTCCACCCCCCTCACACCTCCAGCCCCCAAACTCCCCCCCACACCTCCAGACGCCAAACTCCCCCCCCCACCCCCAAACTCCCCCCCACCCCCAAACTCCCCCCCCACCCCCAAACTCCCCCCCCACCCCCAAACTCCCCCCCCACACCTCCAGCCCCCAAACTCCCCCCCCAACTCCAGCCCCCAAACTCCCCCCCACCCCCAACTCCCCTCCCACCGCAAACTCCCCGCCCCACACCCCCATCCCCCGAATTCCTCCCCACCCCCAAACTCCCCCCCCCCACACCTCCAGCCCCAAACTCCCCCCCCCACACCTCCAGCCTCCAAACTCCCCCCCCACACCTCCAGCCCCCAAACTCCCCCCCACACCTCCAGCCCCCAAACTCCCCCCCCACACCTCCAGCCCCCAAACTCCACCCCCCCACACCTCCAGCCCCCAAACTCCACCCCCCCCACACCTCCAGCCCGCAAACTCCCCCCCACACCTCCAGACGCCAAACTCCCCCCCACCCCCAAACTCCCCCCCCACACCTCCAGCCCCCAAACTCCCCCCCACCCCTAACTCCCCTCCCACCGCAAACTCCCCGCCCCACACCCCCCTCCCCCAAATTCCTCCCCACCCCCAAACTCCCCCCCCCCACACCTCCAGCCCCAAACTCCCCCCCACACCTCCAGCCCCCAAACTCCCCCCCCCACACCTCCAGCCCCCAAACTCCCCCCCCACACCTCCAGCCCCCAAACTCCCCCCCCACACCTCCAGCCCCCAAACTCCACCCCCCTCACACCTCCAGCCCCCAAACTCCCCCCCACACCTCCAGACGCCAAACTCCCCCCCCACCCCCAAACTCCCCCCCCCACACCTCCAGCCCCCCAAACTCCCCCCCCCAACTCCAGCCCCCAAACTCCCCCCCACCCCCAACTCCCCCCCACCCCCAACTCCCCCCCACCCCCAACTCCCCTCCCACCGCAAACTCCCCGCCCCACACCCCCATCCCCCAAATTCCTCCCCACCCCCAAACTCCCCCCCCCCACACCTCCAGCCCCAAACTCCCCCCCCCACACCTCCAGCCCCCAAACTCCCCCCCCCACACCTCCAGCCCCCAAACTCCACCCCACACCTCCAGCCCCCAAACTCCACCCCACACCTCCAGCCCCCAAACTCCCCCCCCACACCTCCAGACGCCAAACTCCCCCCCCCACCCCCAAACTCCCCCCCCACACCTCCAGCCCCCAAACTCCCCCCCCCAACTCCAGCCCCCAAACTCCCCCCCACCCCCAACTCCCCTCCCACCGCACTCCCCGCCCCACACCCCCATCCCCCAAATTCCTCCCCACCCCCAAACTCCCCCCCCCCACACCTCCAGCCCCAAACTCCCCCCCCCACACCTCCAGCCCCCAAACTCCCCCCCCCCACACCTCCAGCCCCCAAACTCCCCCCCCACACCTCCAGACCCCAAACTCCCCCCCCCACACCTCCAGACCCAAACTCCCCCCCCCACACCTCCAGCCCCCAAACTCCCACCCACTTCCAGCCCCCAAACTCCCCCCCCCCCCCACTTCCAGCCCCCAAACTCCCCCCCCACTTCCAGCCCCCAAACTCCCCCTACACTCCCCCCCACTTCCAGCCCCCAAACTCCCCCCCACACCTCCAGCCCCCAAACTCCACCCCCCCACACCTCCAGCCCCCAAACTCCACCACCCCCACACCTCCAGCCCCCAAACTCCCCCCCACACCTCCAGACGCCAAACTCCCCCCCACCCCCAAACTCCCCCCCCCACACCTCCAGCCCCCAAACTCCCCCCCACCCCCAACTCCCCTCCCACCGCAAACTCCCCGCCCCACACCCCCATCCCCCAAATTCCTCCCCACCCCCAAACTCCCCCCCCCACACCTCCAGACCCCAAACTCCCCCCCCACACCTCCAGACCCCAAACTCCCCCCCCACACCTCCAGACCCCAAACTTCCCCCCCCCAAACTCTCCCCCCCCCACCTCCAGCCCCCAAACTCTCCCCCCCCACCTCCAGCCCCCAAACTCCCCCCACACCTCCAGCCCCCAAACTCCCCCCCACACCTCCAGCCCCCAAACTCCCCCCCACACCTCCAGACGCCAAACTCCCCGCCACCCCCAAACTCCCCCCCCCCACACCTCCAGCCCCCAAACTGCCCCCCCCAACTCCAGCCCCCAAACTCCCCCCCCCCCCCCACACCTCCAGCCCCAAACTCCCCCCCCCCCCACCTCCAGCCCCCAAACTCCCCCCCACACCTCCAGCCCCCAAACTCCCCCCCCACACCTCCAGCCCCCAAACTCCCCCCCCACACCTCCAGCCCCCAAACTCCACCCCACACCTCCAGCCCCCAAACTCCACCCCCCTCACACCTCCAGCCCCCAAACTCCCCCCCACACCTCCAGACGCCAAACTCCCCCCCCACCCCCAAACTCCCCCCCCACACCTCCAGCCCCCAAACTCCCCCCCCCAACTCCAGCCCCCAAACTCCCCCCCCACCCCCAACTCCCCTCCCACCGCAAACTCCCCGCCCCACACCCCCATCCCCCAAATTCCTCCCCACCCCCAAACTACCCCCCCCACACCTCCAGCCCCAAACTCCCCCCCCCCACACCTCCAGCCCCCAAACTCCCCCCCCACACCTCCAGCCCCCAAACTCCAACCCACACCTCCAGCCCCCAAACTCCACCCCCCTCACACCTCCAGCCCCCAAACTCCCCCCCACACCTCCAGACGCCAAACTCCCCCCCCCACCCCCAAACTCCCCCCCCACACCTCCAGCCCCCAAACTCCCCCCCCCAACTCCAGCCCCCAAACTCCCCCCCACCCCCAACTCCCCTCCCACCGCAAACTCCCCGCCCCACACCCCCATCCCCCAAATTCCTCCCCACCCCCAAACTACCCCCCCCACACCTCCAGCCCCAAACTCCCCCCCCCCACACCTCCAGCCCCCAAACTCCCCCCCCACACCTCCAGCCCCCAAACTCCAACCCACACCTCCAGCCCCCAAACTCCACCCCCCTCACACCTCCAGCCCCCAAACTCCCCCCCACACCTCCAGACGCCAAACTCCCCCCCCCACCCCCAAACTCCCCCCCCACACCTCCAGCCCCCAAACTCCCCCCCCAACTCCAGCCCCCAAACTCCCCCCCACCCCCAACTCCCCTCCCACCGCAAACTCCCCGCCCCACACCCCCATCCCCCAAATTCCTCCCCACCCCCAAACTCCCCCCCCCACACCTCCAGCCCCAAACTCCCCCCCCCACACCTCCAGCCCCCAAACTCCCCCCCCACACCTCCAGCCCCCAAACTCCCCCCCCCACTTCCAGCCCCCAAACTCCCCCCCCCACTTCCAGCCCCCAAACTCCCCCCACACTCCCCCCCACTTCCAGCCCCCAAACTCCCCCCCACACCTCCAGCCCCCAAACTCCACCCCCCCACACCTCCAGCCCCCAAACTCCACCCCCCCCACACCTCCAGCCCCCAAACTCCACCCCCCCCACACCTCCAGCCCCCAAACTCCCCCCCACACCTCCAGCCCCCAAACTCCCCCCCACCCCCAAACTCCCCCCCCACACCTCCAGCCCCCAAACTCCCCCCCACCCCCAACTCCCCTCCCACCGCAAACTCCCCGCCCCACACCCCCATCCCCCAAATTCCTCCCCACCCCCAAACTCCCCCCCCCACACCTCCAGACCCCAAACTCCCCCCCCCACACCTCCAGACCCCAAACTCCCCCCCCCAATTCCAGCCCCCAAACTCCCCCCCCCACTTCCAGCCCCCAAACTCCCCCCCCACTTCCAGCCCCCAAACTCTCCCCCCCCCCACTTCCAGCCCCCAAACTCCCCCCACACCTCCAGCCCCCAAACTCCCCCACCCCCAAACTCCCACCACCCCCAAACTCCCCCCCACACCTCCAGCCCCAAAACTCCCCCCCACACCTCCAGACGCCAAACTCCCCCCCCACCCCCAAACTACCCCCCCACACCTCCAGCCCCCAAACTCCCCCCCCAACTCCAGCCCCCAAACTCCCCCCCACCCCCAACTCCCCTCCCACCGCAAACTCCCCGCCCCACACCCCCATCCCCCAAATTCCTCCCCACCCCCAAACTCCCCCCCCACACCTCCAGACCCAAACTCCCCCCGCCAATTCCAGCCCCCAAACTCCCCCCCCCCCACTTCCAGCCCCCAAACTCCCCCCCCCCACTTCCAGCCCCCAAACTCCCCCCCCACTCCCAGCCCCCAAACTCCCCCCCACACCTCCAGCCCCCAAACTCCACCCCCCCCCACACCTCCAGCCCCCAAACTCCACCCCCCCCACACCTCCAGCCCCCAAACTCCACCCCCCCCACACCTCCAGCCCCCAAACTCCCCCCCACCCCTCCAGACGCCAAACTCCCCCCCACCCCCAAACTCCCCCCCCACACCTCCAGCCCCCAAACTCCCCCCCCCCAACTCCAGCCCCCAAACTCCCCCCCACCCCCAACTCCCCTCCCACCGCAAACTCCCCACCCCACACCCCCATCCCCCAAATTCCCCCCCCCACACCTCCAGACCCCAAACTCCCCCCCCACACCTCCAGACCCCAAACTCCCCCCCCCCAATTCCAGCCCCCAAACTCCCTCCCCCCCAATTCCAGCCCCCAAACTCCCTCCCCCCAAACTCCCCCCCCACCCCCCAAACTCCCCCCCACCCCCCAAACACTCCCCCCACCCCCCAAACTCCCAGACTCCCCCCGCCCCTCCAGCCCCCAAACTCCCTCCCCCCAAACTCCCCCCCCCACCCCCCAAACACTCCCCCCACCCCCCCACCCCCCAAACTCCCCCCCACCCCTCCAGCCCCCAAACTCCCCCCCCACCCCTCCAGCCCCCAAACTCCCCCCACCCCCCAAACTCCCTCCCCCCAAACTCCAGCCCCAGCCTCTCCAGCGCCGTTCCCGCTCGGGGATACGTTTTGCTTCAAAATTTGTCTTTTTCTGGCGGCCACACGCCGCCTTTCCCCAGGCCCCACCCTCTTTGTTTAATTTAATCTCTACTTTTTAAATCTCTCTGTCTCCCGCACGGGGCCGTCTCTGGGGAAAGGGCGTTACCGGCCGCGCCTTAAATACCCGCCGCCGGTTCGTGGCGGGAGTTGCCATGGAGACGGGATCTGACGGTTGGTCTTGGCGCTAAAATTAAAGTCGCGAGCGCTCGGGTGATCAATGGGAGGCCATAGAGGAGACAAGGGTGAGTACTCAGAGAGTCAGGGAGAGAATAAAGCACCAACCAGAAATGTGGGGCCCACGGGAAGAAAATTAATTGGAAAAGCGATGCCCAGCACTTGTAATGTCAGGGAGGCTGTGGGACATTTCAATGTTAACCACCAAGAGTGGCTTGGCAGCAACACCACTTACTGAGCTGACCCTAAGGCACATAGCTTCCTCCTGCCTGGGTCTGCACAAGTGAGAAGGAATGAACAACTTGGAAAAAAATGTACTTGACTTCATCCTAACAATGATCATTCTACAATCCTTGTGGAGACAAAGTTGCAACACCACATTGAGAATATCTTTCATCCTATTGCACAGCATTATCACATTGCTAAATGCAATAGATTTCTGACAGATCTTGCAACTCAATTCTGGGCATCCATGAGGTGCTGTTGGCCATCAATCAAATTGTGCCCTAAGGCAATCTGTAATTGCATGGCCCAGCATACTCATCAAGCCAAGAGATCGAACAATTAAGAGGTTCAATGGAGCAACACTGGGTACACCTACAAATGATGTGTCAGCATAATGAAGTGACAAAATACAGTTATTTGCTAAACAGCAGATAGTCATACAGATATACAGTATGGAAACAGACCCTTCAGTCTAATTTACACACGCCAACCAAATATCCTAATCTAATCTAGTCCCATTTACCAGCACTTGCCCATATCCCTCTAAACCCTTTCTGTTCATATACCTTTTGAATGTCATTGTATCAGCCTCCACTACTTCCTCTGGCAGCTCATTCCATGCACACAACACCCTGTGTGTGAAAAAATTGCCCCTTATACCCCTTTTAAATCTTTCCCCTCTCACCTTAAACCTCACCCTCTGGTTCTGGACCCACCCTGGGGAAAAGACCATATCGATTTACTCTTTCCAAGTCCCTCATGGTTTTATAAGGGCACCCCTCAGCCTCTGACACTCCAGGGAAAACAGTCCCAGCCTATTCAGCCTTTCCCTGTAGCTCAAACCCTGCAATCCTAGCAACAACCTGACTGTGTGGAGTGTGGGTGGCATGGTGGGTGGCACGGTGGCATAGTGGTTAGCACTGCTGCCTCACAGCGCCTGAGACCTGGGTTCAATTCCTGCCTCAGGCGACTGACTGTGTGGAGTTTGCACGTTCTCCCCGTGTCTGTGTGGGTTTCCTCCGGGTGCTCCGGTTTCCTCCCACAGTCCAAAGATGTGCAGGGTCAGGTGAATTGGCCATGCTAAATTGCCCGTAGTGTTAGGTAAGGGGTAAATGTAGGGGTATGGGTGGGTTTCGCTTCGGTGGGTCGGTGTGGACTTGTTGGGCCAAAGGGCCTGTTTCCACACTGTAATATAATCTGATCTAATGTAATCTAATCTAAATGTTTTCTGAACCCTTTCAAGTTTCACAACATCCTTCTGATAGGAGGGAGACCAGAATTGCACACAATGATAGATAGGGCCAAGTGATTTCGCAACCAACAGTTCAGACCTAAGCTCTACAATTTGCTGTGTCTGGTCGTGAATAGAGGCAGACAATTAAACAACTCCCTGGAGGAGAAGACTGTATAAACATCTCCATCCTCAATTATGGAGGACCTTAGCACATTAGTGCAAAGATAAGGCTAAGCATTTATGACAGTCTGCATTGAGAAGTACCGAGTGAAAGGGTTTAGAGGGGGTGATTTCTTGGAATTTAATCCAGCAAAGTTTTGTTTGTAGTAACATGTAGAAGGCTCAATTTAGGACAGCACAGTGCTGGATCTGATTCTGGGGAAAGAAGCTGGATGAGTGTTTAATATAGCAGTGGGGGAACATTTTCGTGATAGTGAAAACAACATGGTTCAAATTACTTAAGGACAAGTGAAAAGGTGGCTTGCAAAAAACACTTTGGATGGGGGGAAAGGCATAATTTATTAAAATAAAGCAGAAACTGGCCAAAGCTGACTGGGAACAGTTCCTTGCAAATAATTCTATAGTGGAGCAGTGGGGGCATTCCAGGTTGCTGCAGGAGGAAGGGCAGGAAATTGCAGGAGCTCTGACAAAAAATTTTAATTCCTCTCTGGCCTTAGGTGAAGTACCAGAGGACTGGAGAATGACTAATGCAAGTCAGGAAAAGGAACGACTAGCAAATGGTAGCCTCTTAAAAGTGCAATTTGAAGAGTCAAGGGACAGTATGTCCCTGTTAGGGTAAAGAGAAAAGCTGACAGGTATAAGAACCCCTCGCTGACGATGGATATTGAAGCTCTAGTCAGGAAAAAGAAGTAGCTATCGGGCTCAAGTGAATCCCTCGATGACTTTAAATAGTGTAGCAGCACACTTAGAGTCACAGAGATGTACAGCATGGAAACAGACACTTCAGTCCAACTAATCCATGCTGACCAGATATCCTAAATTAATCTAGTCCCATTTACTAGCAATTGGCCCATACCGCTCTGAGCCCTTCCTATTCATCCAGCTGCCTTTTAAATATTGTCATTGTTCCAGTCTCCAATACTTCTTCTGGCAGCTCATTCCATTTACTCACCACCCTTTGTGTGAAACAGTTGCCCCTTAGGTTATTTTTAAATCTTTCCCCTCTCATCCTGGAGATTACTTACATTGTGGAAACAGGCCCTTCGGCCCAACAAATCCACACCGACCTGCCGAAGCGCAAATCATTCAGACCCATTCGCCTACATTTACCCTTTCACCTAACACTACAGGCAATTTAGCCTCGCCAATTCACCTAATCTGCACATTTTTGGATTGGGAGGAAACCCACGCAGACACGGGGAGAATGTGCAAACTCCACACAGAGACTCGCCTGATGCGGGAATTGAACCCGGGTCTCTGGCGCTGTGAGGAAGCAGTGCTAACCACTCTCCACCGTGCCGCCCACAAGTCCCCCAACCCAGGGAAAAAACAATGACTGCAGATGCTGGAAACCAGATCCTGGATTTGTGTGGTGCTGGAAGAGCACAGCAGTTCAGGCAGCATCTGAGGAGCAGTAAAATCGTGACGTCACGGTGTGAACCCAGGGAAAAAGCCTTGTCAATTTTCCCCATCCATGCCCCTCATGATTTTATAAACCTCTATTTTATAATCCTCAGCCTCCGATGCTCCAAGGAAAACAGCCCCAACCTATTCATCTTCTGCCTATAGCTCAAACCCTCCAACCATGGCAACATCCCTGTAAATATTTTCTGAACCTTTTCAAGTTACAGAACATCCTTCCAAAGGAGGGAGACCACAATTACACACAATACTTCAAAAGTAGCCTAACCAATATTCTGTACAGCCACAGCATGACCTCTCAACTCCTATACTCAAAGCTTTGACCAATAAAGAAAGCATTTCAAACACCTTCTTCACTATCCTATCTACCTGAAACTCCACTTTTAAGGAACTATGAACCTGCACTCCAAGGTTTCTTTGTTGAACAACACTCCCCAAGACCTTACCCTTAAGTGTATAAGTCTTGCCCTGATTTGCCTTTCCAAAATTCAGCATCTCACATTTATCTAAATTTAACTCCATCTGCCACTCCTTGGCCCATCTGATCAAGATCCTGTTGTACTCTAAGCTAACTTCTTTGCTGTCCACCACTACATCTTGGTGTCACTAAATCATTTACAGGTTTACAAATGATGAAAAGTAGTGGACCCAGCACCAATAGTTTTGGCACAACATTGCTAACAGGTCTAGATGGGCTTCAGTTTGGCTTCACAGGTCAGCGTGACATCGAAGGCCGAAAGGCCTATACTGCACTGTAATGTTCTATGTGCTATAAGGTCACCGTCTCAGCGCTAGCTCCAAGATATTTGCAGAATTCACCAACTTTTATACACATGGCAGGTGACTTTGGCACTATCGGATCCATTATACAAAATGGCACAGGAACAGAGCCCACCAAGACTGCGCTGATTCCTACTCTTTTTGTTTAAGACATGCTACTTGTTGCCCTAATGTGGTTTCTGTCCTCCTGTTCCATTTCCTGTTCAGGAAATCAAGATGCACCTTAAATGTTTCTAACATGACTGCTTCCACTGTTTGGGCAAGCAATCCATTGCAGTAATCGATTTTAGTAACATTCCATACCCCAAATGGGTTCCCTTGTTCATTGATACAAGTGAGAATGTCTCTCCTGCAGAAATGATTGACCTGTTTACGTCTACCCAGCCTTCAAATCTCGACCCTCCCTTTGGTACCCTGGTTGGAGAGAAGTGGACATAGCTGAAAATGTGTTGCTGGAAAAGCGCAGCAGGTCAGGCAGCATCCAAGGAGCAGGAGAATTAACGTTTCAGGCATGAGCCCTTCTTCAGAAGGTGATGCTCCTTGGATGCTTCCTGACCTGCTGCGCTTTTCCAGCAACACATTTTCAGCTCTGATCTCTAAGCATCTACAGTTCTCACTTTCTCCTAGGAGAAGTAGACATATCCCTGTTAAGTCCATTATAATACTACTAATCTCCCTTGGTAACCCCATTCTGTCATCTTACCGGAGGCAAGTTTAGAGACACACGGTGTATCGATAGCAGAGCCGGCAATACAGAAGTACAGATTAAAGTTTTTAATCAGTCCTTCTTAGTCCTTTTCCTCTATCTTACCTTGGTGCATCTTCCACCGTTTACAGTCGCTCAGGTGAATCCAGCAATCTTTTCCCTTGACTTTCACTGAGGTGGGCATTCGAATCAACACTTAGAATTCAAAGTTTGTGCGAAGATTTGTAGCTCGGGTGCTCGTTGTTGTGGTTCTGTTCGCCGAGCTGGAAGTTTTTGTTGCAAACGTTTCGTCCCCTGGCTAGGCGACATCATCAGTGCTTGGGAGCCTCCTGCGAAGCGCTTCTTTGATGTTTCCTCCGGTGTTTATAGTGGTCTGTCCCTGCCGCTTCCGGTTGTCAGTTTCAGCTGTCCGCTGTAGTGGTTGGTATATTGGGTCCAGGTCGATGTGTTTGTTGATGGAGTTTGTGGATGAATGCCATGCCTCTAGGAATTCCCTGGCTGTTCTCTGTCTGGCTTGCCCTATGATAGTAGTGTTGTCCCAGTCGAATTCATGTTGCTTGTTGTCTGCGTGTGTGGCTACTAAGGATAGCTGGTCGTGTCGTTTCGTGGCTAGTTGATGTTCATGTATGCGGATTGTTAGCTGTCTTCCTGTTTGTCCTGTATAGTGTTTTGTGCAGATCTTGCATGGTATTTTGTACACTACATTAGTTTTGCTCATGTTGGGTATCGGGTCCTTCGTTCTGGTGAGTTGTTGTCTGAGCGTGGCTGTTGGTTTGTGTGCCGTTATGAGTTTCCATGAATTCGACTGGGACAACAATAACTTGTTTAGTTGAGCGCTCAATCTTCGATAACTTAACCCATCATGTGGATTGTCGCAACAAATATTTCCTAACTGGTACCAAAGACCCATTTATCAAGTGTTTGTCCCATTTGTCTAAATGTACTCTAACCATTTTAGATTTACCAACAGTACACGCAAATCAATTCCGGATAGTCATCCACATTCCTGCATGCTGTTTGTGAGACAGAATGTCGCCCCCACCCACTTCCAGAATGTTCAGCTTCTTGGAGAAAGACAGTATAGTTTAACCCTTTAACATTACATTAATATCCAGAGAGATAGTACAACTTAATCTTTTAACATTACAAAGGAAGCTCAACACCTCACAAAATGATGGCTGAGAGTTCACAAAATGGTGGCCCAGGGACAAACACCAACGCAGACATATAACTGCCACTGGTTTGGAAACACATGTCATGCAGCAATAAATTGGTGGTAGAAAGAAGCTGTGTGCAGAAACTGCAACATAATAAAGAATATATTAAGTGGGTGTGTTTGAGGAAGACAATACAAATATCATGCAGTGAAAGTACAGGAAGAAATTCTAAACACTATGAAAGGGGAAAGAGAAAAGCCCAAACTTACAATCCAGTGAGAACATAGAAAGGTACAGCACAGATCAGGCACTTTGGCCCACGATGTTGTGCCGAAGGTTAACCCTAATGTAAAATAAAATAACTTAACCTATGCACCCCTCAACTCACTGCTATCCATGTGAATGTCCAGCAGTTGCTTAAATGTCCCTAACGACTCAGCTTCCACCACCACCGCTGGCAACGCATTCCATGCATTCACAACTCTCTGCGTGAAGAAACGTCCCCTCTACACCTTTCTCCTAATATCTTAAAACTATGACTGTTCGTAGCCATCAATTCTGCCCTGGGTAAAGGTCTCTGGCTATTGACTCTATCCATTCCTCACAGTATGTTGTACACCTTGATCAGGTCTCCTCTCTTCCTCCTTCTCTCCAGAGAGAAAACTCCGAGCTTAGTCAACCTCTCTTCATTAGGACAGCCCTCCAGTCCAGGCAGTATCCTGGTAAACCTTCTTTGCACCCTCTCCAAAGCCTCTGTATTTTCCTATAGTAGGGCGACCAGAACTGGACACAATATTCCAAGTGTGGTCTCACCAGGGACTTGTAGAGCTGCAGCAAAACCTCGCGGCTCTTAAACTCAATCCCCCTGTTAATGAAAGCCAAAACACTATATGCTTTCTTAACAACCCTATCCACTTGGGTGGCAACTTTAAGGGATCTATGTACTTGCACACCCAGATCCCTCTGTTCCTCCACTCTGCCAAGAATCAAGCCTTTAATCCTATATTCAGCATTCGAGTTCTACCTTCCAAAATGCATCACTTTGCATTTATCCAGGTTGAACTCCATCTGCCATTTCTTAGCCCAGCTCTGCATCCTGTCTATGTCACGCTGCAGCCTGCAGTAGCCCTCTATACTATCGACGACACCTCCAACCTTAGTGTCATCTGCAAATTTACTCACCCACCCCTCAATCTCCTCAAACAAGTCATTTATAAAAACTCAAAAGAGCAGAGGCCCCAAGAACAGAGCCCTGCGGGAGCCCACTCAACACTCCTCCAGGCAGAATATTTTCCATCTACAACCACTTTTTGCCTTCTGTCAGCCAACCAATTCTGAATCCAGATAGCCAAATCTCCTTGTATCCCATACTTCCTGATTTTATGAATGAGCCTACCGTGGGGAACCCTATCAAATGCCTTGCTGAAATCCATATACACCACATCCACTGCTCGACCGTTGTTGACCTGTCTTGACACCTCTCAAAGAACTCAATAAGATTTGTGAGGCATGACCTGCCCCTTACAAAGCCATGCTGACTGCCTTTAATCACACTATGCTTCGCCAAATAGTCCTAAATCCTATCCCTCAGAATTCTTTCCACAACTTTGCTGACCACAGACGTAAGACTGACTGCTCTGTAATTGCAAGGGATTTCCATATTCCTCCTCTTGAAAAGTGGAACAACGTTTGCCTCCTTCCAATCCTCCGGTACAACTCCCTTGGAGAATGAGGAGGCAAATATTCTCTACAGTGGCTCAGCAACCTCTTTTCTTGCTTCCCGGAGCAGCCTAGTATAAATCTGGTCTGGCTCTGGGGACTTATCAGTCTTAATATTTTCCAAAATGTCTAGCACATCAACTTCATTAATCTTGATCTGGTCAAGACTGTATCCCAGCTCCTCTAAGTTTTCATTTATAACAAGTCCCCTTTCCTTGGTGAAAACCGAAGCAAAAATCTCATTTAGGGCTTCCCGTATCTGCTCAGACTCCACGCACATGTTCCCTCCGTTATCCCTGATTGGCCCTACCTGCTCACTGAGCATTCTCTTATTCCTCACATATGAGTTAAAACATCTTTAGGTTCTCCCTAATCCTTCTTGCCAAGCCTTTTTCATGTCCCTTCCTGGCTCTCCTCAGTCCATTTCTGAACTCCTTTCTGGCAAGTCTGTAATCCTCTAAAGCTGTGCTAGATCCTTGCTTCCTCCACCTTCCGTAAGCTGCCTTCTTCCTTTTGACGAGAAGCTCCTCTGTTCTCATCCAAGGCTCCTTAATCTTACCCCTTTTTAACCTGTCTCAGAGGAACAAATTTGTGCATCACTTGCAACAACTGCACCTTAAATAGTCTCCACATGTCTGCTGTGCCCTTTCTGTGGAACAATTGCTCCCAGTCTGTACTTCCCAACTCCTGTCTGATAGCGTCTTAATTTCCTTTTCCCCTATTAAATAACTTCCCTTTGTAACTGCTCCTTTCACTCTCCAAAGCTATTCTAAATGTGAGGCAGTTGTGATCACTTTCACCAAAGTGCTGTCCCACCACGAGATCTGACACCTGTCCTGGCTCGTTGCCGAGCACCAAATCCAAAATGGCCTCTCCCATTGACTGGACACAATATTCCAACTATGGTCTCACCAGGGACTTGTAGAGCTATAGCAACGCCTCACGGCTCTTAAACTCAATCCCCCTGTTAATGAAAGCCAAAATACCATATACATTCTTCACAGCCCTATCTACTTGGGTGGCAACCTTGAAGGATCTGTGTACTTGCACACCCAGATCCCTCTGTTCCTCCACACTGCCAAGAATCCTGTCTTTAATCCTATATGTGGCATTCGAGTTCGGCCTTCCAAAATGCATCACTTCACATTTATCCAGGTTAAACTCCATCTCCCATTTCTCAGCCCAGCTCTGCATCCTTCTATGTTGTGCTGCAGCCTCCAATAGCCCTTAATACTATCAACGACACCTCCAACCTTTGTGTCATCAGCAATTTTGCTAACCCACTCCTCAACCTCCTCATCCAGGTCATTTATAAAAACTACAAAGAGCAGAGGCCCAAGAACACAGCCCTGTGGAACCCCATAAACCACTAACCTCCAGGCAGAATACTTTCCATCTACAACCACTCTCTGCCTTCTGTCAGCCAATCAATTCTGAATTCAGATAGCTAAATCTCCCTGTTTCCCATACCTCCTGACTTTATGAATGAGCCTCCCATGGGGAACCTTCGTCGACCTGTCTTATCACCTCCACGAAGAAACTCAATAAGATTCGTGAGGCATGACCTGCCCCTCACAAAGCCATGCGGACTGCCTTTAATCATACTGTGCTTTGCCAAATAGTCATAAATCCTATTCCTCAGAATTCTTTCCAACACTTTGCTGACCACAGATGTAAGACTGACTGGTCTGTTATTGCCAGGGACTTCCCTATTATTCTTCTTGAAAAAAGGAGCATTCGCCTCCTTCCAATCCTCCGGTATGACTCCTTGGAGAGTGAGGAGGCGAAGATCTTTGCCAGCGGCTTTGCAACCTCCTTTCTCGCTTCCCGGAGTAGCCTAGGATAAATCTGGTCTGGCCCTGGGGACTTATCAATCTTAATGTTTGCCAAAATTTTCAGCACATCAATTTCATCAATCTTGATCTGGTCAAGCCTGTATCCCAGCTCCTCAAAGTTCTCATTCACAACAAGGTCCCTTTTCTTAGTGAAAACTGAAGCAAAAAACTCATTTAAGGCTTCCCCTATCTGCTTAGACTCCACGCACAAGTTCCCTATGCTATCCCTGTACGGCCCACCTTCTTCCTGACCATTCTCTGATTCCTCACATCTGAGTAAAATGCCATTGGGTTCTCCCTAATCCTTCTTGCCAAGCTTTTCTCGTGCCTCCTCTTAGCTCTCCTCAGTCCATTTAGAGTCATAGAGATGTACAGCACGGAAACAGATCCTTTGGTCCAACCCGTCCTTGCCAACCAGATATCCCAACCCATTCTAGTCCCACCTACCAACACTTGGGAGGCGGCACAGTGGTTAGCACTCTGCCTCACAACATCAGAGACCGAGGTTCAATTCC
Organism: Chiloscyllium plagiosum; assembly: GCF_037043375.1. NCBI lineage: Eukaryota > Metazoa > Chordata > Chondrichthyes > Orectolobiformes > Hemiscylliidae > Chiloscyllium > Chiloscyllium plagiosum. Next base: position 612,312 of record NW_028270315.1, on the reverse strand, counting down.
CGCCTCAGGCGACTGACTGTGTGGAGTTTGCACATTCTCCCCGTGTCTGCGTGGGTTTCCTCCGGGTGCTTCATATGCAGTTTCCTCCCACAGTCCAAAAATGTGCAGGTTAGATGAATTGGCCATGTTAAATTGCCCGTAGTGTTAGGTGAAGGGGTAAATGTAGGGGAATGAGTCTGGGTGGCTTGCTCTTCGGCGAGTCGGTGTGGACTTGTTGGGCCGAAGGGCCTGTTTCCACACTAAGTAATCTAATAAAATAAAAGTAATCTAATAAAAAACTTGGCCCATATCCCTCCAAACCCTTCCTATCCATATACCCATCCAAATGCCTCTTAAATGTTGCAATTGTACCAGCCTCCACCACTTCCTCTGGTAGCTCATTCCATACACATACCACACTCTGCATGAAAAAGTTGCCCGTTAGGTCTCTTTTATATCTTTCCCCTCTCACCCTAAACCTATGCACTCCAGTTCTGGACTCTCTGACCCCAGGGAAAAGACTTTGCCTATTTACCTTATCCATGCCCCTCATAATTTTGTAAATCTCTATAAGGTCACTCCTCAGCCTCCGACGCTCCAAGGAAAACAGCCCTAGCGTATTCCACCTCTCCTTATAGCTCAAATTCTCCAATCCTGCCAGATCCTTGTAAATCTTTTCTGAACCCTTTCAAGTTTCACAACATCTTTCTGATATTGCACGCAATATTCCAACAGTGGCCCAACCAATATCCTGTACAGCCTCAACATGACCTCCCAACTCCTGTACTCAAAACTCTGACCAATAAAGGAAAGCATACCAAACGCCTTCTTCACTATCCTTTCTACCTGCGACTCCACTTTCAGGAGCTATGAACCTGCACTCCAAGGTCTCTTTGTTGAGCAACACTCCCGAGGACCTTACCATTAAGTATATAAATCCTGATAAGATTTGCTTTCCCAAAATGCAGCACCTTGCATTTTACAGGAGTAGTGCCAGAAGATTGGAGGCTAGCAAATGTGGTTCCCTTGTTCAAGAAGGGGAGTAGGGATAACCCTAGTGACTATAGGCCGGTGAGCCTCACTTCTGTAGTGGGCAAAGTCTTAGAGAGAATTCTAAGGGATAGGATTTATGAACATCTGGATAGGAATAATGTGATCAAGGATAGTCAACATGATTTTGTGAAGGGCAGGTCGTGCCTCACAAACCTTATTGAATTCTTTGAGAAGGTGACTAAGGAAGTGGACGAGGGGAAAGCGGTAGATGTGGTGTATATGGATTTTAGTAAGGCGTTTGATAAGGTTCCCCATGGTAGACTACTGCAAAAAATACAGAGGTATGGCATTGAGGGTGAGTTGGATTAGGAGTTGGCTGGCTGGAAGAAGACAGAGGGTAGTTGATGGCAAAGGTTCATCTTGGAGTGCCGTCACTAGCGGTGTTCCGCAAGGATCTGTTTTGGGACCATTGCTGTTTGTGATTTTTATAAATGACTTGGAGGAGGAGTTAGAAGGTTGGGTGAGCAAGTTTGCGGATGATACGAAAGTCGGAGGAGTTGTAGACAGTGAGAAAGGATGTGGCAGGTTACAGCGCGATATAGATAAGCTGCAGAACTGGGCAGAAAGGTGGCAAATGGCGTTCAATATAGCTAAGTGTGAGGTGATTCACTTTGGTAAGAGTAACAAAAAGATGGGGTACTGGGCTACTGGTCGGATACTTGGTAGTGTGGATGAGCAGAGGGATCTTGGTGTCCATGTACACAGATCTCTGAAAGTTGCCACCCAGGTAAATAGTGCGGTGAAGAAGGCATAAGCCGTACTGGCTTTTATTGGTAGAGGAATTGAGTTCCGGAGTCCTGAGGTCATGTTGCAGTTGTATAAGACTCTGGTGCGGCCATATCTGGAGTATTGTGTGCAGTTTTGGTAGCCATACTATAGGAAGGATGTGGAGGCACTGGAACGGGTGCAGAGGAGGTTTACCAGGATGTTGCCTGGTATGGTAGGAAGATCGTATGAGGAAAGGCTGAGGCACTTGGGGTTGTTTTCATTGGAGAAAAGAAGGTTTAGGGGTGACTTGATAGAGGTGTACAAGATGATTAGGGGTTTAGATAGGGTCGACAGTGAGAATCTTTTTCCACGTATGGAGTCAGCTATTACAAGGGGGCATAGCTTTAAATTAAGGGGGGGTAGGTATAGGACAGATGTTAGGGGTAGGTTCTTTACTCAGCGAGTCGTGAGTTCATTGAATGCCCTGCCAGTAGCAGTGGTGGACTCTCCCTCTTTATGGGCATTTAAATGGGCATTGGATAGGCATATGGAGGATAGTGGGCTTGTGTAGGTTAGGTGGGCTTGGATCAGCGCAACATCGAGGGCCGAAGGGCCTGTACTGCGCTGTATTCTTCTATGTTCTATGTTCTATGTTCAAACCCAAGATCACTACTCTACTCGTCCTGCTGTTCAGCTTCCAGCCTAACTCTCTGTAGTCACTTTAAACTAATCTAAGCCCATCCCTCTACACTATCCCATCATCATCTATTTGCCTATCCAAGCAGTGTTTAAATGCTGCTAAAGTGGCTGAGTTAACTGCTTTGGCAGACAGGATATTCCACACCCTTACCATTGTCTGAGTAAAGAACCTGATTAGATTACTTACAGGCCCTTCGGCCCAACAAGTCCACACCGACCCGCCATAGCACAACCCACCAAGACCCATACCCCTACATTTACCCCTTCACCTAACACTACGGGCAATTTAGTGTGGCCAATTCATCTAACCTGCACATTTTTTTTTTTGGATTGTGGAAGGAAACCAGAGCACCCGGAGGAAACCCACGCAGACACGGGGAGAATGTGCAAACTCCACACAGAGAGTCACCTGAGGCGGGAATTGAACCCATGTCTCTGGCGCTGTGAGGCAGCAGTGCTGACCACTGTGCCACCGTGCCGCCCGTAAACCTGCCTCTGACATCTGTCTTAAATCTATCACCCCTCAGCTATGCCCCCTCGTACAAGATGACGTCATCTTCCTAGGAAAAGGACTCTCACTGTCTACTCTATCTAATCCTCTGATCATCTTGTGTGCCTCTATTAAATCCCCTCTTAGCTCTCCAATGAGACCCAAGTCCCTCAGCCTTTCCTCATAAGACCTTCCCTCCAGACCAGGCAACATCCTGGTCAATCTCCTCTGAACTTTTTCCAATGCTTCCAATTCCTTCTCGAAATATGGCGACCAGAACTGCGCACAATATTTCAAGTGAGGCCCCACTAGTGTTTTGTACAGTTGCAGCATGACATCACAGCTCCGGAACTCATTCCCTCTACTAATCAAACCTATAAAGGCACCATATGCATAAACATGGAGTTTAGTAAGGAGTTGATAAATTTCCCCATGGTAAACTGATAGAGAACGTTGTGTCACATGGTGTGCAGGATGTTCTAGCGAGGTGGATAAAGAACTGGTTGAGCAACAGGAGACAGGGAGTAGTAGTTGAAGGGAGTATCTCGAAATGGAGAAAGGTGACCAGTGGTGTTCCACAGTGATCAGTGCTGGGGCTACTGTTGTTTGTAATATACATAAATGATCTGGAAGAGGGCACTGTTGGTATGAACAGTAAGTTTGCAGATGACATAAAGATTGGTGGAGTAGCAGAAAGCATAAGAGACTGTCAAAGAATACAGGAGGATATAGACAGACTGGAGAGTTGGGTGGAAAAGTGGCAGATGGAGTTCAATCCAGACAAATGTGAGGTGATGTATTTAGGAAAGTCTAATTTTCGAGTGAATTATACAATGAATGGAAGAGCCTTGGGAAAAGTTGATGAGCAGAGAGATCTGGGAGTGCAGGTCCATTGTACCCTGAAGGTTGCTGCACAGGTGGATAGAGTGGTCAAGAAGGCATATGGTATGCTTGCCTTAATTGGACGGGGTATTGAGTATAAGAGCTGGCAGGTCATGTTAAAATTGTACAAGACATTGGTTTGGCCGCATTTTGAATACTGTGTACAGTTCTGGTCGCCACATTACCAATAGGATGTGGATGCTTTGGAGAGGGTGCAGAGAAGGTTTACGAAGATGTTGCCTGGTATGGAAGGTGCTAGCTATGAAGAGAGGTTGAGTATGTTAGGATTGTTTTCATTAGAAAAAAGGAGATTGAGGGCGGACCTGATTGAGGTTTACAAAATCACGAAGGGTATAGACAGGGTGGATAGAGATAAGCTTTTTCCCAGGGAGAAGGAATCAATAACGTGTAGGTGGGGAGGAGAGGGATACAGATGCTTAGGAATTGGGCAACAGGTTTAGACAGTAGATTTGGATCGGCTCAGGCTTGCAGGGCTGAAGGACCTGTTCCTGGGCTGTAAATTTTCTTTGTTCTTTATATGCCTTCTTAACAGCACTATCCACTTGGGTGGCAACTTTCAGGGATCTATGTACATGGACTCCAAGATTCCGCTGCACATCCACACTACCAAGCGTCTTTCCATTGACCCAGTATTCTGCCTTCCTGTTATTCTTCCCAAAGTGAATCACCTCATTTAGCTGTATTGAACTCCATTTGCCACCTCTCAGCCCAATTCTGCAGTTTATTCGTCTCCCTGCAGCATTCTTCCACGCTGTCCACCACTCCACCGACTTTAGTGTCATCAGCAAACTTATTAATCCATCCACCTATGCCTGTGTCCAAGTCATTTATAAAAATGACAAACAGCAGTGGTCCCAAAACTGATCCTTGTGGCACACTACCAGTAACTGAACTCCAGGCTGAATATTTTCCATCAACCACCACTCGCTGCCTTCTTACAGAAAGCCAATTTCTAATCCAAACAGCTAAATCACACTCAATCCCATGCCTCCGCATTTTCTCCAAAAGCCTACCATGTGGAACCTTATCAAAGGCTGTGCTGAAATCCATGTACACTATGTCTCCACTTAAAGTGTTGGGCTACGGGGTGGTTGGGTTGGTTGGTCCAAAACTGTACAACCCAGATGGCCTCCTTCTTCAAGGACCGCAATTTCCCTCCACACACATCATCTATTGCATCCGCTGCACCCGATGTGGCCTCCTCTATATTGGGGAGACAGGTCGCCTACTTGCGGAACGTTTCAGAGAACACCTCTGGGACACCCGGACCAACCAACCCAACCACCCCGTAGCCCAACACTTTAACTTCCCCTCCCACTCCACCAAGGACATGCAGGTCCTTGGACTCCTCCATCGCCAGACCATGGCAACACGATGGTTGGAGGAAGAGCGCCTCATCTTCTGCCTGGGAACCCTCCAACCACAAGGGATGAACTCAGATTTCTCCAGTTTCCCCATTTCCCCTCCCCCCACCTTGTCTCAGTCAAATCCCTCAAACTCAGCACCGCCTTCCTAACCTGCAATCATCTTCCTGACCTCTCCGCCCCCACCTCACTCCGGCCTATCACCCTCACCTTGACCTCCCTCCACCTATCGCATTTCCAAAGCCCCTCCTCCAAGTCCCTCCTCCCTACCTTTTATCTTAGCCTGCTGGACACACTTTCCTTGCAGATGACACAAAGGTTGGAGGTGTTGTTGACAGTATAGAGGGCTGTTGTAGACTGCAGCGGGACATTGACAGGATGCAGAGATGGGCTGAGAGGTGGTAGATGGAGTTCAACCTGGATAAATGCGAGGTGATGCATTTTAGAAGGTAGAATTTGAAAGCTGAGTACAGGATTAAGGATAGGATTCTTGCTGGTGTGGAGGAACAGAGGGATCTTGGGGTGCAGGTACATAGATCCCTTAAAATGGCCACCCAAGTGGACAGGGTTGTTAAGAAAGCATACGGTGTTTTGGCTTTCATTAACAGGGGGACTGAGTTTAAGAGTCGTGAGATCTTGTTGCAGCTCTATAAAACTTTGGTTAGACCGCACTTGGAATACTGCGTCCAGGTCTGGTCGCCCTATTATAAGAAAGATGTGGATGCTTTGGAGCGGGTTCAGAGGAGGTTTACCATGATGCTGCCTGGATTGGAGGGCTTATCTTAGAAGGAGAGGTTGACAGAACTCGGACTTTTTTCATTGGAGAAAAGGAGGAGAACAGAACCATTCTAAATTGCCCATCATGTTCAGAGATGTATAGGCTAGGTGCATTATTAAGGGGTAAATGTAGAGTAATAGCGTAGAGGAATAGGTCTGGGTGGTTTACTCTTTGGAGGGTCAAAGGTGTTTTTCTTCATAAATTTCTCCACGAAGGACAGGTGGTACGGAACGGTCCAACTACTCGGAGCGTTCCGCGGCAGCAAGGCCAGGCCCATCCTTTGCAACACCGGGGACAGGTAGAACCTCAGTACGTAGTGACACTTGTTGTTTGCGTACTGGGGATCCACTCACAGCTTGATGCAGTCACACATAAAGGTGGCCATCAGGGTGAGGGTGGCATTGGGTGTGTTTTATTCCCCCGTTGCCCAGATCTTTATACATTGAGTCCTTTTGGACCCGGTCCATCTTTGATCTCCATATAAATTGGAAGACGGCCCGGGTGACTGCAACGGCACAGGTTCTGGGAATAGGCCAGACCTGTGGCACGTATAACAGCAATGACAGTGCCTCACACCTGATGACCAGGTTTTTTCCCACGATAGAGAGCGACCGTAGCTTCCATCTGCCCAGTTTCTGCCTCACTTTGCTGATACGCTCCTCCCAAGACTTGGCACACGCCCCAACCCCGCCCAACCCCGAACCAAATACCCAGCACCTTCAGGTGGTTGGTCCTGACGGTGAAGGGGATCGAGGATTGGTCGGTCCAGTTCCCAAAAAGCAGGGCCTCGCTCTTGCCTCGGTTTACCTTGGCCCCCAAGCCCCATTCAAATGGTCACAGATGCACATGAGTCTGTGCACGGACAGCAGATCCGAGCAGAAAACGGCGACATCATCCATGTACAGGGAGGCCTTAACCTGCAGGCCCCCACTGCCAGGAATAGTCACCCCTCTCAGACACGCATCCTTCCTGATGGGCTCGACAAATGGCTCGATGCAGCACATAAACAAGGCAGGGGAGAGAGGGCAGCCCTTGCCTGACTCCAGATCTGACTGGGAAGCTACCTGATTCCCACCCATTGATTGAGACTGCACTGACAATGTTGGTGTAGCGCAGTCTGATCCAATTGCAGATTCCCTCCCCAAAGCCCATTTTGGAGACAACATCTCTCATATACGTGTGTGATATCCTGTCAAAGGCTTTCTCCTTGTCCAGGCTGATCAGGCAGGTGTCCACCCCCCTGTCCTGCACGTAGGCGATCGTATCCCTGAGGAGTGCGAGACTCCCAGCAATTTTCCTGCCCGGTACAGCACAGGTTTGGTCAGGGTGAATCACTGACCCCAAAGCAGACCTGACCCGGTTGGCGATAACCTTTGACAGAATTTTGTAATCCCCAGTCAATAGTGAGATTGGTCTCCAATTTCTGAGTTCCTCCCTCTCCGCCTTCCGCTTGTAGATGAGGGTGATGATGCCTTTCCTCATGGATTCACTCATGGTACCTGCCAGAAGCATACTGACATACACCTCCAGCAGGTCCTGGCCAATCAAGTCCAGGATTTTCCTGCCCGGCAATTTTCCTGCCCGGTACAGCACAGGTTTGGTCAGGGTGAATCACTGACCCCAAAGCAGACCTGACCCGGTTGGCGATAACCTTTGACAGAATTTTGTAATCCCCAGTCAATAGTGAGATTGGTCTCCAATTTCTGAGTTCCTCCCTCTCCGCCTTCCGCTTGTAGATGAGGGTGATGATGCCTTTCCTCATGGATTCACTCATGGTACCTGCCAGAAGCATACTGACATACACCTCCAGCAGGTCCTGGCCAATCAAGTCCCACAGAGCAGAATAGAGCTTGACCAGTAAGCCGTCGCTTCCGAGAGTTTTATTCTTTTCAAAGGACTCGAGGGCCTTGGTCAGCTCATCCAGAGATAGTGGCTGGTCTGGCCTCTCCCATGTCCTGTCGTCTAAGACCTCGTGATCGAGGACAGGGACGACTGGGAGGCTGCGCTGGCGGTTGGCTTCGAGTCATACAGACTGGCATAGAAGGATTTGCTGATCCTCATGATGTCAGCCTGAGATGTTTCGTGAGCACGTTTCGTCTTGCTCCACGGAGCAGACCCTGGACCGGAAGATTATCTTGGAGGCCTCCGAGGCAAAGAGCGAGGCTTGCTAGCCCTTCACCTCCTTGAGATCCTCCGTGACATCGACCCTCATCGTCTGCAGCAGGAGCAGGTTCTGCATACTTTCCTGGAGCTGGGACAGTTTCCCCGCCTCTCTCTCGCCTCCTGAACACCTTTGAGGATGAAGAACCTCTTGATGTTCCCTTTTACTATTTCCCACCAGTCTGCTGGGGAATCAAAGAGGGGCTTCTCCAACCTGCGTAATCCCTCTTGAGCTCCTCGATGTTTCCCGGGGTGAACAACTTAGTGTTCAGCTTCCACGTTCCCTTACCAGCCCGCTGCTCGTCCTGTAGATCACAGTCGGCTGGCAGGAGGCAGTGGTCAGAGAAGAACACCGGCTTGACGTCGGTGGATCTGACCAAGAGCGTTCGGGACACCAGCAGGTAATCTATCCTTGAGCAGATAGACCCGTCTGCCCATGACCAGGTGTATCTACGCTGCGCTCCGTCTGCAGGGGTGATGAAGACGTCGTGCAGCTTGAGATCTTTTACCGTGTCCATCAAGGCTCTGGACATGGCGTCCAGTTTACTGTTCCCCCTCCCCCCGCACCGGATCGTCCATCTGCATCAATGATACAGTTGAAGTCTCCAGCCAGAATGACTGGCCTGGACATAGCCAGCAACAGTGGAAGCTGTTGCAGGACAGCCAGCCGTTCACTCTTACCCACTGGGGCATACACATTAATCAGTCTCAGGGGAGCATTCCTGTATGACGTCGGTGACAAGGAGGCGCCTGCTCACCGCCTCCTTAACCTCGGAGATGGTGGAGTTGCCTCCTTGCAACAGGATATCCAGGCCTGAGGAGCGGTTATCGTTGCCCCCCGACCAAACTGACGGCCCATGGGCCCACAAGCTCGACCATCTCCTGTAGCTGCTGAGGTGCGTTATCCCACACTCCTGCAGAAACAGGACATCAGCTTTAACGTTGGCCAGGAAGGCCATCTTAGAAACATCGCGTAGCCGATTTGGTGCTACGCACATTGATGCTGGCAATTCTTATCCCCATTTTAACAGTTTACGAGGTTACCAGTGTCCATTTGCTGCTGGTCTTGCCTCTCTGGGGTAGCTGTGTGCATCTCCATGGTGACAGCAAACTGCTGGACCCTCCCCCGCTCTGGTGTCTTCGTGTCGGGCCCAGGGTCCACACAGTCCAGTTCACCATCTGACAGTGGGGCTGTCATAGGACCTGGATGTGTGGGCCGGTGGGTGCCTCTTGGTTCTCACCGGGTGGGGGCTAGTCTTTACCCGTCCCCTCAGAGGGATCGTCTTTCCCTGTTTGGGCGGTGCTGCCCTCCTTTTTCCCCGCGGCGCTCTATCTCTTCCTCTGGTGATGACCCTCCTTACGCCCGTCCTCATCGTCGGAAGAGCTGCCTGTATCCTCGTCGTGTAGGTGTCACTTCCCCCTTTGCTGGGTGGCTATTGGGGCCTGGTGAGGTTTCCTCTTCCTGCTTTTGACAGTAATCCAATCCTCTGCCTCCTTTGTTCCCTCCTCTTCCATTTCCTCCATCTGTTTTGAAGGGGCTTGGATCAGCTGCTGCACCTCCCCGCTGTCTGCTGTCTGATCCACTCCAGCCCAATGCATATCTTCAGTGACTGGTGTAGAAGGACACAGACAACTCATAATACAGTCCTCCCTCTCTATTTATAGTCATTCAGATAATAATGTGCCTTCCTGTTTTTGCTACTGAAGTGGATAACTTTCCTTTTGTCCACGTTATACTTCATCTGTCATGTATTTGCCCACTCGTTCAGCCTGTCTAAATCACGCTGCATTTGAATGAGTTTCCAATCAATCTAATTCTTTCTACACAGTGAAACTCAAGGAAAGGCAGCAAAATGTCCAACTCAGAATTGATTAGGAAATAAATTTCAATGAAATGAGAAATAAAACAATTAATAAAATAATGTTTTACTGTAATTTTTTCGCTTTGGTTGAGTGGTTAAGAAGTTTATGAAACATTATTCCCAGTTGCATTTGAAGTGAATGGAGAGAGATCATTTGTTTGAAGCTTGTTTCAAAATCCCTGTGCCTCAGGCAAAAGTTCTACCTGTTTTGTTATTTCTGTTGACAACAATGGACTGTGGCGGTGGAGTCAGGAGGCTATCACAAATAATTGATTCACCTCCAAGCCTCTCACAAGTGAGCAAACTTAATGCCAGAAGCATCTTCAAATTTGTGCAGGAAACGTGGATATTGAATTGAAATTAACAAAGGATTAACAGCGACAAGGATTTACCAACAACAATGATGACACACACTCAGGTACTCGTGATAACCCAAGGATTGAAACTAAATTTTTTTGACAGATGGTATTGGCTTTGGAGGTTTTACAGTTTGAATAAATTGAGCTAACATTTCTGATGGTGCAACTCACATGGAACTATTCACTTTAATAGCTTGCTGTTAGCACTCTAATCAACTTTAGGATCCAGACCTGCACAGGGAGAATGCACTTTGGAATTGACAGACGGATTGGTGACCGTCTGGTTTCATTTGAACTGGCCAGCACATTCTGATGAAGGGCTTATACACAAAACATCAATTCTCCTGGTCCTCGAATGCTGCCTGACCTGCTGTGCTTTTCCAGCACCACAGTCTCAACAGACACACACTGCTGTTCAGTTTCCATTGGGCACTACGGGGACCAGACTCCCCAGTCAAGACAGATTAGTATTTTAATTGAATGAGTTCCCAATTAACCTTGTTTCTTTTCATTTCTAAAACTTATTTCTAAAACTGATGATGCTCTGTGTTATAGGAGCAAGTGAGGACTGGAGATCAGAGTCGAGAATGTGGTGCTGGAAAAGCACAGCAGGTCAGGCAGCGTCCGAGGAGCAGGTGCATCGATATTTTGGGCATAAGGGCTTATGCCCAAATGTCGATTCTCCTGCTCCTCAGGTGCTACCTGACTGGCTGTGCTTTTCCAGTGCCAACCTCTTCGACTCTGATGCTCTGTGTTCAGAAATCAGAGTTTTAGAAGAACAAAGAAAATTTACAGCCCAGGAACAGGCCCTTCAGCCCTCCAAGCCTGAGCCAATCCAAATGTATTGTCTAAACCTGTCGGTCAATTTCTAAGCATCTGTATCCCTCTGCTCCTCACCTACGCATGCATCTGTCCAGACTCATCTTAAATGAATCTACCGTGCCTACCTCAACCACGTCTGCTGGCAATTCGTTCCAGACACCCACCACCCTCTGTGTGAAGTACTTGCCGCGTGTATCTCCCTTAAACTTTCCACCTCTCACCTTGAAAGCATGACCCCTCGTTATTGATACCTTCACGCTGGGGAAATGTTTGTCTCCATCCAAAAAGATATCTTTAAAAATTATCTTTTTAAAAGATAATTTGGTCAGCTCACCATGTGGGAGAGTTGAATTGTTGTTTTTCATTTTTAATAGTTTCTGCTGAGTTTCTCAAAGAAGATGTGTTTATTTCTTTCCTACTGGATTGTGCAGAGATCTTTCATCAATTAAATAGTTTTGAAATATTCAAGTCTATTAAGATGCTGGAAATGCAGAAATTAATTTTCACACAACAAAGCTCAGTTCTCTGGAGTGATACTTGACCAGGTGACTGTTTTGCCAAACACATCACAGAGAGTCTGCAGTTTGGAGCTTTATTCATGAAAGTCATATTACTTTTGATCATGTTATTAGCTTATATCTTTAACTTACTGGATAGCCCTGGGTTGGTGTAAACATGCAGCAATCAGATGTGTGAAGTGTTTTGTGGTATTTTATGTTGGAATGTCAGACCTGATCTGCCGAATGTCTTTGTTTTCAACGGATAAACTTCACACTTCCTTCTCAGTGTTTAAACTAATCACATTGGTGTCGCATTGGTAATGTCTCCAGTTTCTTCAATGCTGCTTTTAAATGATTGTTGTAAAAGAAGCAGCTCACTCATCTACATACAAAGTTAAAAATCGCACAACACCAGGTTATAGTCCAACAGGTTTAATTGGAAGCACACTAGCTTTCGGAGCGACGCTCCTTCATCAGGTGATTGGACTGCTCACAGGCCTCCAGTCTGAAAAACAACCCTCCACCACCACTCTCTGTCTTCTACCTTTGAGCCAGTTCTGTATCCAAATGGCTAGTTCTCAGTCTCCCATGGGGAACCTTGTTGAACGCCTGACTGAAGTTCACATATCTAATCTACAAAAAAATAACCTGGTGTTGTGTGATTTTTAACTTTGTCCAGCACCAGCACCTCCACATCATAACCACTACACCAACAATGCCGCTAGTTTAAGAAGTAATGGAAAGCAATGGCAGCCAGTTGTCAAAATCTGTGTTCTTTTGTATTTTATACCTTCCTGCCCCGATTAGGAAACCTGCAACATTGTTTCCAGTCTTGCAGCACGTGGTATTAACAAGTTTGGAAGCTGTTTACCATATCAAAACATTGAAGTGGACAAGAAAGGTACTGGTGTGTAATAACGGAACTATGAAGTTCAGTATAATTTTTGTTTGCTGATTTTAGATGGGCTTTCTCACAGATAACTGGAAACTCTAATTAAAATTACTTGTTCTTTTCTAAGAATCTGTTTTCACCTATACGGCTGTGACATTATCTGTTACTGATCATTCAAATATCAACCAAGGAATCCATTCCAGGAGAGAAAAGGAACAATTACGTTCTGTTCTTCTGGCTGATTTGCAATGGTTTAGGTTGTTTCATATTAGCAAATTGGAAGCTAAAAGCCAAGCCGAACAAGCACAACTTGATTTCAACATGCCAGTGTAATGAAGGAGCAGCACTCTGAAAACTCGTGCTTCCAAATAAACCTGTTGGTCTATAACTTGGTGTTGTGTACAAAGTTAAAAATCACACAACACCAAGTTATAGTCTGGCAGGTTTATTTGGAAGCCGGGCTGCCAGAGGAAGTGGTGGAGGCTAGTACAATTGCCACATTTAAAAGGCACCTGAATGGGTATATGAATAGGAACGGTTTGGAGGGATATGGGCCAAGTGCTGGCAGGTGGGACAATATTGGGTTGGTGTATCTGGTCAGCATGGACAAGTTGGACCGAAGGATCTGTTTCCGTGCTGTACCTCTCCAGGACTCGCAACACAACTTCAAACAGTATGTTGGTGCAATGTCCTGACTGTATCCAAAGTGGCATTATCTCAACCAGTTTCTTTGATGTTAACGGTTGGCGGTGCAGGCTCGAAGGGCTGCACCTATTGTCTATAATCTGTATGTAGATGATTCGGAGATGCCGGTGTTGGACTGGGGTGTACAAAGTTAAAAATCACACAACACCAGGTTATAGTCCAACAGGTTTAATTGGAAGTACACTAACTTTCGGAGCGTCGCTCCTTCATCAGGTGATTGTCCAATCACCTGATGAAGGAGCGTCGCTCCGAAAGCTAGTGTGCTTCCAATTAAACCTGTTGGACTATAACCTGGTGTTAAAAACAATGACTGCAGATGCTGGAAACCAGATTCTGGATCAGTGGTGCTGGAAGAGCACAGCAATTCAGGCAACATCCGAGGACAGGCAAAATCGACGTTTCGGGCAAAAGCCCTTCATCAGGAATAAAGGCAGAGAGCCTGAAGCGTGGAGAGATAAGCTAGAGGAGGGTGGGGATGGGGAGAGAGTAGCATAGAGTACAATAGGTCAGTGGGGAAGGAAATGAAGGTGATAGGTCAGGGAGGAGAGGGTGGAGTGGATAGGTGGAAAAGGAGCTGGGCAGGTCGGACAAGTCCGGACAAGTCAGGGGATCCTGTTGCTGGAGGTTAGAAACTAGGGTGAGGTGGGGGAAGGGGAAATGAGGAAGCTGTTGAAATCCACATTGATGCGCTGGGGTTGAAGTGTTCCGAGGCGGAAGATGAGGCGTTCTTCTTCCATGCATCTGGTGGTGAGGGAGCGGCGGTGAAGGAGGCCCAACACCTCCATATCCTCGGCAGAGTGGGAGGGGGAGTTGAAATGTTGAGCCACGGGGCAGTGTGGTTGATTGGTGCGGGTGTCTCGGAGATGTTCCCTAAAGCGCTCTGCTAGGAGGCGCCCAGTCTCCCCAATGTAGAGGAGACCGCATCGGGAGCAACGGATACAATAAATGATATTAGTGGATGTGCAGGTAAAACTTTGATGGATGTGGAAGGCTCCTTTAGGGCCTTGGATGGAGGTGAGGGAGGAGGTGTGGGCACAGGTTTTACAGTTCCTGGGGTGGCAGGGGAAAGTGCCAGGATGGGAGGGTGGGTTGTAGGGGGGCGTGGACCTGACCAGGTAGTCACGGAGGGAACGGTCTTTGCGGAAGGCGGAGAGGGGTGGGGAGGGAAATATATCCCTGGTGGTGGGGTCTGTTTGGAGGTGGCGGAAATGTCGGCGGATGATTTGGTTTATGGGAAGGTTGGTAGGGAGGAAGGTGAGCACCAGGGGCGTTCTGTCCTTGTTGCGGTTGGAGGGGTTGGGTCTGAGGGCGGAGGTGCGGGATGTGGACGAGATGCGTTGGAGGGCATCTTTAACTACGTGGGAAGGGAAATTGCGGTCTCTAAAGAAGGAGGCCATCTACCTGGTGTTGTGTGATATTTAACTTTGTATGTAGATGAGTGAGCTGCTTCTTTTACAACAATCATTTAAAAGCAGCATTGAAGAAACTGGAGACATTACCAATGCGATACCAATGTGATTAGTTTAAACACTGAGAAGGAAGTGTGAAGTTTATCCGTTGAAAACAAAGACATTCGGCAGATCAGGTCTGACATTCCAACATAAAATACCACAAAACACTTCACACATCTGATTGCTGCATGTTTACACCAACCCAGGGCTATCCAGTAAGTTAAAGATATAAGCTAATAACATGATCAAAAGTAATATGACTTTCATGAATAAAGCTCCAAACTGCAGACTCTCTGTGATGTATTTGGCAAAACAGTCACCTGGTCAAGTATCACTCCAGAGAACTGAGCTTTGTTGTGTGAAAATTAATTTCTGCATTTCCAGCATCTTAATAGACTTGAATATTTCAAAACTATTTAATTGATGAAAGATCTCTGCACAATCCAATAGGAAAGAAATAAACACATCTTTGAGAAACTCAGCAGAAACTATTAAAAATGAAAAACAACAATTCAACTCTCTCACATGGTGAGCTGACCAAATTATCTTTTAAAAAGATAATTTTTAAAGATATCTTTTTGGATGGAGACAAACTTTTCCCCAGCGTGAAGGTATCAATAACGAGGGGTCATGCTTTCAAGGTGAGAGGTGGAAAGTTTAAGGGAGATACACGCGGCAAGTACTTCACACAGAGGGTGGTGGGTGTCTGGAACGAATTGCCAGCAGACGTGGTTGAGGTAGGCACGGTAGATTCATTTAAGATGAGTCTGGACAGATGCATGCGTAGGTGAGGAGCAGAGGGATACAGATGCTTAGAAATTGACCGACAGGTTTAGACAATACATTTGGATTGGCTCAGGCTTGGAGGGCTGAAGGGCCTGTTCCTGGGCTGTAAATTTTCTTTGTTCTTCTAAAACTCTGATTTCTGAACACAGAGCATCAGAGTCGAAGAGGTTGGCACTGGAAAAGCACAGCCAGTCAGGTAGCACCTGAGGAGCAGCAGAATCGACATTTGGGCATAAGCCGGGCTGCCAGAGGATGTGGTGGAGGCTGGTACAATTGCAACATTTCAGAGGCATTTGGATGGATATATGAATAGGAAAGGTTTGGAGGGATATGGGTCGGGTGCTGGCAGGTGGGACTAGATTGGGTTGGGAGATCTGGTCGGCATGGACGGGTTGGACCGAAGGGTCTGTTTCCATGCTGTACATCTCTATGACTGTATTACTTACAGTATGGAAACAGGCCCTTCGGTCCAACAAGTCCACAGCGACCCACCAAAGTGCAACCCACCCAGACCCATTCCCCTACATTTACCCCATTCACCTAACAGTACGGGCAATTTAGCATGGCCAATTCACCGAACTTGCACATTTTTGGACTGCGGGAGGAAACCAAAGCACCCAAAGCAAAGAGCTGAAAAATGTGTTGCTGTAAAAACGCTGCAGGTCAGGCAGCATACAAGGAGCAGGAGAATCGACGTTTTGGGCATAAGCCCTTCTTCAGGAATGAGAAGGGTGTGCCAAGCAGGCTAAGATAAACGGTAGGGAGGAGGGACTTGGGGGAGGGCCGTTGGGAATGCGATAGGTGGAAGGAGATTAAGGTGAGGGTGATAGGCTGGAGAGGGTGATAGGCCGGAGAGGTCGGGAAGAAGATTGCAGTTCAAGAAGGCGGTGCTGAGTCTGAGGGTTGGGACTGAGATACGGTGGGGGGAGGGGAAATGAGGAAGCTGGAGAAATCTGCATTCATCCCTTGTGGTTGGAGGGTTCCAAGGCGGAAGATGAGGCGCTCTTCCTCCAGGCGTTGTGTTGCCATGGTCTGGCGATGGAGGAAGCCAAGGACCTGCATGTCCTTGGCGGAGTGGGAGGCGGGTTAAAGTGTTCAGCCACGGGGCGGTTGGGTTGGTTGGTGCGGGTGTTCCAGAGGTGCGTTCCGCAAGTAGGAGGCCTGTCTCCCCAATGTAGAGGAGGCCACATCGGGTGTAGCAAATGATGTGTGTGGAGGTGCAGGTGAACTTGTGACGGATATGGAAGGATCCCTTGGGGCCTTGGAGGGAAGTGAGGGGCGAGATGTGGTCACAAGTTTTGCATTTCTTGCGGTTGCAGGGGAAGGTGCTGCGAGAGGAGGTTGCTTTGGTGGAGTGTGTGGACCTGACGAGGGAGTGGTCTTTCTGGAACGCTGATAGGGGAGGGGCGGGAAATATATCCCTGGTGGTGAGGTCTGTTTGGAGGTGGTGGAAATGATGAAAGATGATACTCAGCACCGCCTTCTTGACCTGCAATCTTCTTCCCAACCTCTCCGCCCCCACTCCCTCTCCGGCCTATCACCCTCACCTTAACCTTCTTCCACCTATTGCATTCCCAATGCCCCTCCCCCGTGTTCCTCTTCCCTACCTTATTTCTTCGCCTGCTTGGCACACCCTCTCATTCCTGAAGAAGGGCTTATGCCTGAAATGTTGATTCTCCTGCTCCGTGGATGGTGCCTGACCTGCTGCACTTTTCCAGCAGCACAGTTTTCAGCTCTGATCTCCAGCATCTGCAGTCCTCACTTTCTCCCGGAGGAAACCCATGCAGACTTGGGGAGAATATGCAAACTCCACACAGACAGTCGCCTGAGGCGGGAATTGAACCGGGTCTCTGGCGCTGTGAGGCAGCAGTGCTAACCACTGAGCCACCATGCCACCAGTTATAGTCCCAACAGGTTTATTTGAAGTACTAGCTTTCAGAGTACTGCTCCTTCATCAGGTAACTAGTAGCACTACTGCCTGACAGCACCAGGGACCCAAGCTCATTTTCAGCCTTGGGCTAGTGTGGAGTTTGCATGTTCTCCCCATGTTTGAGTGCGTTTCTGGTGGTTGCTTGGGATTCCCCCCATAGTTCAGGGGCATGCAGGTTGGGTGAATACGCTGTACTAAATTCCCCTGCAGTGTGCAGGTTAGAGTGATTAACCATAACAAATGTGGAGTTGGAGGGAAAAGGTGGGCAGGGGCATTTTATTTGGAGAGTCAAAGCACGCCAGTGCTGTCTGACCCACTCTGACCTCCAGCATTTGTTGTTTTCAGTACACATTCCAGCTTTTGCATTAATTTGCTCTTTTCAGTTAGAATCCCTAACGAGCAACAGTAGGCTAAGCTGTTCCTCAAAATTTGCTTTCCTTAGTTTCAATGCATTATCTCATTTATGCACTTATTCAGATTCTGCTATTTCAAATTTTCTCCTATCTCAGACTTTGTCCCCTGTTGATTCCCATGCAATTGCAGACACATTTATGTCTCCATGGACTTTAGCACAGCCTTCATAAGGTTCCGCATGGAAGATGGTTAAGTCGGGTTAGATCACAAGGAATTCAGGGAGGGCTAGCCAGTTAGATACAAAATTGTCTTGACAGTGGGAGAAAGAGAATGGTGGTAGAGAGTTGTTCCAACTGGAGGCCTGTGACCAGTGGTGTGCTGCAAAGATCGGTGCTGGGTCCACTGTTGTTCATTATTTATATAAATTATTTGGATAAAAATAAAGGAGGCACGATTGGTAAGTTTGCGGGTGACAGCAAAATTGGAGTATAGTGGACAGTGAAGATATTTATCTAAGAGTACAACGGGATCTTATTCAACTGGGCCAGTGGGCTGAGGAATGGCAGATGGAATTTAATTCAGATAAATGCGAGATATTGCATTTTGGTAAGACAACCAGGGCAGGACTTACACAGTTAATGGAAGGGCTCTTGGGGAGTGTTCTCAAACAGAGACCAAGCGGTCTAGGTACATAATTGTTTGAAAGTGGCGCCAGGGAGACAGGGTGGTGCATTTGGTATACTTGTGTTCATCGGTGAGAGCATTGAGTACAGGAGTTAGGAAGTCATGTTTGGTGAGGCCACATTTGGAATACTATTTGCAGATGACACAAAGTTTGGCAGTGTTGTTGACAGTATAGAGGGCTGTTGTAGGCTGCAGCGGGATATTGACGGGATGCAGAAATGGGCTGAGAGGTGGCAGATGGAGTTCAACCTGGATAAATGCGAGCTGATGCATTTTGGAAGGTCGAATTTGAAAGCTGAGTACAGGATTCAGGATAGGATTCTTGGCAGTGTGGAGGAACAGAGGGATCTTGGGGTACAGGTACATAAATCCCTTAAAATTTAAGGGCGGCACGGTGGCACAGTGGTTAGCACTGTTGCCTCACAGCGCCAGAGACCCGGGTTCAATTCCCGCCTCAGGCGACTGACTGTGTGGAGTTTGCACGTTCTCCCCGTGTCTGCGTGGGTTTCCTCCGGGTGCTCCGGTTTCCTCCCACAATCCAAAAAAAATGTGCAGGTTAGGCAAATTGGCCATGCTAAATTTCCCGTAGTGTTAGATGAAGGGGTAAATATAGGGGAATGGGTCTGGGTGGGTTACGCTTCAGCCGGTCGGTGTGGACTTGTTGGGCCGAAGGGCCTGTTTCCACACTGTAAGTAATCTAATCTAAAAAAATGGCCAGCCAAATGGGCAGGGTTGTTAAGAAAGCATATGGTGTTTTGGCTTTCATTAGCAGGGGGATTGAGTTTAAGAGTCGTGAGATCTTGTTGCAGCTCTATAAAACTTTGGTTAGACCGCACTTGGAATACTGCGTCCAGTTCTGGTCGCCCTATTATAGGAAAGATGTGGATGCTTTGAAGAGGGTTCAGAAGAGGTTTACCAAGACGCTGCCCGGAATGGAGGGCTTATCTTATGAAGAGAGGTTGACTGAGCTCAGACCTTTTTCATTGGAGAAAAGGAGGAGGAGAGCGGACCTAATTGAGGTGTACAAGATAATGAGAGGCATAGATAGAGTCGATAGCCAGAGACTATTTCCCAGGACAGAAATGACTAACACGAGGGGTCATAGTTTTAAGATGGTTAGAGGAAAGTATAGAGGGGATGTCAGAGGCGGGTTCTTTACACAGAGTTGTGAGAGCATGGAATGCTTTGCCAGCAGCAGTTGTGGAAGCAAGGTCTTTGGGGACATTTAAGAGACTGCTGGACATGCATATGGTCACAGAAATTTCAGGGTGCAAACATGAGGATCAGTGGTCGGCACAACATGTGGGCTGAAGGGCCTGTTCTGTGCTGTACTGTTCTATGTTTTATGTTCTATATTTACAATTCTGGTCACCTTGCAATAGGAAGGATGTTATTAAACTGGAATGGGTGCAAAACAGATTTGCAAAGCTGCTACCGAGACTGTAGTGTTTGAGTTATGAGGAGAGGCTGAATCGGCAGATACGTAGGGATGACATGGTTGAGGTTTATAAAATCATGAGGGGCAATAGATAAAGGGTGTATGTATATTGAACAGGCTGCTAGTGGAAGTAGTACAGGTGAGTACATTTACAACATTTAGAAGGAATTTCGACAGCTACATAGTTAGCATAGGCTTAGAGGAATATGGGCCAACTACAGGCAAATGGGACTAGTTTCTTTGTGAGTAGGAGATCATGCCTCACAGATTTGTTAGAGTTCTTTAATGAAGTGACCAGGAAGGTTGATGAGGGCAGGGCAGTGAACATAGTCCATATGTATTACAGTAAGGCCTTTGATAAGGTTCCACATGGTAGGCTGCCCTTGATTGCTAGATTACATGGAATCCAAGGTGAGCTGGCAAATTGGATACAAAATTGGCTTTATGATAGGACGCAGAGGGTAATAGTGGAAGGATGCTTGTCAGACTGGAGGCTTGTGAGTAGTGGAGTACCTCAGGGGTCAGTGTTGGGTCCATTGCTGTTTGTTACCTATATCAATGATTTGGATGAGAATGTCCAAGGCATTCATTATTTGCTGTTGGCACTAAACTAGGCAGCATTGTGGACAGTTAGGAAGATTATCAGAAATTGCAGCAAGACCTTGACCAGCTGGGGAGTTTATGGAGTTTAGTATGGATAAGTGTGTGGTCTTGCATTTTGGAAAGTCAAATCAAGGTAGGAATTTCACGGTGAATGGTAGGGCCTTAAGGAGTGTCATGGAACAGAGGGACCTTGGAGTTCAGGTTCACAGTTCTCTGAAAGTGGTGTCCCAGATAGACAGGGCAATGATGAAGGCTTTTGGTAGACTGGCTCTTATCAGTCAGGTCATTGAGTATAGAAGTTGGGAAGTTATGTTGCTGTTATCCAGGATGTTGGTGAGACCACGCTTGGAGTATTGCGTTCAGCTTTGGTCACCTTGTTGTAGGAAGGACGTCACTAATCTAGAAAGAACGCAGAAGAAATTTACAAGGATATTGTCTGGACTCCATGGTCTGAGTTTTAGGGAGAGGTTGAACAAGCTAGAATGTGTTTTTTTTTGAGCATAGGAGACTGAGGGGGAACTTTTTAGAGGTGTATAAGATTATGAGAGGCATGGACAGGGTAAATACACTAAGTCTTTTTCCCAGGGTTGGAGAATGGAGGACAAGACGACATAAAAGGGAACCTGAGAGGCAACTTTCTTACAAAGAGGGTGATATGCATATGGAATCAGCTGCCAGCAGAAGTGGTGGAGGCATAAACATTAATAACATTTAAAAGGCATTTAGACAAATGCATGGATAGGAAAGGATTAGAAGGATATGAGCCAAGTGCAGGGAAATGGGGTTATGGAGGTCAGACATTTTGGTCAGCATAGACCAATTTGGGCCAAAAGACATGTCTCCGTGCTGTAGGACTCTATGACTCGAGTTCATTTTAAGAAACCTGGTCAGCATGGACAAGTTGGGCCGAAGGGTCTGTTTCCATGTTATGTGACTCTACGTCTCAAGGCACACTGACGTTGCCATCCAGGAAAGTGCTGTCTCCAAAGACCACCAATGACTGCACGTTGTTCAGCACCTTTCCCGATTCCTCAGGTACTGGAGTAGTGCATGTCCAAAGACAGCAAGACCTGAACGATAGCCCTAGATTTGTGATGACAAGTGACAAGTAGCATTTGTCCCACACATGTGCCAGGCCATGACCATCTTAGAACAAGAGACAATATGTGACCTTTGGCATTTGATGGTTGCATCATTAAAGGGGGTGAAAGTGAAGACTGCAGATGCTGGAGATTAGAGTCGAAGAATGTGGTGCTGGAAAAGCTGATCAGGCAGCATTCAGGGAGAAGGAGAATCAATGTTTTGAGCATAAGCTGATGAAGATTTTCCTGCTCCTTGGATGCTGCCTGACCGTCTGTGCTTTTTCAGCACCACCTTCTTTGACTCAGCATCATTGAAGCCCACCTCCCAATCACTATCCCGGGGTTACCATTGATCAAAAATGGAAGTGAACACTGCTGGCCATATAAGTACGGTGCCTCCAAGAGCAGACTCATGAGCATCTGCAACAAGTTTGAACTGGCCTCAGGATACAAGGTAACTCAAGGCTGCAGCAATGTCATATTAGCACACAGAACATAGAACAATACAGTGCAGAACAGGCCCTTTGGCTCACAATGTTGTGCTGAGAATTAATCCTAATATAAAATATAATAACTTAACCTACGCACCCCTCATTTCACTGCTATCCGTGTGCATGTCCAGCAGTTGCTTAAATGTCCCTAATGAAATGTAGGGGGTGATGGATTCTCAGGGGAATGTAGCACGAACAGCCAAGTTTTTGGTATTGAGACTGGCTCTAATGCAACGAGAGGGGTATGTCGGCTTCCAAGAGATCAACTGTGTTAGGGGATTCTGAAGTCCAAGGGACAGACAGACGTTTCTGTGGCCAGCAGAGAAAAAGCAGAATGGTGCATTGTTTCCCTAGTGCCAGGATCAAGGATGTCTCAGAAAGGGTGCAGTATGTTCTCACGGGAGAGAGGGGCCAGCAAGAGGTCATTGTCCACATTGGAACCAACAATATACCTATCTCTCCTGGGAATATCCTCCCTCAGCACCCTGGAAAGGGTGCAGAGGAGATTTACTAGGATGTTGCCTGGTACGGAAGGAATGTCTTACGGGGAAAGGCTGAGGGCCTTGAGGCTGTTCTCGTTAGAGAGAAGAAGGTTGAGATGTGACTTAATAGAGACATACAAGATAATCAGAGGGTTAGATGGGGTGGAGAGGGAGACCCTTTTTCCAAGTATGGGGACGGCAAACACGAGGGGACACAACTTTAAAAAGTGAGGGGAGATAGGTATAAGACAGATGTCAGAGGTAGTTTATTTACTCAGAGTAGTAAGGGTATGGAATGCTTTGCCTGCATCGGTAGTAGATTCGCCAAGTTTAAGTGCATTTAAGTCGTCATTGGACAGGCATATGGACGTACATGGAATAGTGTAGGTGGGATGGGCTTCAGATTAGTATGACAGGGTGGCGCAACATCGAGGGCCGAAGGGCCTGTACTGCGCTGTAATGTTCTATGTTCTATAGGAAGGGAAAAGGTTGAGATTCTGAAGGGAGATTACAGAGAGGCAGAAATTTAAAAAGGAGGTCTTCAAGGGTAGTAATATCTGGATTTCTCCCAGTGCTACGAGCTAGTGAGGGCAGGAATAGGAGGATAGAGCAGATGAATACATGGCTGAGGAGCTGGTGTATGAGAGAAGTATTCACATTTTTAGATCATTGGAATCTCTTTTGGGGTAGAAGTGACCTGTACAAAAAGGACGGATTGCACCTAAATTGGAAGGGGACTAATATACTAGCAGGGAAATTTGCGAGAACTGCTTAGGAGGATTTAGACGAGTAAGGTGGGGGTGGTGGGACCCAGGGAGATAGTGAGATAAGAGATCAATCTGAGACTGGTACAGTTGAGAACAGAAGTGAGTCAAACAGTCAGGGCAGGCAGGGACAAGGTAGGACTCATAAATTAAACTGCATTTATTTCAATGCAAGAGGCCTAACAGGGAAGGCAGATGAACTCCGGACATGGTTAGGAACATGGGACTGGGATATCATAGCAATTACGGAAACATGGCTCAGGGATGGGCAGGACTGGCAGCTTAATGTTCCAGGATACAAATGCTACAGGAAGGATAGAAAGGGAGGCAAGAGAGGAGGGGGAGTGGCATTTTTGATGAGGGATAGCATTACAGCTGTGCTGAGGGAGGATATTCCCAGAAATACATCCAGGGAAGTTATTTGGGTGGAACTGAGAAATAAGAAAGGGATGATCACCTTATTGGGATTGTATTATAGATCCCCTAATAGTCAGAGGGAAATTGTGAAACAAACTTGTAAGGAGATCCCAACTATCTGTAAGAATAATAGGGTAGTTATTGTAGGGGATTTTAACTTTCCAAACATCGACTGGGACTGCCATAGTGTTAAAGATTTAGATGGAGAGGAATTTCTTAAGTGCATACAAGACAATTTTATGATTCTGTATGTGGATGTACCTACTAGAGAAGGTGCAAAACTTGACCTACGTTTGGGAAATAAGGCAGGGCAGGAGACTGAGATGTCAGTGGGGGAGCACTTTGGGGCCAGCGACCATAATTCTATTCGTTTTAAAATAGTGATGGAAAAGGATAGACCAGATCTAAAAGTTGAAGTTCTAAATTGGAGAAAGGCCAATTTTGACGGTATTAGGCAAGAACTTTCAAAAGCTGATTGGAGGCAGATGTTTGCAGGTAAAGGGACAGCTGGAAAATGGGAAGACTTCAGAAATGAGATAAGAAGCATCCAGAGAAAGTATATTCCTGTCAGGGTGAAAGGGAAGGCTGGTAGGTATAGGGAATGCTGGCTGACTAAAGAAATTGAGGGTTTGGTTAAGAAAAAGAAGGAAGCATATGTCAAGTGCAGACAGGATAGATTGAGTGTATCCTTCCAAGATTATAAAGGAAGTAGGAGTATACTTAAGAGGGAAATCAGGAGGGCAAAACGGGGACATGAGATAGCTTTGGCAAATAGAATTAAGGAGAATCCAAAGGGTTTTTACAAATATATTAAGGACAAAAGGGTAACTAGGGAGAGAATAGGGCCCCTCAAAGATTTCTGAAGAAGGGCTTATGCCCGAAACGTCGATTCTCCTGTTCCTTGGATGCTGCCTGACCTGCTGCGCTTTTCCAGCAACACATTTTCAGCCCCTCAAAGATCAGCAAGGCGGTCTTTGTGTGGAGCCACAGAGAATGGGGGAGATACTAAATGAATATTTTGCATCAGTATTTACTGTGGAAAAGGATATGGAAGATATAAACTGCAGGGACATAGATGGTGACATCTTGCAAAATGTCCAGATTACAGAGGAGGAAGTGCTGGATGTCTTGAAACGGTTAGAGGTGAATAAATCCCCAGGACCTGATCAGGTGTACCCGAGAACTCTGTGGGAAGCTAGAGAAGTGATTGCTGGGCCTCTTGCTGAGATATTTGTATCATCGATAGTCACAGGTGAGGTGCCGGAAGACTGGAGGTTGGCAAATGTGGTGCCACTATTTAAGAAGGGCAGTGAAGACAAGCCAGTGAACTATCGACCGGTGAGCCTGACCTCAGTGGTGGGCAAGTTGTTGGAGGGAATCCTGAGGGGCAGGATGTACATGTATCTGGAAAGGCAAGGACTGATTCGGGATAGTCAACATGGCTTTGTGTGTGGGAAATCATCTGTCACAAACTTGATTGAGTTTTTTGAAGGAGTAACAAAGAAGATTGATGAGGGCAGAGCAGTAGATGTGATCTATATGGACTTAAGTAAGGCGGTCGACAAGGTTCCCCTTGGGAGACTGATTAGCAAGGTTCGATCTCATGGAATACAGGGAAAACTAGGCATTTGGATACAGAACTGGCTCAAAGGTAGAAGACAGAGGATGGTGATGGAGGGTTGTTTTTCAGACTGGAGGCCTGTGACCAGTGGAGTGCCACAAGGATCGGTGCTGAGTCCTCTACCTTTTGTCATTTACGTAAATGATTTGGATGCGAGCATAAGAGGTTCAGTTAAAGTTTGCAGATGACACCAAAATTGGAGGTGTAGTGGACAGCGAAGAAGGTTATCTCAGATTACAACAGGATCTGGACCAGATGGGCCAATGGGCTGAGAAGTGGCAGATGGAGTTTAATTCAGATAAATGTGAGGTGCTGCATTTTTGGAAAGCAAATCTTAGCAGGACTTATACACTTAATGGTAAGATCCTCGGGAGTGTTGCTCAACAAAGAGACCTTGGAGTGCAGGTTCACAGCTCCTTGAAAGTGGAGTTGCAGGTCGATAGGATAGTGAAGAAGGCGTTTGGTATGCTTTCCATTATTGGTCAGAGTGTTGAGTACAGGAGTTGGGAGGTCATGTTGCGGCTGTACAGGACACTGTTGGAATATTGCGTGCAATTCTGCTTTCCTTCCTATCGGAAAGATGTTGTGAAACTTGAAAGAGTTCAGAAAAGATTTACAAGGATGTTGCCAGAGTTGGAGGATTTGAGCTATAGGGAGAGGCTGAACAGGCTGGGGCTGTTTTCCCTGGAGCATCGGAGGCTGAGGGGGGACCTTATAGAGGTTTACAAAATTATGAGGGGCATGGATAGGATAAATAGACAAAGTCTTTTCCCTGGGGTCGGGGAGTCCAGAACAAGAGGGCATAGGTTTAGGGTGAGAAGGGAAAGATATAAAAGAGACATAAAGGGCAACTTTTTCACGCAGAGGGTGGTATGTGTATGGACTGAGCTGCCAGAGGATGTGGTGGAGGCTGGTACAACTGCAACATTTAAGAGGCATTTGGATGGGTATATGAATATAAAGGGTTTGGAGGGATATGGGCCGGGTGCTGCAGGTGGGACTAGATTGGGTTGGGATATCTGGTCAGCATGGACAGGTTGGACCGAAGGGGCTGTTTCCATGTTGTACATCTCCATGACTCTGCTTCCACCACCACTGCTGCAATGCATTCCATACATTCACAACCCCCTGCGTAGAGAACCTTCCTCTGACGTCCCCTTTGTGCCATTCTCCTAATATCTTAAAACTATGTCCTCCTCATGCCAGTCAATCCTGCCCTGGGGAAAAATCTCTGGCTATTGACTCTATCCATTCCTCTCATTATCTTGTATACCTCGATCAGGTCACCTCACTTTCTCCTTCTCTGCAGAGAGAAAACTCCGAATCTCGTCAACCTGTCTTCATAAGGCAAGCCCTCCAATCCAGGCAGCATCCTGGTAAATCTTCTTTCCATGACCATATCACTCTCTGAGTAAAAAATCTGCTTCTGACATCTATCTTAAAATCTATCACACCTCAGCTATGCCCCCTCGTACAAGATGACGTCATCATCCAAAGAAAAACACTCTCACTGTCTACCATATCTAATCTTCTGATCATCTTGTATGTCTCTATTAAATCCCCTCTTAGCTATCTTCTTTGCAATGAGAACAGACCCAAGTCCTCCAGCCCTTCCTCATAAGATCTTTCCTCCAGACCAAGCAGCATCCTGGTAAATCTCCTCAGCACTTTTTCCAATGCTTCCAAATCCTTCCTATAATGGGATAACCAGAACTGTACACAATACTCCAAGTGAGGCCCCACTAGCGTTTTGTACAGTTGCAGCATGACATCACGGGTCCGGAACGCAGTCCCTCGACCAATAAAACCAATGAAGGCACCGCGTGCCACCTTAACGGTACTATTGACCTGGGCGGCAACTTTCAGGGATCTATGTACATGGACACCAAGATCTCGCTGCTCATCTACGCTATCAAGAATCTTTCCATTGACCCAGTATTCTGCCATCCTGTTATTCTTCCCAAAGTGAATCACTTCACATTTCTGCATTGAACTCCATTTGCCACCTCTCAGCCCAATTCTGCAGTTTATCCGAGTGCCCTTGCAACATTCTTCCGCATTGTCCATTACCCACTGACTTTAGTGTCGTCTGCAAATTTATTAACCCATCCACCTATGCCTGCATCCAAATCATTTATCATTGGATAAATCCCATCCGTCCCAGCGGATTATCTTCCTTGGGGACTGGGCTGATCAATCAGTTCTTCCTTGACCAACAGCTCAGGTGACCTGAACACGCTGGTATGTGGTATGGAGTGGCCAGGGAATGTCCATCGAAACATGAGAGGAGCATTTGTCAAGGTGAGGCAGAAAGTGGGCAGATGGAAACACTGCTCTACCTCCATCATGAGTGAAAACATGGTGATCAAGTGTTAGGTACTCTCAATATTGTTGGGCATGTTGCAAATCACATTCCCAGACATCGCCTGAGGTCAAAGTTCAACTGTGTCTGCAGGGACACCACGTATAAAGCTCTAGATAAATCATACAATCCCTACAGTGTCAAAACAGACCATTGGCCTGACACTCCAAAGAGTAACCCACGCAGATCCATTCCCCTACCCTATTTATGCACCTAACCTACAAATCCCTGAACATTATGGGCAATTTAGCATGGCCAATTCACCTAACCTGCACATCTTTGGATTGTGGGAGGAAACTGGAGTACCCAGAGGAAACCCAGCAGACATGGGTCCCTGGTGCTGTGAGGCAGCAGAGCTAACCACTGAGCCACTGTACCACCCCAAATGGGGAAGCACATATCCTCCTCCCAATGGCCACCTTTGTGTGTGTCTGCATCAAGCTGTGTGCAGACCTTTGGTTCACAAACACTAAATGTCACAAGGTACTGAAGTTCCTTTCACCCTGGTGCAGAGCTGGTACTGTGGTTATCGCTGCTGTCTGACAACACCAGGGACCTGTGTTTGATTCCAGCCTTGGTTGACTGGCTGTGTAGAGTTTGCAGATTTCCCCTATGTCTGTGTGGGTTCTACACAGTAAAAAGATGTGCAGATTAGGTGGATTGGCTATCCAGGGATGCGAAGGCTATGTGGATTAGCCATGGTTAATAACTGGGATACGGAGATAATGTGGGGTACTGGGTTTGGATGGGATGCCCTTTGAGGTGTCAGTGCAGAATTAACTGGCTGAGAGGCCTCTATCCGCACTGTAAAGAATTTATGTTGTGAAGGATAAGTCTGATCTTATTTCTGCAGAACACTCCAAGTAGTTGGACAAATTGTATCAGCTGTTCCTCCAGCGAAGGCTTTTAAGAAAAACAGTCTTGAACACAAGTCCATCAGGCAGGGGTCAGCATGTAGAATGTTGAGAGAGTTGATCCTGTGGATAGTTTCCTGAGCAGACAGTTAAAAAGTCATTTAGCAGAACACCTATGCAGCAAGGCACAGTTTGGCTGGTGGTAGGAAGGGCACTCTGCATTAGATCCTTCATGTCCACGTGGAATATCTGCACCATTGTACACTGCCCTCAAAGTGGCTGCCAGCGATGGGGGTGGGAGGCTGGGGTGAAGGGATCTCCTCAAATGTGCCTTTGCAAAGATGATCTGGAGAGAGATGTCAAGATTTGTCCCAAACAATTCCTTGACGCAGGACTCTGCGCTCCACGGGCTGGTGCCCAGGACACACTTTGAGACAAATATAACTGCCTGGCAAACCATCGACTTGCTTTGTAGTCTCTCTGAAGCTTGTTGGTTTTCCAGTGATAAGGAGCTGACCTTGACCGAGTGTTGCAGACTGGTGCTTTCCAAAGTTCAAAACAACATCAAGACGGACAAACTGAAGCTTGGGACAAGGGCAGCTACTGACAAGATGCAGTGGGGAAAAACCGCCGTCTAAGGGCTTTATGAGGGTTGTTGGGCGTGGTGCTATGTTAGATGTTTTCCTAATCTTCCGCTGTCAGCCTTTGTGTCAAGATTAGAGCAGTGGTGGAGGAGAACAGTAGGTCAGGCAGCCTCCGAGGAGCAGGAAAACTAACGTTTCGGGCATAAACCCTAAAGTGACCTCAATGATGAAGATTTTACACCCTGGGGTGCTGTGCTTTTCCAGCATCACACTCTCGACTGTGACCTCCGACCTGCTGTTTCAGAGTAAATGCTCTGAGGGATCGGGTCAGACTATGGGGTGCCGGATCTCAGTGTCATCCTGGCAGCTGTTAGTGTTGGTGTCTGCTGGGCTTCCCCAGGCACAGCTCTCTCTGGATTAACCTCTGGACCCTGTGTGAGCCACAATGATGGATCCACTCGATGGAGCATCAGCCTCCGAATGGTCCTGTCTCCTGGGCCTACACTCCTGGAATCACGGGTTCTTCTGTTCAGGTAAAAACCTCCTGTTGTGTTTGCAGAAAGATCTTAAACAGGTACTGTTGAAATTCAGAAAGGGATGCAATAATAATCTTACAATAATTCATTAATTATTTACAGCATATTAATATTCCTTCCTTTCTAACTTGTCCAGGATCCCGGAGTTTTAAGCTCAATTAAACTGTTGCATTGCGTTAACAACGGGTCTGAGACTTTATTATCAACCACGACCCTGAGAGGCTGGATTCACCCAGGTAAGAACGCAGGTTCCCAGTCCTCGGGGACATCAGTGAATCAAACGGGACTTCAGGGTGGGATTTGAAGGTATTAACCCAAGAGCACCTAGTCTGTTTAACACTTCTGTTTGTTTCCTTTTCCTGATCCAGTTTAAAATCATGTGACCACTCTGTTTGATTCCGTAAGTTTGGAGATTTCTGATGTTCAAATTGTCAGTCATTATGAAATCCATAAAAGTATAAAAGCAAATTACTGCGGATGCTGGAATCTGGAATTATGAAATCCATGTTCACTCATCAACTACACTAACCTGATGTACTCTCCCTCCTTATCATTGAAAATTTAAACAAAATCAATTTGTTTTTCATCATGAGATGAAGGCACAGGCCAGCATTTATTTCCCATTCCTAATTGCCCAGAGGCAGTTAAAAGCCAAGCAGCTTGTTGTGGGTCTGGAGTCACATGGAGACCAGGCCAGGTCAGGATGGCAGTTGCCTCCCCTGAAGGACATTAGTGAATAAAATATGTTTTTTCCAACAATGGATTCATGATCATTGACAGACTCTTACTTGTAGATTTTCTCTTAATTCTGCATTTTGGGAAAACGAATCTTAGCAGGACTTATACACTTAATGATAAGGTCCTAGGGAGTGTTGCTCAACAAAGAGACCTTGGCGTGCAGGTTCATAGCTCCTTGAAAGTGGAGTCGCAGTTAGATAGAATAGTGAAGAAAGCGTTTGGTATGCTTTCCTTTATTGGTCAGAGTATTGGTATAGGAGTTGGGAGGTCATGTTGCGGCTGTACAGGACATTGGTTAGGCCACTGTTGGAATATTGCATGCAATTTTGGTCTCCTTCGTATCAGAAAAATGTTGTGAAACTTGAAAGGGTTCAGAAAAGATTTACAAGGATGCTGCCAGGGTTGGAGGATTTGAGCTACAAGGAGAGATTGAATAGGCTAGGTATGTTTTCCCTGGAGCGTCGGAGGCTGAGGGGTGATCTTATAGAGGTTTATAAAATCATGAGGGGCATGAGGGATAAATTCATCAAGTCTTTTCCCTGGGGTCAGGGAGTCCAGAACTAGAGAGCATAGGTTTAGGGTGAGAGGGTGAGAGGTTAGCAGCTTCCAGGGTTTAAATGGTTTAGTAGGGTCAGAGGTAGGGGTAAAAGAGGGGGAGGTGTGGCATTGCTTGTCAAAGATAGTATTACAGCGGTGGAAAGGACGATGGATGAAGACTCGCCATCTGAGGTAGTTTGGGCTGAGGTTAGGAATAGGAAAGGTGAGCTCACCCTGGTAGGAGTTTTCTACAGGCCTCCTAATAGTCCTAGAGACGTAGAAGAAAGGATTGCGAGGATGATTCAGGAGAAGAGTGAAAGTAATAGGGTGGTTGTTATGGGGACTTTAACTTTCCTGATATTGACTGGGAAAGCTATAGCTTGAGTTCGTTAGATGGGTTGGTGTGCAGGAGGGTTTCCTGACACAATATGTAGACAGGCCAACAAGAGGTGAGGCCATACTGGATTTGGTTCTGGGTAACGAACCAGGCCAGGTGTTAGAATTAGAGGTAGGTGAGCACTTTGGGGACAGGTCGTACCTCACAAACCTTATTGAATTCTTTGAGAAGGTGACTAAGGAAGTGGACGAGGGTTAAGCAGTAGATGTGGTGTATATGGATTTTAGCAAGGTGTTTGATAAGGTTCCCCATGGTAGGCTACTGCAAAAAATACGGAGGTATGGCATTGAGGGTGAGTTGGAGGTTTGGATTAGGAATTGGCTGGCTGGAAGAAGACAGAGGGTAGTAGTTGATGGTAAAGGTTCATCTTGGAGTGCAGTTACTAGCAGTGTTCCACAAGGTCTGTTTTTGGACCATTGCTGTTTGTCATTTTTATAAATGACCTGGAGGAGGGGCTAGAAGGTTGGGTGAGCAAGTTTGCAGATGATACGAAAGTCGGTGGAGTTGTTGACAGTGAGGAAGGATGTGTCAGGTTACAGTGGGATATAGATAAGCTACAGGGCTGGGCAGAAAGGTGGCAAATGGAGTTCAACGTAGGTAAGTGTGAGGTGATTCACTTTGGTAAGAGTAACAAAAAGATGGGGTACTGGGCTAATGGTCGGATACTTGGTAGTGTGGATGAGCAGAGGGATCTTGGTGTCCATGTACACAGATCTCTGAAAATTGCCACCCAGGTAAATAGTGCGGTGAAAAAGGCATATGGCGTTCTGGCTTTTATTGGTCGAGGAATTGAGTTCCGGAGCCCTGAGGTCATGTTGCAGTTGTATAAGACTCTGGTGCGGCTGCATCTGGAGTATTGTGTGCAGTTTTGGTCGCCATACTATAGGAAGGATGTGGAGGCACTGGAACGGGTGCAGAGGAGGTTTACCAGGATGTTGCCTGGTATGGTGGGAAGATCGTATGAGGAAAGGCTGAGGCAATTGGGGCTGTTTTCATTGGAGAAAAGAAGGTTTAGGGGTGACTTGATAGAGGTGTACAAGATGATTAGGGGTTTAGATAGGGTTGACCATGAGAACCTTTTTCCATGTATGGAGTCAGCTATTATGAGGGGGCATAGCTTTAAATTAAGGGGGGGTAGGTATAGGACAGATGTTAGGGGTAGGTTCTTTACTCAGCGAGTCGTGAGTTCATGGAATGCCCTGCCAGTAGCAGTGGTGGACTCTCCCTCTTTATGGGCATTTAAGCGGGCATTGGATAGGCATATGGAGGATAGTGAGCTAGTGTAGGTTAGGTGGGCTTGGATCGGCACAACATCGAGGGCCAAAGGGCCTGTACTGCGCTGTATTTTTCTATGTTCTTTATAAAAGAGACCTAAGGGGCAACTTTTTCACACTGAAGGTGGTATGTGTATGGAATGAGCTATCAGAGGAAGTGGTGGAGGCTAGTACAATTGCTGGTACAATTGCAACATTTAAAATGCATCTGGATGGGTATATGAATAGGGAGGGTTTGGAGGGATAAGGGGTGGGTGCTGGCAATGGGACTAGATTGGGTTAGGATATCTGGTGGGCATGGACAGGTTGGGCCAAAGGGTCTGTTTCCATGCTGTACATCTCTCTGACTCTATTTTCATTGGATTCAAATTCCACCATCTGCCATGGTCGGATTCAAGTCAGGTCCCTGGGATATTACCTGGGTATCTGGATTAACAGTCTAGCAATAGTTAAAAATCACACAACACCAGGTTATAGTCCAACAGGTTTAATTGGAAGCACATTAGCTTTTGCAGCGTCGCTCCTTCATCCGGTGGTTCATGTACTCCCCAGCCCAACACTGGCATCTCCAAATCAGTCTAGTAATAATATCACTAGGGCATCACCTCCCCAATATCGTGTACTAATTGCCATAAGACATTCATGCTGGTTTTTCTGAATTATGTCACATTCAGACAGAATAATGAATGACTACGTTTGACAGTGTGTTGGCTGGTGGAAGCACTTTGTGTCATTTGGCTGCAGGCTGTAGGTCACTCTCTCCAGGACCAGGTCAGGGTCAAGATTCTGGGGGTAGCTATAAATGAGGATTTAATGGGCCGATTTATATGTGGGTATGCCAGATGTGCAATTAATTAGATGAATACTCATCAGTAAACAATGTGAGTTATTGCTGTGATTTGTTATGATTCAATGCTTATTTTTTCAGAGCACAGAACTCCTCTGTTAGTACCTAGAAATTCTCAAAGCTCTGGCAGACAGGAGACAGTTCAGTGACAGCTGGAAAACAGTGTATGGTATTTACTAGGATTTGGAAAACACCAACGTGGTCCGTGCTCAGCTCCACTGTGGAGTCACAGTGCCTGTGTCAAGGCAGGAGTGTGTTCATGGGGACTGGGGTCTCAGAATGGACGGACAATGCGACACTTCTGTAAGACTGCCCTCGATCTTCAGCCACTCGCCAAAATTGCACCAAACTCAACAATGTTGGTCTGACATAATCTGGTGAGTACAGAATTACTGAAAAATAGACACATTTCACTTTAGTATTTGTAAAAGTAACGGTGTTGACATTTGCATGCGTCAGTCTAACAGTGTCAAATCTAAACTTGTCAGAGAGTCACAATGTTCTCCCGCACAGAGAAGAGGTCTCTTTGGCGATAGTGACTACAGTTCAGTTACGTTCACAATAGCAATGGGCACGATAGGTATATACTGCAGGGAAGGAGGTATAATTGGAGGAAAGGCAATTATGACGTGATTCAGCAAGATTTAGGATGCATCGGATGGGGAAGGAAACTGCAGGGGATGGACACACTTGAAATGTGGAGCTTATTCAAGGAACAGCTACTGTGGGTCCTTGATAAGTATATACCTATCAGGCAGGGAGGTAGTTGTCGAGAGAGAGAACCATGGTTTGCCAATGAAGTTTAGCTCTTGTCAAGAGGAAGAAGAAGGCTTATGTGAGGATGATTCGGAGATGCCGGTGTACAAAGTTAAAAATCACACAACACCAGGTTATAGTCCAACATGTTTAATTGGAAGCACACTAGCTTTCGGAGCGACGCTCCTTCATCAGGATGAGGTGTGAAGGCTCAGTTCGGGAGATTGGGAGTCATAAGTTAACCAGAAAAGATCAAAGGAGAGGGTAAGAGGAGCCAGGAGGGGTCATGAGAAGTTGTTCGCAGATCGGATCAAGGAAAATCCTATGGCTTTCCATAGGTAGATCAGGAAGAAAAGAATGACTAGACTAAGATTAGGGCCCATCAAAAATAGTAGTGGGAAGTTGTTTGTGGAATCTGAGGACATGTGGAAAGCGCTTTTTTTCAGTATTTACAATGGAAAAATGTAATGTTAGTGAGAATACGGAGATACAGGCTACTCGATTAGATAGGATTGAGGTCAACAAAGAGGAGGTTTTAACAATTTTGGAAAATCTGTAAACAGATAAGACCCCCCCTGGCCTGGATGGGATTTATCCTGAGATTCTCTGGGAAGCCAGTGAGGAGATGCAGAACCTTTTGCTTCGATTTTTATTGTCATCATTGTTGACTGGAGTAGTGCCAGAAGACTGGAGGATAGCCAATGTTGTTCCCTTCTTCAAGAAGGGGAGCCTGGACAACCCTGGTATTTATAGGACAGTGAGCCTGACTTCAGTTGTGGATAAGATGTTGGAAAAGGTTGTAAATGATAGGATTTATAATCATCTGGAAAGGAATAATTTGATTAGAGATAGTCAACATGGTTTTGTGAAGGGCAGGTCGTGCCTCACTAACCTTATTGAGTTCTTTCAGAAGGTGACAAAACAGGTGGATGGAGGTAAAGCCGTTGATGTGGTGTATTTGGACTTCAGTAAGGCATTTGATAAGGTTCCACATGGTAGGCTATTGCACAACATAAGGAGTTTCGGGATTGAAGCGGCTTTAACAGTTTGGATCAGAAATTGGCGAGCTGAAAGAAGTCAGAGGGTGGTAGCTGATAGGAAATGTTCGTCCTGGAGCTCAATTACCAGTGGTGTACCACAAGGATCTGCTTTGGGGCCACTGCTGTTAGCCATTTTTATAAATGATCCGGATGTGGGTGAAGAAGGATGGGTTAGTAAATTTGTGGATGACACAAAGGTAGGCAGAATTGTGGATAGTGCCGAAGGATGTTGTGGGTTACAGAGGGACATAAATAAGCTGCAGAGCTGGGCTGAGAGGTGGCAAATGGAGTTCAATGTAGAAGGTTCACTTCGGAAGAAGCAACAGGAATGCAGAGTACTGGGCTAATGGTAAAAATGTTGAAAGTGTCGATGAACAGAGAGAACTCAGTGTCCAGGTGTGTAAATCCCTGAAAGTTGTGACCCAGTTTGATAGGGTTGTTAAGAAGGCATATGGTGTGTTGGCGTTTATTGGTAGGGAGATTGAGTTTCGGAGCCACAAGGTCAAGCATCAGCTGTACAAGACACTGATAAGGGTTTGGAGGAGGGTTCAGAGGAGATTTACTAGGATGTTGCCTCATATGGAAGGAAGGTCTTACAAGGAAAGGCTGAGGGAACTGAGGTTGTTTTTGTTAGAGAGAAGAAGGTTGAGAGGTGACTTAATTGAGACATAGAAGATAATCAGCGGGTTAGATAGGGTGGACAGTGAGAGCCTTTTTCGTCAGATGGTGAAGGCTAACACGAGGGGACATAGCTTTAAATTGAGGGGTGATAGATTTAGGACAGATATCAGCAGTAGTTTCTTTACTCAGAGAGTAGTAAGGGTGTGGAATGGTCTGCCTGCAACAGTAGTAGACTCAGTGACGTTAAGGGCATTTAGATGAGCATTGCACATATATATGGATAGTAATGGAACGGTATAGGTTAGGTGGGCATCAGATTAATTTCACAGGACGGTGCAACATTGAGGACTGAAGGGCCTGTACTGTGCTGCAAAGATCTGAGTTCTATGTTCTATGTATGTCTCTTCAGCCCATTGAGTCTGTGCTCTTGAAAAGAAAACACCTAATTATTCTAATCTCATTTTCCAGCACTTGGCCCATTGCCTCATTTGGCTTGGCAATGCAAGTGTACATCTCGATAATTCTGAAAAATTATACGGGTTTCTGTCTGTACCATCCTGCTAGGTAGTGAGTCCCTGACTCCTACTGCAATCTGAGTGAAAAATATTCCTCACATCCCCACTAAACATACTGCCCCTTATCTAAGGCCACTTTTGGAATATTGTGCACAATTCTGGTCTCCCTCCTATTGGAAAGATGTTATGAAATTTGAAAGGGTTCAGAAAAGATTTACAAGGATATTGCCAGAGTTGGAGGATTTGAACTATAGGGAGAGGCTGTTTCCCTGGAGCGTTGGAGGCTGAAGGGTGACCTTACAGAGGTTTATAAAATCATGAGGGGCATGGATAGGGTTAATAGATAAAGTAGTTTCCCTGGGATCGGGGAGTCCAGAACTCGAGGGCATAGGTTTAGGGTGAGGGGTGAAAGATATAAAAGGGACTTAACGGGCAACGTTTTCATGCAGAGGGTGGTGCATGTGTGGAATGAGCTGCCAGAGTAAGTACTGGAGGCTGGTACAATTACAGCATGTAAAAGGCATCTGGATGGGTATATGAATAGGAAGGGTTCAGAGGAATATGGGCCCAGTTCTGTCAAATGGGACTTGATTGATTTAGGATATCTGGTCAGCATGGGCGAGTTGGACCGAAAGGTTACTGCTTTTAGTCATTTTTATAAATGACCTGGATGAGTGAGGAGAAGGATGGGTTAGTAAATTTGTGGATGACACTAACCCCGGTGGAGTTGTGGACAGTGTGGAAGGATGTTGCAGGCTATAGAGGGACATAGCTAAGCTGCAGAGTTGGGTGGAGAGGTGACAAATGGAGTTTAATGCGGAAAAGTGTGAAGTGATTTACTTTGGAAGGAGTAACGAATGCAGAGCACTGGGCTAATGGTAAGATTCCTGGTCGTGTGGATTTGTAGAGAGATCTTGGTGTCCATGTGCATAGATCCCTGAAAGTTGCCATCCAGGTTGATAGGATTGTTAAGGTGTACAGTGTGTTAGCTTTTATTGGTAGAGGGATTGAGTTTTGGAGTTGTGAGGTCATGCTGCAGCTGTACAAAACTCTAGTGTAGCTGCACTTGAAGTATTGCACTCAGCTCTGGTTGCCGTATTATAGGAAGGATATGGAAGCTTTGGAAAGGGCACAGAGGAGATTTCCCAGGATTTTGCCTGGGATGAAGGGAAGGTCTTTTGAGGAAAGGTGAGGGGCTTGTGGTTGTATTTGTTTGAGAGAAGAAGATTAAAAGATGACTTAATAGAGATATACAAGATGATCAGAGGATTAGACAGGGTGGACAGTGAGAGCCTTTTTCCTTTGATGGTGATGGTTAGCACAAGGCAACATAGCTTTAAATTGAGGGGTGATAGATATAGGGCAGATGTCAGAGGTAGTTTCTTTACTCAGAGAGTAGTAGGGGCGTGGGACACACTGCCTGCAGCAGTAGTAGACTCGCCAACTTTAAGGGCATTTAAATGGTCATTGGATAAATATATGAATGATGATGAAATAGTGGAGGTGAGATGGGCTTCAGGTCGGTACCTCAGGTTGGCACAACATCGTGGGCCAAATGGCCTGTACTGCCCTGTATTGTTCTGTGTTCTATGTTTTATGTTGTTTCCATGCTGTACATCTCTGTGACTCTAAGGTCGATGCCCCCTGGTTATTGATCCTTTCATCAAGGGAAAAGTTCCTTTGTGTCTCCTCTGTATATGCCTCTCTTAATTTTATGTACCTCAATGTAAGGCTTTTGATAAGGTTCCCCATGGTGGGCTTATGCGGAAAGTCAGGAGGCATGGCATAGTGGGAAGTTTGGCCAGTTGGATAGAGAACTGGCTAACCGGTCGAAGTCAGAGAGTGGTAGTAGATGGTAAATATTCAACCTGGAGCCCAGTTACAAGTGGAGTTCTGCAGGGATCAGTTCTGGGTCCTCTGCTGTTTGTAATTTTTATTAATGACTTGGAAGAGGGAGTCGAAGGGTGGGTCAGTAAATTTGCAGACGATACGAAGATTGGTGGAGTTGTGGATAGTGAGGAGGGCTGTTGTCGGCTGCAAAGAGACTTAGATATGATGCAGAGCTGGGCTGAGGAGTGGTAGATGGAGTTCAACCCTGTCAAGTGTTAGGTTGTCCATTTTGGAAGAACAAATAAGAATGCGGAATATAGGGTTAACGGTATAGGAGCAGAGGGATCTTGGGGTCTATGTTCATAGCTCTTTGAAAGTTGCCACTCAGGTGGATGGAGCTTGTAAGAAGGCCTATGGTGTATTAGCGTTCATTAGCAGAGGGATTGAATTCAAGAGTGGTGAGGTGATGTTGCAGCTGTATAGGACCTTGGTAAGGCCACATTTGGAGTACTGTGTGCAGTTCTGGTCGCCTCATTTTGGGAAAGATGTGGAATCTTTGGAGAGGGTGCAGAAGAGATTTACCAGGATGTTGCCTGGAATGGAGAATAGGTCGTACGAGGATAGGTTGAGCGTGCTAGGCCTTTTCTCATTGGAACGGCGAAGGATGAGGGATGACTTGATAGAGGTTTATAAGATGATCAGGGGAATAGATAGGGTAGACAGTCAGAGGCTTTTTTCCCCTGGTGCAACAGAGTGTTACAAGGGGACATAAATTTAAGGTGAAGGGTGGAAGGTATAGGGGGGATGTCGGGGGGTAGGTTCTTTACCCAGAGAGTGGTGGGACATGGAATGCGCTGCCTGTGGGAGTGGCAGAGTCAGAATCATTGGTGACCTTTAAGCGGCAATTGGATAGGTACATGGATAGGTGCTTAAACTAGGACAAATGTTCGGCACAACATCGTGGGCCGAAGGGCCTGTTCTGTGCTGTATTGTTCTATGTTCTATGTTCTATGTCTCCTTTCAGTCCCCTCTCCAAGGAAAATGAGCTCAGCCCATCCAATCACTGTTCATCGCTTGTATTGGAACATAGGAAAAGGAGTCAGCCACTCAGCTCCTTGAACCTATTATTGCATTCAAAGAGGTGCCTTTGGTCTGATCGCTTAATAACTTTGCTTAACAATAAAACATCTCAGATTTAAGATTAACAACTGATCCAGCATCCACTGCTGTTTGTGGAAGAGAGTTCCCAAGCCCTGCCACCCTTGCACATAGAAGCGCTTCTGAACATCTCTCCTAAACGGTGTGGCCCTGATTCTTAGACTACGCCCCCGGCTCTGGAATCAGGGGTGATGTAGGCTTTGTGACATTGTTGCTAGGTAATTAAACCAGAAGGGCAGGCAATGTTCCCACCCAGACAGATGGTGAAATGTGACTTCAGTCAAAATCTGCAATCAAGAGTCTAATGGTGCATGTGAAACCTTTGTTAATTGTCAGGAAAAGTTCACCTGGTTCAGTAACTTCCTTTAGGAAAGGAAATTGACATCTTTACATGGTCTAGCCTACATGTGCCCTGGTTCCCTCCCACAGATATGTAGGTTAGGTGAATTGGCCATGCTAAATTGCCCATATTGCCCAGGGATGTGTGGGTTGGTCATGGGAAATGCATGGTGATCGGGTGTGGGTGTGGGTGGGATGCTCTTTGGAGGGGCAGTGTGACCTCGATGGGCTGAATGGCCTGCTTCCACATTGCAGGTTTTGTATTCTATTCTATGAGACTCCATACCTACAGCATTATGGTTGACCCTAACTGCCCTCTTGGCAATTGTAGATGGACATGAAATGCTGACTGGGCCAGTAACAACAATGTCCCATGAACAAATTAAAAAATCTCCAGCAAATGGAAATAGTTTATTCTTATCTACACTGTCTTTCTCTGTTAATACCTGAAACACTTCCAACTGATCAGTTCTAACCTCATAAATTTAGAGAATACAGACCTAATTTAGGTAATCTCACCTCATAATTTGTCACCTGAAACTATGGTATCATTCTTTAAACCTACATTGTGTTCCCTCCTAGGCCTTCCTATCCTTACTAAGGATCTAAATAATTCTTAAACTTTTGCTCACAATCCTCCAAGTCGGGTCTAACCAGGGTTTTGTACAGTTGCAGCATAACTTTTGCATTGTTCTACTCTGGTCTTCTAGATATAAAGGCCAGCAATCTGCTAACTTTCTTGATTATTCTTTGCTAAAACTGTTCAGGCTACAGTTGTAAACTTTTCAATGCCGTAGTGTCATACAGCACGGAAACAGACCCTTTGGTGCAACTCATCTATGCTGACCAGATATCCCAATCTAATCTAGTTTCATTTATCAGCACTTGGCCCATAACTTTCCAAACCCTTCCTATTCATATACCCATCCAGATGCCTTTTAATTGTTCCAATTGTACTAGCCTCCACCACTTCCTCTGGCAGCTCATTCCATACACACACCCTCCTCTGCCCACGGAAGTTGGCCCTTAGGTCTCTTTTATATCTTACCCCTCTCACCTCAAAAGTATGCCCTCTAGTTTTGGACTCCCCCACCCCAGGGAAAGGACCTTGTCTATTTATGCTATCCATGCCCCTCAAGATTTTATAGACATCTATAAGGTCACCCCTCAGTCTTCGACGCTCCAGGGAAAACAGCCCCAGCGTATTCAACCTCTCCCTCTAGCTTAAATCCTCTAACCCTGGAAACAACTTTGTAAAAATTTTCTGAACCCTTTCAAGTTTCACAACATCCTTCCGATAGGAAGGAACCCAAAATGGCCTAAAGTGGCCTAACTCACGACCTTTACAACCGCAACATGCCCTCCCAACTCCTATACTCCAAGCTCTGACGATTAATGGAATGCATACCAAACACCTTCTTCACTATCCTATCTACCAGCAACTCTACTTTCAAGGAGCTATGAACCTGCACTTCAAGGTCTCTTTGTTCAACAACACTCCTGAGGACCTTATCATTAAGTGTATACATCCTGCTAAGATTTGCTTTCCCAAAATGCAGCACCTCACATTTATCTAAATTAAACTCAATCTGCCACTTCTCAGCCCATTGGCCCATCTGATCAAGATCCCATTGTAATCTGAGGTGTTGCTGTCCACCACAACTCCAATTTTGATGTCATCTGCAAACTTACTAACTATACCTCTTATGATCACATCCAAATCATTTATGTAAATGATGAAAAGTAGTGGACCCAGCACCCATCCTTGTGGCACTCCACTAGTCACTAAACAAGGAGGTTAAGGATAATATAAACACAACAGCTAAAGCAGACCATATTGCAAATGTGAGTGGCATACCGGAAGATTGGGAAACTTTCAAAGATCACAAAAGAGTTACTTAAAAAGATGTAAAAAGAGCAAAAATAAATTACAAAATAAAACAAAGCAAGTATAAAAGCAGGTAGTGAAAGCTTCTATAAGTGTATAAAAAAATGAAGAAAATTGTTTGTTAGAATTAGCTTTATTCTCACGTGTACTCAAGTGAGTGCGGTGACAAGTTTACAAGTCACCACTTACAGTGCCATCTTCGGTACAAAGGAACCTATCTACAGATTTATAAACACATATTTTTTAGGCAAACCAAAGTTAGAAAAATGAAGAAATATAAGTTCAGAATAACAGTCCTTCCAACCCAGTCCATGCCAGCACCTAGTCTCCAGACCGTGTCGGCCTTCAACTCATGGCCAGAAGAGCAGCCTGAGGTCATGCTGACCGCCACGCCGGGCCGAGAGACCGCCACGCCAGGCCGAGAGACCACCACGCCAGGCCGAGAGACCGCCACGCCGGGCCGAGAGACCGCCACGCCGGGCCGAGAGACCGCCACACCGGGCCGAGAGACCACCACACCGGGCCGAGAGACCACCACACCGGGCCGAGAGACCGCCACGCCGGGCCGAGAGACCACCACGCCAGGCCAAGAGACCGCCACACCGGGCCGAGAGACCGCCACACCGGGCCGAGAGACCACCACACCGGGCCGAGAGACCACCACGCCAGGCCAAGAGACCGCCACACCGGGCCGAGAGACCGCCACACCGGGCCGAAAGACCGCCACACCGGGCCGAGAGACCACCACACCGGGCCGAGAGACCACCACACCGGGCCGAGAGACCACCACACCGGGCCGAGAGACCACCACGCCAGGCCAAGAGACCGCCACACCGGGCCGAGAGACCGCCACACCGGGCCGAAAGACCGCCACACCGGGCCGAAAGACCACCACGCCGGGCCGAGAGACCGCCACACCGGGCCGAGAGACCACCACACCGGGCCGAGAGACCGCCACACCGGGCCGAGAGACCACCACGCCGGGCCGAGAGACCGCCACACTGGACCGAGAGACCACCACACTGGGCCGAGAGGCAGCCACGCCAGGCCGAGAGACCGCCACGCCAGGACGAGAGACCGCCACACCGGGCCGAGAGACCGCCACACCGGGCCGAGAGACAGGCACACCGGGCCGAGAGACAAGCATGCTGGGTTGGGAGGATGCCACGCAAAGTCTGCGCTGGGGCCGGGAGTTCAGGACATCACTAAAGGTAAATTAAGGAAGCACAAATGGGAAACAAAACGAAACGGATGGAGCAGACGTGTTGACCTGCTTGAAGCAGTTTTCCTCCACCCAGGGTGAAATTGTCTGCATAGCCATCTAAAATAAATACTGGTCCCTTGCAGGATGAGACCGGGGAGTTAATAGTGGGAACACAGAAATGACAGAGACACAAAGATAATATTTGCCTCAGCTTTCACTGCAGAATATCCAAATAGTAATAGGTAATGCTGAGATTATAGAAAAAGAGGAACTTTGAACAATCATCATAATTAGGGAAAACATACTGAACAAATGGTTGTAATTTATAGCAGAAAAGTCCCCATAGCCTTAGTCACCCATCATAGGGTCTTAGAGTCATAGTCATAGAGATGTAAAGCACAGAAACAGACCCTTTGGTCCAACTCGTCCATGTCAACCAGATATCCCAATTCAATCACGATTCACTTACCAGCACCTGGCCCGTATCCCTCCAGCAATTGTACCAGCCTCCATCACTTCCTCTGGCAGCTCATTCCATACACGTACCACCCTGTGAATGA
Source organism: Chiloscyllium plagiosum (assembly GCF_037043375.1). Classification (NCBI taxonomy): domain Eukaryota; kingdom Metazoa; phylum Chordata; class Chondrichthyes; order Orectolobiformes; family Hemiscylliidae; genus Chiloscyllium; species Chiloscyllium plagiosum. The sequence goes on along the minus strand of NW_028270315.1, from coordinate 568,895 downwards.
AAACGTTGCCCCTTAGGTCTCTTCTATATCTTTCCCTTCTCACCCTAAACCTATGCCCTCTAGTTCTGGACTCCCCCACCCCAGGGAAAAAAACTTGGTCGATTTATCCTATTCATGCCCCTCATGATTGTACAAGGTCATCCCTCAGCATCCAATGCTCCAGGGAAAACAGCCCCAGCCTCTCCCTATCGCTCAAATCCTCCAATCCTGGCAACATCATTGTAAATCTTTTCTGAACCCTTTCAAGTTTCACAACATCTGTGCTGTACTTTTCTATGTTTTATGTTTTACTGATCCATGCTCGAAGTTCGTCACTCTTATTCCGGACACTCCTTGCATTAAAGCGGACACACTTTAACGATCCCTTTGTTTCATTGCGTGAGAAACTTTCCTGATAGATTCAATATATCCTGTCACCGTCCTGTCTGCAACTGACCCCCTCTCAGACATGTGGCTCCGATTCCCACCCCCCTGCCAAACTAGTTTAAACCCTTCCGAATTGCATGAGCAAATCTCCCACCCAGGACATTTGTGCCCCTCCAGTTCAGGTGCAACCTGTCCTTCATGTACAGGTCCCACCTTCCCCAAAAGGTATCCCAATGGTCTAGGTATCTGAAGCCCTCCCTCCTGCACCAGCCTCACAGCCACGTGTTAAGCTGCATTTGCTGACTGTTCCTCATCTCACTATCTCGTGGCACTGGTAGCAATCCTGAGATCACTACTCTACTCGTCCTGCTCTTCAGCTTCCAACCTAACAGGAATAAAAGAATGACTAGGGTAGGAATAGGTCCAGTCAAGGATAGTAGTGGGAAGTTGCGTGTGGACGCTGAAGAGATTGGGGAGACACTGAATGAATACTTTTCGTCAGTATTCAATCAGGAACAGGACATTGTTGTCAATGGGAGTACTGAGTCACAATTAAGTAGAATGGATGACTTTGAGGTATGTAGAGAAGAGGTGTTGGAAATTCTGGAAAGGGTGAAAATAGATAAGTCCCCTGGGCCTGATGGCATTTATCCTAGGATTCTCTGGGAAGCAAGGGAGGAGATTGCAGAGCCATTGGCCTTGATTTTTATGTCCTCGTTGTCTACAGGAGTAGTGCCAGAAGATTGGAGGCTAGCAAATGTGGTTCCCTTGTTCAAGAAGGGGAGTAGGGATAACCCTAGTAATTATAGGCTGGTGAGTCTCACTTCTGTTGTGGGCAAAGTCTTAGAGAGAATTGTAAGGGATAGGATTTATGAACATCTGGATAGGAATAATGTGATCAAAGATAGTCAGCATGGTTTTGTGAAGGGCAGGTCGTGCCTCACAAACCTTATTGAATTCTTTGAGAAGGTGACTAAGGAGGTGGACGAGGGGAAATCAGTAGATGTGGTGTATATGGATTTTAGTAAGGCGTTTGATAAGATTCCCCATGGTAGACTACACAAAAAATACGGAGGTATGGGATTGAGGGTGAGTTGGAGGTTTGGATTAGGAGTTGGTTGGCTGGAAGAAGACAGAGGGTAGTAGTTGATGGCAAAGGTTCATCTTGGAGTGCAGTTACTAGCGGTGTTCCGCAAGGATCTGTTTTGGGACCATTGCTGTTTGTCATTTTTATAAATGACCTGGAGGAGGGGTTAGAAGGTTGGGTGAGCAAGTTTGCGGATGATACAAAAGTCGGAGGAGTTGTAGACAGTGAGGAAGGATGTGGCAGGTTACAGCGGGATATAGATAAGCTGCAGAACTGGGCAGAAAGGTGGCAAATGGAGTTCAATGTAGCTAAGTGTGAGGTGATTCACTTTGGTAAGAGTAATAAAAAGATGGGGTACTGGGCTAACGGTCGGATACTTGGTAGTGTGGATGAGCAGAGGGATCTTGGTGTCCATGTACACAAATCTTTGAAAGTTGCCACCCAGGTAAATAGTGCGGTGAAGAAGGCATATGGCGTACTGGCTTTTATTGGTAGAGGAATTGAGTTCCGGAGTACTGAGGTCATGTTGCAGTTGTATAAGACTCATCTCCTGAATCACCTTCCCTATCCTTTCTTCAATGATTCTAGGACTATTAGGAGGCCTGTAAAAGACTCCTAACAGGGTGACCTCACCTTTCCTATTCCTAACCTCAGCCCAAACTACCTCAGATGGCAAGTCCTCATCCATCGTCCTTTCCACCACTGTAATACTATCTTTGACAAGCAATGCCACACCTCCCCCTCTTTTACCCCCACCTCTGACCCTACTAAAACATTTAAATCCTGGAACCTGCAACAGCCAATCCTGTCCCTGTTCTAGCCATGCCTCTGTAATAGCCACAACATCGAAGTCCCAGGTACCAACCCACGCTGCAAGTTCACCTACCTTATTTCGTATACTTCTTGCATTGAAGTATACACACTTCAAGCCACTTTCCTGTTTACAGGCACCCTCCTTTGAAATTGATGCCATGTTCCTAACCTCCCTACACTCCAGGCCCTGCACCCTGAAGCTACAATCTGGGTTCCCATGCCCCTGCAGAGTTAGTTTAAACCCCCCCCCAAGAGCACTAGCAAACCTCCCCCCAAGGATACTGGTGCCCCTCAGGTTCAGGTGTAGACCATCCTGTTTATAGAGGTCCCACCGTCCCCAGAAAGAACCCCAGTTATCCAAAAACCGGAATCCCTCCCTCCTGCACCATCCCTGTAGCCACGCATTTAAGTGTTCTCTTTCCCTATTCCTCGAATCTCTATCACGTGGCACGGGTAACAAACCAGAGACAACAACTCTGTTCGTTCTAACTCTGAGCTTCCAACCTAGCTCCCTGAAAGCCTGTCTAACATCCTCAGCACTCCTCCTACCTATGTCGTTGGTGCCAATATGGACCACGACTTCGGGCTGCTCCCCCTCCCCCTCCAGGACCCGGAAAACACGATCAGAGACATCACGTACCCTTGCACCTGGGAGGCAACATACCAAACGTGAGTCTCTCTCGTTCCCACAAAACCGCCTATCTATTCACTCTTTCCACGTCCCTCATGATTTTAAAAGAGCATGCCTCAGCCTCCAACACTCCAGGGAAAACAGTACCAGCCTATTCAGCCTTTCCCTGTAGCTCAAACCCTGCAATCCTAGCAACAACCTTGTAAATGTTTTCTGAATCCTTACAACTTTCACAACATCCTTCTGATCGGAGGGAGACCAGAATTGTACACAATGATAGATAGGGCCAAGTGATTTCGCAACCAACAGTTCAGACCTAAGCTCTACAATTTGCTGTGTCTGGTCGTGAATAGAGGCAGACAATTAAACAACTCCCTGGAGGAGAAGACGATATAAATGTCTCCATCCTCAATTATGGAGGACCCGAGCACATCAGTGCAAATTAAGGCATTTATGACAGTCTGCAGTCGGAAGTACCAAGTGAAAGAGTTTAGACTGGGTGGATTTCTTGGAATGTAATCCAGGAGAGCTTTTTGTGTGGAGAAAGTGAGGACTGCAGATGCTGGAGATCAGACCTGAAAATGTGTTGCTGGAAAAGCGCAGCAGGTCAGGCAGCATCCAAGGAGCAGGAGAATCGACGTTTCGGGCATGAGTCCTTCTTCAGGAATGAGGAACGTGTGTCCAGCAGGCTAAGATAAAAGGTAGGGAGGAGGGACTTGGGGGAGGGGCGTTGGAAATGCGATAGGTGGAAGGAGGTTAAGGTGAGCGTGATAGGCCGGAGTGGGGGCAGAGAGGTCAGGAAGAAGATTGCAGGAAGGTAGTGCTGAGTTCGAGAATTGGGACTGAGACAAGGTGGGGGGAGGGGAAATGAGGAAACTGGAGAAATCTGAGTTCATCCCTTGTGGTTGAAGGGTTCCTAGGCAGCATCCCTTGTGGTTGGAGGGTTCCTAGCCCTAACCCTAACCCTATCGCAGGTGCTACATAGGACAGCATAGTGCTGGAACTGATTCTGGGGAAAGAAGCTGGATGAGTAAAAGCAAATTACTGCAGATGCTGGAATCTGAAACCAAAAGAGAAAATGCTGGAAAATCTCAGCAGGTCTGGCAGCATCTGTAAGGAGAGAAAAGAGCTGACGTACAAGTCTAACTGACCCTTTGTCAAAGTGTTTGATGTAGCATTGGGGGAACATTTTCGTGATAGTGAAAACAACATGGTTCAGAATACTTAAGGACAAGTGAAAAGATGGCTTGCAAAAGGTGTTTTGGATAGGGGGGAAAGGCATATTTTATTAAAATAAAGCAGAAACTGGCCAAAGTGGACTGGGAACAGTTCCTTGCAAATAATTCTAATACTGGAGCAGTGGGAGGCATCATCAGAAATCCCTCCCACCCCGGTAACACTCTCTTCATCATCATCAGAGACCCGTCACAGACCAGTAACATTCTCTTCCAACACCATCAGAGACCCCTCCTACCCCGGTAACACACTCTTCATCATAATTAGAGACCCATCCCACCCCAGTAACACTCACTTCATCATCAGAGACCCCTCTCACTCCGGTAACAATCTCTTCAACATCATTAGAGATCCCTCACTCCCCGGTAACACTGTCTTCATCATCATCATCAGAGACCCCTCCCACACCAGTAAGATTCTCTTCCAACACAATCAGAGACCCCTCCTACCCTGGTAACACTCTTCAGCATCATCAGAGATCCCTCCCATTCCAGTAACACTCTCTTCATCATCGTCAGAGACCCCTCTCACCCTGGTAACACTCTCTCCAACACCATCAGAGACCCCTCTCACTCCGGTAACACTCTCTCCAACACCATCAGAGACCCCTCTCACTCCGGTAACACTCTTCATCATCGTCAGAGACCCCCCCCCCATACCCCTGTAACACTGTCTTCATCATCATCAGAGAACCCTCCCACCCCAGTAACACTCTCTTCATCATCGTCAGAGACCCCCCAATACCCCTGTAACACTGTCTTCATCATCATCAGATTCCCCTCACACCCTGGTAACACGCTCTTCATCATCATCAGACACCCCTCCTACCCCGGTAACACTCTCATCATCATCATCATCATCAGACACCCCTCACACCCCGGTAACATTCTCTCCAACACCATCAGAGACCCCTCACACCCTGGTAACACTCTCTTCATCATCATCAGAGACCCCTCCTACCCCGGTAACACTCTCTTCATCATCATCAGAGTCTCCTCCTACCCCGGAAATACTCTCATCTAACATCAGACACGCCTCCCAACCCAGAAACCACTCTTCATCATCATCAGAGACTCCTCACACCCCGGCAACTCTCTTCATCATCATCAGAGACCCCTCTCACCTGATAACACTGTCTTAATCATCATCAGAGACTCCTCATACCCCGGTAACACACTCTTCATTATCATCATCAGAGACCCCTCTCACCCCGGTAACACTCTCTTCCAACACCATCAGAGACACCTCCTACCCCGGTAACACTCTCTTCATCATCATTAGAGACCCCTCCCAACCTGGTAACACTCTCTTCATCATCATCAGAGACTCCTCACACCCCGGTAACAATCGCATCATCATCATCAGAGAACTCTCGCACCTGGCAACACTGTCTTAATCATCATTAGAGACCCCTCTCACCCAGTAACACTGTTTAATCATCATCAGACATTCCTCACACCCCGGTAACACTCTCTCCAACACCATCAGAGACCCCTCTCACTCCGGTAACACTCTTCATCATCGTCAGAGACCCACCCCATACCCCTGTAACACTGTCTTCATCATCATCAGAGACCCCTCACACCCTGGTAACACTCTCTTCATCATCATCAGAGACCCGTCTCGCCCCGGTAACACTGTCTTCCAACACCATCAGAGACACCTCCCATCCCTGTAACACTCTCTTCCAACACCATCAGAGACCCCCCCTACCCGGGCAACACTCTCTTCATCATCGTCAGAGACCCCTCCTACCCCGGTAACAATCTCTTCCAACACCATCAGAGTCTCCTCCTATCCCGGAACCACTCACATCTAACACCAGACACGCCTCCCAACCCAGAAACTCTCTCTTCATCATCATCAGAGGCCCCTCCCAACCTGGTAACACTCTCTTCATCATCATTAGAGATCCCTCTCACCCGGTAATACTCTTAAACATCATCAGAGACCCCTCACACCCTGGTAACACTCTCTTCATCATCATCAGAGACCCGTCTCGCCCCGGTAACACTGTCTTCCAACACCATCAGAGACACCTCCCATCCCTGTAACACTCTCTTCCAACACCATCAGAGACCCCCCCTACCCGGGCAACACTCTCTTCATCATCGTCAGAGACCCCTCCTACCCCGGTAACAATCTCTTCCAACACCATCAGAGTCTCCTCCTATCCCGGAACCACTCACATCTAACACCAGACACGCCTCCCAACCCAGAAACTCTCTCTTCATCATCATCAGAGGCCCCTCCCAACCTGGTAACACTCTCTTCATCATCATTAGAGATCCCTCTCACCCGGTAATACTCTTAAACATCATCAGAGACTCCTCAGACCCCAATCACCTGGTAACACTCTCTTAATCATCATCAGACACTCCTCACACCCCGGTAACACTCTCTCCAACACCATCAGAGACCCCTCTCACTCCAGTAACACTCTTCATCATCATCAGAGACCCCCCATACCTCTGTAACACTGTCTTCATCATCATCAGAGACCCCTCACACCCTGGTAACACTCTCTTCATCATCATCAGAGACCCCTCACACCCTGGTAACACTCTCTTCATCATCATCAGAGACTCCTCACACTCCGGTAATACTCTCTCTAACACCATCAGAGACCCCTCTCACTCCGGTAACACTCTTCATCATCGTCAGAGACCCCCCCCCATTCCCCTGTAACACTGTCTTCATCATCATCAGAGACCCCTCACACCCTGGTAACACTCTCTTCATCATCATCAGAGACCCGTCTCAACCTGGTAACACTCTCTTCATCATCATTAGAGACTCCTCATACCCCGGTAACACTCTCTCCAACACCATCAGAGACCCCTCTCACTCCAGTAACACTCTTCATCATCATCAGAGACCCCCCCATACCTCTGTAACACTGTCTTCATCATCATCAGAGACCCCTCACACCCTGGTAACACTCTCTTCATCATCATCAGAGACCCCTCACACCCTGGTAACACTCTCTTCATCACCATCAGAGACTCCTCACACTCCGGTAATACTCTCTCCAACACCATCAGAGACCCCTCTCACTCCGGTAACACTCTTCATCATCGTCAGAGACCCCCCCCCATTCCCCTGTAACACTGTCTTCATCATCATCAGAGACCCCTCACACCCTGGTAACACTCTCTTCATCATCATCAGAGACCCCTCTCATCCTGGTAACACTCTCTTCATCATCATTAGAGACTCCTCATACCCCGGTAACACTCTCTCCAACACCATCAGAGACCCCTCTCACTCCGGTAACACTCTTCATCATCGTCAGAGACCCCCCCCCATTCCCCTGTAACACTGTCTTCATCATCATCAGAGAACTCTCGCACCTGGCAACACTGTCTTAATCATCATTAGAGACCCCTCTCACCCGGTAACACTGTTTAATCATCATCAGACACTCCTCACATCCCGGTAACACTCTCTCCAACACCATCAGAGACCCCTCTCACTCCGGTAACACTCTTCATCATCGTCAGAGACCCACCCCATACCCCTGTAACACTGTTTTCATCATCATCAGAGACCCCTCACACCCTGGTAACACTCTCTTCATCATCATCAGAGACCCCTCTCACCCCGGTAACACTGTCTTCCAACACCATCAGAGACACCTCCCATCCCAGTAACACTCTCTTCCAACACCATCAGAGACCCCTCCTACCCGGGCAACACTCTCTTCATCATCGTCAGAGACCCCTCCTACTCCGGTAACAATCTCTTCCAACACCATCAGAGTCTCCTCCTATCCCAGAACCACTCACATCTAACACCAGACACGCCTCCCAACCCAGAAACTCTCTCTTCATCATCATCAGAGACCCCAATCACCTGGTAACACTTGGTTCATCATCATCAGAGACCCCTCGCACCTGGTAACACTGTCTTAATCATCATCAGACACTCCTCACACCCCGGTAACACTCTCTCCAACACCATCAGAGACCCCTCTCACTCCGGTAACACTCTTCATCATCGTCAGAAACCCCCCCCCATTCCCCTGTAACACTGTCTTCATCATCATCAGAGACCCCTTACACCCTGGTAACACTCTCTTCATCATCATCAGAGACCCCTCCTACCCCGGTAACATCTCTTCATCATCATCAGAGACACCTCCCACCCGGTAACACTCTCTTCATCATCATCAGAGAAACTTCCCACCCGGGTAACATTCTCTTCCAACACCATCAGAGACCCCTCATACCCGGGCAACACTTCCTTCATCATCGTCAGAGACCCCTCACACCCCGGTAACAATCTCTTCCAACACCATCAGAGTCTCCTCCTATCCCGAAAACACTCTCATCTAACATCAGACACGCCTCCCAACCCAGAAACTCTCACTTCATCATCATCACAGACCCTCCCAACCTGGTAACACTCTCTTCCAACACCATCAGAGACCCCTCATACCCAGGTAACACTCTCATCATAATCATCAGAGACTCCTCCCACCCTGGTAACACTCTCTTCATCATCTTCAGAGACCCCTCCCACCCTGGTAACACTCTCTTCATCATCTTCAGAGACCCCTCCCACCCTGGTAACACTCTCTTCATTATCATCATCAGAGACCCCTCTCACCCCGGTAACACTCTCTTCCAACACCATCAGAGACCCCTCCTATCCGGGCAACACTCTCTTCATCATCATCAGAGACCGCTCTCACCCGGTAACACTGTCTTAATCATCATCAGAGACTCCTCACACCCCGGTAACACCCTCTCCAACACCATCAGAGACCCCTCTCACTCCAGTAACACACTTCATCATCATCAGAGACCCCCCCCCATACCCCTGTAACACTGTCTTCATCATCATCAGAGAACACTCACACCCTGGTAACACTCTGTTCATCATCATCAGAGACCCCTCCTACCCCGGTAACAATCTCATAATCATCGTCAGAGATCAGTCCCACCCCAGTAACACTCTCCTCATCATCGTCAGAGACCAGTCCCACCCCAGTAACACTCTCCTCATCATCGTCAGAGACCAGTCCCATCCTGGCAACACTGTCTTAATCATCATCAGAGACCCCTCTCACCCCGGTAACACTCTCTTCACCATCATCAGAGACCCCTCACACCCCGGTAACAATCTCTTCCAACACCATCAGAGTCTCCTTCTACCCCGGAAACACTCTCATCTAACATCAGACAAGCCTCCCAACCCAGAAACCCTCTCTTTATCATCATCAGAGACACCTCCCACCCCAGTAACACTCTCTTCCAACACCATCAGAGACACCTCTCACCCCGGTAACGCTCTCTTCATCATCATCAGTGACCCCTCCCACCCCGGTAACACTCGCTTCCAACACCATCAGAGACTCCTCCTACCTCGGTAACAATCTCTTCATCGTCATCAGAGACCAATCCCACCCCAGTAACACTCGCTTTCAACACTATCAGAGACCCCTCACACCCCGGTAACACTCTCTTCATCATCATCAGAGACCCCTCACACCCCGGTAACACTGTCTTAATCATCATCAGAGATCCCTCCTACCCTGGTAACACTCTCATCTAACAACATCAGAGACCCCTCCCACCCAGATAACAATCTCTTCCAACACCATCAGAGACCCCTCACACCCCGGTAACACTGTCTTAATCATCATCAGAGACCCCTCACACCCCGGTAACACTGTCTTAATCATCATCAGAGACCCCTCACACCCCGGTAACACTCTCTTCATCATCATCTGAGACCCCTCCCACCAAGGTAACACTCTCTTCATCATCATCGTAGACCCATCCTACCCTGGTAACAATCTCTTTCAAATTCATCAGAGACCCCTCCCACCCCAGTAACACTCTCTTCATCATCATCAGAGACCGCTCCCAACCTGCTAACACTGTCTTCATCATCATCTGAGACCCCTCCCACCAAGGTAACACTCTCTTCATCATCATCGTAGACCCATCCTACCCTGGTAACAATCTCTTTCAAATTCATCAGAGTACCCTCCCACCCCAGTTACACTCTCTTCATCATCATCAGAGACCCCTCCCACCCCGGTAACACTCTCTTCATCATCATCAGAGACCCCTCCCACCCCGGTAACACTCTCTTCCTACACCATCAGAGACCCCTCCCACCCCGGTAACACTCTCTTAAGCACTTGTACCAACAAGTTGAAGAACAGCTTCTTCCCTGCTGTTATTAGATTGCTGAATGGACCTCACTCTAATTCCAAACCAAATATTGATCATCGAACCCGAGTGTCTCTGCAGAAGGAGCACGTGGTGTCTACCGATACCCTTAAGCTGTTCAGGGAGCGGTGGGCACCGCAGGGAGTGGTGTTTTATTTCCCCCTCCAACTCTATTTTGATTTAATCCCTGCCTTCGCCTTCACTTGTTTGATGTGAAGGGCACTGCTTGTCACTGGCCATGTGGGTTTTTTCTTTCTTCCTGGTGGTGGGAAGTGAATAAAGATTTATACACCTGTTGTCTTTCACTGCACACACACATCATGGGTCCTGGGGAAAATATAAGCACTACTGCTGTTAGGTGGTAGTGTGGAGGTACAAAAAACCAAATATTGATCTTGCTTTTGTGCACCTCCTGTGCAGCTGTAACCTTGTATGCCTCACTGTCTAATAACCCTATGATCTGTATGTCCTTCTATGTTATGACCTGTCTGTGCTGCTTGAAAAACAAATCCTTTCACTGTACTTAGGTACATGTGACAAAAATAATCAAATCAAATGAAAATCTTGTTAGCTTTCTGCATGGTCTGTTCCCTCTGGCTCACCTTGGTCCACTCGTCCTTCACTCCTGACACCACCTTGTTCCCTGGCCAACTTCTCTGTCTCGGGTTTGCTGCAGAAGCAGCAGAAGCAGGAAGAACAGCACCTCATTATCTACCTGTTAACTCTACAACCTTCTGGATTCAATATTGCGGTTCAACAACTTTGGATCCTGAGGCACCTTTTCCCATGTCCTTAGCCCAGCATTCTTATCACATGCACTGCTATTACACCCATCCCATTGTCAGTCATTGATTGTCCCCATTAGCAGCTATTCACTCTCCTAGGCTGACTGTTTTTCCTTCCTTTGTCTGTCCAACTGATCTTATCTCTCTTTGACCTCTATCTCCACCTATTATTTACTCCTTACCAACTCCCCCATCATAACTTCTGCACAAAAAACAATTTTTACCTAGCTACCATCAGTTCTGAAGAAGGACCCGATATGTTAACTTTGATTTCTCTCCACACGTGCTCCAGACCTGCCCAGATTTTCCAGCAAATTCTGTTTTAGATTAGATTAGATTACTTACAGTGTGGAAACAGGCCCTTCGGCCCAACAAGCCCACACCGACCCGCCGAAGCGTAACCCACCCTGACCCATTCCCCTACATTTACCCCTTCACCGAACACTACGGGCAATTTAGCCTGGCCAATTCACCTAACCTGCACATTTTTGGACTGTGGGAGGAAACCAGAGCACCCAGAGAAAACTCACGCAGACACGGGGAGAATGTTCAAACTCCACACAGGCAGTTGCTTGAGACGGGAATTGAACCTGGGTCTCTGGTGCTGTGAGACAGCAGTGCTAACCACTGTGCCACCGTGCCACCCAGAATTCTTGTTTCTGACTTCCAGCGTCCACAGTTTTTTCCTTTTTTTATCAGGAGTTGGGACGTCATGTTGAGGTTGTAGAGGACATTGGTGTGGTCACTTTTGAAGTTTTGTGCACAGTTCAAGTCACACTGCTAAAAGAAGGATAAACCACCAGGTCATCAACTCCCTCTTGTGTTACTGTTGATTCTTTTGATAGTCACCTGAAATTGTTGTCCTGGTTCTCGATGTTTGCATTAATTGGAACAGTTCACCTCTCGCTTTCGAGGTCAAGATTCCATGGTTTTAAATATCCCTGTCAAATAGAATCTCCGAGGAGAAAGTGAGGACTGCAGATGCTGGAGATCAGAGCTGAAAAATGTGTTGCTGGAAAAGTGCAGCAGGTCAGGCAGCATCCAAGGAACAGGAGAATCGACGTTTCGGGCATAATCCCCTCTTCAGGAATGAGGAAGGTATGCCAAACAGGCTAAGATAAAAAGGTAGGGAGGAGGGACTTGGGGGAGGGGCGTTGGGAATGCGATAGGTGGGAGGAGGTTAATGTGAGGGTGATAGGCCGGTGAGGGTGATAGGCCGGAGAGGGGGTGGGGTCCGAAGAAGATTGCAGGTTAAGAAGGCGGTGCTGAGTCCGAGGGTTGGGACTGAGATAAGGTGGGGGGAGGGGAAATGAGGAAGCTGGAGAAATCTGCATTCATCCCTTGTAGTTGGAGGGTTCCTAGGCGGAAGATGAGGCGCTCTTCCTCCAGGCGTCGTGTTGCCATGGTCTGGCGATGGAGGAGGCCAAGGACCTGCTTGTCCTTGGCGGAGTGGGAGGGGGAGTTAAAGTGTTCAGCCATGGGGCGGTTGGGTTGGTTGGTGCTTGTTGGTCTGAACATAGTCCCGCGTCCATTCAGGGTCAGTAGGTTCCGTAGACAGGTGCTGAGGAAGGAGATGTGGCTGAGGTAGCGAGTCTGTTTGAGGACGTGGCTGAAGAGCTTCAGGGCAGAGGAGATGACCCCCAAGTCCCTCCTCCCTACCTTTTTATCTTAGCTGAAAATGTGTTGCTGGAAAAGCGCAGCAGGTCAGGCAGCATCCAGGGAACAGGAGAATCGACGTTTCGGGCATAAGCTCTTCTTCAGGAATCCTTTTTATCTTAGCCTGTTTGGCATACCTTCCTCATTCCTGAAGAAGTGTTATGCCCGAAACGTCGATTCTCCTGCTCCTTGGATGCTGTCTGACCTGCTGCGCTTTTCCAGCAACACATTTTTCAGCTCTGATCTCCAGCATCTGCAGTCCTCACTTTCTCCTAGTTGATTTTAACCTACTGTGAATCGTCTTGCAAGGATGCCTTCCTTGAAGAAGTTTTCTTCCTCCCTCTACAAGGATTTCAGTGAGTCCTTCCTCACTGCACCCCCAAGACATCTCCTCTGCCCTGAAGCTCTTCAACCACGTCCTCAAACAGACTCGCTACCACAGCCCATCTCCTTCCTCAGCATCTGTCTACAGGATCGACTGACCCCGCATGGACTCCAGACTGTGTTCAGACCAACAACTCCACCGCATCTCCTCCACTTCCTGCTCCTCCGCCCTTTGACCCCGCCCCTCCAATCGCCACCAGGACAGAACCCCACTGGTCCTCACCTACCACCCCACCAACCTCCAGAGGCATCGTATCATCCTTCGTCATTTCCGCCACCTCCAAACAGACCCCACCACCAGGGATATATTTCCCTCCCCTCCCCTATCAGCATTCCGGAAAGACCACTCCCTCCGCAACTCCCTCGTCAGGTCCACACCCCCCACCAACCCAACCTCCTCTCCCAGCACCTTCCCCTGCAACCGCAAGAAATGCAAAACTTGCACCCACACCGCCCCCCTCACCTCCATCCAAGGCCCCAAGGGATCCTTCCATATCCGTCACAAATTCACCTGCACCTCCACACACATCATGTACTGCATCCGCTGCACCCGATGTGGCCTCCTCTACATTGGGGAGACAGGCCGCCTACTTGCGGAACGTTTCAGAGAACACCTCTGGGATACCAGCACCAACCAACCCAACCACCCCGTGACTGAACACTTTAACTCCCCCTCCCACTCCGCCAAGGACATGCAGGTCCTTGGACTCCTCCATCGCCAGACCATGGCAACACGACGCCTGGAGGAAGAGCGCCTCATCTTCCGCCTAGGAACCCTCCAACTACAAGGGATGAATGCAGATTTCTCCAGCTTCCTCATTTCCCCTCCCCCCACCTTACCTGAGTCCCAACCCTCGGACTCAGCACCGCCTTCTTGACCTGCAATCTTCTTCCCGACCTCTCCGCCCCCATCCCCTCTCCAGCCTATCACCTGCACCTTAACCTCCTTCCACCTATTACATTCCCAACGCCCCTTCCCCAAGTCCCTCCTCCCTACCTTTTATCTTAGCCTGCTTGGCACACCTTCCTCATTTCTGAAGAAGGGCTCATGCCCAAAACGTCGATTCTCCTGCTCCTTGGATGCTGTCTGACCTGCTGAGCTTTTCCAGCAAGACATTTTTCAGCTCGAATGGAATCTCCTCTTAGCCATCCCAACATCTGTCTATCCATGTAACAGAAGTCCATCATTCCGGGAGCCATTCCCTTAAAGCTTTGTGTCACCCTCTCCAAATCCCATTGTATTTTATTTCCTCCATAACATTTTCTCCTTCGTATATTCCCCCCTACTGTAGTACTCAGAAAGTTGCACTGATCGGCCCTAGGCAAGGTTGATGGATATGAAGCCTCCTTCATTGTTCTCTGACTATGTCACTGAGGTTATGGCGAAATGAGAGTTTAGATTAGAGTGGTGCTGGAAAAGCACAGCAATTCAGGCAGCATGTGAGAAGCAGGAAAATCGACGTTTCGGGCAAAAGCTCTTCATCAGGAATAGAGCTCTATTCTATAGAGCACCTTAATAGATGGGGGACCAGCATTCTGGCAGGCAGGTTTGCCACTGCAACACAGCTGCGTTTAAACTAAATAGCGGCGGGGAGGGGACAAACTGGAAGTTTAAGAAGGAAATTGCAGGGAAAGTTAGAACAAGAGAAGTCAAGAAAGACAACGGTATCAATGGAGCAGAAATCTCAAAAAGGGATCATGCCATAAGGTTGAGTGAAATAGGGATTGATAGGAAGGTTGAGGGCAGTAACAAATTAAAAATACTATATATGAATGCACGAAGCATTAGAAATAAGATGGATGAGCTTGAGGCTCATTTGGAAATTGGCAGTTACGATGTTGTGGGGATAACGGAGACGTGGCTTCAAATGGACAGGGCCTGGGAAATGAATATTCAAGGCTATACGTGCTATCGTAAGGACAGACTGACGGGCAGAGGGGGTGGGATGGCCCTGTTGGTAAGGAATGATATTCAGTCCCTTGTGCGGGAGGACCTACACCAGCAACCATCCCAACACACACAAACAAAGCTGTATCAGAACACTATTCCAACGGGC
The DNA here is from genome assembly GCF_037043375.1 of Chiloscyllium plagiosum. Taxonomy (NCBI): domain Eukaryota; kingdom Metazoa; phylum Chordata; class Chondrichthyes; order Orectolobiformes; family Hemiscylliidae; genus Chiloscyllium; species Chiloscyllium plagiosum. Next base: position 553,695 of record NW_028270315.1, on the reverse strand, counting down.
CACCACACACTGCAGCACAGACGAACTTTGGAAAACAGAGGAGAACCACCTATACTATGTATTCAAGAAGAACGGATACTCAATAAATACAGTGCGCAGATTCCTCAAGAACAAACCACGACAAGCAGACCAAACATAGCCAGAAACCCTAACCACCTTACCATACATCAAAGAAGTTTCAGAAATGACAGCCAGACTACTAAGACCCCTTGGAATCCTAGTAGCACACAAACCTACCAACATTCTCAAACAAAAACTAACAAACTTAAAAGACCCAGTACAACCCATGGACAAAACCAACATCATCTACAAAATTCCATGCAAGGACTGCCACAAACACTACGTAGGACAAACAGGAAGAAAGTTAGCCACCAGGATACATGAACACCAGCTAGCCACAAAAAGACATGACCCTCTCTCCCTCGTAGCCCTATACACAGATGAAAAAAACCACCATTTCGACTGGGACCACACATCTATCCTGGGACAGGCTAAGCAAAGACATGCCAGAGAATTCCTAGAGGCCTGGCACTCCAACCACAACGCCATAAACAAGCACATACATCTAGATGCCATCTATCAACCCCTCAGAAAACGAACAGGAAATGACATTATCACAAACTCCAGGAACCTCTTCCAGGAGGAAGATATAAATAGAAAGCAGGAGACATCAGCTTCGCTTCACTTGGAGGTCGCCACTGATGATGTTACCTAACCAGGTAATGAAACGTCTGGATATCAAACCTACAGCTAAGCGAGCAAACCTACACCCTTTCTACAGGTATATCAGGAATAAAAGAATGACGAGAGTAAGATTAGGGGCAATCAAGCAGAGTAGTGGGAAGTTGTGCGTGGAGTCAGAGGAGATAGGGGAAGCGCTAAATGACTACTTTTCACCAGAATTCACATGAGAAAAAGACAATATGGTCAAGGAGAATACTGAGATACAGGCTACTAGACTAGACGGGATTGAGGTTCATAAGCAGGAAGCGTTAGCAATTCTGGAAAGTGTAAAAATAGATGGCTGCATGGGATTCATCCTATGATTCTCTGGGAAGCCAGGGAGGAGATTGCTGAGCCTTTGGCTTTGATCTTTATGTTGTCATTGTCTACAGGAATAGTGCCAGAAGACTGGAGGGTAGCAAATGTTGTCCCCTTGTTCACGAAGGGGAGTTGAGAAAACCCTGGAAATTATAGACCTGTGAGTCTTATTTCAGTTGTGGATGAAGTGTTATAACAGATAGGATTTATAATCATCTGGAAAGGAATATGTTCATTAGGGATCGTCAACACGGATTGTGAAGGGTAGGTTCTGCCTCACGAATCTTATTGAGTTCTTTGTGAAGGTGACCAAACAGATGGATGAGGGTAAAGCGGTTGATGTGGTGTATATGGATTTCAGTAAGGCATTTGATAGGGTTCCCCATGGTAGGCTACTGCACAAAATACAGAGGCATGGGATTGAGGGTGATTTAGTGGCTTGGATCACAAATTGGCTCGCTGAAAAAAGACAGAAGGTGATGGTTGATGGGAAATGTTCATCCTTGGAGTTCAGGTGCACATGGGGTTCCGCAAGGATCTGTTTTGGGCCCACGGTTGTTTGTCATTTTTATAAATGACCTGGATGTGGGCATAGAAGGATGGGTTAGTAAATTTGCAGATGACACTAAGCTCAGTAGAGTTGTGGATAGCGACGAAAGATGTTGTAGGTTACAGAGAGACATCGATAAGCTGGGCAGAGTTGGAGTTTAATGTAGAAAAGTAAGAGGAGATTCACTTTGGAAGGAATAACAGGAATGCAGAATTTAGCATTAGCAGGAATACTGGGCTAATGGTAAGATTCTTGATAGTGTAAATGAGCAGAGAGATCTCGGAGTCCAGGTAAATAGATCCCTGAAAATTGCCACCCAGGTGGATAGGGTTGTTAAGGATGGAAATGTGTTGCTGGAAAAGCGCAGCAGGTCAGGCAGCATCTAGGGAACAGGAGAATTGACGTTTCGGGCATTAGCCCTTCTTCAGGAATGAGGTAAGGAGGCATACAGTGTGTTAGCTTTTATTGGTAGAGGGATTGAGTTTTGGAGCCACAAGGTCATGCTGCAGCTGTACAAAACTCTGGTATGGCCGCACCTGGAGTAATGTGGACAGTTCTGGACACCGCATTATAGGAAGGATGTGGAAGCTTTGGAAAGGGTTCAGAGGAGATTTACTAGGATGTTGCCTGCTATGGAGGCAAAGTCTTACGAGGAAAGGCTGAAGGAAATGAGGCTGTTTTAGTTAGAGAGAAGAAGGTTGAGAGGTGACTTCATTGAGACATATAAGATAATCAGAGAGTTACATAGGCAGGATAGTGAGAGCCTTTTTCGTCAGATGGTGATGGCTAGCATGAGGGGACACAGTATTAAATTGAGGGGTGATAGATATAGGTCAGATGTCAGAGAGTGGTAGGGATGTGGAATGCACTGCCTGCAATAGTAGTAGACTCGCCAACTTTAAGAGCATTTAAATGGTCATTGGACAGGCAGTTGGACGAGAATAGAATAGTGTAGGTGAGATGAGCTTCAGATTGGTTCCATAGGTCGGTGCAACATCGAAGGCCGAAGGGCCTGTACTGAGCTGCAATGTTCTATGCTTTCTAAAGGTCTTTGTTGAATCTCTGCTTAGCTTTTTAACTTTATTTCTTTCTTTTACTACATTGTATCTAATTTTCTTCTACCTAGATATCTTTGTACCTAAGATGGCTTAATGTATGGCGATTTTGTACACTTTTCATTGTACTTCTGTACTTGAGTACATGTGACAATAAAATCTAAATCTAAATCTAAATTGTTGCATCTCATTGATGGTAAATACTACTACTGTTAAGTGTTGGTGGTGCAGCTGTCATGGATTTAGTGCCAATCAATTGGGCTCCTTTGGTCTGGATGGTGTCAAGCTTCTTGAGCATTGTCTGAAACAAACACAGAAATTGCTGGAAAGATTCAGCAGCTCAGGCAGCATCTGTGCAGAGAAAGAGTCAAAACGTGTGGCGCTGGAAAAGCACAGCCGGTCAGGCAGCTTCCAAGGAGCAGGAGAGTCAACATTTCGAGCATTAACTCTTCATCAGCATCAGAATAGTTCCATGTGAGTTGCACCATCAGAAATGTTAGCTCAATATATTCAAACTGTAAAACCTCCAAAGCTCCAACCGTCTGTCAAAAAAATTTAGATCCAATCCATAAGTTATCACGCTTACCTGAGTGTGTTTCATCATCTTTGAACCCCACTCCTTCAACCACAACAAGGACAGAACCCCGCAGTCCTCACCTTCCGCTTCACCAGCATCATCCTCTGCCATTTCCGCCACCTACAAATGGACCCCACCGTCAGAGATATATTTCTTTCCCAGCATCTTCAGTCTTCACTTTCTCCTCCCTTTCTGTGCAGAACAAGCAGAGTTAACATTTTGGGTCAAGTGACACATAAGAGTCATAGAGGAGAAAGTGAGGACTGCAGATGCTGGAGATCAGAGTTGAAAGTGTGGTGCTAGAAAAGCACAAAAGCACAGCAGGTCAGGCAGCATCCGAACAGCAGGAGAATAGACATTTTGGGCATAAGCCCTTCATCAGGAATGAGGCTTGTAGGCCAAGGGGGCTGAGAGATAAATGGGAGCAAAGTGGGGCTGGGGGGAAGGTAGTTAGGAACGCGATAGTAAGATGAAGTTGGGGTGAAGGTGATAGATCAGAGAAGAGGGTGGAGCAGATAGGTGGGAAGGAAGATGGACAGGTAGGACAGCTCAAGAGGGCGGTGCCGAGTTGGAAAGTTGTATCTGGGATAAAGTGAGGGGAGGGAAATTAGGAAACTGGTGAAATCCACATTGATGCCGTGTGGTTGGAGGGTCCCAAGACAGAAGATGAGGCGTTCTTCCTCCAAACATCGGATGGTCAGGGTTTGGCTGCATGTATTTGGGGGAGTGGGAGGGGGAGTTAAAGTGTTCGACCACAGGGCAGTGGGATTGCTTTGTGCGGGTGTCCCAGAGATGTTCTCTGAAGTGTTCTGCGAGTAGGCATCCTGTCTCCCCAATGTAGAGAATACCACACCGAGAGCAATGGATACAGTAGATGACGTGTGGAAGTACAGGTAAATCTCTGATGGATGTGGAAGACTCTTTTGGGGCCTTGGACGGAGGTGAGGGGGGAGAAGTGGGTGCAGGATTTGCAATTCTTGTGGTGGCAGGGGAAGGTGCCGGGGGGGGGGGGGGGGGGGGATAATAGGTTGGTGGAGGACATGGACCTGACAAGAAACTCGTGGAGGGAATGGTCTTTGTGGAAAGTAGATAGGGGAGGGGAAAGAAATATATCTCTGACAGGGGGGTCCATTTGTAGGTGGCGGAAATGGCAGAGGATGATGCTGGTGAAGCGGAAGGTGAGGACCACGGGGTACTGTCCTTGTTGTGGTTGGAGGAGTGGAGTTCAAAGATGATGACACACACTCAGGTAAGCGTGATAACTTATGGATTGAATCTAAATTTTTTTGACAGATGGGTTGGAGCTTTGGAGATTTTACAGTTTGAATATATTGAGCTAACATTTCTGATGGTGCAACTCACATGGAACTATTCATTTTAATAGCTTACTGTTAGTACTCCAATCAACTTTAGGATCCAGACCTGTACAGGGAAGGATGCACTTTGCTATTGACAGACAGTGGAACAGATTGGTGATCTGTCTGGTTTCACTTGAACTGGCCAACACATCCTGATGAAGGGCTTATGCCCAAAACATCAATTCTCCTGCTCCTCGGATGCTGCCTGACCTGCTGTGCTTTTCCAGCATCACAGTCTCAACAGACACACACTGCTGTTCAGTTTCCATTGGGCACCACGGGGATCAGACTCCCCAGTCAAGACAGATTAGTGCTGTCTTTGAATGAGTTCCCAATCAACCTCTCGTTTCTTTTTATTCCTAAAACTTATTCAGGGTTTCCTGACGATGTTCTGTGTTCTATGAGAAAGTGAGGACTGCAGATGCTGGAGATCAGAGTCGAGAGTGTGGTGCTGGAAAAGCACAGCCGGTCAGGCAGCATCCAAGGAGCAGGAGAATCAACATTTCGGACACAAAGGGCTTATGCCTAAATGCCGATTCTCCTGCTCCTTGGATGCTGCCTGACCGGCTGTGCTTTTCCAGCACCACCCTCTTTGACTCCGATGCTCTGTGTCCAGAAATCAGAGTTTTTGAAAGATAGTTTAGTCAGTTCACCATGTGAGAGAGTTGAATTCTTATTTTTCATTTTTTAATAGTTTCTGCTGGGTTTCTCAAAAAAGATGTGTTTATTTCTTTCCTACTGGATTGTGCAGAGATTTTTCATCAATTAAATAGTTTTGAAATATTCAAGTCTATTAAGATGCTGGAAATACAGAAATTACACACAATAAAGCTGTCAGCTTCCTGCTGAAGGGCATTTGCCTGAAACGTCGATTTTCCTGCTCCTCGGATGCTGACTGGCCTGTTGTGCTTTGCCAGCACCACTCTAATCTAAACTCTGGTTTCCAGCATCTGCAGTCCTCACTTTTGCCTAGCTGGAATATGTGCTCAGTTCGCTGGAGTGATACTTGACCAGGTGACTGTTTTGCCAAATACATCACAGAGAGTCTGCAGTTTGGAGCTTTATTCATGAAAGTCATATTACTTTTGATCATGTTATTAGCTTATATCTTTAAGTTACTGGACAGCCCTGGGTTGGTGTAAACATGCAGCAATCAGATGTGTGAAATGTTTTGTGGTATTTTATGTTGGAATGTCAGACCTGATCTGCCGAATGTTTTTGTTTTCAATGAATAAGCTTCACACTTCCTTGCATGGACTTCTCAGTGTTTAAACTAATCACATTGGTGTTGCATTGGTAATGTCTCCAGTTTCTTCAATGTTGCTTTTAAATGATTGTTGTAAAAGAAGCAGCTCACTCATCTACATACAGGTTAACATCAAAGAAACTGGTTGAGATAATGCCACTTTGGATACAGTCAGGACATTGCACCAACATACTGTTTGAAGTTGTGTTTCGAGTCCTGGAGAGGTACAGCACGGAAACAGATCCTTCGGTCCAACCCGTCCATGCTGACCAGATACCCCAACCCAATATAGTCCCACCTGCCAGCACTTGGCCCATATCCCTCCAAACCCTTCCTATTCATATACCCATTCAGGTGCCTTTTAAATGTGGCAATTGTACTAGCCTCCACCACTTCCTCTGGCAGCCCGGCTTCCAAATAAACCTGCCAGACTATAACTTGGTGTTGTGTGATTTTTAACTTTGTACACAACACCAAGTTATAGACCAACAGGTTTATTTGGAAGCACGAGTTTTCAGAGTGCTGCTCCTTCATTACACTGGCATGTTGAAATCAAGTTGTGCTTGTTCGGCTTGGCTTTTAGCTTCCAATTTGCTAATATGAAACAACCTAAACCATTGCAAATCAGCCAGAAGAACAGAACGTAATTGTTCCTTTTCTCTCCTGGAATGGATTCCTTGGTTGATATTTGAATGATCAGTAACAGATAATGTCACAGCCGTATAGGTGAAAACAGATTCTTAGAAAAGAACAAGTAATTTTAATTAGGGTTTCCAGTTATCTGTGAGAAAGCCCATCTAAAATCAGCAAACAAAAATTATACTGAACTTCATAGTTCCGTTATTACACACCAGTACCTTTCTTGTCCACTTCAATGTTTTGATATGGTAAACAGCTTCCAAACTTGTTAATACCACGTGCTGCAAGACTGGAAACAATGTTGCAGGTTTCCTAATCGGGGCAGGAAGGTATAAAATACAAAAGAACACAGATTTTGACAACTGGCTGCCATTGCTTTCCATTACTTCTTAAACTAGCGGCATTGTCGGTGTAGTGGTTATGATGTGGAGGTGCTGGTGCTGGACAAAGTTAAAAATCACACAACACCAGGTTATTTTTAGATTAGATTACTTACGGTGTGGAAACAAGCCCTTTGGCCCAACAAGTCCACACCAACCCGCCAAAGTGCAACCCACCCAGACCCATTCCCCACTTCACTTAATACTACAGGGAACTTGGCATGGCTAATTCATCTAACCTGCACACTTTTTGGACTGTGGGGGGAAACCAGAGCACCCAGAGGAAACGCCACACAGACATGGGGAGAATGTGCAAACTCCACACAGACAGTCATCTGAGGTGGGACTTGAACCCAGGTCTCTGGCGGTGTGAGGCAGCAGTGCTAACCACTGAGCCACCGTGCCACCAGTTATAGTCCCAACAGGTTTATTTGAAGCACTAGCTTTCAGAGTACTGCTCCTTCATCAGGTAACTAGTAGCACTACTGCCTGACAGCACCAGGGACCCAAGCTCATTTTCAGCCTTGGGCTAGTGTGGAGTTTGCATGTTCTCCCCATGTCTGAGTGCGTTTCTGGTGGTTGCTTGGGATTCCCCCCATAGTTCAGGGGCATGCAGGTTGGGTGAATACGCTGTACTAAATTCCCCTGCAGTGTGCAGGTTAGAGTGATTAACCATAACAAATGTGGAGTTGGACGGAAAAGGAGCATTTTTTTGGAGAGTCAAAGCACGCCAGTGCTGTCTGACCCACTCTGACCTCCAGCATTTGTTGTTTTCAGTACACATTCCAGCTTTTGCATTAATTTGCTCTTTCCAGTTAGCCTACTGTTGCTCGTTAGGGATTCAATGCTGTTCCGCAAAAGTTGCTTTCCTCAATTTCAATGCATTGTGTCATGTATGCACTTATTCAGATTCAGATTCTGTTATTTCAAATTTTCTCCTATCTCAGACTTTGTCCCCTGTTGATTCCCATGCAATAGCAGACACATTTATGTTGCCATGGACTTTAGCACAGCCTTCAGAAGGTTCCGCATGGAAGATGGTTAAGTCGGGTTAGATCACAAGGAATTCAGGGAGGGCTAGCCAGTTAGATACAAAATTGTCTTGACAGTGGGAGAAAGAGAATGGTGGTAGAGAGTTGTTCCAACTGGAGGCCTGTGACCAGCGGTGTGCTGCAAAGATCGGTGCTGGGTCCACTGTTGTTCATTATTTATATAAATTATTTGGATAAAAATAAAGGAGGCACGATTGGTAAGTTTGCGGGTGACAGCAAAATTGGAGTATAGTGGACAGTGAAGATATTTATCTAAGAGTACAACAGGTTCTTATTCAACTGGGCCAGTGGGCTGAGGAATGGCAGATGGAATTTAATTCAGATAAATGCGAGGTATTGCATTGTGGTAAGACAACCAGGGCAGGACTTACACAGTTAATGGAAGGGCTCTTGGGAAGTGTTCTCAAACAGGGAGACCAAAGGGTCTGGGTACATAATTGTTTGAAAGTGGCATCAGGGAGACAGGGTGGTGCATTTGGTATACTTGTGTTCATCGGTGAGAGCATTGAGTACAGGAGTTGGGAAGTCATGTTTGGTGAGGCCACATTTGGAATACTATTTACAATTCTGGTCACCTTGCAATAGGAAGGATGTTATTAAATTGGAAAGGGTGCAAAACAGATTTGCAAAGGTGCTACCGAGACTGGAGTGTTTGAGTTATAAGGAGAGGCTGAATCGGCAGAGATGTAGGGGTGACATGGTCGAGGTTTATAAAATCATGAGGGGCAATAGGTAAAGGGTGTATGTATATTGAGCAAACTGCTAGAGGAAGTAATACAGGTGAGTACAATTACAACATTTAGAAGGAATTTCGACAGCTACATAGTTAGCATAGGCTTAGAGGAATATGGGCCAACTACAGGCAAATGGGACCAGTTTCTTTGTGAGTGGGAGATCATGCCTCACAGATTTGATGAAGTGACCAGCAAGGTTGAAGAGGGCAGGGCAGTGAACATAGTCTATATGTATTACAGTAAGGCCTTTGATAAGGTTCCACATGGTAGGCTGCCCTTGAAGGCTAGATTACATGGAATCCAAGGTGAGCTGGCAAATTGGATACAAAATTGGCTTGATAATAGGACGCAGAGGGTAATAGTGGAAGGATGCTTGTCAGACTGGAGGCTTGTGAGTAGTGGAGTACCTCAGGGGTCAGTGTTGGGTCCATTGCTGTTTGTTACCTATATCAATGATTTGGATGAGAATGTCCAAGGCATTCATTAATTTGCTGTTGGCACTAAACTAGGCAGCATTGTGGACAGTTAGGAAGATTATCAGAAATTGCAGCAAGACCTTGACCAGCTGGGGAGTTTATGGAGTTTAGTATGGATAAGTGTGTGGTCTTGCATTTTGGAAAGTCAAATCAAGGTAGGAATTTCACGGTGAATGGTAGGGCCTTAAGGAGTGTCATGGAACAGAGGGACCTTGGAGTTCAGGTTCACAGTTCTCTGAAAGTGGTGTCCCAGATAGACAGGGCAATGATGAAGGCTTTTGGTAGACTGGGTCTTATCAGTCAGGTCATTGAGTATAGAAGTTGGGAAGTTATGTTGCTGTTATCCAGGATGTTGGTGAGACCACGCTTGGAGTATTGCATTCAGTTTTGGTCACCTTGTTGTAGGAAGGACGTCACTAATCTAGAAAGAACGCAGAAGAAATTTACAACGATATTGTCTGGACTCCATGGTCTGAGTTTTAGGGAGAGGTTGAACAAGCTAGAATGTGTTTTTTTTTAGCATAGGAGACTGAGGGGGAACTTTTTAGAGGTGTATAAGATTATGAGAGGCATGGACAGGGTAAATGCACTAAGTCTTTTTCCCAGGGTTGGAGAATGGAGGACAAGATGGCATAAAAGGGAACCTGAGAGGCAACTTTCTTACACAGAGGGTGATATGCATATGGAATGAGCTGCCAGCAGAAGTGGTGGAGGCATAAACATTAATAACATTTAAAAGGCATTTAGACAAATACATGGATAGGAAAGGATTAGAAGGATATGAGCCAAGTGCAGGGAAATGGGGTTATGGAGGTCAGACATTTTGGTCAGCATAGACCAATTTGGGCCAAAAGACATGTCTCCGTGCTGTAGGACTCTATGACTCAAGTTCATTTTAAGAAACCTGGTCAGCATGGACAAGGTGGGCCGAAGGGTCTGTTTCCATGTTATGTGACTCTACGTCTCAAGGCACACTGACGTTGCCATCCAGGAAAGTGCTGTCTCCAAAGACCACCAATGACTGCACGTTGTTCAGCACCTTTCCCGAATCCTCAGGTACTGGAGTAGTGCATGTCCAAAGACAGCAAGACCTGAACGATAGCCCTAGATTTGTGATGACAAGTGACAAGTAGCATTTGTCCCACACATGTGCCAGGCCATGACCATCTTAGAACAAGAGACAATATGTGACCTTTGGCATTTGATGGTTGCATCATTAAAGGGGGTGAAAGTAAAGACTGCAGATGCTGGAGATTAGAGTCGAAGAATGTGGTGCTGGAAAAGCTGATCAGGCAGCATTCAGGGAGTAAGAGAATCAATGTTTTGAGCATAAGCTGATGAAGATTCTCCTGCTCCTTGGATGCTGCCTGACCGTCTGTGCTTTTTCAGCACCACCTTCTTTGACTCAGCATCATTGAAGCCCACCTCCCAATCACTATCCCGGGGTTACCATTTATCAGAAATGGAAGTGAACACTGCTGGCCATATAAGTACTGTGCCTCCAAGAGCAGACTCATGAGCATCTGCAACAAGTTTGAACTGGCCTCAGGATACAAGGTAACTCAAGGCAGCAGCAATGTCATATTAGCACACAGAACATAGAACAATACAGTGCAGAACAGGCCCTTTGGCTCACAATGTTGTGCTGAGAATTAATCCTAATATAAAATATAATAACTTAACCTACGCACCCCTCATTTCACTGCTATCCATGTGCATGTCCAGCAGTAGCTTAAATGTCCCCAATGACTCTGCTTCTACCACCACCGCTGGCAACGCATTCCATGCATTCACAACTCTCTGCGTTAAGAACCCTTCTCTGGCGTCCCCTCTGTACATAGAACATAGGACATTACAGCACAGAACAGGCCCTTCGGCCCTCGATGTTGCGCCGCCCTGTCATACTAATCTGAAGCCCATCCCACCTACACTATTCATGTATGTCCATATGCCTGTCCAATGACGACTTAAGTGCACTTAAAGTTGGCGAATCTACTACCGATGCAGGCAAAGCATTGCATACCCTTACTACCCTCTGAGTAAAGAAACTACCTCTGACATCTGTCTTATACCTATCTCCCCTCACTTTAAAGTTGTGTCCCCTCATGTTTGCCGTCCCCATACTTGGAAAAAGGCTTTCCCTGTCCACCCTATCTAACTCTTTGATTATTTTGTATGTCTCTATTAAGTCACCTCTCAATCTTCTCTCTAACGAGAACAGCCTCAAGGCCCTTAGCCTTTCCTCATAAGACATTCCTTCCATACCAGGCAACATCCTAGTAAATCTCTGCATCCTTTCCAAAGTTTCCATATCCTTCTTATAATGCGGTGACCAGAACTGTACACAATACTCCAAGTGTGGCCGTACCAGAGCTTTATACAGCTGCAGCAAAACCTCCTGGTTCGGAACTCAATCCCTCTATTAATAAAGGCCAAAACACTGTATGCCTTCTTAACAACCTGATGAAGGGCTTTTGCCCGAAACGTCGATTTTGCCTGTCCTCGGATTTTGCCTGTCCTCAGATGCTGCCTGAACTGCTGTCCTCTTCCAGCACCACTAATCCAGAATCTGGTTTCCAGCATCTGCAGTCATTGTTTTTACCTTCTTAACAACCCTATCAATCTGGGTGACAACTTTCAGGGATCTGTGTACATGGACACCGAGATCTCTCTGCTCATCTGCACTCCCAAGAATCTTACCATTAGCCCAGTACTTTGCATTCCGATTACTCCGTCCAGAGTGTATCACCTCACACTTGGAGAAATTGAGGACTTCAGACGCTGGAGATCAGAGCTGAAAAATGTGTTGCTAGAAAAGCGCAGCAGGTCAGGCAGCATCCAAGGAGCAGGAGAATCGACGTTTCGGGCATAAGCCCTTCTTCACCTCACACTTGTCCACATTAAACTCCATTTGCCACCTCTCAGCCCAGCTCTGTATCCTATCTATGTCTCTCTGCAACCTACTACATCCTTCGTCACTATCCACAACTCCACCGACCTTAGTGTCGTCTGCAAATTTACTAACCCACCCTTCTAAGACCTCATCCAGGTCATTTATAAAAATGATGAACAGCAGGGGACCCAACACCAACCCTTGCAAAATGCCGCTAGTAACTGGACACCAAGATGAACATGTTCCATCAACTACAACCCTCTGTTTTCTTTCAGCAAGCCAATTCCTGATCCAAACTGCTATGTCTCCCACAGTCCCATTCCTCCGCATTTTGTATTATAATAGCCTACTGTGGGGAATCTTATCGAACGCCTTGCTGAAATCCATATACACCACATCAACTGGTTTACTCTCATCTACCTGTTTGGTCACTTTGTCAAGAAAGTCAATAAGATTTGTTAGGCACAACCTACCCTTCACAAAACCGTGCTGACTATCCCTGATCAGATTATTCTTTTCTAGATGGTTATAAATTCTATCTCTTTTATAACCTTTTCCAACACTTTACCAACAACTGAAGTGAGACTCACTAGTCTGTAATTACCAGGGTTGTCTCTACTACCCTTTTTGAACAAGGGAACCACATTTGTTATCCTCCAGTCCTCAAGCACTATTCCTGTAGACAATGATGATCTGAAGATCGATGCCAAAGGCTCGGCAATCTCTTCCCTTGCTTCCCAGAGGATCCCAGGATAGATCCCATCTGGCCCAGGGGACTTGTCTATTTTCACACTCTGCAATATTTCTAATACCTCTTCCTTGTGAACCTCAATCTCTTCTAGTGTAGATGCAAGTATCTCTGTATCTTCCTCGCCAATATTTTTATTTTCTATAGTGAACACTGTTGAAAAATATTTATTTAGTGCTTCCCCTATCTCCTCCGGCTCCACACACAGTTTTTCCACTATTATCCTTGATTTGTCCTAATTTAACTCTCATCATTCTTTAATTCCTGACATACCTATGGAAAGCCTTAGGGTTTACCCTGATCCTATCCGCCAACAACTTCTCATGTCTCCTCCTGGCTCTTATGAGCTCTCTTTTTTGGTCTTTCCTGATTTCCTTGTAACCTTCAAGCGCCCTGACTAAGTTTTCACATTTTGTCCTAACATAAGCCTTCTTCTTCTTGACCAGGGATTCCACTTCCTTAGTAAACCACGGCTCACGCGTTCTATGTCTTCCTCTCTGCCTGACAGGTACATACTTATTTAGGACACACAGGTTAGAGGAGGACACCCGAGTAGTGTCTCGGGTAATGCAATCACACAAATATAAACTGTTCTACTTACCCTTCCCAGAAGTCATTTGCTCGCTCCTCCCTCGCTGGCCTGAAGGTAAGAAGTTTAAATATATTTACTGGCCTTCCCGACAATCACCTGCACCAATTGTGTGCAGTTTTGGTCGCCATACTATAGGAAGGATGTGGAGGCATTGGAACGGGTGCAGAGGAGGTTTACCAGGATGTTGCCTGGCATGGTAGAAAGATCGTATGAAGAAAGGCTGAGGCACTTGGGGCTGTTTTCATTGGAGAAAAGAAGGTTTAGGGGTGACTTGATAGAGGTGTATAAGATGATTAGGGGTTTAGATAGGGTCAACAGTGAGAATCTTTTTCCACGTATGGAGTCAACTATTACAAGGGGGCATAGCTTTAAATTAAGGGGGGGGGGGTAGGTATAGGACAGATGTTAGGGGTAGGTTCTTTACTCAGCGAGTCGTGAGTTCATGGAATGCCCTGCCAGTAGCAGTGGTGGACTCTCCCTCATTATGGGCATTTAAGCGGGCATTGGATAGGAATATGGAGGATAGTGGGCTAGTGTAGGTTAGGTGGGCTTGGATCGGCGCAACGTCGAGGGCCGAAGGGCCTGTACTGCGCTGTATTCTTCTATGTTCTATGTTCTATGTCACCTCCTCCCGGCTCCAGCCTCTCGCTGCTCCGAAGTGTACCATTCTCCTAGTATCTTAAAACTGTGACCCCTCGTGCCAGTCAATCCTTCCCTGGAGAAAAATCTCTGGCTATTGACCCTATCCATTCCTCTCATTATCGTGTATACCTTGATCAGGTGACCTCTCTTCCTCCTTCGCTCCAGAGCGAAAAGTCCGAGCTTAGTCAATCTCTCTTCATAAGGCAAGCCCTCCAGTCCAGGCAGCATCCTGGTAAACCTTCTTTCCACTACCATACCACTCTCTGAGTAAAAAATCTGCTTCTGACATCTATCTTAAATCTATCACCCCTCAGCTATGTCTCCTCATACAAGACAACATCATCATCCTAGGAAAAAGACTGTCATTGTCCACTCTATCTAATCTTCTGATCATCTTGTATGTCTCTATTAAATCCCCTCTTAGCTATCTTCTTTGCAATGAGGACAGATCCAAGTCCCTCAGCCTTTCCTCATAAGACCTTCCCTCCAGACCAGGCAACATCCTGGTAAATCTCCTCTGCATCTTTTCCAATGCTTCCAAATCCTTCCTGTAGTGGGGTAACCAGAACTGTACACAATACTCCAAGTGAGGCCCCACTAGTGTTTTGTACAGTGCAGCATGACATCATGGGCCCGGAATGCAATCCCTCGACCAATAAAACCAATAAAGGCACCGTATGCCGCCTTAAAGATACTAGGTAAAAATAATGACTGCAGATGCTGGAAACCAGATTCTGGATCAATGGTGCTGGAAGAGCACAGCAGTTCAGGCAGCATCCGAGGAGCTTCAGCAAAATCGACGTTTCGGGCAAATGCCCTTCATCAGGAATAAAGCCTTAAAGATACTATCAACCTGGGCGGCAACTTTCAGGGATCTTTGTACATGGACACCGAGATCTCGCTGCTCATCTACACTATCAAGAATCTTTCCATTTACCCAGTATTCTGCCTTCCTGTTTTTCTTCCCAAAGTGAATCACTTCACATTTCTGCATTGAACTCCATTTACCACCTCTCAGCCCAATTCTGCAGTTTATCCGAGTGCCTCTGCAACATTCTTCCGCACTGTCCATTACTCCACTGACTTTAGTGTCATCTGCAAACTTATTAACCTATCCACCTATGCCTGCCTCCAAAGCATTTATCATTGGATAAATCCCATCCGTCCCAATGGACTATCTTCCTTGGGAACTGGGCTGATCAATAATTTCTCAGCTATTACAAGGGGGCATAGCTTTAAATTAAGGGGGGGTAGGTATAGGACTGATGTTTGGGGTAGGTTCTTTACTCAGCGAGTCGTGAGTTCATGGAATGCCCTGCCAGTAGCAGTGGTGGACTCTCCCTCATTATGGGCATTTAAGCGGGCATTGGATAGGCATATGGAGGATAGTGGGCTAGTGTAGGTTAGGTGGGCTTGGATCGGCGCTACATCGAGGGCCGAAGGGCCTGTACTGCGCTGTATTCTTCTATGTTCTATGTTCTCCCTTGACTAACAGCACATTCCTGAACACAATGGGCAATTTAGCATGGCCAGTTCACCTAACCTGCGCATCTTTGGATTGTGGGAGGAAACTGGAGCACCCGGAGGAAGCCCAGCAGACATGGGTCCCTGGTGCTGTGAGGCAGCAGTGCTAACCACGGAGCCACTGTACCACCCCAAATGGGGAAGCACATATCCTCCTCCCAATGGCCACCTTTGTGTGTGTCTGCATCAAGCTGTGTGCAGACCTTTGGTTCACAAAACTAAATGTCACAAGGTACTGAAGTTCCTTTCACCCTGGTGCAGAGCTGGTACTGTGGTTATCGCTGCTGTCTGACAACACCAGGGACCTGTGTTTGATTCCAGCCTTGGTTGACTGGCTGTGTAGAGTTTGCAGATTTCCCCTGTGTCTGTGTGGGTTCTACACAGTAAAAAGATGTGCAGGCTAGGTGGATTGGCTATCCAGGGATGCGAAGGCTATGTGGATTAGCCATGGTTAATAACTGGGATACGGAGATAATGTGGGGTACTGGGTTTGGATGGGATGCCCTTTGAGGGGTCAGTGCAGAATTAACTGGCTGAGAGGCCTCTATCCGCACTGTAAAGAATTTATGTTGTGAAGGATAAGTCTGATCTTGTTTCTGCAGAACACTCCAAGTAGTTGGACAATTTGTATCAGCTGTTTCTCCAGCGAAGGCTTTTAAGAAAAACAGTCTTGAACACAAGTCCATCAGGCAGGGGTCAGCATGTAACATCTTGAGAGGGTTGATCCTGTGGATAGTTTTCTGAGCAGACAGTTAGAAATCATAGCAGTTCAGGCAGCATCCAAGGAGCTTTGAAATCGACGTTTCGGGCAAAAGCCCTTCAGCAGGAAGGGCTTTTGCCCGAAACGTCGATTTCAAAGCTCCTTGGATGCTGCCTGAACTGTTGTGCTCTTCCAGCACCACTAATCCAGAATCTGGTTTCCAGCATCTGCAGTCATTGTTTTTACCTAGTTAAAAAAACATTTAGCAGAACACCTATGCACTGCCTGGCAAACCATAGATTTGCTTTGTGGTCTATCTGAAGCTTGTTGGTTTTCCAGTGATAAGGAGCTGACCTTGACCGAGTGTTGCAGACTGGTGCTTTCCAAAGTTCAAAACAACATCAAGACGGACAAACTGAAGCTTGGGACAAGGGCAGCTACTGACAAGATGCAGTGGGGAAAAACCGCCGTCTAAGGGCTTTATGAGGGTCTGTTCAGTTAGCAGACTCTTGTTGCATTGAAATGAACATAAATTGTTTCCTGTATGAGTCGGAAATACCTTTGTTTTTGCAACAGCACGGATGCTTTGAGGAATGCATCATTTGTTTTTCTCTGCAAAGAACGTGCAGAACAAATTTAGAACCTCTGTATGTACTTAGAAATGATTTTATGAACAAAGTGGATTTTTGAGATAAATGAATTCCATTATCAGTTTAATATCTGATAGGTCCCTTATCTGGGGACCATCTATTAAATTGATTTTTGGAGCAGGGAGATGGAATAGGGGCTTGCTCCGTCCATTCCACGCATCGACCTGGTATTGCAGTACCTCCGGGAACGGTGCACCCCTCATCTATAAATCTCAGAACATGTATATGGCTCAGGTTTTTGGTGCTTTGCCTGCGCGTGTGAACCACACTTTCTTTTTAAAGTTTGTAAGCTGCTTCATTTCTCTTTGCGTCGGTCTGCAACTCAAACCCCAAATTTTGCACAAAACATACCTACCACGTGCGCACACAAAACCACAAATTGCTGGAGAAACTCAGCAGATCTGGCAGCATCTGCACAAACAAAGCAGTGTTTCAAACCCAGTGACCGTTATTCAGAATCCAGCTTGGTGCTGGTGCAAGTCTATCCGTCTCCCCACCCCCTCCCCCAAGGACATTATGCTAACAACTTGTTAATATTTTGAAACAAAGCCAAGTCGGGGGGAGGTTTATTCAGTTGTTTGGCGTGGTGCGCTATTGGATGTTTCTATTGTCAGCCTTTGTGTCAAGGTTAGAGTGGCGCTGGAAAAGAACAGTAGGTCAGGCAGCCTCCGAGGAGCAGGAAAACTAACGTTTCGGGCATAAACCCTAAAGTGACCTCAATGATGAAGATTTTACACCCTGGGGTGCTGTGCTTTTCCAGCATCACACTCTCGACTGTGACCTCCGACCTGCTGTTTCAGAGTAAATGCTCTGAGGGATCGGGTCAGACTATGGGGCGCCGGATCTCAGTGTCATCCTGGCAGCTGTTAAGTGTTGGTGTCTGCTGGGCTTCCCCGGGCACAGCTCACTCTGGCTTAATCTCGGGACTCTGTGGATGGATCCACTCGGTGGAGCATCAGCCTCCGAATGGTCCTGTCTCCTGGGCCTACACTCCTGGAATCACGGGTTCTTCTGTTCAGGTAAAAACCTCCTGTTGTGTTTGCAGAAAGATCTTAAACAGGTACTGTCGAAATTCAGAAAGGGATGCAATAATAATCTTACAATAATTCATTAATTATTTACAGCATATTAATATTCCTTCCTTTCTAACTTGTCCAGGATCCTGGAGTTTTAAACTCAAATAAACTGTTGCACTGCGTTAACAACGGGTCTGAGACTTTATTATCAACCACGACCCTGAGAGGCTGGATTCACCCAGGTAAGAACGCAGGTTCCCAGCCCTCGGGGACATCAGTGAATCAAACGGGACTTCAGGGTGGGATTTGAAGGTATTAACCCAAGAGCACCCAGTCTGTTTAACACTTCTGTTTGTTTCCTTTTCCTGATCCAGTTTAAAATCATGTGACCACTGTTTGATTCCGTAAGTTTGGAGATTTCTGATGTTCAAATTGTCAGTCATTATGAAATCCATAAAAGTATAAAAGCAAATTACTGCGGATGCTGGAATCTGGAATTATGAAATCCATGTTCACTCATCAACTACACTAACCTGATGTACTCTCCCTCCTTATCATTGAAAATTTAAACAAAATCAATTTGTTTTTCATCATGAGATGAAGGCACAGGCCAGCATTTATTTCCCATTCCTAATTGCCCAGAGGCAGTTAAAAACCAAGCAGCTTGTTGTGGGTCTGGAGTCACATGTAGACCAGGCCAGGTCAGGATGGCAGTTGCCTCCCCTGAAGGACATTAGTGAATAAAATATGTTTTTTTCAACAATGGATTCATGATCATTGACAGACTCTTACTTGTAGATTTTTTCTTAATTCTGCATTTTGGGAAAACAAATCTTAGCAGGACTTATACACTTAATGGTAAGGTCCTAGGGAGTGTTGCTCAACAAAGAGACCTTGGCGTGCAGGTTCATAGCTCCTTGAAAGTGGAGTCACAGGTAGATAGGATAGTAAAGAAGGCGTTTGGTATGCTTTCCTTTATTAGTCAGAGTACTGAGTAAAGGAGTTGGGAGGTCATGTTGCAGCTGTACAGGATATTGGTTAGGCCACTGTTGGAATATTGCGTGCAATTCTGGTCTCCTTCCTATCGGAAAGATGTTGTGAAACTTGAAAGGGTTCAGAAAAGATTTACAAGGATGTTGCCAGGGTTGGAGGATCTGAGCTACAGGGAGAGGCTGAACAGGCTGGGGCTGTATTCCCTGGAGCGTCGGAGGCTGAGGGGCATGGATAGGATAAATAGGCAAAGTCTTTTCCCTGGGGTCGGGGAGTCCAGAACTAGAGGGCATGGGTTTAGGGTGAGAGTGGAAAGATATAAAAGAGACCTAAGAGGCAACGTTTTCACGCAGAGGGTGGTACATGTACGGAATGAGCTGCCAGAGGATGTGGTGAAAGCTGGTACAATTGCGACATTTAAGAGGCATTTGGATGGGTATATGAATAGGAAGGGTTTGGAGGGACATGGGCCGGGTGCTGGCAGGTGGGACTAGATTGGGTTGGGATATTTGGTCGGCGTGGACGGGTTGGACCGAAGGGTCTGTTTCCATGCTGTACATCTCTATGACTCTATTTTCATTGGATTCAAATTCCACCATCTGCCATGGTCGGATTAAAGTCAGGTCCCTGGGATATTACCTGGGTATCTAGATTAACAGTCTAGCAATAGTTAAAAATCACACAACACCAGGTTATAGTCCAACAGGTTTAATTGGAAGCACATTAGCTTTTGGAGCGTTGCTCCTTCATCCGGTGGTTCATGTACTCCCCAGCCCAACACTGGCATCTCCAAATCAGTCTAGTAATAATATCACTAGGGCATCACCTCCCCAATATCGAGTACTAATTGCCATAAGACATTCATGCTGGTTTTTCTGAATTATGTCACATTCAGACAGAATAATGAATGACTACGTTTGACAGTGTGTTGGCTGGTGGAAGCACTTTGTGTCATTTGGCTGCAGGCTGTAGGTCACTCTCTCCAGGACCAGGTCAGGGTCAAGATTCTGGGGGTAGCTATAAATGAGGATTTAATGGGCTGATTTATATGTGGGTATGCCAGATGTGCAATTAATTAGATGAATACTCATCAGTAAACAATGTGAGTTATTGCTGTGATTTGTTATGATTCAATGCTTATTTTTTCAGAGCACAGAACTTCTCTGTTAGTACCTAGAAATTCTCAAAGCTCTGGCAGACAGGAGACAGTTCAGTGACAGCTGGAAAACAGTGTATGGTCTTCACTAGGATTTGGAAAACACCAACGTGGTCCGTGCTCAGCTCCACTGTGGAGTCACAGTGCCTGTGTCAAGGCAGGAGTGTGTTCATGGGGACTGGGGTCTCAGAATGGACGGACAATGCGACACTTCTGTAAGACTGCCCTCGATCTTCAGCCACTCGCCAAAATTGCACCAAACTCAACAATGTTGGTCTGACATAATCTGGTGAGTACAGAATTACTGAAAAATAGACACATTTCACTTTAGTATTTGTAAAAGTAACAGTGTTGACATTTGCATGCGTCAGTCTAACAGTGTCAAATCTAAACTTGTCAGAGAGTCACAATGTTCTCCTGCACAGAGAAGAGGTCTCTTTGGCGATAGTGACTACAGTTCAGTTACGTTCACAATAGGGCATGATAGGTATATACTGCAGGGAAGGTGGTATAATTGGAGGAAAGGCAATTATGATGTGATTCAGCAAGATTTAGGATGCATCGGATGGGGAAGGAAACTGCAGGGGCTGGACACACTTGAAATGTGGAGCTTATTCAAGGAACAGCTACTGTGGGTCCTTGATAAGTATATACCTATCAGGCAGGGAGGTAGTTGTCGAGAGAGAGAACCATGGTTTACTAAAGAAGTTGTAGCTCTTGTCAAGAGGAAGAAGAAGGCTTATGTGATGATGAGGTGTGAAGGCTCAGTTTCGGGGATTGGGAGTCATAAGTTAGACAGAAAAGATCAAAGGATAGGGTTAGAGGAGCCAGGAGGGGTCATGAGAAGCTGTTCGCGGATCAGATCAAAGAAAATCCTATGGCTTTCCATAGGTATATCAGGAAGAAAAGAATGACTGGACTAAGATTAGGGCCCATCAAAGATAGTAGTGGGAAGTTGTGTGTGGAATCTGAGGACACAGGGAAGCACTTTTTGTCAGTATTCACAATGGAAAAGGGCAACAGTTTGGATCAGAAATTGGCGAACTGAAAGAAATCAGAGGGTGGTGGCTGATGTGAAATGTTCGTCCTGGAGGTCAATTACCAGTGGTGTGCCACAAGGATCTGTTTTGGGGCCACTGCTGTTCGTCATTTTTATAAATGATCCGGATGTGGGTGGAGAACGATGGGTTAGTAAATTTGTGGATGACACAAAGGTAGGCAGAATTGTGGATAGTGCCGAAGGATGTTGTGGGTTACAGAGGGACATCGATAAGCTGCAGAGCTGGGCTGAGAGGTGGCAAATGGAGTTTAATGTGGAAGGTTCACTTCAGAAGAAGCAACAGGAATGAAGAGTACTGGGCTATTGGTAAAAATGTTGAAAGTGTCGATGAACAGAGAGAACTCAGTGTCCAGGTGTGTAAATCCCTTAAAGTTGTGACCCAGTTTGATAGGGTTGTTAAGAAGGCATATGGTGTGTTGGCGTTTATTGGTAGGGGGATTGCGTTTTGGAGCCACGAGGTCATGCATCAGCTGTACAAGACACTGATAAGGGTTTGGACGAGGTTTCAGAGAAGATTTACTAGGATGTTGCCTCATATGGAAGGAAGGTCTTACAAGGAAAGGTTGAGGGAACTGAGGCTGTTTTTGTTAGAGAGAAGAAAGTTGAGAGGTGACTTAATTGAGACATAGAAGATAATCAGCGGGTTAGATAGGGTGGACAGTGAGAGCCTTTTTCCTCAGATGGTGAATGCTAACACGAGGGGACATAGCTTTAAATTGAGGGGTGATAAGAATAATAGGGTAGTTTAGGGTGTAGATTTGCTCACTAAGCTGTAGGTTTGATATCCAGGCGTTTCATTACCTGGCTAGGTAACATCATCAGTGGCGACCTCCAAGTGAAGCGAAGCTGTTGTCTCCTGCTTTCTATTTGTATCTTTCTCCTGGATGGGGTTCCTGGGGTTTGTGGTGATGTCATTTCCTGTTTGTTTTCTGAGGGGTTGATAGATGGCATCTAGATCTATGTGTTTGTTTATGGCGTTGTGGTTGGAGTGCCAGGCCTCTAGGAATTCTCTGGCATGTCTTTGCTTCGCCTGTCCCAGGATAGATGTGTTGTCCCAGTCGAAATGGTGGTTTTCTTCATCCTCGTAGGGCTACGAGGGAGAGAGGGTCGTGTCTTTTTGTGGCTAGCTGGTGTTCGTGTATCCTGGTGGCTAACTTTCTTCCTGTTTGTCCTACGTAGTGTTTGTGGCAGTCCTTGCATGGAATTTTGTAGAGTAGGGTAGTTATGGTAGGGGATTTTAACTTTCCAAACATCGACTGGGACTGCGATAGTGTTAAAGGTTTAGATGGAGAGGAATTTCTCAAATGTGTACGAGACAATTTTCTGATTCAGTATGTGGATGTACTTACTAGGGAAGGTGACAACCTCTTGGGAAATAAGCAGGGCAGGTGACTGGGGAGCACTTTGGGGCCAGTGACCATACTTCTATTCGTTTTAAAATAGTGATGGAAAGGATAGACCAGATCTAAAAGTTGAAGATCTAAATTGGAGAAAGGCCAATTTTCATGGTATTAGACAACAACTTTCAAAAGCTGATTGGAGGCAGATGTTCACAGGTAAAGGGACGGCTGGAAAATGGGAAGCCTTCAGAAATGAGATAACAAGAATCCAGAGAAAGGATATTCCTCTCAAGGTGAAAGGGAAGGCTGGTAACTATAGGGAATGCTGGATGACTAAAGAAATTGAGGGTTTGGTTAAGAAAAAGAAGGAAGCATATGTCAGGATAGGTCGAGTGAATCCTTAAAAGAGTATAAAGGAAGTAGGAGTATACTTAAGAGGGATATCAGGAGGGCAAAAAGGGGACATGAGATAGCTTTGGCAAATAGAATTAAGGAGAATCCAAAGAGTTTTTACAAATATATTAAGGACAAAAGGGTAACTAGGGAGATCAGCAATGCGGCCTTTGTGTGGAGCCACAGAAAATGGGGGAGATACTAAATGGATATTTTGCATCAGTATTTACTGTGGAAAAGGATATGGAAGATATAGACTGTAGGGAAATAGATGGTGACATCTTGCAAAACGTCCAGATTACAAAGGAGGAAGTGCTGGATGTCTTGAAACGGTTAAAAGTGGATAAACCCCCAGGACCTGATCAGGTGTACCCAAGAACTCTGTGGGAAGCTAGAGAAGTGATTGCTGGGCCTCTTGCTGAGATATTTGTATCAGCGATAGTCACAGGTGAGGTGCTGGAAGACTGGAGGTTGGCAAACATGGTGCCACTGTTTAAGAAGGGCAGTGAAGACAAGCCAGGGAACTATAGACCAGTGAGCCTGACCTCGGTGGTGGGCAAGTTGTTGTTGGGAATCCTGAGGGACAGGATGTACATGTATTGAGGGCAGAGCAGTAGATGTGATCTATATGGACTCCAGTAAGGCGTTCGACAAGGTTCCCAACGGGAGAATGATTAACAAGGTTAGATCTCATGGAATACAGGGAGAACTAGCCATTTGGATACAGAACTGGCTCAAAGGTAGAAGTCAGAGGATGGTGGTGGAGGGTTGTTTTTCAGACTGGAGGCCTGTGAGCAGTGGAGTGCCATAAGGATCGGTGCTGGGCCCTCTACTTTTTGTCATTTACATAAATGATTTGGATGCAAGCATAAGAGGTACAGTTAGTAAGTTTGCAGATGACACCAAAATTGGAGGTGTAGTGGACAGCGAAGAGGGTTATCTTAGATTACAACAGGATCTGGACCAGATGGGCCAATGGGCTGAGAAGTGGCAGATGAAGTTTAATTCAGATAAATGTGAGGTGCTGCATTTTGGGAAAGCGAATGCTAGCAGGACTTATACACTTAATGGTAAGGTCCTAGGGTGTGTTGCTGAACAAAGAGACCTTAGAGTGCAGATTCATATCTCCTTGAAAGTGGAGTCGCAGGTAGATAGGATAGTGAAGAAGGCGTTTGGTATGCTTTCCTTTATTGGTCAGAGTACTGAGTATAGGAGTTGGGAGCTCATGTTGTGGCTGGACAGGACATTGGTCAGGCCACTGTTGGAATATTGCGTGCAATTCTGGTCTCCTTCCTATCGGAAAGATGTTGTAAAACTTGAAAGGGTTCAGAAAAGATTTACAAGAATGTTGCCAGGGTTGGAGGATTTGAGCTGCAGGGAAAGGCTGAACAGGCTGGGGCTGTTTTCTCTGGAGGCTGAGGAGTGACCTTATAGAGGTTTACAAAATTATGAGGGGCATGGATAGGATAAATAGACAAAGTACTTTCCCTGGGGTCGGGGAGTCCAGAACGAGAGGGCATAGATTTAGGGTGAGAGGGAAAAGATATAAAAGAGACCTAAGGGGCAACTTTTTCACGCAGAGGGTGGTGCGTGTATAGAATGAGCTGCCAGAGGATGTGATGGAGGCTGGTACAATTGCAACATTTAAGAGGCATTTGGATGTGTATATGAATAGGAAGGATTTGGAGAGATATGGGCCAGGTGCTGGCAGGTGGGACTAGATTGGGTTGTGATATCTGGTTGCATGGACGGGTTGGACCGAATGGTCTGTTTCCATGCTGTACATCTCTATGATTCTTTGACTCTAGTAATTTCTTTACTCAGAGAGTAGTAAGGGTGTGGACCGGCCTGCCTGCAACAGTAGTAGACTCAGTGACGTTAAGGGCATTTAGATGAGCATTGCACATATATATGGATAGTAATGGAACGGTATAGGTTAGGTGGGCATCAGATTAATTTCACAGGCCGGTGCAACATTGAGGACTGAAGGGCCTGTACTGTGCTGCAAAGTTCTGAGTTCTATGTTCTATGTATGTCTCTTCAGCCCATTGAGTCTGTGCTCTTGAAAAGAAAACACCTAACTATTCTAATCTCATTTTCCAGCACTTGGCCCATTGCCTCATTTGGCTTGGCAATGCAAGTGTACATCTCGATAATTCTGAAAAATTATACGGGTTTCTGTCTGTACCATCCTGCTAGGTAGTGAGTCCCTGATTCCTACTGCAATCTGAGTGAAAAATATTCCTCACATCCCCACTAAACATACTGCCCCTTACCTAAGGCCACTTTTGGAATATTGTGCACAATTCAGGTCTCCCTCCTATCGGAAAGATGTTATGAAATTTGAAAGGGTTCAGAAAAGATTTACAAGGATATTGCCGGAGTTGGAGGATTTGAGCTATAGGGAGAGGCTGAATAGGCTGGGGCTGTTTTCTCTGGAGCGTCGGAGGCTGAAGGGTGACCTTATAGAGGTTTATAAAATCATGAGGGGCATGGATAGGGTAAATAGATAAAAGTATTTTCCCTGGGGATGGGGGAGTCCAGAACTAGAGGGCATAGGTTTAGGGTGAGAGGTGAAAGATATAAAAGGGACCTAAGGAGCAACGTTTTCATGCAGAGGGTGGTGCATGTGTGGAATGAGCTGCCAGAGTAAGTACTGGAGGCTGGTACAATTACAGCATGTAAAAGGCATCTGGATGGGTATATGAATAGGAAGGGTTCAGAGGAATATGGGCCCAGTTCTGTCAAATGGGACTTGATTGATTTAGGATATCTGGTCAGCATGGGCGAGTTGGACCGAAAGGTTACTGCTTTTAGTCATTTTTATAAATAACCTGGATGAGTGAGTAGAAGGATGGGTTAGTAAATTTGTGGATGACACTAAACCCTGTGGAGTTGTGGACAGTGTGGAAGGATGTTGCAGGCTAGAGAACGACATAGCTAAGCTGCAGAGCTGGGCGGAGAGGTGACAAATGGAGTTTAATGCGGAAATGTGTGAAGTGATTCACTTTGGAAGGAGTAACAGGAATACAGAGCACTGGGCTAATGGTAAGATTCCTGGATTTGTAGAGAGATCTTGGTGTCCATGTGCATAGATCCCTGAAAGTTGCCATCCAGGTTCTTAGGATTGTTAAGGTGTACAGTGTGTTAGCTTTTATTGGTAGAGGGATTGAGTTTTGGAGCTGTGAGGTCATGCTGCAGCTGTACAAAACTCTAGTGTAGCTGCACTTGAAGTATTGCACTCAGCTCTGGTTGCCGCATTATCGGAAGGATGTGGAAGCTTTGGAAAGAGGAGATTTCCCAGGATTTTGCCTAGGATGAAGGGAAGGTCTCATGAGGAAAGGTGAGGGGCTTGAGGTTGTATTTGTTTGAGAGAAGAAGATAAAAGATGACTTAATAGAGATATACAAGATGATCAGAGGATTAGACAGGGTGGACAGTGAGAGCCTTTTTCCTTTGATGGTGATGGCTAGCACAAGGCGACATAGCTTTAAATTGAGGGGTGATAGATATAGGGCAGATGTCAGAGGTAGTTTCTTTACTCAGAGAGTAGTAGGGGCGTGGGACACACTGCCTGCAGCAGTAGTAGACTCGCCAACTTTAAGGGCATTTAAATGGTCATTGGATAAATATATGAATGATGATGAAATAGTGGAGGTGAGATGGGCTTCAGGTCGGTACCTCAGGTTGGCACAACATCGTGGGCCAAATAGCCTGTACTGCCCCGTATTGTTCTGTGTTCTATGTTTTATGTTGTTTCCATGCTGTACATCTCTGTGACTCTAAGGTCGATGCCCCCTGGTTATTGATCCTTTCATCTCCTCTGTATATGCCTCTCTTAAGTTTATGTACCTCAATGTCTCCTCTCAGTCCCCTCTCCAAGGAAAATGAGCTCAACCCATCCAATCACTGTTCATCGCTTGTATTGGAACATAGGAAAAGGAGTCAGCCACTCAGCTCCTTGAACCTATTATTGCATTCAAAGAGGTGCCTTTGGTCTGATCTCTTAATAACTTTGCTTAACAATAAAACATCTCAGATTTAAGATTAACAACTGATCCAGCATCCACTGCTGTTTGTGGAAGAGAGTTCCCAAGCCCTGCCACCCTTGCACATAGAAGCGCTTCTGAACATCTCTCCTAAACGGTGTGGCCCTG
Organism: Chiloscyllium plagiosum; assembly: GCF_037043375.1. NCBI lineage: Eukaryota > Metazoa > Chordata > Chondrichthyes > Orectolobiformes > Hemiscylliidae > Chiloscyllium > Chiloscyllium plagiosum. The sequence continues at coordinate 526,726 of NW_028270315.1, read as the reverse complement.
ATTCTTAGACTACGCCCCCGGCTCTGGAATCAGGGGTGATGTAGGCTTTGTGACATTGTTGCTAGGTAATTAAACCAGAAGGGCAGGCAATGTTCCCACCCAGACAGATGGTGAAATGTGACTTCAGTCAAAATCTGCAATCAAGAGTCTAATGGTGCATGTGAAACCTTTGTTAATTGTCAGGAAAAGTCCACCTGGTTCAGTAACTTCCTTTAGGAAAGGAAATTGACATCTTTACATGGTTTAGCCTACATGTGCCCTGGTTCCCTCCCACAGATATGTAGGTTAGGTGAATTGGCCATGCTAAATTGCCCATATTGCCCAGGGATGTGTGGGTTGGTCATGGGAAATGCATGGTGATCGGGTGTGGGTGTGGGTGGGATGCTCTTTGGAGGGGCAGTGTGACCTCGATGGGCTGAATGGCCTGCTTCCACATTGCAGGTTTTGTATTCTATTCTATGAGACTCCATACCTACAGCATTATGGTTGACCCTAACTGCCCTCTTGGCAATTGTAGATGGACATGAAATGCTGACTGGGCCAGTAACAACAATGTCCCATGAACAAATTAAAAAATCTCCAGCAAATGGAAATAGTTTATTCTTATCTACACTGTCTTTCTCTGTTAATACCTGAAACACTTCCAACTGATCAGTTCTAACCTCACAAATTTAGAGAATACAGACCTAATTTAGATAATCTCACCTCATAATTTGTCACCTGAAACTATGGTATCATTCTTTAAACCTACATTGTGTTCCCTCCTAGGCCTTCCTATCCTTACTAAGGATCTAAATAATTCTTAAACTTTTGCTCACAATCCTCCAAGTCGGGTCTAACCAGGGTTTTGTACAGTTGCAGCATAACTTTTGCATTGCTCTACTCTGGTCTTCTAGATATAAAGGCCAGCAATCTGCTAACTTTCTTGATTATTCTTTGCTAAAACTGTTCAGGCTACAGTTGTAAACTTTTCAATGCCGTAGTGTCATACAGCACGGAAACAGACCCTTTGGTGCAACTCATCTATGCTGACCAGATATCCCAGCATGGTTAGCACTGCTGCCTCACAGCGCCAGAGACCCGGGTTCAATTCCCGACTCAGGCGACTGACTGTGTGGAGTTTGCACGTTCTCCCCGTGTCTGCGTGGGTTTCCTCCGGGTGCTCCGGTTTCCTCCCACAGTCACAAAGATGTGTGGGTTAGGTGAATTGGCCATGCTAAAATTGCCCGTAGTGTTACGTTAAAAGGGGTAAATGTATGGGCGCTTCGGCGGGTCGGTGTGGACTTGTTGGGCCGAAGGGCCTGTTTCCACACTGTAAGTAATCTAATCTAGTTTCATTTATCAGCACTTGGCCCATAACTTTCCAAACCCTTCCTATTCCTATACCCATCCAGATGCCTTTTAATTGTTCCAATTGTACTAGCCTCCACCACTTCTTCTGGCAGCTCAATCCATACACATACCCTCCTCTGCATGATAAAGTTGGCCCTTTGGTCTCTTTTATATCTTTCCCCTCTCACCTTAAAAGTATGCCCTCTAGTTTTGGACTCCCCCACCTCAGGGAAAGGACCTTGTCTATTTACGCTATCCATGCCCCTCAAGATTTTATAGACCTCTATAAGGTCACCCCTCAATCTTCGACGCTTCAGGGAAAACAGCCCCAGCCTATTCAACCTCTCCCTCTAGCTTAAATCCTCTAACCCTGGCAACATCTTTGTAAATATTTTCTGATCCCTTTCAAGTTTCACAACATCCTTCTGACAGGAAGGAGCCCAAAATGGCACGCAATATTCCTAAAGTGGCCTAACTCACGACCTTTACAACCGCAACATGCCCTCCCAACTCCTATACTCCAAGCTCTGACGATTAATGGAATGCATACCAAACACCTTCTTCACTATCCTATCTACCAGCAACTCTACTTTCAAGGAGCTATGAACCTGCACTTCAAGGTCTCTTTGTTCAACAACACTCCTGAGGACCTTATCATTAAGTGTATACATCCTGCTAAGATTTGCTTTCCCAAAATGCAGCACCTTACATTTATCTAAATTAAACTCAATCTGCCACTTCTCAGCCCATTGGCCCATCTGATCGAGATCCCATTGTAATCTGAGGTGTTGCTGTCCACCACAACTCCAATTTTGATGTCATCTGCAAACTTACTAACTATACCTCTTATGATCACATCCAAATCATTTATGTAAATGATGAAAAGTAGTGGACCCAGCACCCATCCTTGTGGCACTCCACTAGTCACTAAACAAGGAGGTTAAGGATAATATAAACACAACAGCTAAAGCAGACCATATTGCAAATGTGAGTGGCATACCGGAAGATTGGGAAACTTTCAAAGATCACAAAAGAGTTACTTAAAAAGATGTAAAAAGAGCAAAAATAAATTACAAAATAAAACAAAGCAAGTATAAAAGCAGGTAGTGAAAGCTTCTATAAGTGTATAAAAAAATGAAGAGAATTGTTTGTTAGAATTAGCTTTATTCTCACGTGTACTCAAGTTAGTGCGGTGACAAGTTTACAAGTCACCACTTACAGTGCCATCTTCAGTACAAAGGAACCTATCTACAGATTTATAAACACATATTTTTTAGGCAAACCAAAGTTAGAAAAATGAAGAAATATAAGTTCAGAATAACAGTCCTTCCAACACAGTCCATGCCAGCACCTAGTCTCCAGACCATGTCGGCCTTCAACTCATGGCCAGAAGAGCAGCCTGAGGTCATGCTGACCGCCACGCCGGGCCGAGAGACCACCACGCCAGGCCGAGAGACCACCACGCCAGGCCGAGAGACCGCCACACCGGGCCGAGAGACCGCCACACCGGGCCGAGAGACCGCCACGCCGGGCTGAGAGACCGCCACGCCAGGCCGAGAGACCGCCACGCCAGGCCGAGAGACCGCCACGCCGGGCTGAGAGACCGCCACACCGGGCCGAGAGACCGCCACACCGGGCCGAGAGACCGCCACACCGGGCCGAGAGACCGCCACACCGGGCCGAGAGACCGCCACGCCGGGCCGAGAGACCGCCACGCCGGGCCGAGAGACCGCAAAACCGGGCCGAGAGACCGCCACACCGGGCCGAGAGACCGCCACACCGGGCCGAGAGACCGCCACGCCGGGCCGAGAGACCGCCACACTGGGCCGAGAGACCGCCACACCGGGCCGAGAGACCGCCACGCCGGGCCGAGAGACCACCACACCGGGCCGAGAGACCACCACGCCGGGCCGAGAGACCACCACACCGGGCCGAGAGACCACCACGCCGGGCCGAGAGACCGCCACACCGGGCCGAGAGACCGCCACTCCGGGCCGAGAGACCACCACGCCGGGCCGAGAGACCACCACACTGGACCGAGAGACCACCACACTGGGCCGAGAGACCACCACGCCGGGCCGAGAGACCGCCACACCGGGCCGAGAGACCGCCACACCGCACCGAGAGACCGCCACACCGGGCCGAGAGACCGCCACGCTGGGCCGAGAGACCGCCACGCTGGGCCGAGAGACCACCACACCGGGCCGAGAGACCGCCACACCGGGCCGAGAGACCACCACACCGGGCCGAGAGACCGCCACACCGGGCCGAGAGACCGCCACACCAGGCCGAGAGGAAACCACACCAGGCCAAGAGGACACCGCGTCGGGCCGAGAGGACACCGCGCCAGGCCGAGGAACTGCCACGCCAGTCTGAGAGACCACCACACCAGGCCGAGAGGACACCATGCCAGGCCGAGAGACTGCCACACCGGGCCAAGAGACCACCACACCAGGCCGAGAGGACACCACGCCAGGCCGAGAGGACACCGCGCCAGGCCGAGGAACTGCCACGCCAGTCTGAGAGACCACCACACTGGGCCGAGAGACCACCACACCAGGCCAAGAGACCGCCACACCAGACCGAGAGGACACCGAGCCGGGCCAAGAGACCGCCACCCCAGACCGAGAGACCGCCACGCCGCACCGAGAGACTGCCACACCGGGCTGAGAGACCGCCACACTTGGCCGAGAGGCTGCCACGCCAGGGCGAGAGGCTGCCACGCCAGGACGAGAGACCGCCATGCCAGGACGAGAGACCGCCACACCGGGCCGAGAGACAGGCACACCGGGCCGAGAGACAAGCATGCTGGGTTGGGAGGATGCCACGCAAAGTCTGCGCTGGGGCCGGGAGTTCAGGACATCACTAAAGGTAAATTAAGGAAGCACAAATGGGAAACAAAACGAAACAGATGGAGCAGACGTGTTGACCTGCTTGAAGCAGTTTTCCTCCACCCAGGGTGAAATTGTCTGCATAGCCATCTAAAATAAATACTGGTCCCTTGCAGGATGAGACCGGGGAGTTAATAGTGGGAACACAGAAATGACAGAGACACAAAGATAATATTTGCCTCAGCTTTCACTGCAGAATATCCAAATAGTAATAGGTAATGCTGAGATTATAGAAAAAGAGGAACTTTGAACAATCATCATAATTAGGGAAAACATACTGAGCAAATGTTGTAATTTATAGCAGAAAAGTCCCCATAGCCTTAGTCACCCATCATAGCGTCTTGGAATCATAGTCATAGAGATGTAAAGCACAGAAACAGACCCTTTGGTCCAACTCGTCCATGTCAACCAGATATCCCAATTCAATCACGATTCACTTACCAGCACCTGGCCCGTATCCCTCCAGCAATTGTACCAGCCTCCACCACTTCCTCTGGCAGCTCATTCCATACACGTACCACCCTGTGAGTGAAAAAGTTGCCCCTTAGATCTCTTCTGTATCTTTCCCTTCTCACCCTAAACCTATGCCCTCTAGTTCTGGACTCCCCCACCCCAGGGAAAAAAACTTGGTCGATTTATCCTATCCATGCCCCTCATGATTGTATAACGTCACCCCTCAGCCTCTGACGCTCCAGGGAAAACAGTCCTAGCCAATTCAACCTCTCCCTATAACTCAAATCCTCCAACCATGGCAACATCCTTGTAAGTTTTTTCTGAACCCTTTCAAGTTTCACAACATCTGTGCTGTACTTTTCTATGTTTTATGTTTTACTGGTCCATGCTCTAAGTTCTTCACTCTTATTCCGGACACTCCTTGCATTAAAGCAGACACACTTTAACGATCCCTTTGTTTCATCGCATGAGAAACCTTCCCGATAGATTCACTACATCCTACCACTGTCCTGTCTGCAACTGACCCCCTCTCAGACATGTGGCTCCAATTCCCACCCCGCTGCCAAACTAGTTTAAACCCTCCCGAATTGCATGAGCAAATCTCCCACCCAGGATATTTGTACCCCTCCAGTTCAGGTGCAACCTGTCCTTCATGTACAGGTCCCACCTTCCCCAGAAGGTATCCCAATGGTCTAGGTATCTGAAGCCCTCCCTCCTGCACCAGCCTCACAGCCACGTGTTAAGCTACATTTGCTGACTGTTCCTCATCTCACTATCTCGTGGCACCGGTAGCAAACCCGAGATCACTACTCTACTCGTCCTGCTCTTCAGCTTCCAACCTAACGCTCTGTAGTCACTTTTCAGATCCTCAATCCCTTTCCTGGCTGTATCATTGGTGCCGATATGTACCACGATTTCTGGCTGGTCCCCCTCCCCCTTTAGAATCTTGTAGACCCGATCGGCGACATCCCGGACCCTGGCACCAGGGAGGCAACGTACCTTCCGGGAGTCCCGTTCCTGACCACAAAATCTCCTGTCAATCCGTCTAACTATTGAGTCCCCTATTACTAGCGCTTTTCTATTTCCCACCCTTCCCTTCTGAGCCACAGTGCCAGGCTCAGTGCCAGAGACCTGACAACCATGGCTTACCCCTGGCAGGCTGACTCCACCAGCAGTATCCAAAACGGTATACTTATTGCTGAGGGGAACGGCCACAGGGGATCTCTGCTCTGACCATCGGTTCCCTTTCGTCCCCGTGACAGTAATCCAGCTGTCCTTATCTTGTATCTGGGGAGTGATCACTTCCCTGTCCATCCTCTCAATTTCCCCCTCAGACTCCCGGATGATCCATAGTTCATCCAGCTCCAGCTCCAGTTCCCCAACTCAGTTTTCGAGGAGCTGGAGTTGGGCGCACTTCCCGCAAATGTCCCTCACCTGCCACATTCTGCAGGAGGAGCACGCAACTACCCTGAGCGAAGGACTTCTGGGGAGTTTTTAAGTTGGTTAGATCTCACCCACTTAAAAACTCCCCAGACGTTCTTCGCTCATCCCTCGCACCTCTCGGCAAATGGAGGCCCGACACCTGAACTAAGGTTTTTAAGCCGTTAGACTCACTGTAGTTCTCCCTGTATTCCATGAGATCTAACCTTGCTCACCAGTCTCCCATGGGGAACCTTGTCGAACGCCTTACTGAAGTCCATATAGATCACATCTACTGCACATTAGGTTATGATACTGCGAAATTCGCTAATTCCACAGAAAAGGTTCCAGCATATAACATTCTTATTTAAAAAGGAAGGAGGCAGAAAGTGGGAAACTGTAGACCAAAGTTTGTGCGCAGATTTGTAGCTCAGGTGCTCGTTGTTGTGGTTCTGTTCGCCGAGCTGGAAGTTTTTGTTGCAAACGTTTCGTCCCCTGGCTAGGCGACATCATCAGTGCTTGGGAGCCTCCTGCGAAGCGCTTCTTTGATGTTTCCTCCGGTGTTTATAGTGGTCTGTCCCTGCCGCTTCCGGTTAGATTAACGTGTGATGTTAGGAAATTGTTGGAATCGATAAGACCATAAGAAATAAAAACAGAAATAGGCTGTTCAACTCGTTGAGCTTGCTCCACCATTCAATAGAATCAGGGCTAATCTGACATTCCTCATGCCCACATGCCTGCCTTTTCCCCCAAACCCACAATTCCCCTACAACCAACAATCTATCTGTCTCAGCCTCAAATGTACACAAGGGGATCAACCCCATAGCTCTTTGTGGCAAAAAGTTCCAAAGACGAAGAAATTCCTCCTTATGTCAGTTTTAAATTATCACCCCTTTATGCGGAGATTCTGCCCTCTTGTGTTAGACTCTCCCCTGAGGGGAAACATACTCTCATTATTTACCCTGTCAAGCCCCTTAAGAAAAAAAAAGTGAGGACTGCTGACGCTGGAGATCAGAGTCTAGAGTGAGGTGCTGGAAAAGCACAGCAGGTCAGGCAGAATCCGAGGAGCAGGAGAAACAACGTTTCAGGCATAAGCCTCATTCCTGATGAAGGATTTATGCCTGAAACATTGATTCTCCTGCTCCTCGGATGCTGCCTGACCTGCTGTGCTTTTCCAGCATCACAGACCCTTTAAGAATCCTACATGTTTCCAGGAGATCACCTCTCACTCCTCTAAACTCCAGTGAGTAGAGTCCCACATTGTTTAACCTTGCTCATAACACAATCCTTCCATACCTCGTGAACCTTCTTTGAACTACCTCCAATGAAAGAATATCATTCTTTAAATTTGGGGGCCAAAACTGCTCATATACTGCAGATGTGGTACAGGTGCTGTCAGACTTCCCAACTCTTATACTCTAACACCCTTGAAATAAGAGTAAACATTTTATTGTGGTAGATTATTTTACAGGAGAGAGTGAGGACTGCTGGAGATCAGAGCTGAAAATGTGTTGCTGGAAAAGCGCAGCAGGTCAGGCAGCATCCAAGGAGCAGGAGAATCGACATTTCCGGCATGAGCCCTTCTTCAGGAAGGGCTCATTATTTTACAAATAATCTCAGGAGCCTTGAAGTACAACAATTATTTATTGAACCAGCACTGGGAGAGTCTCCCCTAGAAAAGGTTCCAAAGTTGCACTCTAACTCAAACATGCTTCATCAGGTATTTTTACATTGTAAGTCACCTGAACCAAACATTAGTCCAATTCCACAATTGTCTGTTTAAGACAAACACCTTGTTTTACACACTTTCCAAAAGTGGCAAGGCACTTGTTCCCTTGGTCTCCCCACTCCCTATCCTCCGAGGTGCAAACCTATCTCCTCCCCAAAGCCTTGCTTCATTCCCTGCCTCAACTAAACCCCATTGCTTTGTCTTTCTTGGTGTGGTATGGAGGTTATCCTCATTTCTATTTCCAGATAAGGCCTCAGGGTGAATGTTGGTTCAGCCTTGTTGCATTTTGACGGAACTCTATCAGCCTGCTACATCATCATCTGTGCATTTTTATGGAGCCTAACTAACTAATGCTGATAGAGTCTTCAAGTCATACAGCACAGAAACAGACCCTTCAGTCCAACTCCAGTTTCCGAAACAAAACTAATCTCATTTGCATGCAGCTGGCTCATATTCCTCTAACCTTTTCCAGTTCATGTAACTACCCAAAGGTCTTTTAAATGTTGTAACTGTACTTGCATTCACCACTTTCTGAATTAGTTCACTCCACATACAAATCATCCTCTGTGCAAAAAGGTTACCAGTCAAGATTAGAGTGATGCTGCTGGAAAAGCACAGCAGGTCAGGCAGCATCCGAGGAGCAGGAGAATCAACATTTCTGATGAAGTGATCCTGCCTGAAACGTTGATTTTCCAGATCCTCTGATGCTGCCTGACCTGCTGTGCTTTTCCAGCACCACTCTACTCTTGACTCCTGCAGTACCCACTTCCGCTTAGTGAAAAAGATACCCTCAGGTCTTTTAAGTCTTTCTCCTCTCACCTGAAAAATATGCCCCATAGTTTTCAACTCTCCCAATCTGGGGAAACAACCTTTGCCATTCACTTTATCAATGCCCCTCATGATTTTGTAAACCTCTTTAAGGTCACCCCTCAACCACCTATGCCAGTGAAAAAAGTCCCAGACTATTCTCTCCTTAGAATTCAAATCTGTAGTCCTGGCAACATCCTTGTAAATCTTGTCTGAACCCTCTCCAATTTAATAATATCCTTCCTTTAGCAGTGTGACTCGAACTATACACAGTACTTCAAAACGCATCAAAGTGTCCTACAACCTCAACATGATGTCCCAACTCCTCATAAAAAAATGAAAAAAACTGCAGACACTGGAAATCAGAAACTAAAACAGAATTTGTTGGAAAATCTCAGCAGGTCTGGAGTATCTGTGGAGAGAAATCAAAATTAACATTGTGCCCTTCTTCAGAACTGATGGTAGCTAGGTAAAAGTTGTTTTTGTCCAGAAGTTATGATGGGGGAGTTGGTAAGGAGTAAATAATAGGTGGAGATAGAGGTCAAAGAGAGATAAGATCAGTTGGATAGACAAAAGAGGGAAAAATAACAGTCAGCCTAGGAGAGTGAATAGCTGCTAATGGGGACAATCAATGACTGATAATGTGATGTGTGTAATAGCAGTGCATGTGATAAGAATGCTGGGCTAAGGACATGGGAAAAGGTGCCTCAGGATCCAAAGTTGTTGAACCTCAATATTGAGTCCAGAAGGTTGTAGAGTTAACAGGTAGATAATGAGGTGCTGTTCTTCCTGCTTCTGCTGCTTCTGCAGCAAACCCGAGACAGAGAAGTTGGCCAGGGAACAAGGTGGTGTTAGGAGTGAAGGACGAGTGGACCAAGGTGAGCCAGAGGGAACAGACCATGCAGAAAGCTAACAAGATTTTCATTTGATTTGATTATTATTGTCACATGTACCTAAGTGCAGTGAAAGGATTTGTTTTGCAAGCAGCACAGACAGGTCATAACATACAAGGACATACAGATCATAGGGTTATTAGACAGTGAGGCATACAAGGTTACAGCTGCACAGGAGGTGCACAAAAGCAAGATCAATATTTGGTTTGGAATTAGAGAGAGGTCCATTCAGCAATCTAAAAACAGCAGGGAAGAAGCTGGTTTTCAACCTGTTGGTACAAGTGCATAAGCTTCTGTATTTTCTGCCCCACGGAAAATGAGGGAAGAGAGTGTTACCGGGGTGGGGGGGGGGGGGTCTCTGCTGATGATGAAGAGAATATTACCGGGGTGGGAGGGGTCTCTGATGGTGTTTGAAGAGAGTGTTACCGGGGTGGGAGGGGTCATTGCTGATGATGAAGAGAATGTTACCGGAGTGGAAGGGATCTGTGATGATGATGAAGAGAGTGTTACCGGATGGGAGGGGTTTCTGATGATGTTCGAAGACAGTGTTACCGGGGTGGGAGGGGCCTCTGATGATGTTCGAAGTCAGTGTTACCGGGGTGGGAGGGTCTCTGACGATGATGAAGAGAGTGTTACCGGGGTGGGAGGGGTCTCTGATGATGATGAAGACAGTGCTACCGGAGTGTGAGGGGTCTCTGATGATGATGAAGAGAGTGTTACCGGGGTGGGAGGGGTCTCTGATGATGATGAAGAGAGTGTTACCGGGGTGGGAGGGGTCTCTGATGATGATGATGAAGAGAGTGTTACCGGGGTGGGAGGGGTCTCTGATGATGATGAAGACAGTGCTACCGGAGTGTGAGGGGTCTCTGATGATGATGAAGAGAGTGTTACCGGGGTGGGAGGGGTCTCTGACGATGATGAAGAGAGTGTTACCGGGGTGGGAGGGGTCTCTGATGATGGTGAAGAGAGTGTTACCGGGGTGGGAGGGGTCTCTGATGATGATGAAGAGAGTGTTACCGGGGTGGGAGGGGTCTCTGATGATGGTGAAGAGAGTGTTACCGGGGTGGGAGGGGTCTCTGATGATGATGAAGAGAGTGTTACCGGGGTGGGAGGGGTCTCTGATGATGGTGAAGAGAGTGTTACCGGGGTGGGAGGGGTCTCTGATGATGATGAAGAGAGTGTTACCGGGGTGGGAGGGGTCTCTGATGATGATGAAGAGAGTGTAACTGGGGTGGGAGGGTACTCTGATGGTGTTGGAAGAGAGTGTTACCGGGGTGGGAGGGGTCTCTGATGGTGTTGGAAGAGAGTGTTACCGGGATGGGAGGGGTCTCTGATGGTATTGGAAGACAGTGTTCCCAGGGTGGGAGGGGTCTCTGATGTTTTTGCCAGCCTTTCTGTGGCAATGAGAAGTGTAGGCGTCCATGCATGGGAGGCTGACTTTTGTGGTGGCCTGAGGTGTGTACGCTTTTTGGTAGTGTCCTATGGTACTGGGCAGAGCAGTTACCGTATTAGGCAGTTATGCATCCGGATAAAGTGCTCTCTGTGGTGTTTCTGAAAATGTAGATAAATGTCCTTTTGGACATGCCGAATTTCCCATGCTGTACTGTGTCTTCTGGAATTTATTTGATTTTAGTTCTGCTGCTTTCGGTTGCCAGTTCCAGTTATTCATTGTAGTGGCCAGTATACTGAGTCTAGGTCAATGTGTTTGTTGACTGAGTCTGTGGCTGAGTGCCATGCTTCTAGAAATTCTCTGGCTGTCCTGTTTAGCTTGTGCTATAATCATTGTGTTGTTCCTGTCGAATTTGTGGTCCTTGTCATCTGTGTGTATGGCTACTGGGGACAGCTGGTCGTGGCATTTAGTGGCTAGCTGGTGTTCATGGATGCGGATTGGTAGTTGCTGCCTATTTGCCCTATAAAGTGTTTTGTGCAGTCTTTGCATGGAATCTTGTAAATTCCATTTGTCTTACACGTGATGGGTATTGGGACTTTTATTTTGGTGAGACGTGTTTAAATTGTAATCATGTGTATGAACCAAATAAATTCCAGAAGACACAGTACAGCAACACTTCCCAGGAGACTCCAAGTCACTGAAGATGTCACCTAGGTAAGGGACAAAACATCTGCAAATCAACTTCCCAGATCGGCGAACATACCCACAACTATGACAACCAGCACCGAGCTACAAATCTTTACACAAACCTTGAGTTTTGAGGTTAGATTGGTTGGGATTATATTGTTGATGATGGGGCTATAGTAATAATGTAGGAGCCTGACATAGGTATTGTATTATCCAGATGTTCCAGGGATGGGTGTAGGGCCACGGAATGGCATCCGCTGTGGACCTGTTTCATCGGTAGGCAAATTGCAGGGAATCAAGGCAGGCTGGGAGGCTACAATTGATGTGGGCCATGACTAACCTCCCCAAGCACTTCATAATTATTGAGGTCAGAGCTACTGGGTGGTAGTCATTGATGCACGTTCTATGAGTTTTCTTTGCAACTGGTATGATGGTGGTTTACAGATTGTAGGAAAGGGAGACTAAAGATGTCAGCAAATACTTATCTGATATCTGAAGCAGTGACTGAGGGAGCAAGTACATCGGGGGCTCTCGGGGAAGGTGACTTCACACCACTTATATTCTGATCGAACTGAAAATAAAAAGTGTTGAGTCCATCAGGGAAGGTTGTGTTTTTGATTACTATTTTGCTCTGCTTCATTTTGTACCCCGTTATTTCATGTCGGCCTTGACAGAGGTGACAGGTGCCTGTGTGGTTAGTTTGGAACTCTAACTTGGTCCAGTCTTGCCTCTTGGAATTTCTAATGGCCTTGTGGAGGTCATATCTGGATTTACTGGAAAGCTCTGGGTCATCTGATTTGAATGGTGCACACTTGGCCTTTTGTAGGCAATGGATTTCCTGTTTCATCCAAGGTTTCTGTGTGGGGGACAAACGGATTGACTTCTTTAGCACGCAGTCCTCGACACACTTGCTAATGAAGTCTATGATGGTAGTGTCATTTTCGTCTAGGATGTTTGCTGAATTCTTGAATGTGGTCCAACTCACCAATTCCAACAAGGAGGGGAGGGGAACATGTGTCTGGTGGTGGCCTCCTTGGGAGTGACAGAAATGGTGGTTAATGATCCTCTGAACATGGATGCTGGTGGGTTGGTAGGCGAGGATAAGGGGAGCCCTATTGTTCCTTTGGAAGGAAAGACAGGGAGTTAAGACAGAAGAGTGGGAGATCAGCCAGACTCAGCTAAGGGCCCTGTCAACAATGGTGCTGAGGATTCTTCGGTTGAGGAAGCAGGTGGACATTTCGGAGGCCGCCTTGTCAAAGTTGGCATTATCAGAACGGGGAGAAAGTGAGGACTGCAGATGCTGGAGATCAGAGCTGAAAATGTGTTGCTGGAAAAGCGCAGCTGGTCAGGCAGCATCCAGCTGTTCCCATATTCCTTTAACCGCCTCTCTTGTATAATTTATAAATCGCTGTTGATTATAAAAAATGTAATTTATCCAATCTACATTTTTATTAATTGTTACCCACCAAAAGAGAGCTGACTCAAAACCTGCTGCAATCTGGTTACGAGCTTTGAATTCAGGTACTCCCCTAGGGACTCCTACCGAATCAAGATAAATCCTGTCATCAAAAGAAGTATCTAACAGTAATCTCTTACCCCTTCCCTTTTTCCCTACGATCTTCTCCTTCTCAAATGCCAAGGTAAATGGAATTGCCAATTGTACAATTGCACATATCCCTCTCCAATCCGGAGGTAGTGTGGGTCTCAATATTTTTCCTCCACAGATCTGCTCGGGGAACCTTTAGTGCTGAGTAGTTCCCTCCCTTCTCCGTTTCAGTAACATTCTTAATCTCTGTACATAATTTCAGCTCCCCCAAACCTCTCGACCGACTTGTACCTCGCCTGTGCATACACGACGTGTGATTTCCAACTGCGGCGGAAAATGTGGGGGGAACTTTTGCATCTTTCTTCTCCAAGGGAGGGAACATCAGAGATAGGGAGGTACAATTCCTATCATTCCATGCAGTCTCATCCTGGTACAGGGCTATCATACATTTCATGCCCTTCCTGTCTCGCTTCCACCCAAGCGGAAAGGGAACCACCTGGGCCACTGGCCTACCGGAGGCACATCCATAGCAATTGCTTTTGTTCAGACTTTTTACAGTATACTTTACCCATTCAACCCAGGCATTTGCATCCCCGTACCCAGTTTCTATCTCGATGGTCTGTTTCAAGTCTTTTACCTCTATAATTTTTACTACTTTAGGATCATCGGGAGGGGTGAAATGTTGTATCTCATTATCCAGTAATTCTACCCGTTTTCCCTGTCCTACACTAATTCGAAAACAACAGCCCACGAACTCCTTCCCATTTGTTTTCATTTCAATCCCAAATGTTTCATTTAATTGTATCTCATAAGTGCCCCCCCCCCAAAACTGCTTCGTGACATGTGGTTTTCCTTATCGTTAGGTATATGGGGTTACACTTCTTATCAAGACAATTGCGAGCTGGTCGGAAGGGGGCCCGGTGTACTGTGACGAGACCATAATACCAGATACCATCCCCGAGGCCAACCCCATAGGACTTAAGATGTATCTCTGAGCTGCGGTACTGTCTCTGATTAACTACATTCCCACAATTTACTAAGCTGCATGCATCAGTGTCTATTATCAGACTCAGGAACCATTAATAATACATATGAAAATGATGTTTGACAAAATCCTAATACCAAGAGGGCTAGCATCATAACTCTAAACATTCCCAGTATTCTAATCATCATGCTGAAGCACAAAAAGGCTTAATATACAATCTTACAGAAATAATCCCGCGCTCGCGCCGCCACTGTATAGTCAGTTACTCAAAGTCTCTTTAGTCTGAGTTTTAGCGGGTCTTGCGTTGACTTGGCTGTCCAGACTTCTTCCTCAACTGGAGGGTCCACAGGCCCTTTGATCCGAGTGTAATGAGTCCAGCCTTTTTCCGCCGTCCTTATTGCCGTTTCGGTAGTCAAAAGAGCCTGGTACGGCCCTTCCCAGTCCGGCTGCAATTTAGTCTCTGTCCATGATTTTACTAAGATCCAATCACCCGGCCGGATGGGGTGAACAGTGAATTCAAGGGGCGGAGTCTGTGCCAATAAACCCTGTTTCCTGAGGAAAGACAAAGAGGAGGACAAGCCCAGTATATACTTCTTTAAAAACAAATCTTTAGTTTCGGGAATTGGCAATTCTCCATCCTTTCCCAGATAAGGTAATCCAAATAAGATTTCATAGGGGGATAGTCCCAAATCTTTCCTCCGCCAAGGGACAAGCCCAAAAGGCATCTTTTAAATCTATCACACTAAACCATCTGTGGTCATGAGGGATCTTACTTAATAACGTGTAGGTGTTTGGCACCACTGGGTGCCTGATCTGTACTATTCGATTTAATGTTCTCAAATCCTGCACCAATCGATAAGTTCCATCAGATTTCCACACTGGTAGAATTGGGGTATTATAAGGAGACATACATGGCTCCAACAGTCCATCTCTAATCAGTCCCTCAATTACTGGCTGCAGTCCTCGTTTACCTTCTATGGAAATAGGGTATTGTCGTTCACAGACAACGTCCCCTTTCCGTTTTAAATTTATTAAAAGGGGAGGGATCTGTAGTTTTCCACGATTCCCTTCTCTAGCCATACAATAGGGTCTATCTTTTCTCTGCATCCTCTGTCAACATTGCCAGTTGTACAACTAATTCTTTTTCCTGAATTCCAATCTCCAGTCCTAAGAGGATAATTAAGTCTCTCCCCAGTAAGTAACTTCCTATATCAGGGATATACAGCAGTTCCCCTGTGACCCTATCCTTAGGACCTTCTATCATCGTAGGTTCAAATACTGGAACAGTAAATCCTTCCCCTTTCACCCCTGAAACAGTAATTGACCATGTCGACATTTCTACCCTCTTTGGTTTAAAATTCAGCGATGACCGTGCCCCGGTATCTACTAGGAAGACTGCCTCCTCCCTACAGGGTCCCACCTTCAAGTTTATCAAGGGTTCCTGGTGGGCCCCCGAGGGCAGGAACCCCTGACACCCCTACTCTTCAACAAAGTTCATAAGCGGAATTGCCCTTTCTTCCCTTTGTAGATCAGGACACTCCCGCTTAAAATGCCCTATCTTTCCACAATAATAGCATCCTGCCTGTGGAGACTTCCATCTCTGCCCCTGTCGCTCAAACCCTCTATCAAATGCTCCCCCTTGTCCTCTCCCTCTCCCTCTTCCTCTCTGTCCTACATGCTGCCTCCTGCCGCTCCGGTTGCTCACTATTGGTTCCATTCTCCCCTTAATTACCTCATCAACTGTAGCTACCATCATTTTCGCCTTCTGTTTTTGTCTCTCATCCTCCCTCTTTACAAACACTTTCTGTGCCTCTCTTAACAATTCATCTAATGGTTTTTCACTCCACCCTTCTATCTTCTGTATCTTTCTCTGTATGTCTGGCCGTGCTTTTGTCACAAAATGTACTTTCAACAGACCCTGTGCCACTGGGTCCTCAGGGTTCATTCCAGAATATTTCCGCATTGAGTCCCTTAATCTTTGCAGGAAAGCTGAGGGAGTCTCATCTTTCTCCTGTCTAACTTCAATGGCTTTAGTCAAATTCTGTGACTTCGGAACTGCCTCTCTTATTCCTTTTAGAATCAGGTCTTTCAATTCCCTCATTTCTTCTCTATGCTCCAGGTTTTGGTTTTCCCACTGGGGGTCTTTGAGGGGAAACTTCACCTCTCCCTGTCCAGCATCCCCATCTCCAACCGGGTGTTCCCTGTCCCTTATTTTAATGGCAGCTCCCCAAATAAGTCCCCTTTCCTCCCCAGTAGATAATATATTCAAAATAGACATTAACTCAGCCCAGGTAGACAGACTGGGCCCCAGAAATTGATCAATTTGTTCAGACAACCCCACCGGATCCTCAACCAGGACCTTCATTTTCTTTTTAAATGTTCTGACCTTCCCACTAGTGAGGGGGGGCACTTACAAACCCAATCTCTTTGTCCCCTATGGGTACCTCCCGAAGGGGATATGTCGTCACGTTCTTTCCCTTTTTCTTTCTTTAAAGAGATATTGCAATATTTCTAGCTCCCCATAACTTCAAACACCAATTCATCAATTCATGCTTGACTAACCTTTAAAGCCTGTTCCTAACTTATAAATATATTTATATATTTACGTTCATTTCTTCAGTATTTAATAGTTAAAATGCAAAATGCATACAGTTCCCAATTTTGCAATTCACTGTAATTACCCAGTTTTAGTCCTTTAATTTAGATCCAAAATTAGTTTTCTTAAATAGTCCTGACCAATCATTGCTCAATTATAATACTATAGGTCATAAAATAATCAGAGCTGCCTTAAAAGAATTTGTCTACTCAAGTTTTTTAAAAAAAACTTCTAATGCATGAACAATGGCTGAATCCAAGGTCACAGATATTAACCATAGAATTTTGCTTTTACTACAATCTAATGTTGAACTGAAACTTCAACTGTCCTCCATAAATCGCTTTTGTGTAAAGATAAAAGAGATTAGTTAGAAACTGATAGTAAGGCAGTCATGA
This sequence comes from Chiloscyllium plagiosum, assembly GCF_037043375.1. Taxonomy (NCBI): domain Eukaryota; kingdom Metazoa; phylum Chordata; class Chondrichthyes; order Orectolobiformes; family Hemiscylliidae; genus Chiloscyllium; species Chiloscyllium plagiosum. The sequence goes on along the minus strand of NW_028270315.1, from coordinate 509,603 downwards.
TCTGTAAAAAGAACAGGAGTTATCATTCTTTTTTTTCTTCTTCATAATCTGGATAGAATCCTTAACCTTAAAAGAAATCATGTTAAGTTTCCATAATAAAAATCAGATTCAAAACAGTCTTGGAACTGTTCCAAGTTCGTTAGATGGGTCAGTGTTTGTTCAATGTGTGCAGGAGAGTTTCCTGACACAATATGTAGACAGGCCAACAAGAGGTGAGGCCATACTGGATTTGGTTCTGGGTAACGAACCAGGCCAGGTGTTAGAATTAGAGGTAGGTGAGCACTTTGGGGATAGTGACCATAATTCGGTGATTTTTACACTCGTGATGGAGAGGGATAAGTGTGTACTACAGGGCAAGAATTATAGCTGGGGTAAGGGAAATTATGATGCGGTGAGGCATGACTTAGGATGTGTGGCTTGGAAAAGTAGACTCCAAGGCAAGAGTGTAAATGATATGTGGAACTTGTTCAAGGGGCAACTATTGAGTGTCCTTGATAATTATGTACCTGTCAGGCAGGAAGGAAAGGGTCGTGCGAGGGAGCCGTGGTTTAATAAGGAATTGGAATCCCTTGTTAAATGGAAGAGGGCGGCCTATCTCAAGATGAGACGTGAAGGTTCACTTGGGGCGATTGAGAGTTATAGGGTAGCCAGGAAGGACCTGAAGAGAGAGCTAAAAGCAGCAAGGAGGGGACATGAAAGGTCCTTAGTAGATAGGATTAGGGAAAACCCTAAGGCTTTCTATAGGTATGTTAGGAATAAAAGAATGACTAGGGTAGGAATAGGTCCAGTCAAGGATAGTAGGGGGAAGTTGCGTGTGTAGGCGGAAGAGATTGGGGAGACACTGAATGAATACTTTTCTTCAGTATTCACTCAGGAACAGGGCATTGTTGTCGATGAGAATACTGAGGCACAAATAAGTAGAATGGATGGCTTTGAGGTATGTAGAGAAGGGGTGTTGGAAATCCTGGAAAAGGTGAAAATAGATAAGTCCCCTGGGCCTGATGGCATTTATCCTAGGATTCTCTGGGAAGCAAGGGAGGAGATTGCAGAGCCATTGGCCTTGATTTTTATGTCCTCTTTGTCTACAGGAGTAGTCCCAGAAGACTGGAGGATAGCAAATGTGGTTCCCTTGTTCAAAAAGGGGAGTAGGGATAGCCCTAGTAACTATAGGCCGGTGAGTCTCACTTCTGTTGTGGGCAAAGTCTTAGAGAGAATTGTAAGGGATAGGATTTATGCACATCTAGATAGGAATAATGTGATCAAGGATAGTCAGCATGGTTTTGTGAAGGGCAAGTCGTGCCTCACAAACCTTATTGAATTCTTTGAAAAGGTGACGAAGGAGGTTGATGAGGGGAAAGCGGTAGATGTGGTATATATGGATTTTAGTAAGGCGTTTGATAAGGTTCCCCATGGTAGGCTACTGCAGAAAATACGGAGATATGGCATTGAGGGTGAGTTGGAGGTATGGATTAGGAATTGGCTGGATGGAAGAAGACAGAGGGTAGTAGTTGATGGCAAAGTTTCTTCATGGAGTGCCGTCACTAGTGGTGTTCCGCAAGGATCTGTTTTGGGACCATTGCTGTTTGTCATTTTTATAAATGACCTGGAAGAGGGGTTAGAAGGTTGGGTGAGCAAGTTTGCGGATGATACGAAAGTCGGAGGAGTTGTTGACAGTGAGGAAGCATGTGGCAGGTTACAGCAGGATATAGAGAAGCTGCAGAGCTGGGCAGAAAGGTGGCAGATGGAATTCAATGTAGCTAAGTGCGAGGTGATTCACTTTGGGAAGAATAACAAAAAGATGGGGTACTGGGCTAATGGTCGGATACTTGGTAGTGTGGATGAGCAGAGGGATCTTGGTGTCCATGTACACAGATCTCTGAAAGTTGCCACCCAGGTAAATAGTGCGGTGAGGAAGGCATATGGCGTACTGGCTTTTATTGGTAGAGGAATTGAGTTCCGGAGTCCTGAGGTCATGATGCAGTTGTATAAGACTCTGGTACGGCCGCATCTGGAATATTGTGTGCAGTTTTGGTCGCCATGCTATAGGAAGGATGTGGAGGCATTGGAACGGGTGCAGAGGAGGTTTACCAGGATGTTGCCTGGTATGGAAGGAAAATCGTATGAGGAAAGACTGAGGCACTTGGGGCTGTTTTCACTAGAGAAAAGAAGGTTTAGGGGTGACTTGATTGAGGTGTACAAGATGATTAGGGGGTTAGATAGGGTCGACAGTATGAACCTTTTCCCGCGTATTGAGTCGGGTATTACAAGGGGGCATAGCTTTAAATTAAGGGGGGGTAGATATAGGACTGATGTTAGGGGTAGGTTCTTCACTCAGCGAGTCGTTAGTTCATGGAATGCCCTGCCAGTAACAGTGGTGGACTCTCCCTCTTTATGGGCATTTAAGAGGGCATTGGATAGGTATATGGAGGATAGTGGGTTAGTGTAGTTTAGGTGGGCTTGGATCGGCGCAACATCGAGGGCCCAAGGGCCTGTACTGCGCTGTATTCTTCTATGTTCTATGTTCTATGTTCTAACTCAAGCTCCAGGGAATAAAACACAAACATTCAATCACCAACAAACAAATGTTCACTCAAACCAAATCACAAAGGGTTAAACTTCCTACCAGCTGTGCAGCTCTTTTCATTCTCTCTCTCTCTCTCGCACATTGACATATAAATTCAGATATTCACAAACCCAGTCTTCGTCTGATCTGTACTTTGGCCAGAAGACAGCGGGACGAAGAATGGATTCCTTAGTCCATACAAAGCAACAATATTTAATCATCTTTCTCCCTTGTACAAGTATTATTTTGCCAATTCCACAACATCCTGCCCAAAGGACTTTCTGGAGGTATGTTGTAAGGGACCCCGCCTCCATTTCCATTGCCTTTTCCTTACTTTGTTTTCCCGGAGGCTTTTTCCTTACCCACAGCACAATCCATATTGAGTTCCTTCGTTAGTCCCTTATTAACTACTAAAGCCCAATCCCGGCCACCAAGGCAATACTTAAAAGTCAATTTTCTTACCCTGGTCTGTGCACAGAGTTGCCTGGTCCCTTCTTTCCGTATTGTCTATCAACCTCCTATCACTGTCTGATTCAGATGTCTCTCTTGTAGGATTCACACCAGTCACCCAAGGGACTGGACCAAACCGGGACACGAGACCGCTCCTCAATGGGGAACGGGACACATCTTCCCAGTGTCCAAGGCCAGACACTCCCCCCGGTGATGGAAGAAAATCCCGGACACGAGCCCCCAATTGTGAGAAACAAAAGCTCACTCACTTTAATAATTTCAGTCCGAGACCAAATATCTGAAACAGAGTCGTTTATTTGTACACTTGCAAGTGGGTGCCATGTCTAATTGCCAGGTAAGGCAATGACAAATGCACAGTAAACCCCAACAAACTCTCGCAATTTATACAGTTTTTTCCCATATGTTTTCCTTATTCCACTGTTTAGATTAGATTACTTTACAGTGTGGAAACAGGCCCTTCGGCCCAACAAGTCCACACCGACCCGCCGAAGCGCAACCCACCCATACCCCTACATTTACCCCTTACCTAACACTACGGGCAATTTAGCATGGCCAATTCACCTGACCTGCACATCTTTGGACTGTGGGAGGAAACCGGAGCACCCGGAGGAAACCCACGCAGACACGGGGAGAACGTGCAAACTCCACACAGTCAGTCGCCTGAGGCGGGAATTGAACCCGGGTCTCTGGCGCTGCGAGGCAGCAGTGCTAACCACTGTGCCACCATGCCGCCCACAACTGTGCCACCGTGCCGCCCACACTGTGCCACCGTGCCGCCCACGGTTTGTTCCCTGCTTCGCTTACGTCACTCATTTCCTTAAGACTGATCCCACAACTTCTGTTTATCCGGCCTTGTCAGTGACAAATGTCTATCTCTGCCTCCTATAAGGTTGTTTGACGTCATCCCATCCTTTGCTTACCATTATCTGCTCCCTCCACCTGCGCTGCCCCTCACAGCATCTTATTACTAAGCCCTTTTAATTGGGGTTTGTTCCTGTGTCTCTGTACAAGTGGGGAAACAGATGTTTTTCCTGTTTGCCCATACATCCACCATTGTTCTGTAATCACGTCTCATGCTAACATACCATTTTCTTTAACGGATTATATGTTTCCTCATGTTTGCTAAGTCAGCTCTCGTCCGAAACAATCCCAAACTAATGTGAATTCATTTACTCTGTATCAGAACTTATAATTGCAGAAATAACATTAATTCACCTATATCCCACAGCGAGGATAAGGAGAACCCTATTGTTCCTTTGGAAGGAAAGACAGGGAGTTAAGACAGAAGGGCGGGAGATCAGCCAGACTCAGCTAAGGGCCCTGTCAACAATGGTGCTGAGGATTCTTCGGTTGAGGAAGCAGGTGGACATTTCGGAGGCCACCTTGTCAAAGTTGGCATTATCAGAACGGGGAGAAAGTGAGGACTGCAGATGCTGGAGATCAGAGCTGAAAATGTGTTGCTGGAAAAGCGCAGCAGGTCAGGCAGCATCCAAGGAGCAGGAGAATCGCGTTTCGGGCATGAGCCCTTCTTCAGGAATTCCTGAAGAAGGGCTCATGCCCGAAACGTCGATAGTTCCTGAAGAAGGGCTCTTGCCCGAAACGTCGATTCTCCTGCTCCTTGGATGCTGCCTGACCTGCTGCGCTTTTCCTGCAACACATTTTCAACTCTGATCTCCAGCATCTGCAGTCCTCACTTTCTCCTCCTGGTTGGAAGTTAGGAACAGCAAGGGAACAGCCACCTAACTGGGGGTTTTCTACAGACCCCCCTACTAGCAGTTTGGAGATCGAAGAACTCAAAGGTGGACAGATTTTGGAAAAATGCAGATGTAGCAGTGTTGCTGTTATGGGTGACTTCAACTTTCCCAATATTGACGGGAATCTCCTGAGTGCAGAAGGTTTGGATGGAGCTGTTTTTGTCAGGTGTGTTCAGGAGGGTTTCCTAACTCAGTACATAGACAGACCGATAAAGGGAGAGGCCATTTTGGATTTGGTGCTCAGCAATGAACCAGGACAGGTGTCAGATCTTGCAGTGGGAGACAATAACCACAACTGCCTCACATTTACCATAGCCTTGGAGAGGGAAAGGAACAGTTACTTTGGAAATATAGTTAATTGGGGAAAAGGAAATTATGACGCTATCAGACAGGAGTTGGGAAGTACAGATTGGGAACAATTGTTCCACAGAAAGGGTACAACAGACATGTGGAGACTGTTTAAGGAGCAGTTGTTGCGAGTGATACACTAGTTTGTTCTCTGAGACAGGCAAGAAGGGGTAAGGTTAAGGAGCCTTGGATGGCAAGAACAGTGAAGCTTCTCATCAAAAGGAAGAAGGCGGATGAAGCAAGGGTTTAGCACAGCTTTAGAGGATTGCTGACTTGCTACAAAGGAGCTCAGATATAGACTGAGGAGAGCCAGGAGGCGTCACGAAAAAGGCTTAGTGGGAAGGAATAGGAAGAACCTGAAGGCATTTTACTCATACATGAGGAATACGAGAATGGTCATGCAAAAGGTAGGGCCGATCAGGGATTAGAGTGGTGCTGGAAAAGCACAGCAGATCAGGCAGCATCCGATGAGCAGGATCTAATCTTGACTGTGATCTCCAGCATCTGCAGTCCTCAGTTTCGCCAACTTGTGCGTGGAGTCTGAGGAGAGAGGGGAAGCTCTAAGTGAGTTTTTTGCTTCGGTTTTCATTAAGTAAAGAGACCTTGTTGTGAATGAGAACTTTGAGGAGCTGGGAAACAGGCTTGAATAGATCAAGACTGATGAAGTTGATGTGCTGGAAATTTTGGCAAACATTAAGATTGATAAGTCCCCAGGGCCAGACCAGATTTATCTCTCACACCAGATTTATCCTAGGCTGCTCCGGGAAGGGAGAAAGGAAGTTGCTAAGCCATTGGTGAAGATCTTTGCTTCTTCAGTCTCCACGGGAGTTTTACTGGAGGATTGGAGGGAGGTGAATATTGTTCTCTTTTCAAGAAGGGGAATAGGGAAATCCCTGGCAATTACAGACCAGTCAGTCTCACGTCTGTGGTCAGCAAGATTTTGGAAAGAATTCTGAGGGATAGGATTTATGAGAATTTGGAAAAGCATAGCGAGATTAAAGGCAGTCAGCATGGCTTTGTGAGGTCATGCCTCACAAATCTTATTAAGTTCTTTGAGGAGGTGACAAGACAGGTCGACGAAGGTCGAGCAATGGATGTGGTGTACTTGGACTTCAGCACAGCATTTGACAAGGTTCCCCATGGTAGGCTCATTCATAAAGTCAGGAGGTATGGGATACAGAGAGATTTGGCTATCTGGATTCAGAATTGGTTGGCTGACACAAGGCAGAGAGTGGTTGTAGATAGAAGGTATTCTGCCTGGAGGTCAGTGTTGTGTGGGGTCCCGCAGGACTCAGTTCTTGGGCCTTTGCTCTTTGTAGATTTTATAACTGACTTGGATGAGGGGGTTGAGGGGTGGGTTGGTAAATTTGCAGATGACACAATGGTTGGAGGTGCCGATAATTGTATCAAGGGCTACAGTGCGACATAGACAGGATGCAGAGCTGGGCTGAGAAATGGCAGATGGAGGTCAACCTGGATAAATGCAAAGTGATGCTTTTTTTTGTAAATATATTGATTGAAAAGAAAAAGATTTTTGAATTACTTTACAAAATTACAAAATTAATACAAAGTAGTGTATCCACTTTACAGTATAATAACAACACCAATATAAAATTTAAAATAACTAATTACTAATCTAGTCGACAAACTACCAAAACTCAAAATAAGATATAAAAAAGAAGATTCTATATATAAAAAAAACACAGTATCGTACATTACTAACAACACTAAAAGAAAAAAAAAGGAAGGTAAAAAATAAATAGACATGCATTCAAAATAAAATTATAGCAAGTCATAACAAAACCCGTATTTATTCGGGATTCTTCCTCCCAGGGGCCCCTGAACCAACGAACATCATCCTCACGGCTAAAAGGCCCTAAACAGTATGGCCGATACATCTGCATCGGTGTAGTTCAAAAAGGGCTGCCATGTCCTGATTCTGTTTGTTTGATGCACCATATTTTCAAGGAAGTCCAGGGGAGTATAATCCATAACTACCCCTTTGCCAATTTGAAAGTCCTGGGGGACTTTTCAATATCCAACTTACTAAAATATTTTTCCTCGCACAAAAGGAAAGGATAGTAAATAGTTTCTTCCCGGATGCATCTAGAGAAGGAAAATTTGGAAAGCTCAAAAAGAGAGACACTGGATCCAGGCCAATCTCCATTCCCAAAATCTTTGGCAAGGCATTCGCTGTGTTATCCCAATATCTACGGATCTTATGGCATGTCCACAATCAATGATTGAGAGTCCCAACTTCTATTTTACATTTAGGGCACATTGGGGATGCTCCTGCCTTGACCTTTGCAAGCCGCTCTAGTGCCATATGAGCCCTATGAGGTATCTTCAATCGAATAGCCTGAGTTCTATTACAGGTAGAGACCTTCCTGGCATTTTCCCAGCTATCCTCCCATATCTCTAAGGAGATTTCCATCCCTAATTCTTGATTCCAGGTTTTATATAACCGTTCCATGTCCTTTGAAAACTTATTACCTAGCGAGTGGTAGAGAGTGCTGACTGAGGGTGCACCCATCAGCCGAAGCACTCTCCTTTCCATATCTGATTTGTACCGATTAGTCATCAATGTGGTCATTTTTTGTATGAAGTCTCGTACTTGAAAATATCGAAAAAGGCCTGTACTAGGCAACCCGAATTTCTGGCGCAACTGTTCGAAGGACGTTATGACCTCCTCATCGAACAGATCTCCCACAGGAGATACCTCTGGTCTCACAAATTTTAAATCCAGCATCGCATCAGTCAAGCCTGGCTGAAATCCCAACGTTCCCACTATAGGAGTAGAAGGGGAGGTTTTTTATAAATTACCCTTATTCTGTCGCATTATCCTCCAAGCTTTGATTGTATTTAATACATTTGGGTTTTACAATGATCTGTAATAACTCTCATCTTATTCATAAATAATAGATTGATGAGGGGGCATTTTGCTTGGGAAACCTCAATAACCTGAAGAAGGGCTTATGCCCGAAACGTCGATTCTCCTGTTCCTTGGATGCTGCCTGACCTGCTGCGCTTTTCCAGCAACACATTTTCAAACCTCGATATCCAACCACATTGATTGTGTGTCACAAGAGACCCAATCAGCAACATATGATAACAGAGAACCCAGTTGGTACCTTCTGAAATCCGGAAAATCTAGACCTCCCCTTACTTGTGGGAGCTGTAACTTATCTAATTTAATAAGAGGCTGCCTATGGTTCCAAATAAAGGAGCCGAGCCAACCATAAAGCTTACGCAGCGCCTGTCTCGGCACCATCAGGGGAAGTATTCTCATGGGGTATGTAGGTGAGGTAGAATATTCATCATGACCAAACCTTTTCTTCCTCGTCAGGATATCGGGAGACCTTCCCAGCGTTGGAGGTCCTGCCTTATTTTCTCCAATTAATGCAAGTAATTAGCTTTGTATAGCTGACCAAATATAGGGGTAATAAAAATACCTAAATAGAGAAAACCTCTCAGTGACCACTGAAAAGGGAAGCAGGATCCAGCTGGAAAATTGGATGTGCTGGTAAGACCTCCTAGCAGTATGGCCTCTGATTTCATAAAGTTAATTTTGTAACCCGAAAACGTACCAAACAAGTTAACCACTTGGATTAAGCGGGGCACAGATATCGATGGTTCATTTAAGAAAAGAAAGACGTCGTCCGCATAAAAAATGATTTTATGCTAAACCCGATCCTCCCTCCGGGGCCGTTATATTAGGGTTGGTTCGGATAGCTTCCGCCAGCGGTTCAATCACTAGTGTAAATAGTAGTGGTGAGGTAGGGCACCCTTGATGACAATCTCTGCCAACACTAAAGCTATCCGATCTTATGCCGTTGGTAATCACCGCTGCTCTAGGGTCGTTATATAATACTGCGACCCACTTGGCAAAGACCTCTCCAATGCCAAACCGTTCCATAGTATAAAATAGATATGGCCATTCTACCTGATCAAATGCCTTCTCTGCATCTAGGGAGATGACTAATCCCAGTATCGTTCCCTGTGGCAGACTTATACCATGTTTAACACTCTTCTAATATTATTAGTAGATCTGCAACCCTTGATAAACTCCGTCTGAGCCTCTTTTATAATAAATGGTAAAACCCTCTCCAATCTTAATGCCAACATTTTTGAGAGAATTTTAAAGTCCACATTCAATAAGGATATAGGTCTGTAAAAAGTACAGTCATCTGGGGCTTTTCCTTTCTTAAGAATGAGAGAGATATTTGCTTCTCTCAGGGAGGGCGGGAGGCTACCCTGACTATATGAATAATTAAATATATCTGTAAGTGGTCCAGCCGATTCGTCTATAAATTCTTTATAAAACTCAGCCTGAAATTCGTTTGGCCCGGGTGCTTTACCGCTCTGGAGCTGCCTCACCACCTCCTGGACTTCCAGGGTTGTAGGGGCAGCGTTCAAAAGCGACACCTACTCCCAAGGTTAAGCCCGAAAGGGCCAGATTTTTAAAAAAAGACTCCATCTTCCTCGCTCTATCTTCAGAGCTCTCCGACTTATACAACTCGAAGCAGAACTTTCTAAAGGCTGCATTGATCTTTTTAGGATCACAAGTCAGGGTACCAGCACTCTCTGTAATAAACGTAAAGGATTGGGGAGCCTTTTTCTTTCTAGCAAGGTATTGCCGTGCTTAAATAATCTCTGCTTCACAAATAGAATCTCCCTCTTTGCTGTTTGACTAAGTGCGGTATTCAATAATAGACAATAGGTGCAGGAGTAGGCCATTCTGCCCTTCGAGCCTGCACCGCCATTCAATATGATCATGGCTGATCATTCCTAATTAGTATCCTGTTCCTGCCTTATCTCCATAACCCTTGATTCCACTATCTTTGAGAGCTCTATCCAACTCTTTCTTAAATGAATCCAGAGACTGGGCCTCCACTGCCCTCTGGGGCAGAGCATTCCACACAGCCACCACTCTCTGGGTGAAGAAGTTTCTCCTCATCTCTGTCCTAAATGGTCTACTCCGTATTTTTAAGCTGAGTCCTCTGGTTCGACACTCACCCATCAGCGGAAACATGTTTCCTTACTGCCAGAGTGTCCAATCCTTTCATAATCTTATACATCTCAATCAGATCCCCTCTCAGTTTTCTAAACTCAAGGGTATACAAGCCCAGTCGCTTCAGTCTTTCAGTGTAAGGTAATCCTGCCATTCCAGGAATTGATCTCGTGAACCTACGCTGCACTCCCTCAATAGCCAGAATGTCTTTTCTCAAATTTGGAGACCAGAACTGCACACAGTATTCCAGGTGTGGTCTCACCAGGGCCCTGTACAGCTGCAGAAGTACCTCTTTGCTTCTATACTCAATTCCTCTTGTTATGAAGGCCAGCATGCTATTAGCCTTCTTCACTACCTGCTGTACCTGCATGCTTGCCTTCATTGACTGGTGTACAAGAACACCCAGAGCTCTCTGTACTGCCCCTTTACCTAAATTGATTCCATTGAGGTAGTAGTCTGCCTTCCTGTTCTTGCCACCAAAGTGGATAACCATACATTTATCCACATTAAACTGCATCTGCCATGCATCTGCCCACTCACCTAACTTGTCCGGGTCACCTTGTAATCTCCTAACATCCTTATCACATTTCACCCTGCCGCCCAGCTTTGTATCATCAGCAAATTTGCTAATGTTATTGCTGATATCATCTTCTATATCATTAACATATATTGTAAAAAGCTGCGGTCCCAGCACGGATCCCTGCGGTACCCCACTGGTCACTGCCTGCCATTCCGAAATGGAGCCGTTTATCACTACCCTTTGTTTCCTATCAGCCAACCAATTTTCAATCCAATCTAGTACTTTGCCCCTAATACCGTGCGCCCTAATTTTGCTCACTAACCTCCTATGTGGGACTTTATCAAAAGCTTTCTGAAAGTCCAGGTACACTACATCTACTGGATTTCCCTCGTCCATCTTCAGATTTACATCCTCAAAAAATTCAAGAAGATTAGTCAAGCATGATTTCCCCTTCATAAATCCATGCTGACTCTGTCCTATCCTGTTACTACTATCCAGATGTGCCGTAATTTCATCCTTTATAATAGACTCCAGCATCTTTCCCACCACTGAGGTCAGAGTAACTGGTCTATAATTTCCTGCTTTCTCTCTCCCACCCTTCTTAAAAAGTGGTACAACATTAGCCACCCTCCAATCCTCAGGAACCGACCCCGAATCTATCGAACTCTGGAAAATAATCACCAACGCATCCACGATTTCCCGAGCCACCTCCTTCAGTACCCTGGAATGTAGACCATCAGGCCCCGGAGACTTATCAACCTTCAGACCTAACAGTCTCTCCAACACCAAAACCTGGCAAATATAAATTCCTTTAAGTTCAGGTCCTTCAGCCACTGTTACCTCAGGGAGATTGCTTGTGTCTTCCCCAGTGAACACAGATCTGAAGTGCCCATTTAATTCTTCTCTTTGTTCCCCGTAATATATTCCCCTGTTTCTGTCTTCAAGGGAGAGTGAGGTCTGCAGATGCTGGAGATCAGAGCTGAAAATGTGTTGCTGGAAAAGCGCAGCAGGTCAGGCAGCATCCAGGGAAGAGGAGAATCGACGTTTCGGGCATAAGCCCTTCTTCAGAAGGGCTTATGCCCGAAACGTCGATTCTCCTGTTCCCTGGATGCTGCCTGACCTGCTGCGCTTTTCCAGCAACACATTTTCAGCTCTGTCTTCAAGGGCCCAATTTTAGTCCTAACCATTTTTTTGCCTTGCACATACCTAAAAAAACTTTTGCTATCCTCCTTTATATTATTGGCCAGTTTACCTTCGTACCTCATTTTTCCTCTGCGTATTTCCTTCTTAGTAATCCTCTGTTGCTCTTTAAAAGCTTCCCAGTCCTCAGTTTTCCCACTTATCTTTGCTATCTTTGCAAAGTACTTCTGAGGGCTGTAATCCACTGTAATGTAGTTGTGGATGGCCTAGCAGCATACGCTGACTCAGCTGCCTTCAGGCGAGCCTCAAGCAGTCACTGTTGTTCTCCCTTTTGTTTTTTCCGGGTCGCAGAATATGAGATGACCAAGCCATGCGCATATGCTTTAGCAGTCTCCCACATCACCGATGGGTTACTGGCCGGACCTGAATTGATACTCCAGAAAATTTTAAATTCCTGCGAGAAATATTCTATGAGCTTACTATCCTTCAATAGGAAAGCGTCCATGCGCCAGTGTCGGGAACCCATCTTATCACCACTAGTCTTGATCTCTATATACGCTGCTGCGTGTTCGGAAATAGTTATATTTCCTATTTTACAAGACAATATTGAATTCAGAAAGGTCGAGGGGACAAAAAACATATCGATTCTGGTATGACACTTGTGTGGGTTAGAATTGAAAGTAAAATCCCTACCCTCAGGGTGAAAACACCTCCACACATCTACCAGTCCCAACTCCATATTCAGATCAGCCAACTGCCTCGATCTCAGAGATATACCCGCAGAGCTCCTACATATTCTGTCCACCTCGGGGTCGATAATACAATTACAGTCTCCCCCTGTAATTATGTGAGGCTCCCTGAGAGCCATCAACTTGGAGACCGCATCTGTTACAAATTTAAAAAGATGTGCCGGGGGCGATATACATTCAAAATCCATATGTTAGGGCTTTAAGTAATATATACCATTCAGACTCATCTTTTATTTGGCTTAGCATTTGGAAGGGAAAATGTTTCCGGATAAGAATGGCCACTCTGCTACTTTTTTGAGCTAAAAGATGAAAAGAACACCTGACCAAATCCTCCTGCTGCAGCTTCGAATACTCCTGATCAAGTAGATGTGTCTCCTGTAAAAGGGCTACATCAACGTTCTCTTTTTTAAGACTTGATAATATCTTTTTCCTTTTAATTGGCCAGCGGCTCCCCTTTGACATTCCAGGTGCACCGTTTAAAGGAATGACTAGCCATGATCGTTCAAGAAAGTCCGAGAACCCCCAGGAGGTAGAACCCCAATCAAAAAGCATTGAGTCGAGACCATAAACAATTCACATAAACTTAAAAATACAACCTTTAAAACAACTAAAAACAACTAAGAACTACTCCTAAAAAAAAGTAAGATATAATCAAGAGGAGACTTTCCCCCTTGTCCACAGGGGGCACTCCTACCGTCCAATAATCCCACCATAACACCTCCCAGCTAGAGCCATGCCCTCGGCTCAGATATCGTAATGTAAGATAAACAAATGCTAATGTCTTATAATACAAAAATTAGAAGTGGGCAACCCCAACCCGTCCCCTCAATATTATTACCGAGGCACTCTTTACAAAACAGGACTATAAAATAAAATGTATAAAATTACAATCCCAGCAAATATTAAAGAAAAGAAAACTCAGAAACATCCCCCAATAGCCGGATAAACCAAGTGAGTTATACTTAAGAGTTAAAAGAAAGAACTCCACCCCCAAGGAAGGATAGAAAAGAGAAAGGGGTAAGGGGGGAGGGAAAAAAGGGGGTAAAATAAAATCACTGTCCATGTTGTTCAAGTCCATCAGTCTATTTGAGAGCATCCAAAAATTCTTTGCTTTTTCCGGCGATCCGAAGTTACACACAGACCCTCCATGACTGAAGCACAGCGTTGCCAGGTCCCTGCCTGTTGCGAATTTCGTGGTCCTTTATCTTTGGTCATTTTAAAATGTACCAAACTGCTAAAGTTTGATGCAGAATGACTGTAGCTACAGGGAAAAAGCTATTTTTAGTAGTTTAAAAAGTGAGGGGAGGGTAGGTACCCCACTTTGCCTGGGTCCTGGGCAGAGCTCAGCAGACTCAGACCTACTGAGTCGCCGTCATCTTGAATCCCCCCCAAAATGATGCATTTTGGAAGGTCGAACTTCAGTGCTGAATATAGGATTAAAGACAGGATTCTTGGCAATGTGGAGGAACAGAGGGATCTTGGTGTTCAGGTGCATATATCCCTCAAAGTTGCCACCCGAGTGGATTGGGTTGTTAAGAAAGCATATGGTGTTTTGGCTTTCATTAACGGGGGATCGGGTTTAAGAGCCGCGAGGTTTTGCTGCAGCTCTACAAAACCCTGGTGAGACCACACTTGGAATATTGTGTTCAGTTCCGGTCGCCCTATTATAGGAAAGATATGGAGGAGATATTGGTGCTTACAGACATCATTCCTACTAGCATCATCTGAGATGTTTTTCCTGAACTTAATTCATTTACTAATGGTTACTGAATGACTCTCCAATACAGTGGGCAGATTTTGGATCAGTTTTGTTTGGCTCTGATTGGCATTTAGTTCCATGCTTTGAATTCTTTGCTCTTCAGTTATGATTTTCTTAAGTTGGGGGCTCAGTATCAGATGTTCTGATCCAGGGCTGCTAGATTTGTGGAATTAGCCTTAAGATCTAATTTTCCTTGAAAAGCTCAGGGTGTGACCACTGAGTGCTGCACCCCACTATCGAACTGAGCTGCTACAGTCATCATTTGAGTAATAAAGGTCATGTATCGGTATCTGGTGTGGGATGAACCACTTGGGCAGGCTGATACAGGAAATGTATACGACTACAGGCACTAACTCACGCTGTACATTATAGTATTTTATTATCATTGATTAAGACTAGACCGTTCGTCAGTCTAAGACTCATACTCAGACATGGACGTGGCAAGTTGTTTGGCGGTGCAGTTGGAATGATAACTGTCAGGTAGGGGATCGTCTGTGGTCTTTATTGTGGAAGGAGGTGACGTTGTAGTGACATTTATTTCGTCGGGGTGGGTTTCCCCTATCCATCCATCATCACTGTTCCCCCATTGACGGACAAGTACAAGTGATTGAAAAGGTTTCAAATGTCCTCTCTCACATTTTTTTGGAGGGGAATTTAGGGTCTGGCAAAAGCCATTACCCATCCCATGTAAACACACCTTTCCTATTCACAAATAAATTCAAACGCCTCTTCAAAATCTGTTCTCCTATGGTCATGTTCAGCATTCCATTCTGCTTTGGTTGAGGTAACACCAGAGTTCCTCTCACATTGAGCTACCAATCACTGCTTCCACAGCCAGGAACAATCGTCCCTCAAGGGTTAAAGTGGTGGCCAGCCTTCCACAAATTGAATAAAGAGCTGCCCCAGTTGTCACTGTTCTGTTGGCATTAGTTCTGTAGCTCAGAATCAATTGTGTTGAGCTTCAGCTGTGATGAGGTCTTCACCTGCCTTCTAACTTTCATATCCAAACAGGCCCGTGTCCTTGGTCATAATAATCACAAACTGTTTGAGCCTTTTAGACGTAATTCCAGGCTTGTCAGGTGCTACTTTAACCGTTACCTTCACATCAGCTCTCAGTACTTTTACTTGGTTGGTCATAGCATCTTGTTCGAGGTCGCGGATTTTCTGCTGGTCTTTGACCTGCTGTCTTGGCCCATTCAACTGTTTGCAGAATTGTCTTCTAAATGGTTTCACTCTCTGTCTCACTGGTCCTACCCTGTTACAATGTTCCCTGGCAATCTCATAGCCCTTCTTGTCATTAACTCATATGGAGTTAATGTAGTCATTCCGCTTCTTGTTGCTCCGAGTCCCATCAGGATACTGAGAATTAGATCTGCCCATCCTTTCCATGTCGTAGAGTCACAGAGTCCTCCAGCAGGAAGAAAGGCCGTTTGACCCAAACTGGCCCATGCCAACCAGAATGTCCGTCCACACTAACAGCATTTTCCTGTACTTGGCCCATATCCTTCTAAACCTTTCCTATCCATGTATTTGTTCAAATGCCTTTTAAATGTTGTTAATGTACCCACCTCAACAAGTTCCACTGGCAGCTCATTCCGCATGCTTACTACCCTCAGTATAAAAAGGTTGCCTCTCAGGTTCCCTTTTATATTTTCCCCTCTAACCTTAACTGATGCCCTCTGGTCCATGATTCCCCAACCCTGGGAAAATGACTGAGTACATTCACCCTAACCATGACTCCTGTGATCTTATGCACCTGTATAAGGACCCCCTCAATCTCCTCCGCTCTAAAGAAAAAGTCCTAGCTTGTCCAACCTCTGCCTATAATTCAGACCATTGGGTCCAGGAAACACCCTTGTAAATTGCTTCTGGTTTCTTTCCAGTTTAATGACATCCTTCCTATAATAAGGTGATCAAAACTGAACGCAGTACTCCAAGTGCAGCCTCACCAACTTCCTGTATAACTGCAACATAACTTCCCAACTTCTACTCTCAGTGCCCTGACTGATGAAGGCCAGTCTAACAAAAGTCTTCTTCGCTGCTTTGTCCACCGGTGACTCCACTTTCAGAGAACTGTGCACCTGAACTCCAAGGTCCCTCTGTTCCACTACCCTCCTTAAGGCCCTACCATTCACCATGAAATTTCTATCTTGATTTGACTTTTTAAAATGCAAACCTCACACTTATCTATATTAAACTCCATTTGCCATTTATCTCGGCTTACTTCCCCAGCTGATCAAGGTCGTGCTGCACTTTCTGATGACCTTCCTCACTGTACATGATACCAGTTAGTTTAGTAGGAGAAAGTGAGGACTGCAGATGCTGGAGATCAGAGCTGAAAAATGTGTTGCTGGAAAAGTGCAGCAGGTCAGGCAGCATCGAAGGAGCAGGAGAATCGACATTTCAGGCATAAGCCCTACTTCAGAATTCCTGAAGAATACTGGCAAATACCAATAATGCTAATGTCCCATTTATATCTGGCCGAGAGCCAGAAGGCGCGTCGGGGCAGGCTGAGATCCAAAAGGCTTGTGGGCTACCCTGCATACTGTCGTCCCAGGGAAGGGGACGGGCTGTCCCAGAGGTGGCCGGAAGGTGTGCCAGGATAGCCCACTGGCCGGATGGGTGGGTGAGAGGTGGGTGAGAGCCCAATGGTACGAAGGGGCAGGCTGAGATCCGGAAGGCTTGGGGGCTACCCTGCATGCTGTCGTCCCAGGGAAGGGGTCGGGCTGTCCTAGAGGTGGTCGAAAGGTGCTGCGGGTGGTTAGTGAAGCTGGAAAGTGGGTAGGCCGTCCTGACCGCTGTCACCCCGGGCGGGCTGTCCTAGAGGTGGTCAAAAGGTGTGTCAGGGCGGACTGAGAACTGGAAGGGGCATGGGATGGACGGAAGATGTGTAGGCGCGGGCTGCCTTAGAGTGGCCGGAAGGTGGGAGGGACAGGGGCTTGCTGGGTCTGTATTGTCTGCACTTTTGTATGTAACAGTATTGTCTCATGTAAAATGTCATTGTCACTGTCTTTTCATATGTGGAACTGGGATTTGAGGTTTGTCCTCATCTCCCTGTAAACTGGTTGAACGGTAGGGTTTGGGGCCTGGCTTTGCTGCTCTTCTCCCTTGTAAAATTGCTGTTGTATACAGCTGTAAATGTTAAGTTTTCCTTTTTGTGAACTGTTTTGTAATGTTTTAATAAAATAATAAATAAATAAATAAATGGGACATTAGCATTATTGCTATTTGCCAGTATTCTGGGGACTTCTGGTTAAAAAAGAAGTATCATCAGGTGATTTAGAAACTCCTGAGTTCAGGGAACTGACTGTGGGTTGGCTGGTCACAGCCAGTGTGTTACTGTTGTATTTGATAACTGATTCCTAAGCTGGCTGGTCACACAGACAGTGAATACTGTTATATTTTAGTTCACATTGGGGAACTTGTTTTTTTTGCCCCTGTATTTTACTGGATGGTTGCAGCCTGTGTGTTACTCTTTTTGTTTTTTGAGCAAGGACGATGATGGTTTTTGTGGCAGGGCTTAGCCCTTGCACTATGGTTTGTAGTGTTTTCACCTTTTTGAGTGGTTAAGAAGTTGAAGAAAAGTTACTCCTGTTGCATTTGAAGTGAATGAGAAGTGATAATTTGTTTGAAACTTCTTTCAAAATGCCTGGGCATCAGGCAGAAGTTCTAACAGTGTTTTGTTATTTCTGTTGGTAACAATGGACTGTCTAGTGAGCTAGAGATCGGGGGTGGAGTCAGGATGCGATCACATAAAGAATTGGTCCACCTCAGTGCTGTGAGCAAAACCATAATGCCAGAAGCAACCTCAAACCTGTGCAGGAAACTTGGATATCGTATTGAAATTAACAAAGGATTAACAGCTACAAGGGTTTACCAACAAAGATAATGACACACACTCAGGTAAGCGTGATACTTTATGAATCAAATCAAGACCTTTTTGACAGAGATTGTGTTTGGACTGAGCTCCTGTGAGTTAAAAAAAAGCAAAACAAAACACATAAACAGGGGATACAGAAGGTCTTCTCAGTCGAGGGACTGACCTTGAGCTGTCTGGTCAGAGCCCATGCACTGTGCACATATAAATAAACGGTGACTTGATGATGGGAAACTTACCTCTGTATAATTATTCCAAAGACCATTTATTAGTCCTTCTTTGTTAGATAATACCAAATCTAAAGTAGCCAGTTCTCTGGTTGGCTCATTGACAAGTTGCTATGGGAAACAATCCCTTATACATTCAATGGGCCTTGCTTTGAGCCTTCCCTTGCCAAATTGAATAATCTAATCAATGTTCATGTTCAAATCACCTATAATTACTTTTGAGTCCTTCTCAATCCCTCATTATTGAAGAACATAGGAACATAAGAACCAGGAGCAGGAGTAGGCCATCTGGCCCTTCGAGCCTGCTACGCCATTCAATAAGACCACGACTGATCTTTACAGGCCTCAGCTCCACTTACCCACCCTCTCACCCTAACTCTTAATTCCTTTCCTGGTTTATACTATGCTAAACTTTGGCAGTATTGTTTTGGAGCCTGAAAATTACTCCTCGCAAGGGGTCTCTTCCCTTATCTTTTATTTCCACCCTAGACCCCAGTGCCAATATCATTTGTTACCACAGCCTTGATGCCATGCTTAAGCAATGAAACAACTCCACCTCCTGCTCGCTCTTGTCTCACCTTTCAGAATACTGAGTACCCTTGGACATTTAACTCCCAGTTCTGAACTTCCTGTAACCATGATTCAGTAATCCCCACCAGGTGTATCTGTATCTGTGTCATCAGCTCCTTGACTTTATTCCGAATACCGTGTGTGTTTAGGTCCAAGGTTTTTAAATCAATCCTACTTGTTTGTCTTTTTCTTTCAATATTTTCTTGTGCACCACGCTTTCCATACTCTCCATCCTTATTTATTCATTCATAATACTGAACCTCACCTCTGTCATTTACTCCAACTTGCAACTCACATTTTGATCTTTTATGAATCCTTCTCTCACCATAATCATTAGACTGACCCTGCCTGTTTGTCCTATTAGTCTTTACTGACTGCATACCTTATGACCTGTTGCATTGGATCCTAACCCTCTGCCTTAATGTATAAATCCATTCAAGTTGCACTAGTCACCATCCCCACCAGGATGTTGGTGCCCCTCCAGTTAAAATGCAACCTGTCTTTTTTGTACAGATCCCACTAACTTGGAAGAGAACCCAATCTACATATGGCCAAGCTCCCTGAACTCTCCATGCAGGACCTCATCATTCTTCCTTTCTATGTCATTGGTACAAGTGTGTACCATGACATCTAGCTGTTTACCAACCTTCTTCAGTATGTCCTGAGCATGCTTAGAGACATCCTTGACTCTGGCAACAGGGAGGCAACACATGTCTTGGTGTCTTGTTTGTGGCCATAGAAATGTCTATCTGTGTCTCTAACTATTGAGTCATTGACTACCACTATTTACCTGCACTTCAACCTCCCCTGCTGGTACTGTTCTATCTACTGCTGTTGTCATCCCCGATACGCAGTCCCCCTGAACAGTATCTAAAGTAGCTCACCTGTTTGAGATGGGGACAGCCACAGGGGCCTCCTGCATTGCTTTTCCCTTGTGACCATCCTGTATCTATCTGCCTCAGCCTTGGTTATGGCTACCTCCCTGAAACAGATGTCTATGACCCTCTCGGCCTCCTACCTGCTTCATCTGAGTGCCAGTTAATTTAAACAATCTGTTAAAAACTGTAGCTGAGACACACTTCCTCCAAATGTAACCATCTAGGACAGTTGAACTCTCCCAGAGTTGTCAGATAGGAGAAAGTGAAGACTGCAGATGCTGGAGATCAGAGTTACTTTCTGACAGAGTTGCCAGATGTCACACGTAGAGCACCTGATGTCCCTTACCAATTTTTTCACCTGGTTATGATTTAATTAGGAGAAGTGTCTATGTAAATCTCCCTTATTGTTTTGGCTTTAGCTAATAAAGCAGTTATTTGACCTATTTTCTCACTAAGTCAGTTCTAAAAGGTCATCCCTTCACTTGGAGGCTGTGCCCTCAGGGCCTATGAATAACAACATTTTCCTTACGCTCACTCAGTCCAGGCCTCTTAATATTCTATAGATTTCAATGAGATCTTCCCCCTCTTCCTTCTAAACAGCATTGATTATGGACCCAGAGTCCTCAATCACTGCACATGTGACATCTTCCCGTGTGCCAGTTGTGTCTCCAACCAGGGAGAGTATGCCCCCGATACTCATTGATTCCAATTTTGCTCAGGCTCCTTCATGCCATTCCTAATCAAATGCGACCCTGCTATCAAGGCCGTCACTTGCCCCTCCCCTCTGGGTTTCAGCTCTTTTGACCATGTTTGAACCAAGGCTGTAATGAGGTCAGGAGCTAATTGGCCCTGGCACAACCCAAACCAAGCATCAATGAGTAGGTTAATGCTGCTTGCACGTGCTGCTTGATATCAATGCTGATGGCAATTTTCATTACTTTGCTGAAGATCGAGAGTAAACTGATGGGGCGGTAGCTGGCCAAGTTGTCTTTGTCCTGCTTTTTGTGTGCAGATAAATGCATCTTTACTGTATGATCTAGTGCTTCCAGGTGTGACTTTACCACGGCAGCAAGACATCCCTGCTCTATACTTGAACCCTTTCGCTATGAATGCCAACTTATCTTTCTCCTTCTTTACTGCCTGCATGCTTATCTTCAGCAACTGGTGCACAAAGACACAGACATCTCATTGTACATTCCCTTCTCTCAATTTATAGCCATTCAGATAATAATGTACCTTCCTGCTTTTGCTACGGAAGTGGAGAACCTCACATTTATCGACATTATCCATGTGTCCATGTACACAGATCTTTGAAAGTTGCCACCCAGGTAAATAGTGCAGTGAAGAAGGCATATGGCGTACTGGCTTTTATTGGTAGAGGAATTGAGTTCCGGAGTCCTGAGGTCATGTTGCAGTTGTATAAGACTCTGGTGCGGCCGCATCTGGAGTATTGTGTGCAGTTTTGGTCGCCATACTATAGGAAGGATGTGGAGGCACTGGAACGGGTGCAGAGGAGGTTTACCAGGATGTTGCCTGGTATGGTAGAAAGATCGTATGAGGAAAGGCTGAGGCACTTGGGGTTGTTTTCATTGGAGAAAAGAAGGTTTAGGGGTGACTTGATAGAGGTGTACAAGATGATTAGGGGTTTAGATAGGGTCGACAGTGAGAATCTTTTTCACGTATGGAGTCAGCTATTACAAGGGGGCATAGCTTTAAACTTGGGGGGGGGTAGGTATAGGACAGATGTTAGATTAGATTAGATTTTAGATTAGATTAGATTAGATTACAGTGTGGAAACAGGCCCTTCGGCCCAACAAGTCCACACCGACCCGCCGAAGCGAAACCCACCCATACCCCTACATTTACCCCTTGCCTAACACTACGGGCAATTTAGTATGGCCAATTCACCTAACCTGCACATCTTTGGACTGTGGGAGGAAACCGGAGCACCCGGAGGAAACCCACGCAGACACGGGGAGAACGTGCAAACTCCACACAGTCAGTTGCCTGAGTCGGGAATTGAACCCGGGTCTCTGGCGCTGCGAGGCAGCAGTGCTAACCACTGTGCCACCGTGCCGCCCACATTAGGGGGCGAGTCGTGAGTTCATGGAATGCCCTGCCAGTAGCAGTGGTGGACTCTCCCTCATTATGGGCATTTAAGCGGGCATTGGATAGGCATATGGAGGATAGTGGGCTAGTGTAGGTTAGGTGGGCTTGGATCGGCGCAACATCGAGGGCCGAAGGGCCTGTACTGCGCTGTATTCTTCTATGTTCTATGTTCTATATATACTTCATCTGGCATGTATTTGCCCACTCATTCAGCCTATCCAAATCACACTGCATTTGAATGCGTTCCCAATCAAGTTCGTTCTTTCTATACAGTGAAACTCAAGGAAAGGCAGCTGTATGTCCAACTCAGAATTGATTAGGAAATAAATTTCAATGAAATGAGAAATTGAGAAGGGAACAAAAGTACATTTTACTGTAATTTTTTAGCTTTGGTTGAGTGGTTAAGAAATTTAAGAAAAGTTATTCCTGTTGCATTTGAAGTGAATGAGAAGTGATAATTTGTTTGAAACTTCTTTCAAAATGCCTGGGCATCAGGCAGAAGTTCTAACAGTGTTTTGTTATTTCTGTTGATAACAATGGACTGTCTAGTGAGCTCGAGATCGGGGGTGGAGTCAGGATGCGATCACATAAAGAATTGGTCCACCTCAGTGCTCTCACAAGTGAGCAAACCATAATGCCAGAAGCAACCTCAAACCTGTGCAGGAAACTTGGATATCGTATTGAAATTAACAAAGGATTAACAGCTACAAGGGTTTACCAACAAAGATAATGACACACACTCAGGTAAGCGTGATACTTGATGAATCAAATCAAGACCTTTTTGACAGAGTTTAGGAGCTACACAGCTTTGCATTGGAGTTTCTGTAATTTGAATTTGTTGATTATATTGACCTAGCATTTCTGGTGATGCTACTGGGCGGAACGGTAGCACAGTGGTTAGCACTGCTTCCTCACAGTGCGGGAGACACAGGTTCAATTCCCGCCTCAGGTGACTAACTGTGTGGAGTTTGCACATTCTCCCCGTGTCTGGGTGCTCTGGTTTCCTCCCACAGTCCAAAATGTGCAGGTCAGGTGAATTGGCCATGCTAAATTGCCTGTAGTGTTAGGTGCAGGGGTAAATGTAGGGGAATGGGTCTGGGTGGGTGCGCTTCGGCGGTTCGGTGTGGACTTGTTGGGCCGAAGGGCCTGTTTCCAAACTGTAAGTAATCTAATTAACATGGAACCATTCATTCGAATAGCTTACTGTTAGCACTCCAATCAACTTCAGGATCCAGATCTGCTCCTGGAAGGATGTGCATTGCAATTGACAGACAGTGGAAAAGATAATTGGTGATCTGTCTGGTTTCACTTGAACTGGCCAACACACTCTGCTGGTTTGGTGGAGGGAGGGTGCGAATGGTGCAGGTGAGGGCAGACTCCCCCAGTGGAGACTGGTTAGTAATGCACTTGAAGGAGTTCCAACCAAGTTTGTTCATTATATTCCCAAATCTCATTCAGGATTTCCTGATGATGCTGTATCTGTGTTTAGAATTTTGACCTTTCATAGCTAATTTGGTCAGTTACCCTTGTGAGAGAATGGAACTGAAGGTGTTGTTTTTCATTTTTAGTAGTTCAGTATCTGCTGAGTTTGTCAACAAAGATTCATTTGTTACTTTCCTATTCACCACTGCATTGTGCAAAGCCTTTTCATCAATTAAATCGCTTTGAAATATCCTGTTATGATGCTCAAAATGCATAAAGTTAATTTTCACACAACAAAGTTGTCAGCTGGAATATCTGCACAGTGCTCTGGAGTGATACTTGACCAGGTGACTGTTTTGCCAACTAAGTCACAGAGAGTCTGCAGTTTGGAGCTTTATTAATGTAAGTCAAATTAATTTTGATTTGTTAATGGTTGTATGTTTAAACCAAAACATAGGAGCAAATTGCTGCAGATGCTGGAATCAAAAAATATTCTGATGAAGAGTCACCTCGACTCAAACGTTAGCTTTGAGAGTGTGGTGCTGGAAAGGCACAGCAGGTCAGTCAGCATCAGAGGAGCAGGAGGATCAATGTTTCAGGCAAAAGTGTTGCGTGAGGAATGTTACCTTGCTGTCTGTCCACGGATATCACCTTGATTGACGTTCGAATATTAAGTAACGGATCATGTCCCAGCTGGATAGCTGAAACCAGATGTCTTGCTTGTTGGCTTCTTCGGCTCATGTTTCACCATTTTGATACTTTTCGGGTGGCTGGCTGCTGGTGCCTCAGTTGTAGATTTCACTTTTGAACGTGACTTGTGTAGTTACTAGTTCCTGATGAAGAGCTCATGCTCGGAGCATCGATTCCCCTGCTCCTTGGATGCTGCCTGACCTGCTGTGCTTTTACGACATAGAACATAGAAGATTACAGCGCAGTTGAGGCCCTTCAGCCCTTGATGTTGCGCCAACCTGTCGAACCAATCTGAAGCCCTTCTAAACGACACTATTCTATTTTCGCCCATATGACTATCCAATGACCGTTTAAATGCCCTTAAAGTTGGCGACTCAACTACTGTTGCAGGCAGTGCGTTCCATGCGCCTACTATTCTGAGTGAAGAAACTACCTCTGACATCTGTCCTATACCTATCACCCCTCAATATAAAGCTAAGTCCCCTCAGGCCAGCCATCACCGTCCAAGGAAAAAGGCTATCACTGTCCACCCTGTCTAACCCTTTGATTATCTTATATATCTCAATTAAGTTGCCTCTCAAACTTCTTCTCGCTTAATATATTCTTTTTTAATGCTGCAGTTTCTGCACACAGCTTCTTTCCAGCAGCAATTTGCTGCTGCCTGACATGTGTTTCCACAGCAGTGGCAGTTTTGTGTCTGCGTTGGTGCTTGTCCCTGGGCCACCATTTTGTGAACTCTCAGCCACCATTTTGTGAGGTGTTGACCTTCCTTGGCTGCGAGTTCCATCACGGTTGCCATTCCCAGCACTTTCATTTAAGTGTAGTCACCTTTGCGTCAGTAATCTCTTCTGGATCGCTTCACATCTTACGGCAGGCTGCTACAAAAGGTAGAGTCTCGTGGGATCTGAGGTGAGTCGGCTAGCTGGATACAAAACCGACTCGGGGCGCATTTTTCGGAAAGGAGATCAGTAACTAGTGGCGTCCCGCAGGGCTCAGTGCTAGGACCTTTGTTGTTTGTGACGTGTAAATAAATGATCTGTACAAAGAGCTGTACAAAACTCCAGTTAGGCTACAATTGGGATATCGCGCGCAATGCTGTTCGGCACACTACCAGAAGGACGTGGATGCTTTGGAGAGGGTGCAGAGAAGGTTTACCAGCACGTTGCCTGCCCTGGAGCGCTTCTGCTGTGAGGAGAGATTGAATAAACTTGGATTGTCGTCACTGCAAAGACGGAAGCTGAGGGGCGACCTGATAGTGGTCGACAGCATACTGAGAGGCATCGAAAGGGTGGGGTGGCGAGTCAGTGGGTACAGGTTCACGGTGAGAGGGGGAAAGTGAGAAGGGAAAAGTGCGGGGAAAGGTTTTCACACAGAGGATGGTGGGTGCCTGGAACGCGTTGCCAGTCGAAGCGCTGGAAGCAGGCACATTAGGAACGTGGGTTGGTACATTAGGAACTTGCAGCGTGGGTTGGTACCTGGGACTTCGATGTTGTGGCTATTACGGAGACATGGGTAGAACAGGGACAGGATTGGCTGTTGCAGGTTCCAGGGTTTAAATGTTTTAGTAGGGTCAGAGGTGGGGGTAAAAGAGGGGGAGGTGTGGCATTGCTTGTCAAAGATAGTATTACAGCTGTGGAAAGGACGATGGATGAAGACTCGCCGTCTGAGGTAGTTTGGGCTGAGGTTAGGAATAGGAAAGGTGAGCTCACCCTGTTAGTAATTTTTTACAGGCCTCCTAATAGTCCTAGAAACGTAGAAGAAAGGATTGCGAGGATGATTCAAGAGAAGAGTGAAAGTAATAGGGTGGTTGTTATGGGGGACTTTAACTTTCCTGATATTGATTGGGAAAGCTATAGCTCAAGTTCGTTAGATGGGTCAGTGTTTGTCCAATGTGTGCAGGAGGGTTTCCTGACACAATATGTAGATAGGCCAACAAGAGGTGAGGCCATACTGGATTTGGTTCTGGGTAACGAACCAGGCCAGGTGTTAGAATTAGAGGTAGGTGAGCACTTTGGGGACAGTGACCACAATTCGGTGACTTTTACTCTCGCGATGGAGAGGGATAAGTGTGCACTACAGGGCAAGAGTTATAGCTGGGGGCAGGGAAATTATGATGCGGTGAGGCATGACTTAGGATGTGTGGCTTGGAAAAGTAAGCTTCAAGACAAGGGCGTAACTGATATGTGGAGCTTGTTCAAGGAGCAACTATTGAGTGTCCTTGATAAGTATGTACCCGTCAGGCAGGGAGGAAAGGGTCGTGTGAGGGAGCCGTGGTTTAATAAGGAATTGGAATCCCTTGTTAAATGGAAGAGGGCGGCCTATGTAAAGATGAGGCGTGAAGGTTCAATTGGGGCGATTGAGAGTTATACGGTAGCCAGGAAGGACCTGAAGAGAGAGCTAAGAGCAGCAAGGAGGGGACATGAAAGGGCCTTAGTTGGTAGGATTAGGGAAAACCCTAAGGCTTTCTATAGGTATGTCAGGAATAAAAGAATGACTAGGGTAGGAATAGGTCCAGTCAAGGATAGTAGTGGGAAGTTGCGTGTGGAGGCTGAAGAGATTGGGGAGACATTGAATGAATACTTTTCGTCAGTATTCAATCAGGAACAGGACATTGTTGTCAATGTGAGTACTGAGTCACAATTAAGTAGAATGGATGGCTTTGAGGTATGTAGAGAAGAGGTGTTGGAAATTCTGGAAAGGGTGAAAATAGATAAGTCCCCTGGGCCTGATGGCATTTATCCTAGGATTCTCCGGGAAGCAAGAGAGGAGATTGCAGAGCCATTGGCCTTGATTTTTATGTCCTCGTTGTCTACAGGAGTAGTGCCAGAAGATTGGAGGCTAGCAAATGTGGTTCCCTTGTTCAAGAAGGGGAGTAGGGATAACCCTAGTAACTATTGGCTGGTGAGTCTCACTTCTGTTGTGGGCAAAATCTTAGAGAGAATTCTAAGGGATAGGATTTATGAACATCTGGATAGGAATAATGTGATCAAGGATAGTCAGCATGGTTTTGTGAAGGGCAGGTCGTGCCTCACAAACCTTATTGAATTCTTTGAGAAGGTGACTAAGGAGGTGAACGAGGGGAAAGCGGTAGATGTGGTGTATATGGATTTTAGTAAGGCGTTTGATAAGGTTCCTCATGGTGGACTACTGCAAAAAACACGGAGGTATGGCATTGAGGGTGAGTTGGAGGTTTGGATTAGGAGTTGGCTGGCTGGAAGAAGACAGAGGGTAGTAGTTGATGGCAAAGGTTCATCTTGGAGTGCCGGCACTAGCGGTGTTCCGCAAGGATCTGTTTTGGGACCATTGCTGTTTGTCATTTTTATAAATGACCTGGAGGAGGGGTTAGAAGGTTGGGTGAGCAAGTTTGCGGATGATACGAAAGTCGGAGGAGTTGTAGACAGTGAGGAAGGATGTGGCAGGTTACAGCGGGATATAGATAAGCTGCAGAACTGGGCAGAAAGGTGGCAAATGGCGTTCAATGTAGCTAAGTGTGAGGTGATTCACTTTGGTAAGAGTAATAAAAAGATGGGGTACTGGGCTAATGGACGGATACTTGGTAGTGTGGATGAGCAGAGGGATCTTGGTGTCCATGTACACAGATCTTTGAAAGTTGCCACCCAGGTAAATAGTGCGGTGAAGAAGGCATATGGCGTACTGGCTTTTATTGGTAGAGGAATTGAGTTCCGGAGTACTGAGGTCATGTTGCAGTTGTATAAGACTCTGGTGCGTCCGCATCTGGAGTATTGTGTGCAGTTTTGGTCGCCATACTATAGGAAGGATGTGGAGGCACTGGAACGGGTGCAGAGGAGGTTTACCAGGATGTTGCCTGGTATGGTAGAAAGATCATATGAGGAAAGGCTGAGGCACTTGGGGTTGTTTTCATTGGAGAAAAGAAGGTTTAGGGGTGACTTGATAGAGGTGTACAAGATGATTAGGGGTTTAGATAGGGTCGACAGTGAGAATCTTTTTCCAAGGGGGCATAGCTTTAAATTAAGGGGGGGTAGGTATAGGACAGATGTTAGGGGTAGGTTCTTTACTCAGCGAGTCGTGAGTTCATGGAATGCCCTGCCAGTAGCAGTGGTGGACTCTCCCTCATTATGGGCATTTAAGCAGGCATTGGATAGGCATATGGAGGATAGTGGGCTAGTGTAGGTTAGGTGGGCTTGGATCGGCGCAACATCGAGGGCCGAAGGGCCTGTACTGCGCTGTATTCTTCTATGTTCTATGTTTAAGGCTCACCTTGTTAGACACGTGAACGGGAGGCGGAACGGCGGGACTGAAACCACGTCTGGGCAACAAGTAGCACGTCCAAACAAGGAGTAGGAATCGGCACAGGCTCCCTGGGACCTGTGTTATCGACCCGACGTGCCAAAGTCTCCGGCCACGTGTATAACTTTGGTGAATTTCTGCAAATACCTTGTAGACGGGGCTGTGACAGGGACCTTATTGGGGTGTCGACGATAATGAGGGCCACGGCGGGCATTTTTGCTGAGTTTGCAGATGGCACAAAGATAGCGAGAGGGACAGGTAGTTTTGAGGAAACGGGCAGGCTGCAGAAGGGCGTGGAGATGAAGGGCGAGTGGGGAAAGAAGTGACCAAGTGTGCGGTTTTGCACTTTGGTAGCAAGAACAATCGGGTAGACGATTTTCTGAACGAGGGAAAGGCTTTGCAAATCTGAAGCGCTGAGGGTCTTGGGAGTCTTAGTTCCAGGTTGTTTCATGATTAACATGCAGGTTCATCCGATGGTTCGGAAGGCAAATGCAGTGTCGGCATTCATTTCAAGCGGGCGAGAAAAAAGGAGCAGAGACGTGCTGCTGAGGCTGCATCAGACTCTGGTCTGACCACAGGTGGAATATCGGGAGCAGTTTTGTGCCCTGTACCAAAGGAAGGGATGCGCTGGTGTTGGAGGGAGTCTAGAGAAGGTTTACAAGCGTGTTCCCCCTGGGGCTGAAGGGTTTGTCACACGAGGTCTCTGGGTCTATACCCGATGGTGTTTCGAAAGGTAAGGCGGGATCTGACTGAACCTTACAGGCTACTGGGAGGCCTGGTCAGAGTGGATGTGAAGAAGATTAGATTAGATTACATTACATTACAGTGTGGAAACAGGCCCTTCGACCCAACAAGTCCACACCGACCCGCCGAAGCGCAACCCACCCATACCCCTACATTTGCCCCTTACCTAACACTACGGGCAATTTAGCATGGCCAATTCACCTGACCTGCACATCTTTGGACTGTGGGAGGAAACCGGAGCACCCGGAGGAAACCCACGCAGGCACGGGGAGAACGTGCAAACTCCACACAGTCAGTCGCCTGAGGCGGGAATTGAACCCGATGATCCCACTAGTAGGCGAGACGAGGACCTGGAAGTACAGCCTCAGGGTGAAGGGTCGTCCCTTCAGGCTGAGATGAGGTTGCATTTAAGACAGAGATAGAGAGGTTCTTGATTATAAGGGGATCAAGGGTTGTGGGGAGAGGGCAGGAGAATCGGGGTTGAGAAACCTGTGAGCCACGACCGAATGGCGGAGCGTGGGCCGAATGGCCCGATTCTGCTCCTACGTCTTATGGGCCGTCAGACCTTCCGTGGTCTTGCGGTCATGACAGAAAGCAGTTGTTTCCCAAAGGGTGGCGGCGGTCTGGAATGCACTGCTTGGGAGGGTAGCGAGGCGGGGAACCTCAAAACCTTGAAAAACTACTTGGATGAGCACTGGAAATGTCATAACCTTTCCTGGCTACGGACCAAGTGCTGGAAAGTGGGACTAGAGCAGACTTAGAGTAGCTTTGTCAGTGCGGACTCGGAGGGCCAAAGGGCCTCTTCTGTACTGTGTGACTGTGTGGGGAAGCTTTCTGATTCCCATCTGTTGATTGAGGCCGCCCCATTGATGCTTCCTGATGCGGAGCAGCCGGATGGATCCAAGTGCGCATTGAAGGTGAGAGGGTGGCAGAGAGCTTCGGAGCCTCCGTCCGTTTGGTTCAGGTTTCGTCTCGTCCTGATGCAAGCATCGATGTACGTGCTCAGTGGCTACCAATAGAGTGAAGGTGCAGTTGATCACTGACTCCACGCGTGGTGCTGCAGGTTGTAATGTCTAGACGAAAACAGAACTCGCTGCACCCTTCGGGAGAAGGGTCACTGGACTCGAAAAAGCGTTAATTCTGCTTTTTCCCCACAGATGCTGAGGTTTTGCTTACTGGGTGTTTTGCTTTATTTTGCATTTTAGACCTTGCTTTTTGATTGCACAGCCACTATCAAACCATTAGCTTGCTGTTAGCGCTGCAATTAGCACTCTTGAATCTTGATTTGCAATTCTAAGGAAGCAGACCGAATTGGAATGTTTGGAGCCGAACCAATAAAGGCTGATTTGCTGTAAATTGATCTTCACATCCCCGCCCCGTCGTGCTATTCATTTGCACGAGGTGGGTTGGGGGATGGGAGTTCACACTTTCCAAGACAAGATGGATTAGTCTGTAAGAGGTACTGTTCGTAAAGGTGAGCGAGCCGAGATTTCCTGACAGTGAGATTTTTCGGTCAGAATTCGAACCTGCTCCAATCATTTGCCTTGTGGGGAGGCAGGGATTTTTCACATTGGTAACAGCTGAGATTTTTAGAACGTCGAACAGAGCAGCGCAACAACAGGCCCTTCGGCAACTGTGAGAAACAAAACTCACTCACAATTCAGCCTGAGACAAAGCCTTGGAAACAAGAACATTTAATTCTTTACGGCCTTGCAAGAACAGGCGTTTTGCTCAAGCAATCAGGCTAGCAAAAGCGCGCGAAAACAAAACATGTAAGCATTCTTATTCAGTTTGCAAGTTGCGGAATCACGCCTCCCTTTTCCCATCCTATCATAAGCCGATTACCTCACTCGTTTTTCTCTAATTTTCCTTATCTGACTACCCTGCTGTCCTTGTCCTTGTCTGTTACAGCCTGTCTGCTATTTTATCCAGTTCCCCTTATCATACTATAAGCTTATTGTGAAATGCCCCTACTGCTACTTTTGTGGTCAGCTACAACACTTTAAAGTTATTTCTTAGTTTACAACTATTTCTTAAACAAAAACCTCTATATTCGTTAAAATCTTAGCCTTAGGTATGCTGCAAGAATCCCGCGACCGTTTGTGTAATGTTCCCCTTCCCCTCCCCCCACAACACCCCGTCACCCATCTGCAAAAACAACATCTCTAACTGCATTTCTAATCTCCCACAAACTGTCAGGGACATTTAAGCTACTGCTCGGCGAGCACACGCTGGACGGCAGTAAATTGAGGGGTGTGTAGGTTAGGTTGATCTTAGATTAAGAAAACTGCTCGGCACGACATCGTGGGCCGAAGGGCCTGTACTGTGCAATGTTCTAACTGCAGGCACATCCACACACATCAAAGACATGGAGGGCTCGGCTGAATCTATTGCTTTCTTCTCTACGTGTCACGTTTCATCGAGGTAGCGTCCTAGGCCCAAGCATCTTCAGCGAGTGGTGAGAATATGCAGTGCACTGCCTGAGAGAGAGGGTGCTGGAGGCAGATTCAATGGTGACTTTGGTCGGAGGGTCGGATACTTATCTGAAGAGAGAATATTTGCTGCAGGGCGAGTGGGACTGGGGAAGTTGCTCGTGCAGAGAGCTGATGCAGACATGACAGGCTGAATGTATCATTCAATGCGTGCAGTTCTGCAGTTGGTTACCGCCTCCTCAAAAACGCTGTGCTGGTCACGTGAGAAGTCACGTAAGCTTAGCCCTGACCCACTTGATTGGTGAGATACTGACGATCTCTACATGACCATGAGACAGTGGTTCACTGACAGGGGAAAAAAAGCAACTGCTGTAAACGGACCTGCTGCTCTCGTTAGAAATCCTGGGAGGACTACGGCGACAGGGAAACTGTCAGCAGTGATCTACAAGTCTTTGAACAGAATCAAGCTGATTGAAAACATGGAGGACAAATGGGACTTGAGGCAGTCCGCGGTATTGTAGTTATCGCTTCTCGGCCTTTTGGCTAAGATCAAGTGTAGTATCTGTTCTTATCAGTTTAATATCTGATACGTCCCTTATCTGGGGACCATATATTAAATTGATTTTTGGAGCAGGGAGATGGAATAGGGGCTTGCTCCGTCCACTCCACGCATCGACCTGGTATTGCAGTACCTCCGGGAACGGTGCACCCCTCATCTATAAATCTAAAAACAGCTTCATGTTTATAACTCAGGCTTTCGGTGCTTTGTGTCTGCTGGATGGGTTTGAGTACCAAGTGCTTCATTTCTCACACCTCACATCCAACCGGGCGTGAGTCGATTCAAACTCGTCTGTTCTAAGGTGGCTGCTCAGCTCCCGCTCCCTATCCTTCTCTCGCCATCTCTGTCTCTTGCGCACCTTGACACTTGCTCTCAATGTCATCCCCTCGGACCCCTGCTGCGTGCTGCACCTTCCCGCCAACGCCGGGCCCCGATCACACCACGTGGTGTCAGAATTTGGGAGTCGCAGCAACCGTAGCTGCCCACCAGCTTTTCATACTCGCGAGCGACATTTCAGAAAAACAAGAGAAGGTCAACTGTGCTACGTTGCTGCATGCTGCTGGGGATGAAGCTATCTCGGGGTTCAGTCGTTTTGATTTTGATGACTTGAAAGAGAGATTTCGAGAACACTGTGAGCTAGGACAAAAATCATCGGGACGTATTTAAGGCACATGCTTTTCATCAGACTGCAAGGGCAGGCGGAATCGATAGGTACGTATGTGACTGACCGGAAAAACGAGGCAAAGGACTGTGAGTTTCAGCCATTTTCCGATTCACGGAGCCGCGACAGAATCGTGTGTGCTATCACGAATGACTGAGTCAGAGGCAGGTTACTCAGAGAGTCAATTCTCACTGGGAAAAGCAAAGAGACAGCACTAACTCGACAACAGCACGTGAGAAAACGTAGAACAAACAAACCAATGTTTGCTGACCGGAACTGGCCTGGAAAGATAATAAGGCAGGTAGGAGCACTGCAGATTATCCGGCACCTGGGCTGTGTACGCAGGGACTGGCACAACACCCCCTTGCCTTCTTTTGCACTTAGAATGCTGCCAGTTCTGGCTGAGGCAGCAAAGTCAGTCTCACACAAGCAGCGTGTGCCAGCTGTCTGTGACAACAAATTCCAAAGACTCACAACCCTCTGAGAGAAGACGTTTCTCCTGATCTCACTCTTAAATTGGTGCCTCTTTATTCTGTTCAGTTCTAGACACTCCCATGAGGGAAAATGTCCTCTCAGCATTTACCCTGTCGAGCCACGTAAGAATCCAATATGTTTCAATAAGATTGTGTCTCATTCATTTAAACTCAGGATCTACACTCATCTGGAGGTAGGGTTTACCGGGCTCAGTTTTACTGAAAAGCTGACCTCCGGCTAGTTCAGCAAATAGGTCGTTGAGCAAAGGGAAAGGAAACCGCCTAGCACACACCAGCAGGTGAACTGTTGCAGCATGATATTGCGGCTCCGGCACTCAATCCCTCTACGAATGAAACCTAACAGCCTTCTTAACAGCACTATCCACTTGGGTGGCAACTTTCAGGGATCTATGTACATGGGACTCCAAGATCCCTCTGCACATCCACACTACCAAGAATCTTTCCATCGACCCAGTACTCTGCCTTCCTGTTATTCTTCCCAAAGTGCATCACCTCACATTTAGCTGCATTGAACTCCATTTGCCACCTCTCAGCCCAATTCTGCAGTTTATCCAAGTCCCCCTGCAACCTGTAACATTCTTCCACACTGACCACGACTCCACCGACTTTAGCGTCGTCTGCAAATTTACTAATCCATCCACCTATGTTATGCCTGCATCTAAGTCATTTATAAAAATGACAAACAGCAGTGGTCCCAAAACAGACCCTTGTGGCACACCACTAGTAACCGGACTCCAGGCTGAATATTTTCCATCAACCACCACCCGCTGCCTTCTTTCAGAAAGCCAGTTTCTAAGCCAAGCTGCTAAATCACCCTCAGTTCCATGCCTCTGCATTTTCTCCAACAGCCTACCACGTGGAACCTTATCAAAGGCTCCCGGCGTCCTGCTTCTCTATCCCATTGAAAACAATAGCGTGCTTCTTTAGAATTCTTGATCAGTCACTCTCAGAATCTTGACAAGTGATTGCCTTCGGCCCAGTTGAGTTTGATTCTGTCCAACCACATTCTTGCCCATAAAGCTCTAAGATTTCCTTTGTTGACGCGCAGGCTGTGTCTTCAGACTGACCGTATAACTGAACGTTCCCACCGTGAAAGCACCTGTGTGTGTTCCTCGCTCAGTTTCTGAAGGTTGCAGCGCAACGTGACTCAGCCGTATCAATGAAACCGGTGTCCACCTCCATTCTTACCGGTTTGCCGTTCAGTAAGGGAGCGACCGGGGCGTCGGCAGCTATCGCCAGTATCTGTAACAACAACACCTCATTGGTTTGTGCGCCTGGGCTTTTGTCTTCTTGCCCTTTTTGTACCATTTAGGATTTCTTCCTGTACTTTCGCTGCAGGTTATTGGTACTTTCTCCCCCGAGCGCACCCACTTAATATATTCTTTTTTAATGCTGCAGTTTCTGCACACAGCTTCTTTCCAGCAGCAATTTGCTGCTGCCTGACATGTGTTTCCACAGCAGTGGCAGTTTTGTGTCTGCGTTGGTGCTTGTCCCTGGGCCACCATTTTGTGAACTCTCAGCCACCATTTTGTGAGGTGTTGACCTTCCTTGGCTGCGAGTTCCATCACGGTTGCCATTCCCAGCACTTTCATTTAAGTGTAGTCACCTTTGCGTCAGTAATCTCTTCTGGATCGCTTCACATCTTACGGCAGGCTGCTACAAAAGGTAGAGTCTCGTGGGATCTGAGGTGAGTCTGCGTTGGTGCTTGTCCCTGGGCCACCATTAAGGGGGGGTAGATATAGGACTGATGTTAGGGGTAGGTTCTTCACTCAGCGAGTCGTTAGTTCATGGAATGCCCTGCCAGTAACAGTGGTGGACTCTCCCTCTTTATGGGCATTTAAGAGGGCATTGGATAGGTATATAGAGGATAGTGGGTTAGTGTAGTTTAGGTGGGCTTGGATCGGCGCAACATCGAGGGCCCAAGGGCCTGTACTGCGCTGTATTCTTCTATGTTCTATGTTCTATGAGTCGGCTAGCTGGATACAAAACCGACTCGGGGCGCATTTTTCGGAAAGGAGATCAGTAACTAGTGGCGTCCCGCAGGGCTCAGTGCTAGGACTTTTGTTGTTTGTGACGTGTAAATAAATGATCTGTACAAAGAGCTGTACAAAACTCCAGTTAGGCTACAATTGGGATATCGCGCGCAATGCTGTTCGGCACACTACCAGAAGGACGTGGATGCTTTGGAGAGGGTGCAGAGAAGGTTTACCAGCACGTTGCCTGCCCTGGAGCGCTTCTGCTGTGAGGAGAGATTGAATAAACTTGGATTGTCGTCACTGCAAAGACGGAAGCTGAGGGGCGACCTGATAGTGGTCGACAGCATACTGAGAGGCATCGAAAGGGTGGGGTGGCGAGTCAGTGGGTACAGGTTCACGGTGAGAGGGGGAAAGTGAGAAGGGAAAAGTGCGGGGAAAGGTTTTCACACAGAGGATGGTGGGTGCCTGGAACGCGTTGCCAGTCGAAGCGCTGGAAGCAGGCACATTAGGAACGTGGGTTGGTACATTAGGAACTTGCAGCGTGGGTTGGTACCTGGGACTTCGATGTTGTGGCTATTACGGAGACATGGGTAGAACAGGGACAGGATTGGCTGTTGCAGGTTCCAGGGTTTAAATGTTTTAGTAGGGTCAGAGGTGGGGGTAAAAGAGGGGGAGGTGTGGCATTGCTTGTCAAAGATAGTATTACAGCTGTGGAAAGGACGATGGATGAAGACTCGCCGTCTGAGGTAGTTTGGGCTGAGGTTAGGAATAGGAAAGGTGAGCTCACCCTGTTAGTAATTTTTTACAGGCCTCCTAATAGTCCTAGAAACGTAGAAGAAAGGATTGCGAGGATGATTCAAGAGAAGAGTGAAAGTAATAGGGTGGTTGTTATGGGGGACTTTAACTTTCCTGATATTGATTGGGAAAGCTATAGCTCAAGTTCGTTAGATGGGTCAGTGTTTGTCCAATGTGTGCAGGAGGGTTTCCTGACACAATATGTAGATAGGCCAACAAGAGGTGAGGCCATACTGGATTTGGTTCTGGGTAACGAACCAGGCCAGGTGTTAGAATTAGAGGTAGGTGAGCACTTTGGGGACAGTGACCACAATTCGGTGACTTTTACTCTCGCGATGGAGAGGGATAAGTGTGCACTACAGGGCAAGAGTTATAGCTGGGGGCAGGGAAATTATGATGCGGTGAGGCATGACTTAGGATGTGTGGCTTGGAAAAGTAAGCTTCAAGACAAGGGCGTAACTGATATGTGGAGCTTGTTCAAGGAGCAACTATTGAGTGTCCTTGATAAGTATGTACCCGTCAGGCAGGGAGGAAAGGGTCGTGTGAGGGAGCCGTGGTTTAATAAGGAATTGGAATCCCTTGTTAAATGGAAGAGGGCGGCCTATGTAAAGATGAGGCGTGAAGGTTCAATTGGGGCGATTGAGAGTTATACGGTAGCCAGGAAGGACCTGAAGAGAGAGCTAAGAGCAGCAAGGAGGGGACATGAAAGGGCCTTAGTTGGTAGGATTAGGGAAAACCCTAAGGCTTTCTATAGGTATGTCAGGAATAAAAGAATGACTAGGGTAGGAATAGGTCCAGTCAAGGATAGTAGTGGGAAGTTGCGTGTGGACGCTGAAGAGATTGGGGAGACATTGAATGAATACTTTTCGTCAGTATTCAATCAGGAACAGGACATTGTTGTCAATGTGAGTACTGAGTCACAATTAAGTAGAATGGATGGCTTTGAGGTATGTAGAGAAGAGGTGTTGGAAATTCTGGAAAGGGTGAAAATAGATAAGTCCCCTGGGCCTGATGGCATTTATCCTAGGATTCTCCGGGAAGCAAGAGAGGAGATTGCAGAGCCATTGGCCTTGATTTTTATGTCCTCGTTGTCTACAGGAGTAGTGCCAGAAGATTGGAGGCTAGCAAATGTGGTTCCCTTGTTCAAGAAGGGGAGTAGGGATAACCCTAGTAACTATTGGCTGGTGAGTCTCACTTCTGTTGTGGGCAAAATCTTAGAGAGAATTCTAAGGGATAGGATTTATGAACATCTGGATAGGAATAATGTGATCAAGGATAGTCAGCATGGTTTTGTGAAGGGCAGGTCGTGCCTCACAAACCTTATTGAATTCTTTGAGAAGGTGACTAAGGAGGTGAACGAGGAGAAAGCGGTAGATGTGGTGTATATGGATTTTAGTAAGGCGTTTGATAAGGTTCCTCATGGTGGACTACTGCAAAAAACACGGAGGTATGGCATTGAGGGTGAGTTGGAGGTTTGGATTAGGAGTTGGCTGGCTGGAAGAAGACAGAGGGTAGTAGTTGATGGCAAAGGTTCATCTTGGAGTGCCGGCACTAGCGGTGTTCCGCAAGGATCTGTTTTGGGACCATTGCTGTTTGTCATTTTTATAAATGACCTGGAGGAGGGGTTAGAAGGTTGGGTGAGCAAGTTTGCGGATGATACGAAAGTCGGAGGAGTTGTAGACAGTGAGGAAGGATGTGGCAGGTTACAGCGGGATATAGATAAGCTGCAGAACTGGGCAGAAAGGTGGCAAATGGCGTTCAATGTAGCTAAGTGTGAGGTGATTCACTTTGGTAAGAGTAATAAAAAGATGGGGTACTGGGCTAATGGACGGATACTTGGTAGTGTGGATGAGCAGAGGGATCTTGGTGTCCATGTACACAGATCTTTGAAAGTTGCCACCCAGGTAAATAGTGCGGTGAAGAAGGCATATGGCGTACTGGCTTTTATTGGTAGAGGAATTGAGTTCCGGAGTACTGAGGTCATGTTGCAGTTGTATAAGACTCTGGTGCGTCCGCATCTGGAGTATTGTGTGCAGTTTTGGTCGCCATACTATAGGAAGGATGTGGAGGCACTGGAACGGGTGCAGAGGAGGTTTACCAGGATGTTGCCTGGTATGGTAGAAAGATCATATGAGGAAAGGCTGAGGCACTTGGGGTTGTTTTCATTGGAGAAAAGAAGGATTAGGGGTGACTTGATAGAGGTGTACAAGATGATTAGGGGTTTAGATAGGGTCGACAGTGAGAATCTTTTTCCAAGGGGGCATAGCTTTAAATTAAGGGGGGGTAGGTATAGGACAGATGTTAGGGGTAGGTTCTTTACTCAGCGAGTCGTGAGTTCATGGAATGCCCTGCCAGTAGCAGTGGTGGACTCTCCCTCATTATGGGCATTTAAGCAGGCATTGGATAGGCATATGGAGGATAGTGGGCTAGTGTAGGTTAGGTGGGCTTGGATCGGCGCAACATCGAGGGCCGAAGGGCCTGTACTGCGCTGTATTCTTCTATGTTCTATGTTTAAGGCTCACCTTGTTAGACACGTGAACGGGAGGCGGAACGGCGGGACTGAAACCACGTCTGGGCAACAAGTAGCACGTCCAAACAAGGAGTAGGAATCGGCACAGGCTCGCTGGGCCCTGTGTTATCGACCCGACGTGCCAAAGTCTCCGGCCACGTGTATAACTTTGGTGAATTTCTGCAAATACCTTGTAGACGGGGCTGTGACAGGGACCTTATTGGGGTGTCGACGATAATGAGGGCCACGGCGGGCATTTTTGCTGAGTTTGCAGATGGCACAAAGATAGCGAGAGGGACAGGTAGTTTTGAGGAAACGGGCAGGCTGCAGAAGGGCGTGGAGATGAAGGGCGAGTGGGGAAAGAAGTGACCAAGTGTGCGGTTTTGCACTTTGGTAGCAAGAACAATCGGGTAGATGATTTTCTGAACGAGGGAAAGGCTTTGCAAATCTGAAGCGCTGAGGGTCTTGGGAGTCTTAGTTCCAGGTTGTTTCATGATTAACATGCAGGTTCATCCGATGGTTCGGAAGGCAAATGCAGTGTCGGCATTCATTTCAAGCGGGCGAGAAAAAAGGAGCAGAGACGTGCTGCTGAGGCTGCATCAGACTCTGGTCTGACCACAGGTGGAATATCGGGAGCAGTTTTGTGCCCTGTACCAAAGGAAGGGATGCGCTGGTGTTGGAGGGAGTCTAGAGAAGGTTTACAAGCGTGTTCCCCCTGGGGCTGAAGGGTTTGTCACACGAGGTCTCTGGGTCTATACCCGATGGTGTTTCGAAAGGTAAGGCGGGATCTGACTGAACCTTACAGGCTACTGGGAGGCCTGGTCAGAGTGGATGTGAAGAAGATTAGATTAGATTACATTACATTACAGTGTGGAAACAGGCCCTTCGACCCAACAAGTCCACACCGACCCGCCGAAGCGCAACCCACCCATACCCCTACATTTGCCCCTTACCTAACACTACGGGCAATTTAGCATGGCCAATTCACCTGACCTGCACATCTTTGGACTGTGGGAGGAAACCGGAGCACCCGGAGGAAACCCACGCAGGCACGGGGAGAACGTGCAAACTCCACACAGTCAGTCGCCTGAGGCGGGAATTGAACCCGATGATCCCACTAGTAGGCGAGACGAGGACCTGGAAGTACAGCCTCAGGGTGAAGGGTCGTCCCTTCAGGCTGAGATGAGGTTGCATTTAAGACAGAGATAGAGAGGTTCTTGATTATAAGGGGATCAAGGGTTGTGGGGAGAGGGCAGGAGAATCGGGGTTGAGAAACCTGTGAGCCACGACCGAATGGCGGAGCGTGGGCCGAATGGCCCGATTCTGCTCCTACGTCTTATGGGCCGTCAGACCTTCCGTGGTCTTGCGGTCATGACAGAAAGCAGTTGTTTCCCAGAGGGTGGCGGCGGTCTGGAATGCACTGCTTGGGAGGGTAGCGAGGCGGGGAACCTCAAAACCTTGAAAAACTACTTGGATGAGCACTGGAAATGTCATAACCTTTCCTGGCTACGGACCAAGTGCTGGAAAGTGGGACTAGAGCAGACTTAGAGTAGCTTTGTCAGTGCGGACTCGGAGGGCCAAAGGGCCTCTTCTGTACTGTGTGACTGTGTGGGGAAGCTTTCTGATTCCCATCTGTTGATTGAGGCCGCCCCATTGATGCTTCCTGATGCGGAGCAGCCGGATGGATCCAAGTGCGCATTGAAGGTGAGAGGGTGGCAGAGAGCTTCGGAGCCTCCGTCCGTTTGGTTCAGGTTTCGTCTCGTCCTGATGCAAGCATCGATGTACGTGCTCAGTGGCTACCAATAGAGTGAAGGTGCAGTTGATCACTGACTCCACGCGTGGTGCTGCAGGTTGTAATGTCTAGACGAAAACAGAACTCGCTGCACCCTTCGGGAGAAGGGTCACTGGACTCGAAAAAGCGTTAATTCTGCTTTTTCCCCACAGATGCTGAGGTTTTGCTTACTGGGTGTTTTGCTTTATTTTGCATTTTAGACCTTGCTTTTTGATTGCACAGCCACTATCAAACCATTAGCTTGCTGTTAGCGCTGCAATTAGCACTCTTGAATCTTGATTTGCAATTCTAAGGAAGCAGACCGAATTGGAATGTTTGGAGCCGAACCAATAAAGGCTGATTTGCTGTAAATTGATCTTCACATCCCCGCCCCGTCGTGCTATTCATTTGCACGAGGTGGGTTGGGGGATGGGAGTTCACACTTTCCAAGACAAGATGGATTAGTCTGTAAGAGGTACTGTTCGTAAAGGTGAGCGAGCCGAGATTTCCTGACAGTGAGATTTTTCGGTCAGAATTCGAACCTGCTCCAATCATTTGCCTTGTGGGGAGGCAGGGATTTTTCACATTGGTAACAGCTGAGATTTTTAGAACGTCGAACAGAGCAGCGCAACAACAGGCCCTTCGGCAACTGTGAGAAACAAAACTCACTCACAATTCAGCCTGAGACAAAGCCTTGGAAACAAGAACATTTAATTCTTTACGGCCTTGCAAGAACAGGCGTTTTGCTCAAGCAATCAGGCTAGCAAAAGCGCGCGAAAACAAAACATGTAAGCATTCTTATTCAGTTTGCAAGTTGCGGAATCACGCCTCCCTTTTCCCATCCTATCATAAGCCGATTACCTCACTCGTTTTTCTCTAATTTTCCTTATCTGACTACCCTGCTGTCCTTGTCCTTGTCTGTTACAGCCTGTCTGCTATTTTATCCAGTTCCCCTTATCATACTATAAGCTTATTGTGAAATGCCCCTACTGCTACTTTTGTGGTCAGCTACAACACTTTAAAGTTATTTCTTAGTTTACAACTATTTCTTAAACAAAAACCTCTATATTCGTTAAAATCTTAGCCTTAGGTATGCTGCAAGAAT
This sequence comes from Chiloscyllium plagiosum, assembly GCF_037043375.1. Lineage (NCBI taxonomy): Eukaryota > Metazoa > Chordata > Chondrichthyes > Orectolobiformes > Hemiscylliidae > Chiloscyllium > Chiloscyllium plagiosum. The sequence continues at coordinate 468,200 of NW_028270315.1, read as the reverse complement.
CCCGCGACCGTTTGTGTAATGTTCCCCTTCCCCTCCCCCCACAACACCCCGTCACCCATCTGCAAAAACAACATCTCTAACTGCATTTCTAATCTCCCACAAACTGTCAGGGACATTTAAGCTACTGCTCGGCGAGCACACGCTGGACGGCAGTAAATTGAGGGGTGTGTAGGTTAGGTTGATCTTAGATTAAGAAAACTGCTCGGCACGACATCGTGGGCCGAAGGGCCTGTACTGTGCAATGTTCTAACTGCAGGCACATCCACACACATCAAAGACATGGAGGGCTCGGCTGAATCTATTGCTTTCTTCTCTACGTGTCACGTTTCATCGAGGTAGCGTCCTAGGCCCAAGCATCTTCAGCGAGTGGTGAGAATATGCAGTGCACTGCCTGAGAGAGAGGGTGCTGGAGGCAGATTCAATGGTGACTTTGGTCGGAGGGTCGGATACTTATCTGAAGAGAGAATATTTGCTGCAGGGCGAGTGGGACTGGGGAAGTTGCTCGTGCAGAGAGCTGATGCAGACATGACAGGCTGAATGTATCATTCAATGCGTGCAGTTCTGCAGTTGGTTACCGCCTCCTCAAAAACGCTGTGCTGGTCACGTGAGAAGTCACGTAAGCTTAGCCCTGACCCACTTGATTGGTGAGATACTGACGATCTCTACATGACCATGAGACAGTGGTTCACTGACAGGGGAAAAAAAGCAACTGCTGTAAACGGACCTGCTGCTCTCGTTAGAAATCCTGGGAGGACTACGGCGACAGGGAAACTGTCAGCAGTGATCTACAAGTCTTTGAACAGAATCAAGCTGATTGAAAACATGGAGGACAAATGGGACTTGAGGCAGTCCGCGGTATTGTAGTTATCGCTTCTCGGCCTTTTGGCTAAGATCAAGTGTCTGTTCTTATCAGGACGGGGGTCGAGTTGTGAGTCATCAGAGCTAGTGGAGATCATCGCTGGATCGTGATTGGACGTTGGAGGATCGTTTGGTTGTGCTGACCTGCTATTGGTGGATCTTCATGCTGGCTTCGGCCTAACACCAATTCAGGGACCAGCCAACCTCCGAGCTATGGCCTCAACAGCTGCGCGCAGCCCTGGGCAGGGGGTTCGAAACACCGTCCGGGTGTCTGTCAAGCAGGTGGAGGGCCGTACACCGATGGATCGCATCCTGTTTATTAAGAAGGTATTGCTAGGATGCTGTGGGTTCGCTGCAGCAGACGTGTACTGCCTGCAGGATTTCCCTGGGGCAGGCTACTTTGATGTGACCTTCAGGAGTGTGAAGCAGTGCGAACAGCTCCTGAAGGTCTTCAAGGAGAAGGAAGGGGAGCCGCTGTTCTCCATCTTGTCGGCAACCCCATTGTGTGTGCTTCCTGCACAGAGGAGTCGGGTTGTTACAATCCATATGTACAACCCCTATGTTCCAGCGGCTGATGTCCTGACCTTCCTGGGAAGGTACGTCCAAGTTGAGGGAGAAGCCACCGACGTGATCGACCCCTTTGGGATCTGGACCAGTAAGCGGCAGGTCAGAGTGACTCTGAGAGTCGATGGCAATGGGAACATTCTTCACCCACCCTCGAGCTTCGCAATTGGAGGGAACAGAGGCTACCTGACATATGCAGGGCAGCCAAAAGTGTGCCGAGCCTGCGGGAAGTCGGGACATGTGCTGGTGGATTGCAAAGTGACCATCTGCAGGAACTGCAAACAGGAGGGTCACCTGACTAAGGACTGTCAGGAAGAAAGGAGCTGCAACCTGTGCGGAGAGGCGGGCCACGTGTACAAGACCTGCCCAAGACGGGGGGGCCCCACTTACGCACAGATGGCTGGAGGTGGCAAGGCGAGCCGTGGACCCCCAAAGACCAGTAACGTCCACCTAGACAGCAGGGAAACAGAGTCTGGTGGCACCCAGAAAGAAGAACAGGCTGGAGTGGAGGAGGGGGCAGCCAGTGGAGAGACACAGCAGCTAATCCTAGCTCTCGCTGGGCAGATGGAAGCAATGGAGGAGGAGGAGGAGGTAATCGAGCAGGCAGAGGAGTGGATACCGGTTATAAACAGGAAGAGAAAATCCGGCCACGCCCACAAAGCCTCCCAGCAAAGGGGGAAAAGACAGCTGCACGAGGGAGGGACGGCCAGCACTTCGGATGGGGAAGACGGGCACAAAGAACATCATCACCACCAGAAGAAGAGACAGAGCGCCGTAGATAAAGAGGAGGGCATTTCCTCCCAGCCAGGAAACAACGGACCCCCTGAAGTCCACCCTCCACCCAGTGAGAACCAGGGGGTACCCACTGTCCCACAACTACAGGTAACTGAGAGCTGCGATCCTCTGACAGTCCCATTGTCAGACACAGAACTGGACGGTGCGGACCCTTGCCTTGGCTCAATGACACCAGAGCAGGTAAATGACCCCAGTGAGGGCCTGGATAGCTACCTCAGCCCAGAGAAGGTCCAGCAGTTCGTGCACACCATGGGGATGCAGATAGCTACCCCAGAGACAGGACAGTCAAATGGACAAGGGTAACCCCATAAACTGGGGGTTAAAGAAGTTTTCCTTTGCTCTCATATAACAGGGCACCCACTCAGTAGGTGGGTTCCGCTGAAGCCACAGCTAAATAATAAGAGACTGGATGGTTAATGAAGGGAACTGTATTTAGGATAACTGTAAATTTGAGCAATTCAATCTGTTCTTTACGACATGGAATGTATATATGTATGAACGATATGACAAATTGTACAAGTACCAAAGATTTATGTATACGAATAAAGTATATTTTGAAATAAAAAAAATCTGTTCTTATCAGTTTAATATCTGATACGTCCCTTATCTGGGGACCATATATTAAATTGATTTTTGGAGCAGGGAGATGGAATAGGGGCTTGCTCCGTCCACTCCACGCATCGACCTGGTATTGCAGTACCTCCGGGAACGGTGCACCCCTCATCTATAAATCTAAAAACAGCTTCATGTTTATAACTCAGGCTTTCGGTGCTTTGTGTCTGCTGGATGGGTTTGAGTACCAAGTGCTTCATTTCTCACACCTCACATCCAACCGGGCGTGAGTCGATTCAAACTCGTCTGTTCTAAGGTGGCTGCTCAGCTCCCGCTCCCTATCCTTCTCTCGCCATCTCTGTCTCTTGCGCACCTTGACACTTGCTCTCAATGTCATCCCCTCGGACCCCTGCTGCGTGCTGCACCTTCCCGCCAACGCCGGGCCCCGATCACACCACGTGGTGTCAGAATTTGGGAGTCGCAGCAACCGTAGCTGCCCACCAGCTTTTCATACTCGCGAGCGACATTTCAGAAAAACAAGAGAAGGTCAACTGTGCTACGTTGCTGCATGCTGCTGGGGATGAAGCTATCTCGGGGTTCAGTCGTTTTGATTTTGATGACTTGAAAGAGAGATTTCGAGAACACTGTGAGCTAGGACAAAAATCATCGGGACGTATTTAAGGCACATGCTTTTCATCAGACTGCAAGGGCAGGCGGAATCGATAGGTACGTATGTGACTGACCGGAAAAACGAGGCAAAGGACTGTGAGTTTCAGCCATTTTCCGATTCACGGAGCCGCGACAGAATCGTGTGTGCTATCACGAATGACTGAGTCAGAGGCAGGTTACTCAGAGAGTCAATTCTCACTGGGAAAAGCAAAGAGACAGCACTAACTCGACAACAGCACGTGAGAAAACGTAGAACAAACAAACCAATGTTTGCTGACCGGAACTGGCCTGGAAAGATAATAAGGCAGGTAGGAGCACTGCAGATTATCCGGCACCTGGGCTGTGTACGCAGGGACTGGCACAACACCCCCTTGCCTTCTTTTGCACTTAGAATGCTGCCAGTTCTGGCTGAGGCAGCAAAGTCAGTCTCACACAAGCAGCGTGTGCCAGCTGTCTGTGACAACAAATTCCAAAGACTCACAACCCTCTGAGAGAAGACGTTTCTCCTGATCTCACTCTTAAATTGGTGCCTCTTTATTCTGTTCAGTTCTAGACACTCCCATGAGGGAAAATGTCCTCTCAGCATTTACCCTGTCGAGCCACGTAAGAATCCAATATGTTTCAATAAGATTGTGTCTCATTCATTTAAACTCAGGATCTACACTCATCTGGAGGTAGGGTTTACCGGGCTCAGTTTTACTGAAAAGCTGACCTCCGGCTAGTTCAGCAAATAGGTCGTTGAGCAAAGGGAAAGGAAACCGCCTAGCACACACCAGCAGGTGAACTGTTGCAGCATGATATTGCGGCTCCGGCACTCAATCCCTCTACGAATGAAACCTAACAGCCTTCTTAACAGCACTATCCACTTGGGTGGCAACTTTCAGGGATCTATGTACATGGGACTCCAAGATCCCTCTGCACATCCACACTACCAAGAATCTTTCCATCGACCCAGTACTCTGCCTTCCTGTTATTCTTCCCAAAGTGCATCACCTCACATTTAGCTGCATTGAACTCCATTTGCCACCTCTCAGCCCAATTCTGCAGTTTATCCAAGTCCCCCTGCAACCTGTAACATTCTTCCACACTGACCACGACTCCACCGACTTTAGCGTCGTCTGCAAATTTACTAATCCATCCACCTATGTTATGCCTGCATCTAAGTCATTTATAAAAATGACAAACAGCAGTGGTCCCAAAACAGACCCTTGTGGCACACCACTAGTAACCGGACTCCAGGCTGAATATTTTCCATCAACCACCACCCGCTGCCTTCTTTCAGAAAGCCAGTTTCTAAGCCAAGCTGCTAAATCACCCTCAGTTCCATGCCTCTGCATTTTCTCCAACAGCCTACCACGTGGAACCTTATCAAAGGCTCCCGGCGTCCTGCTTCTCTATCCCATTGAAAACAATAGCGTGCTTCTTTAGAATTCTTGATCAGTCACTCTCAGAATCTTGACAAGTGATTGCCTTCGGCCCAGTTGAGTTTGATTCTGTCCAACCACATTCTTGCCCATAAAGCTCTAAGATTTCCTTTGTTGATGCGCAGGCTGTGTCTTCAGACTGACCGTATAACTGAACGTTCCCACCGTGAAAGCACCTGTGTGTGTTCCTCGCTCAGTTTCTGAAGGTTGCAGCGCAACGTGACTCAGCCGTATCAATGAAACCGGTGTCCACCTCCATTCTTACCGGTTTGCCGTTCAGTAAGGGAGCGACCGGGGCGTCGGCAGCTATCGCCAGTATCTGTAACAACAACACCTCATTGGTTTGTGCGCCTGGGCTTTTGTCTTCTTGCCCTTTTTGTACCATTTAGGATTTCTTCCTGTACTTTCGCTGCAGGTTATTGGTACTTTCTCCCCCGAGCGCACCCACTTAATATATTCTTTTTTAATGCTGCAGTTTCTGCACACAGCTTCTTTCCAGCAGCAATTTGCTGCTGCCTGACATGTGTTTCCACAGCAGTGGCAGTTTTGTGTCTGCGTTGGTGCTTGTCCCTGGGCCACCATTTTGTGAACTCTCAGCCACCATTTTGTGAGGTGTTGACCTTCCTTGGCTGCGAGTTCCATCACGGTTGCCATTCCCAGCACTTTCATTTAAGTGTAGTCACCTTTGCGTCAGTAATCTCTTCTGGATCGCTTCACATCTTACGGCAGGCTGCTACAAAAGGTAGAGTCTCGTGGGATCTGAGGTGAGTCGGCTAGCTGGATACAAAACCGACTCGGGGCGCATTTTTCGGAAAGGAGATCAGTAACTAGTGGCGTCCCGCAGGGCTCAGTGCTAGGACCTTTGTTGTTTGTGACGTGTAAATAAATGATCTGTACAAAGAGCTGTACAAAACTCCAGTTAGGCTACAATTGGGATATCGCGCGCAATGCTGTTCGGCACACTACCAGAAGGACGTGGATGCTTTGGAGAGGGTGCAGAGAAGGTTTACCAGCACGTTGCCTGCCCTGGAGCGCTTCTGCTGTGAGGAGAGATTGAATAAACTTGGATTGTCGTCACTGCAAAGACGGAAGCTGAGGGGCGACCTGATAGTGGTCGACAGCATACTGAGAGGCATCGAAAGGGTGGGGTGGCGAGTCAGTGGGTACAGGTTCACGGTGAGAGGGGGAAAGTGAGAAGGGAAAAGTGCGGGGAAAGGTTTTCACACAGAGGATGGTGGGTGCCTGGAACGCGTTGCCAGTCGAAGCGCTGGAAGCAGGCACATTAGGAACGTGGGTTGGTACATTAGGAACTTGCAGCGTGGGTTGGTACCTGGGACTTCGATGTTGTGGCTATTACGGAGACATGGGTAGAACAGGGACAGGATTGGCTGTTGCAGGTTCCAGGGTTTAAATGTTTTAGTAGGGTCAGAGGTGGGGGTAAAAGAGGGGGAGGTGTGGCATTGCTTGTCAAAGATAGTATTACAGCTGTGGAAAGGACGATGGATGAAGACTCGCCGTCTGAGGTAGTTTGGGCTGAGGTTAGGAATAGGAAAGGTGAGCTCACCCTGTTAGTAATTTTTTACAGGCCTCCTAATAGTCCTAGAAACGTAGAAGAAAGGATTGCGAGGATGATTCAAGAGAAGAGTGAAAGTAATAGGGTGGTTGTTATGGGGGACTTTAACTTTCCTGATATTGATTGGGAAAGCTATAGCTCAAGTTCGTTAGATGGGTCAGTGTTTGTCCAATGTGTGCAGGAGGGTTTCCTGACACAATATGTAGATAGGCCAACAAGAGGTGAGGCCATACTGGATTTGGTTCTGGGTAACGAACCAGGCCAGGTGTTAGAATTAGAGGTAGGTGAGCACTTTGGGGACAGTGACCACAATTCGGTGACTTTTACTCTAGCGATGGAGAGGGATAAGTGTGCACTACAGGGCAAGAGTTATAGCTGGGGGCAGGGAAATTATGATGCGGTGAGGCATGACTTAGGATGTGTGGCTTGGAAAAGTAAGCTTCAAGACAAGGGCGTAACTGATATGTGGAGCTTGTTCAAGGAGCAACTATTGAGTGTCCTTGATAAGTATGTACCCGTCAGGCAGGGAGGAAAGGGTCGTGTGAGGGAGCCGTGGTTTAATAAGGAATTGGAATCCCTTGTTAAATGGAAGAGGGCGGCCTATGTAAAGATGAGGCGTGAAGGTTCAATTGGGGCGATTGAGAGTTATACGGTAGCCAGGAAGGACCTGAAGAGAGAGCTAAGAGCAGCAAGGAGGGGACATGAAAGGGCCTTAGTTGGTAGGATTAGGGAAAACCCTAAGGCTTTCTATAGGTATGTCAGGAATAAAAGAATGACTAGGGTAGGAATAGGTCCAGTCAAGGATAGTAGTGGGAAGTTGCGTGTGGAGGCTGAAGAGATTGGGGAGACATTGAATGAATACTTTTCGTCAGTATTCAATCAGGAACAGGACATTGTTGTCAATGTGAGTACTGAGTCACAATTAAGTAGAATGGATGGCTTTGAGGTATGTAGAGAAGAGGTGTTGGAAATTCTGGAAAGGGTGAAAATAGATAAGTCCCCTGGGCCTGATGGCATTTATCCTAGGATTCTCCGGGAAGCAAGGGAGGAGATTGCAGAGCCATTGGCCTTGATTTTTATGTCCTCGTTGTCTACAGGAGTAGTGCCAGAAGATTGGAGGCTAGCAAATGTGGTTCCCTTGTTCAAGAAGGGGAGTAGGGATAACCCTAGTAACTATTGGCTGGTGAGTCTCACTTCTGTTGTGGGCAAAATCTTAGAGAGAATTCTAAGGGATAGGATTTATGAACATCTGGATAGGAATAATGTGATCAAGGATAGTCAGCATGGTTTTGTGAAGGGCAGGTCGTGCCTCACAAACCTTATTGAATTCTTTGAGAAGGTGACTAAGGAGGTGAACGAGGGGAAAGCGGTAGATGTGGTGTATATGGATTTTAGTAAGGCGTTTGATAAGGTTCCTCATGGTGGACTACTGCAAAAAACACGGAGGTATGGCATTGAGGGTGAGTTGGAGGTTTGGATTAGGAGTTGGCTGGCTGGAAGAAGACAGAGGGTAGTAGTTGATGGCAAAGGTTCATCTTGGAGTGCCGGCACTAGCGGTGTTCCGCAAGGATCTGTTTTGGGACCATTGCTGTTTGTCATTTTTATAAATGACCTGGAGGAGGGGTTAGAAGGTTGGGTGAGCAAGTTTGCGGATGATACGAAAGTCGGAGGAGTTGTAGACAGTGAGGAAGGATGTGGCAGGTTACAGCGGGATATAGATAAGCTGCAGAACTGGGCAGAAAGGTGGCAAATGGCGTTCAATGTAGCTAAGTGTGAGGTGATTCACTTTGGTAAGAGTAATAAAAAGATGGGGTACTGGGCTAATGGACGGATACTTGGTAGTGTGGATGAGCAGAGGGATCTTGGTGTCCATGTACACAGATCTTTGAAAGTTGCCACCCAGGTAAATAGTGCGGTGAAGAAGGCATATGGCGTACTGGCTTTTATTGGTAGAGGAATTGAGTTCCGGAGTACTGAGGTCATGTTGCAGTTGTATAAGACTCTGGTGCGTCCGCATCTGGAGTATTGTGTGCAGTTTTGGTCGCCATACTATAGGAAGGATGTGGAGGCACTGGAACGGGTGCAGAGGAGGTTTACCAGGATGTTGCCTGGTATGGAAGGAAGATCATATGAGGAAAGGCTGAGGCACTTGGGGTTGTTTTCATTGGAGAAAAGAAGGTTTAGGGGTGACTTGATAGAGGTGTACAAGATGATTAGGGGTTTAGATAGGGTCGACAGTGAGAATCTTTTTCCAAGGGGGCATAGCTTTAAATTAAGGGGGGGTAGGTATAGGACAGATGTTAGGGGTAGGTTCTTTACTCAGCGAGTCGTGAGTTCATGGAATGCCCTGCCAGTAGCAGTGGTGGACTCTCCCTCATTATGGGCATTTAAGCAGGCATTGGATAGGCATATGGAGGATAGTGGGCTAGTGTAGGTTAGGTGGGCTTGGATCGGCGCAACATCGAGGGCCGAAGGGCCTGTACTGCGCTGTATTCTTCTATGTTCTATGTTTAAGGCTCACCTTGTTAGACACGTGAACGGGAGGCGGAACGGCGGGACTGAAACCACGTCTGGGCAACAAGTAGCACGTCCAAACAAGGAGTAGGAATCGGCACAGGCTCGCTGGGCCCTGTGTTATCGACCCGACGTGCCAAAGTCTCCGGCCACGTGTATAACTTTGGTGAATTTCTGCAAATACCTTGTAGACGGGGCTGTGACAGGGACCTTATTGGGGTGTCGACGATAATGAGGGCCACGGCGGGCATTTTTGCTGAGTTTGCAGATGGCACAAAGATAGCGAGAGGGACAGGTAGTTTTGAGGAAACGGGCAGGCTGCAGAAGGGCGTGGAGATGAAGGGCGAGTGGGGAAAGAAGTGACCAAGTGTGCGGTTTTGCACTTTGGTAGCAAGAACAATCGGGTAGATGATTTTCTGAACGAGGGAAAGGCTTTGCAAATCTGAAGCGCTGAGGGTCTTGGGAGTCTTAGTTCCAGGTTGTTTCATGATTAACATGCAGGTTCATCCGATGGTTCGGAAGGCAAATGCAGTGTCGGCATTCATTTCAAGCGGGCGAGAAAAAAGGAGCAGAGACGTGCTGCTGAGGCTGCATCAGACTCTGGTCTGACCACAGGTGGAATATCGGGAGCAGTTTTGTGCCCTGTACCAAAGGAAGGGATGCGCTGGTGTTGGAGGGAGTCTAGAGAAGGTTTACAAGCGTGTTCCCCCTGGGGCTGAAGGGTTTGTCACACGAGGTCTCTGGGTCTATACCCGATGGTGTTTCGAAAGGTAAGGCGGGATCTGACTGAACCTTACAGGCTACTGGGAGGCCTGGTCAGAGTGGATGTGAAGAAGATTAGATTAGATTACATTACATTACAGTGTGGAAACAGGCCCTTCGACCCAACAAGTCCACACCGACCCGCCGAAGCGCAACCCACCCATACCCCTACATTTGCCCCTTACCTAACACTACGGGCAATTTAGCATGGCCAATTCACCTGACCTGCACATCTTTGGACTGTGGGAGGAAACCGGAGCACCCGGAGGAAACCCACGCAGGCACGGGGAGAACGTGCAAACTCCACACAGTCAGTCGCCTGAGGCGGGAATTGAACCCGATGATCCCACTAGTAGGCGAGACGAGGACCTGGAAGTACAGCCTCAGGGTGAAGGGTCGTCCCTTCAGGCTGAGATGAGGTTGCATTTAAGACAGAGATAGAGAGGTTCTTGACTATAAGGGGATCAAGGGTTGTGGGGAGAGGGCAGGAGAATCGGGGTTGAGAAACCTGTGAGCCACGACCGAATGGCGGAGCGTGGGCCGAATGGCCCGATTCTGCTCCTACGTCTTATGGGCCGTCAGACCTTCCGTGGTCTTGCGGTCATGACAGAAAGCAGTTGTTTCCCAGAGGGTGGCGGCGGTCTGGAATGCACTGCTTGGGAGGGTAGCGAGGCGGGGAACCTCAAAACCTTGAAAAACTACTTGGATGAGCACTGGAAATGTCATAACCTTTCCTGGCTACGGACCAAGTGCTGGAAAGTGGGACTAGAGCAGACTTAGAGTAGCTTTGTCAGTGCGGACTCGGAGGGCCAAAGGGCCTCTTCTGTACTGTGTGACTGTGTGGGGAAGCTTTCTGATTCCCATCTGTTGATTGAGGCCGCCCCATTGATGCTTCCTGATGCGGAGCAGCCGGATGGATCCAAGTGCGCATTGAAGGTGAGAGGGTGGCAGAGAGCTTCGGAGCCTCCGTCCGTTTGGTTCAGGTTTCGTCTCGTCCTGATGCAAGCATCGATGTACGTGCTCAGTGGCTACCAATAGAGTGAAGGTGCAGTTGATCACTGACTCCACGCGTGGTGCTGCAGGTTGTAATGTCTAGACGAAAACAGAACTCGCTGCACCCTTCGGGAGAAGGGTCACTGGACTCGAAAAAGCGTTAATTCTGCTTTTTCCCCACAGATGCTGAGGTTTTGCTTACTGGGTGTTTTGCTTTATTTTGCATTTTAGACCTTGCTTTTTGATTGCACAGCCACTATCAAACCATTAGCTTGCTGTTAGCGCTGCAATTAGCACTCTTGAATCTTGATTTGCAATTCTAAGGAAGCAGACCGAATTGGAATGTTTGGAGCCGAACCAATAAAGGCTGATTTGCTGTAAATTGATCTTCACATCCCCGCCCCGTCGTGCTATTCATTTGCACGAGGTGGGTTGGGGGATGGGAGTTCACACTTTCCAAGACAAGATGGATTAGTCTGTAAGAGGTACTGTTCGTAAAGGTGAGCGAGCCGAGATTTCCTGACAGTGAGATTTTTCGGTCAGAATTCGAACCTGCTCCAATCATTTGCCTTGTGGGGAGGCAGGGATTTTTCACATTGGTAACAGCTGAGATTTTTAGAACGTCGAACAGAGCAGCGCAACAACAGGCCCTTCGGCAACTGTGAGAAACAAAACTCACTCACAATTCAGCCTGAGACAAAGCCTTGGAAACAAGAACATTTAATTCTTTACGGCCTTGCAAGAACAGGCGTTTTGCTCAAGCAATCAGGCTAGCAAAAGCGCGCGAAAACAAAACATGTAAGCATTCTTATTCAGTTTGCAAGTTGCGGAATCACGCCTCCCTTTTCCCATCCTATCATAAGCCGATTACCTCACTCGTTTTTCTCTAATTTTCCTTATCTGACTACCCTGCTGTCCTTGTCCTTGTCTGTTACAGCCTGTCTGCTATTTTATCCAGTTCCCCTTATCATACTATAAGCTTATTGTGAAATGCCCCTACTGCTACTTTTGTGGTCAGCTACAACACTTTAAAGTTATTTCTTAGTTTACAACTATTTCTTAAACAAAAACCTCTATATTCGTTAAAATCTTAGCCTTAGGTATGCTGCAAGAATCCCGCGACCGTTTGTGTAATGTTCCCCTTCCCCTCCCCCCACAACACCCCGTCACCCATCTGCAAAAACAACATCTCTAACTGCATTTCTAATCTCCCACAAACTGTCAGGGACATTTAAGCTACTGCTCGGCGAGCACACGCTGGACGGCAGTAAATTGAGGGGTGTGTAGGTTAGGTTGATCTTAGATTAAGAAAACTGCTCGGCACGACATCGTGGGCCGAAGGGCCTGTACTGTGCAATGTTCTAACTGCAGGCACATCCACACACATCAAAGACATGGAGGGCTCGGCTGAATCTATTGCTTTCTTCTCTACGTGTCACGTTTCATCGAGGTAGCGTCCTAGGCCCAAGCATCTTCAGCGAGTGGTGAGAATATGCAGTGCACTGCCTGAGAGAGAGGGTGCTGGAGGCAGATTCAATGGTGACTTTGGTCGGAGGGTCGGATACTTATCTGAAGAGAGAATATTTGCTGCAGGGCGAGTGGGACTGGGGAAGTTGCTCGTGCAGAGAGCTGATGCAGACATGACAGGCTGAATGTATCATTCAATGCGTGCAGTTCTGCAGTTGGTTACCGCCTCCTCAAAAACGCTGTGCTGGTCACGTGAGAAGTCACGTAAGCTTAGCCCTGACCCACTTGATTGGTGAGATACTGACGATCTCTACATGACCATGAGACAGTGGTTCACTGACAGGGGAAAAAAAGCAACTGCTGTAAACGGACCTGCTGCTCTCGTTAGAAATCCTGGGAGGACTACGGCGACAGGGAAACTGTCAGCAGTGATCTACATGTCTGTTCTTATCAGGACAGGGGTCGAGTTGCGAGTCATCAGAGCTAGTGGAGATCATCGCTGGATCGTGATTGGACGTTGGAGGATCGTTTGGTTGTGCTGACCTGCTATTGGTGGATCTTCATGCTGGCTTCGGCCTAACGCCAATTCAGGGACCAGCCAACCTCAGAGCAATGGCCTCAACAGCTGTGCGCAGCCCTGGGCAGGGGGTTCGAAACACCGTCCGGGTGTCTGTTAAGAAGGTGGAGGAGCGGACACCAGTCGATCGGACGGTGTTCGTCAAGAAGGTGTTGTTCGAGTGCTGTGGATTCGCCGCAGCAGACGTGTACTGCCTGCAGGATTTCCCTGGGGCAGGCTACTTCGATGTCACCTTCAGGAGCGTGAAGCAATGTGAGCAGCTCCTGAAGGTCTTCAAGGAGAAGGAAGGGGAGCCGCTGTTCTCCATCTTGTCGGCGGTCCCCTTGTGTGTGCTTCCTGCACAGAGGAGCAGGGTTGTTACTATCCACATGTACAACCCCTACGTGCCAGCAACTGATGTCCTGACGTTCCTGGGAAGATATGTGCAGGTCGAGGGTCAAAGCACCGACGTGGTTGACCCTTTCGGGATCTGGACCAGCAAACGACAGGTCAAGGTAACCCTGAGGGTGGACGCCAGCGGGAATATCCTCCACCCACCCTCCAGCTTTGCTATCGGAGGGAGCAGAGGGTACCTGACTTATGCAGGGCAGCCGAAAGTGTGCCGAACCTGTGGGAGGTCAGGCCACATGGCGGCGGACTGCAAGGTCACGATCTGTCGCAATTGCAAGAAGGAGGGCCACCCGACCAAAGACTGCAAGGAGGAAAGGAACTGCAATCTGTGCGGGGAGGCGGGCCACGTGTACAGGGCCTGCCCAAGACGAGGGGCCGCCACCTATGCGCAGATGGCCGGAGGCGGGCCACAAAAGGACAGCAAGGCACCGCAAACCGGCAAGGAAATGGTGTCAGGAGGCACGCGACAGGAAGGACAGGCCAGAGCAGAGCAGATGACAGCTACTGGAGAGGTACAGCTGCCGAGCGAAGCTCCGACAGGACAGGAGGAGGAGGCGGAGAAGGGAAAGAAGGAGGCAGAGGAATGGACCGTGGTGAAAAACAGGAAGAGGAAAACCCACCCGGTCACCAAGACCTCCCAGAAAAAGGGGAAAAGGCAGCTGCAGGGGGAAGATACGGACAGCTCTTCAGAGGGTGAGGACGGAAGAAAGGAGGGCCGTCACCAAAAGAAGAGGCAGAGCGCTGCGAGGAGAAAGGAGAGCAGCAACTGCCAACCAAGGGACGAGCCTCCTGAGGAAATGGGAAACCACCACCCCCCACCAGGTGAAAGCCAGGAGGGCCCCACCGCCACACAGCTCCAGGTCACTGGGAGCAGCGACCCTCTGACAGCCCCGCTGTCAGATATAGAAACAGACAGCGTGGACCCTGGTCTCGGCCCGATGACACCGGAGCGGGCAAATGGGCCGAGTGAGGAACTGGACAGCTACCTCAGCCCAGCGAGGGTCCAGCAGTTTGCGCACTGCATGGGGATGCAGACAGCTACCCCAGAGGGGCAGGACCAGCAGCAATCGGACATGGGTAACCTTACAACCTGTTAACAAAATGGGGTTTAAAATTGCAACCATCAATGTGCGCAGCATAAAATCTGCTGCGCGATGTGTTTCAACACTGGCCTTCCTGGCCAACGTGAAAGCTGATGTCCTGTTTCTGCAGGAGTGTGGGATACCGCACCTCAGCAGTTACAGGAGATGGTCGAGCTTGTGGGCCCATGGGCCGTCAGTGTGGTCGGGGGGCAACGATAACCGCTCCTCGGGCCTGGGTATTCTGTTACGGGGAGGCAACTTCACCATCTCCGAGGTTAAGGAGGTGGTGGGCGGGCGCCTCCTCGTTGCTGATGTTACATACAGAAACGCTCCCGTGAGACTAATTAATGTGTACGCCCCAGCGGGTAAGAGTGAACGGTTGGCCGTCCTGCAGCAGCTTCCACTGTTGCTGGCTACGTCCAGGCTGGTCATTCTGGCCGGAGACTTCAACTGTATCATCGATGCAGATGGACGATCCGGCGGGGGGGACAGTAAACTGGACGCCACGTCCAGAGCCCTGATGGACACGGTCAAAGACGCCAAGCTGCACGACGTCTTCAGCACCCCTGCAGACGGAGCGCAGCGTAGATATACATGGTCACGGGCAGACGGGTCTATCCGCTCAAGGATAGATTACCTGTTTGCGTCCCGAACGTTCTCGGTCAGATCCACCGACGTCAAGCCGGTGTTCTTCTCTGACCACTGCCTCCTGCTGGCCGACTGTCACCTACAGGACGAGCAGCGGGCTGGCAAGGGAACGTGGAAACTGAACACGAAGCTGTTGACCCCGGGAAACATTGAGGAGCTCAAGAGAGATTACGCAGGTTGGAGAACCGTGAAGTCCTTCTTTGAGTCTCCAGCAGACTGGTGGGAAACAGTAAAAGGGAACATCAAGAGGTTCTTCATCCTCAAAGGTGTTCAGGAGGCGAGAGAGAGACGGGGAAAACTGTCCCAGCTCCAGGAAAGTATGCAGAACCTGCTCCTGCTGCAGACGTTGGGGGTCGATGTCACGGAGGACCTCAAGGAGGTGAAGGGCCAGCAAGCCTCGCTCTTTGCCTCGGAGGCCTCCAAGATAATCTTCCGGTCCAGGGTCCGCTCGGTGGAGCAGGACGAGACGTGCTCACGTTTCTTCTTCCAGAAGGTGCACAAAGAGAGCTCTGTGCTCAGCAGCCTGAAGGAAGAAGATGGCTCGGTAACGTCATCTCAGGCTGACATCATGAGGATCAGCAAATCCTTCTATGCCAGTCTGTATGACTCGAAGCCAACCGACAGCGCGGCCTCCCAGTCGTTCCTGTCCTCTATCACGGAGGTCCTAGACGACGGAACACGAGAGAGGCTGGACCAGCCGCTATCTCTGGATGAGCTGACCAAGGCCCTCGAGTCCTTCGAAAAGAATAGAACTCCCGGAAGCGACGGCTTACCGGTCGAGCTCTATTCCGCTCTTTGGGACTTGATTGGCCGGGACCTGCTGGAGGTGTATGTCAGTATGCTTCGGGCAGGTACCATGAGTGAATCCATGAGGAAAGGCATCATCACCCTCATCTACAAGCAGAAGGGGGAGAGGGAAGAAATTAGAAATTGGAGACCGATCTCACTGTTAAACACAGACTACAAAATCTTGTCAAAGGTCATCGCCAACCGGGTCAGGTCTGCTCTGGGATCGGTGATTCACCCTGACCAAACCTGTGCTGTACCGGGCAGGAAGATCGCTGAGAGTCTCGCACTCCTCAGAGATACGATCGCCTACGTGCAGGACAGGGGGGTGGACACCTGCCTCATCAGCCTGGACCAGGAGAAAGCCTTTGACAGGATATCGCATACATATATGAGGGATGTCCTCTCCAAAATGGGCTTCGGGGAGGGAATCGCTAATTGGATCAGACTGCTCTACACCAACATTGTCAGTGCAGTCTCAATCAATGGGTGGGAATCAGATAGCTTCCCAGTCAGATCTGGAGTCAGGCAGGGCTGCCCTCTCTCTCCTGCCTTGTTTGTGTGTTGCATAGAGCCATTTGCCGAGTCCATCAGGAAGGATGCGAGCCTGAAAGGGGTGACTATTCCTGGCAGCGGGGGCCTGCAGGTTAAGGCCTCCCTGTACATGGATGACGTCGCCGTTTTCTGCTCGGATCCGCTGTCCGTGCACAGACTCATGTGCATCTGTGACCAGTTCGAACGGGCCTCGGGGGCCAAGGTAAACCGAGGCAAGAGCGAGGCCATGCTCTTCGGGAACTGGGCCGACCAATCCTCTATCCCCTTCACCGTCAGGACTGACCACCTGAAGGTGCTGGGTATTTGGTTCGGGGGGGCTGGGGCGTGCACCAAGACCTGGGAGGAGCGGATCAGGAAGGTGAGACAGAAACTGGGCAGATGGGAGCAACGGTCGCTCTCCATCGCGGGTAAGAACCTGGTCATCAGGTGTGAGGTACTCTCAGTATTGTTATACGTGGCACAGGTCTGGCCTATCCCCAGAACCTGTGCCGCCGCAGTCACCCGGGCCATCTTCCACTTCGTGTGGAGATCAAAGATGGACCGGGTCCGAAGAGATGTAATGTACAAAGACCGGTGCAATGGGGGAAAAAACACACCCAATGCCACCCTCACCCTGATGGCCACCTTTGTGTGTGGCTGCATCAAGCTGTGCGTGGATCCCCGGTACGCAAACACCAAGTGTCACTACGTACTGAGGTTCTACTTGTCCCCGGTGTTGCGAAGGATGGGCCTGGCCTCGCTGCCGCGGAACGCTCCGAGTAGTTGGACCGTTCCGTATCACCTGTCCTTCGTGGAGAAATTTATCAAGAAAAACACCTTTGACCACAAGTCCATCAGGAAGTGGTCAGCACGTAGTGTCCTTGAGACCCTTCGGGAAAAGGAGAGGGCAGATCCCGTCGAGCGGTTCCCTGAGCAGACTGTCAAAGCCATTTGGCAGAATGCCTCATCGCCAGAACTTTCCAACAAGCACCAAGACATGGCTTGGCTGGTGGTGAGAAGGGCTCTGCCTGTGAGATCATTTATGCACGCCCGGACTCTCTGCCGCACCGCACGCTGCCCTCGAAGCGGCTGCGGGGGGGACGAGACTGTCACACACCTCCTTCTGGAATGTGCCTATGCAGAGGAAGTCTGGAGAGAAATGCAGTGGTGTTTGTCGAGGTTCGTCCCGAGCAGCGCCGTGACGCGGGACTCCGTGCTCTACGGCCTGTTCCCCGGGACGCACACCGAGACGAACATCAACTGCGCCTGGAGGATCATCAACTCGGTGAAGGACGCTCTCTGGGTGGTCCGAAACCTGTTGATCTTCCAGCTGAAGGAGTTGACCCCGACTGAGTGTTGCAGACTGGCACATTCCATGGTCCAGGACTACGTGTTGAGGGACGCGATGAAGCTTGGGGCAGCTGCCGCCAAGGCGCGGTGGGGAAAGACCACCGTCTAACATCTGCCTGCCTAATGAAAAACAGGGGGCCCACACAGTCATTTGGGCTCCGCTGGCGTCTGAGCTCAATGTAATCGCACTAACCTGTGAATATGAATGATTACCCTGTTTCGATACGTAAAGAAATGGAATGTTCACAGAATGATGACATGTCCAATTGTATAGATTAAATATATATGAATAAAGTATATTTTTGAAATAAAAAAAAAAAAAAATCTGTTCTTATCAGTTTAATATCTGATACGTCCCTTATCTGGGGACCATATATTAAATTGATTTTTGGAGCAGGGAGATGGAATAGGGGCTTGCTCCGTCCACTCCACGCATCGACCTGGTATTGCAGTACCTCCGGGAACGGTGCACCCCTCATCTATAAATCTAAAAACAGCTTCATGTTTATAACTCAGGCTTTCGGTGCTTTGTGTCTGCTGGATGGGTTTGAGTACCAAGTGCTTCATTTCTCACACCTCACATCCAACCGGGCGTGAGTCGATTCAAACTCGTCTGTTCTAAGGTGGCTGCTCAGCTCCCGCTCCCTATCCTTCTCTCGCCATCTCTGTCTCTTGCGCACCTTGACACTTGCTCTCAATGTCATCCCCTCGGACCCCTGCTGCGTGCTGCACCTTCCCGCCAACGCCGGGCCCCGATCACACCACGTGGTGTCAGAATTTGGGAGTCGCAGCAACCGTAGCTGCCCACCAGCTTTTCATACTCGCGAGCGACATTTCAGAAAAACAAGAGAAGGTCAACTGTGCTACGTTGCTGCATGCTGCTGGGGATGAAGCTATCTCGGGGTTCAGTCGTTTTGATTTTGATGACTTGAAAGAGAGATTTCGAGAACACTGTGAGCTAGGACAAAAATCATCGGGACGTATTTAAGGCACATGCTTTTCATCAGACTGCAAGGGCAGGCGGAATCGATAGGTACGTATGTGACTGACCGGAAAAACGAGGCAAAGGACTGTGAGTTTCAGCCATTTTCCGATTCACGGAGCCGCGACAGAATCGTGTGTGCTATCACGAATGACTGAGTCAGAGGCAGGTTACTCAGAGAGTCAATTCTCACTGGGAAAAGCAAAGAGACAGCACTAACTCGACAACAGCACGTGAGAAAACGTAGAACAAACAAACCAATGTTTGCTGACCGGAACTGGCCTGGAAAGATAATAAGGCAGGTAGGAGCACTGCAGATTATCCGGCACCTGGGCTGTGTACGCAGGGACTGGCACAACACCCCCTTGCCTTCTTTTGCACTTAGAATGCTGCCAGTTCTGGCTGAGGCAGCAAAGTCAGTCTCACACAAGCAGCGTGTGCCAGCTGTCTGTGACAACAAATTCCAAAGACTCACAACCCTCTGAGAGAAGACGTTTCTCCTGATCTCACTCTTAAATTGGTGCCTCTTTATTCTGTTCAGTTCTAGACACTCCCATGAGGGAAAATGTCCTCTCAGCATTTACCCTGTCGAGCCACGTAAGAATCCAATATGTTTCAATAAGATTGTGTCTCATTCATTTAAACTCAGGATCTACACTCATCTGGAGGTAGGGTTTACCGGGCTCAGTTTTACTGAAAAGCTGACCTCCGGCTAGTTCAGCAAATAGGTCGTTGAGCAAAGGGAAAGGAAACCGCCTAGCACACACCAGCAGGTGAACTGTTGCAGCATGATATTGCGGCTCCGGCACTCAATCCCTCTACGAATGAAACCTAACAGCCTTCTTAACAGCACTATCCACTTGGGTGGCAACTTTCAGGGATCTATGTACATGGGACTCCAAGATCCCTCTGCACATCCACACTACCAAGAATCTTTCCATCGACCCAGTACTCTGCCTTCCTGTTATTCTTCCCAAAGTGCATCACCTCACATTTAGCTGCATTGAACTCCATTTGCCACCTCTCAGCCCAATTCTGCAGTTTATCCAAGTCCCCCTGCAACCTGTAACATTCTTCCACACTGACCACGACTCCACCGACTTTAGCGTCGTCTGCAAATTTACTAATCCATCCACCTATGTTATGCCTGCATCTAAGTCATTTATAAAAATGACAAACAGCAGTGGTCCCAAAACAGACCCTTGTGGCACACCACTAGTAACCGGACTCCAGGCTGAATATTTTCCATCAACCACCACCCGCTGCCTTCTTTCAGAAAGCCAGTTTCTAAGCCAAGCTGCTAAATCACCCTCAGTTCCATGCCTCTGCATTTTCTCCAACAGCCTACCACGTGGAACCTTATCAAAGGCTCCCGGCGTCCTGCTTCTCTATCCCATTGAAAACAATAGCGTGCTTCTTTAGAATTCTTGATCAGTCACTCTCAGAATCTTGACAAGTGATTGCCTTCGGCCCAGTTGAGTTTGATTCTGTCCAACCACATTCTTGCCCATAAAGCTCTAAGATTTCCTTTGTTGACGCGCAGGCTGTGTCTTCAGACTGACCGTATAACTGAACGTTCCCACCGTGAAAGCACCTGTGTGTGTTCCTCGCTCAGTTTCTGAAGGTTGCAGCGCAACGTGACTCAGCCGTATCAATGAAACCGGTGTCCACCTCCATTCTTACCGGTTTGCCGTTCAGTAAGGGAGCGACCGGGGCGTCGGCAGCTATCGCCAGTATCTGTAACAACAACACCTCATTGGTTTGTGCGCCTGGGCTTTTGTCTTCTTGCCCTTTTTGTACCATTTAGGATTTCTTCCTGTACTTTCGCTGCAGGTTATTGGTACTTTCTCCCCCGAGCGCACCCACTTAATATATTCTTTTTTAATGCTGCAGTTTCTGCACACAGCTTCTTTCCAGCAGCAATTTGCTGCTGCCTGACATGTGTTTCCACAGCAGTGGCAGTTTTGTGTCTGCGTTGGTGCTTGTCCCTGGGCCACCATTTTGTGAACTCTCAGCCACCATTTTGTGAGGTGTTGACCTTCCTTGGCTGCGAGTTCCATCACGGTTGCCATTCCCAGCACTTTCATTTAAGTGTAGTCACCTTTGCGTCAGTAATCTCTTCTGGATCGCTTCACATCTTACGGCAGGCTGCTACAAAAGGTAGAGTCTCGTGGGATCTGAGGTGAGTCGGCTAGCTGGATACAAAACCGACTCGGGGCGCATTTTTCGGAAAGGAGATCAGTAACTAGTGGCGTCCCGCAGGGCTCAGTGCTAGGACCTTTGTTGTTTGTGACGTGTAAATAAATGATCTGTACAAAGAGCTGTACAAAACTCCAGTTAGGCTACAATTGGGATATCGCGCGCAATGCTGTTCGGCACACTACCAGAAGGACGTGGATGCTTTGGAGAGGGTGCAGAGAAGGTTTACCAGCACGTTGCCTGCCCTGGAGCGCTTCTGCTGTGAGGAGAGATTGAATAAACTTGGATTGTCGTCACTGCAAAGACGGAAGCTGAGGGGCGACCTGATAGTGGTCGACAGCATACTGAGAGGCATCGAAAGGGTGGGGTGGCGAGTCAGTGGGTACAGGTTCACGGTGAGAGGGGGAAAGTGAGAAGGGAAAAGTGCGGGGAAAGGTTTTCACACAGAGGATGGTGGGTGCCTGGAACGCGTTGCCAGTCGAAGCGCTGGAAGCAGGCACATTAGGAACGTGGGTTGGTACATTAGGAACTTGCAGCGTGGGTTGGTACCTGGGACTTCGATGTTGCGGCTATTACGAAGACATGGGTAGAACAGGGACAGGATTGGCTGTTGCAGGTTCCAGGGTTTAAATGTTTTAGTAGGGTCAGAGGTGGGGGTAAAAGAGGGGGAGGTGTGGCATTGCTTGTCAAAGATAGTATTACAGCTGTGGAAAGGACGATGGATGAAGACTCGCCGTCTGAGGTAGTTTGGGCTGAGGTTAGGAATAGGAAAGGTGAGCTCACCCTGTTAGTAATTTTTTACAGGCCTCCTAATAGTCCTAGAAACGTAGAAGAAAGGATTGCGAGGATGATTCAAGAGAAGAGTGAAAGTAATAGGGTGGTTGTTATGGGGGACTTTAACTTTCCTGATATTGATTGGGAAAGCTATAGCTCAAGTTCGTTAGATGGGTCAGTGTTTGTCCAATGTGTGCAGGAGGGTTTCCTGACACAATATGTAGATAGGCCAACAAGAGGTGAGGCCATACTGGATTTGGTTCTGGGTAACGAACCAGGCCAGGTGTTAGAATTAGAGGTAGGTGAGCACTTTGGGGACAGTGACCACAATTCGGTGACTTTTACTCTCGCGATGGAGAGGGATAAGTGTGCACTACAGGGCAAGAGTTATAGCTGGGGGCAGGGAAATTATGATGCGGTGAGGCATGACTTAGGATGTGTGGCTTGGAAAAGTAAGCTTCAAGACAAGGGCGTAACTGATATGTGGAGCTTGTTCAAGGAGCAACTATTGAGTGTCCTTGATAAGTATGTACCCGTCAGGCAGGGAGGAAAGGGTCGTGTGAGGGAGCCGTGGTTTAATAAGGAATTGGAATCCCTTGTTAAATGGAAGAGGGCGGCCTATGTAAAGATGAGGCGTGAAGGTTCAATTGGGGCGATTGAGAGTTATACGGTAGCCAGGAAGGACCTGAAGAGAGAGCTAAGAGCAGCAAGGAGGGGACATGAAAGGGCCTTAGTTGGTAGGATTAGGGAAAACCCTAAGGCTTTCTATAGGTATGTCAGGAATAAAAGAATGACTAGGGTAGGAATAGGTCCAGTCAAGGATAGTAGTGGGAAGTTGCGTGTGGAGGCTGAAGAGATTGGGGAGACATTGAATGAATACTTTTCGTCAGTATTCAATCAGGAACAGGACATTGTTGTCAATGTGAGTACTGAGTCACAATTAAGTAGAATGGATGGCTTTGAGGTATGTAGAGAAGAGGTGTTGGAAATTCTGGAAAGGGTGAAAATAGATAAGTCCCCTGGGCCTGATGGCATTTATCCTAGGATTCTCCGGGAAGCAAGGGAGGAGATTGCAGAGCCATTGGCCTTGATTTTTATGTCCTCGTTGTCTACAGGAGTAGTGCCAGAAGATTGGAGGCTAGCAAATGTGGTTCCCTTGTTCAAGAAGGGGAGTAGGGATAACCCTAGTAACTATTGGCTGGTGAGTCTCACTTCTGTTGTGGGCAAAATCTTAGAGAGAATTCTAAGGGATAGGATTTATGAACATCTGGATAGGAATAATGTGATCAAGGATAGTCAGCATGGTTTTGTGAAGGGCAGGTCGTGCCTCACAAACCTTATTGAATTCTTTGAGAAGGTGACTAAGGAGGTGAACGAGGGGAAAGCGGTAGATGTGGTGTATATGGATTTTAGTAAGGCGTTTGATAAGGTTCCTCATGGTGGACTACTGCAAAAAACACGGAGGTATGGCATTGAGGGTGAGTTGGAGGTTTGGATTAGGAGTTGGCTGGCTGGAAGAAGACAGAGGGTAGTAGTTGATGGCAAAGGTTCATCTTGGAGTGCCGGCACTAGCGGTGTTCCGCAAGGAT
Organism: Chiloscyllium plagiosum; assembly: GCF_037043375.1. NCBI lineage: Eukaryota > Metazoa > Chordata > Chondrichthyes > Orectolobiformes > Hemiscylliidae > Chiloscyllium > Chiloscyllium plagiosum. The sequence goes on along the minus strand of NW_028270315.1, from coordinate 445,118 downwards.
CTGTTTTGGGACCATTGCTGTTTGTCATTTTTATAAATGACCTGGAGGAGGGGTTAGAAGGTTGGGTGAGCAAGTTTGCGGATGATACGAAAGTCGGAGGAGTTGTAGACAGTGAGGAAGGATGTGGCAGGTTACAGCGGGATATAGATAAGCTGCAGAACTGGGCAGAAAGGTGGCAAATGGCGTTCAATGTAGCTAAGTGTGAGGTGATTCACTTTGGTAAGAGTAATAAAAAGATGGGGTACTGGGCTAATGGACGGATACTTGGTAGTGTGGATGAGCAGAGGGATCTTGGTGTCCATGTACACAGATCTTTGAAAGTTGCCACCCAGGTAAATAGTGCGGTGAAGAAGGCATATGGCGTACTGGCTTTTATTGGTAGAGGAATTGAGTTCCGGAGTACTGAGGTCATGTTGCAGTTGTATAAGACTCTGGTGCGTCCGCATCTGGAGTATTGTGTGCAGTTTTGGTCGCCATACTATAGGAAGGATGTGGAGGCACTGGAACGGGTGCAGAGGAGGTTTACCAGGATGTTGCCTGGTATGGTAGAAAGATCATATGAGGAAAGGCTGAGGCACTTGGGGTTGTTTTCATTGGAGAAAAGAAGGTTTAGGGGTGACTTGATAGAGGTGTACAAGATGATTAGGGGTTTAGATAGGGTCGACAGTGAGAATCTTTTTCCAAGGGGGCATAGCTTTAAATTAAGGGGGGGTAGGTATAGGACAGATGTTAGGGGTAGGTTCTTTACTCAGCGAGTCGTGAGTTCATGGAATGCCCTGCCAGTAGCAGTGGTGGACTCTCCCTCATTATGGGCATTTAAGCAGGCATTGGATAGGCATATGGAGGATAGTGGGCTAGTGTAGGTTAGGTGGGCTTGGATCGGCGCAACATCGAGGGCCGAAGGGCCTGTACTGCGCTGTATTCTTCTATGTTCTATGTTTAAGGCTCACCTTGTTAGACACGTGAACGGGAGGCGGAACGGCGGGACTGAAACCACGTCTGGGCAACAAGTAGCACGTCCAAACAAGGAGTAGGAATCGGCACAGGCTCGCTGGGCCCTGTGTTATCGACCCGACGTGCCAAAGTCTCCGGCCACGTGTATAACTTTGGTGAATTTCTGCAAATACCTTGTAGACGGGGCTGTGACAGGGACCTTATTGGGGTGTCGACGATAATGAGGGCCACGGCGGGCATTTTTGCTGAGTTTGCAGATGGCACAAAGATAGCGAGAGGGACAGGTAGTTTTGAGGAAACGGGCAGGCTGCAGAAGGGCGTGGAGATGAAGGGCGAGTGGGGAAAGAAGTGACCAAGTGTGCGGTTTTGCACTTTGGTAGCAAGAACAATCGGGTAGACGATTTTCTGAACGAGGGAAAGGCTTTGCAAATCTGAAGCGCTGAGGGTCTTGGGAGTCTTAGTTCCAGGTTGTTTCATGATTAACATGCAGGTTCATCCGATGGTTCGGAAGGCAAATGCAGTGTCGGCATTCATTTCAAGCGGGCGAGAAAAAAGGAGCAGAGACGTGCTGCTGAGGCTGCATCAGACTCTGGTCTGACCACAGGTGGAATATCGGGAGCAGTTTTGTGCCCTGTACCAAAGGAAGGGATGCGCTGGTGTTGGAGGGAGTCTAGAGAAGGTTTACAAGCGTGTTCCCCCTGGGGCTGAAGGGTTTGTCACACGAGGTCTCTGGGTCTATACCCGATGGTGTTTCGAAAGGTAAGGCGGGATCTGACTGAACCTTACAGGCTACTGGGAGGCCTGGTCAGAGTGGATGTGAAGAAGATTAGATTAGATTACATTACATTACAGTGTGGAAACAGGCCCTTCGACCCAACAAGTCCACACCGACCCGCCGAAGCGCAACCCACCCATACCCCTACATTTGCCCCTTACCTAACACTACGGGCAATTTAGCATGGCCAATTCACCTGACCTGCACATCTTTGGACTGTGGGAGGAAACCGGAGCACCCGGAGGAAACCCACGCAGGCACGGGGAGAACGTGCAAACTCCACACAGTCAGTCGCCTGAGGCGGGAATTGAACCCGATGATCCCACTAGTAGGCGAGACGAGGACCTGGAAGTACAGCCTCAGGGTGAAGGGTCGTCCCTTCAGGCTGAGATGAGGTTGCATTTAAGACAGAGATAGAGAGGTTCTTGACTATAAGGGGATCAAGGGTTGTGGGGAGAGGGCAGGAGAATCGGGGTTGAGAAACCTGTGAGCCACGACCGAATGGCGGAGCGTGGGCCGAATGGCCCGATTCTGCTCCTACGTCTTATGGGCCGTCAGACCTTCCGTGGTCTTGCGGTCATGACAGAAAGCAGTTGTTTCCCAGAGGGTGGCGGCGGTCTGGAATGCACTGCTTGGGAGGGTAGCGAGGCGGGGAACCTCAAAACCTTGAAAAACTACTTGGATGAGCACTGGAAATGTCATAACCTTTCCTGGCTACGGACCAAGTGCTGGAAAGTGGGACTAGAGCAGACTTAGAGTAGCTTTGTCAGTGCGGACTCGGAGGGCCAAAGGGCCTCTTCTGTACTGTGTGACTGTGTGGGGAAGCTTTCTGATTCCCATCTGTTGATTGAGGCCGCCCCATTGATGCTTCCTGATGCGGAGCAGCCGGATGGATCCAAGTGCGCATTGAAGGTGAGAGGGTGGCAGAGAGCTTCGGAGCCTCCGTCCGTTTGGTTCAGGTTTCGTCTCGTCCTGATGCAAGCATCGATGTACGTGCTCAGTGGCTACCAATAGAGTGAAGGTGCAGTTGATCACTGACTCCACGCGTGGTGCTGCAGGTTGTAATGTCTAGACGAAAACAGAACTCGCTGCACCCTTCGGGAGAAGGGTCACTGGACTCGAAAAAGCGTTAATTCTGCTTTTTCCCCACAGATGCTGAGGTTTTGCTTACTGGGTGTTTTGCTTTATTTTGCATTTTAGACCTTGCTTTTTGATTGCACAGCCACTATCAAACCATTAGCTTGCTGTTAGCGCTGCAATTAGCACTCTTGAATCTTGATTTGCAATTCTAAGGAAGCAGACCGAATTGGAATGTTTGGAGCCGAACCAATAAAGGCTGATTTGCTGTAAATTGATCTTCACATCCCCGCCCCGTCGTGCTATTCATTTGCACGAGGTGGGTTGGGGGATGGGAGTTCACACTTTCCAAGACAAGATGGATTAGTCTGTAAGAGGTACTGTTCGTAAAGGTGAGCGAGCCGAGATTTCCTGACAGTGAGATTTTTCGGTCAGAATTCGAACCTGCTCCAATCATTTGCCTTGTGGGGAGGCAGGGATTTTTCACATTGGTAACAGCTGAGATTTTTAGAACGTCGAACAGAGCAGCGCAACAACAGGCCCTTCGGCAACTGTGAGAAACAAAACTCACTCACAATTCAGCCTGAGACAAAGCCTTGGAAACAAGAACATTTAATTCTTTACGGCCTTGCAAGAACAGGCGTTTTGCTCAAGCAATCAGGCTAGCAAAAGCGCGCGAAAACAAAACATGTAAGCATTCTTATTCAGTTTGCAAGTTGCGGAATCACGCCTCCCTTTTCCCATCCTATCATAAGCCGATTACCTCACTCGTTTTTCTCTAATTTTCCTTATCTGACTACCCTGCTGTCCTTGTCCTTGTCTGTTACAGCCTGTCTGCTATTTTATCCAGTTCCCCTTATCATACTATAAGCTTATTGTGAAATGCCCCTACTGCTACTTTTGTGGTCAGCTACAACACTTTAAAGTTATTTCTTAGTTTACAACTATTTCTTAAACAAAAACCTCTATATTCGTTAAAATCTTAGCCTTAGGTATGCTGCAAGAATCCCGCGACCGTTTGTGTAATGTTCCCCTTCCCCTCCCCCCACAACACCCCGTCACCCATCTGCAAAAACAACATCTCTAACTGCATTTCTAATCTCCCACAAACTGTCAGGGACATTTAAGCTACTGCTCGGCGAGCACACGCTGGACGGCAGTAAATTGAGGGGTGTGTAGGTTAGGTTGATCTTAGATTAAGAAAACTGCTCGGCACGACATCGTGGGCCGAAGGGCCTGTACTGTGCAATGTTCTAACTGCAGGCACATCCACACACATCAAAGACATGGAGGGCTCGGCTGAATCTATTGCTTTCTTCTCTACGTGTCACGTTTCATCGAGGTAGCGTCCTAGGCCCAAGCATCTTCAGCGAGTGGTGAGAATATGCAGTGCACTGCCTGAGAGAGAGGGTGCTGGAGGCAGATTCAATGGTGACTTTGGTCGGAGGGTCGGATACTTATCTGAAGAGAGAATATTTGCTGCAGGGCGAGTGGGACTGGGGAAGTTGCTCGTGCAGAGAGCTGATGCAGACATGACAGGCTGAATGTATCATTCAATGCGTGCAGTTCTGCAGTTGGTTACCGCCTCCTCAAAAACGCTGTGCTGGTCACGTGAGAAGTCACGTAAGCTTAGCCCTGACCCACTTGATTGGTGAGATACTGACGATCTCTACATGACCATGAGACAGTGGTTCACTGACAGGGGAAAAAAAGCAACTGCTGTAAACGGACCTGCTGCTCTCGTTAGAAATCCTGGGAGGACTACGGCGACAGGGAAACTGTCAGCAGTGATCTACAAGTCTTTGAACAGAATCAAGCTGATTGAAAACATGGAGGACAAATGGGACTTGAGGCAGTCCGCGGTATTGTAGTTATCGCTTCTCGGCCTTTTGGCTAAGATCAAGTGTAGTATCTGTTCTTATCAGTTTAATATCTGATACGTCCCTTATCTGGGGACCATATATTAAATTGATTTTTGGAGCAGGGAGATGGAATAGGGGCTTGCTCCGTCCACTCCACGCATCGACCTGGTATTGCAGTACCTCCGGGAACGGTGCACCCCTCATCTATAAATCTAAAAACAGCTTCATGTTTATAACTCAGGCTTTCGGTGCTTTGTGTCTGCTGGATGGGTTTGAGTACCAAGTGCTTCATTTCTCACACCTCACATCCAACCGGGCGTGAGTCGATTCAAACTCGTCTGTTCTAAGGTGGCTGCTCAGCTCCCGCTCCCTATCCTTCTCTCGCCATCTCTGTCTCTTGCGCACCTTGACACTTGCTCTCAATGTCATCCCCTCGGACCCCTGCTGCGTGCTGCACCTTCCCGCCAACGCCGGGCCCCGATCACACCACGTGGTGTCAGAATTTGGGAGTCGCAGCAACCGTAGCTGCCCACCAGCTTTTCATACTCGCGAGCGACATTTCAGAAAAACAAGAGAAGGTCAACTGTGCTACGTTGCTGCATGCTGCTGGGGATGAAGCTATCTCGGGGTTCAGTCGTTTTGATTTTGATGACTTGAAAGAGAGATTTCGAGAACACTGTGAGCTAGGACAAAAATCATCGGGACGTATTTAAGGCACATGCTTTTCATCAGACTGCAAGGGCAGGCGGAATCGATAGGTACGTATGTGACTGACCGGAAAAACGAGGCAAAGGACTGTGAGTTTCAGCCATTTTCCGATTCACGGAGCCGCGACAGAATCGTGTGTGCTATCACGAATGACTGAGTCAGAGGCAGGTTACTCAGAGAGTCAATTCTCACTGGGAAAAGCAAAGAGACAGCACTAACTCGACAACAGCACGTGAGAAAACGTAGAACAAACAAACCAATGTTTGCTGACCGGAACTGGCCTGGAAAGATAATAAGGCAGGTAGGAGCACTGCAGATTATCCGGCACCTGGGCTGTGTACGCAGGGACTGGCACAACACCCCCTTGCCTTCTTTTGCACTTAGAATGCTGCCAGTTCTGGCTGAGGCAGCAAAGTCAGTCTCACACAAGCAGCGTGTGCCAGCTGTCTGTGACAACAAATTCCAAAGACTCACAACCCTCTGAGAGAAGACGTTTCTCCTGATCTCACTCTTAAATTGGTGCCTCTTTATTCTGTTCAGTTCTAGACACTCCCATGAGGGAAAATGTCCTCTCAGCATTTACCCTGTCGAGCCACGTAAGAATCCAATATGTTTCAATAAGATTGTGTCTCATTCATTTAAACTCAGGATCTACACTCATCTGGAGGTAGGGTTTACCGGGCTCAGTTTTACTGAAAAGCTGACCTCCGGCTAGTTCAGCAAATAGGTCGTTGAGCAAAGGGAAAGGAAACCGCCTAGCACACACCAGCAGGTGAACTGTTGCAGCATGATATTGCGGCTCCGGCACTCAATCCCTCTACGAATGAAACCTAACAGCCTTCTTAACAGCACTATCCACTTGGGTGGCAACTTTCAGGGATCTATGTACATGGGACTCCAAGATCCCTCTGCACATCCACACTACCAAGAATCTTTCCATCGACCCAGTACTCTGCCTTCCTGTTATTCTTCCCAAAGTGCATCACCTCACATTTAGCTGCATTGAACTCCATTTGCCACCTCTCAGCCCAATTCTGCAGTTTATCCAAGTCCCCCTGCAACCTGTAACATTCTTCCACACTGACCACGACTCCACCGACTTTAGCGTCGTCTGCAAATTTACTAATCCATCCACCTATGTTATGCCTGCATCTAAGTCATTTATAAAAATGACAAACAGCAGTGGTCCCAAAACAGACCCTTGTGGCACACCACTAGTAACCGGACTCCAGGCTGAATATTTTCCATCAACCACCACCCGCTGCCTTCTTTCAGAAAGCCAGTTTCTAAGCCAAGCTGCTAAATCACCCTCAGTTCCATGCCTCTGCATTTTCTCCAACAGCCTACCACGTGGAACCTTATCAAAGGCTCCCGGCGTCCTGCTTCTCTATCCCATTGAAAACAATAGCGTGCTTCTTTAGAATTCTTGATCAGTCACTCTCAGAATCTTGACAAGTGATTGCCTTCGGCCCAGTTGAGTTTGATTCTGTCCAACCACATTCTTGCCCATAAAGCTCTAAGATTTCCTTTGTTGACGCGCAGGCTGTGTCTTCAGACTGACCGTATAACTGAACGTTCCCACCGTGAAAGCACCTGTGTGTGTTCCTCGCTCAGTTTCTGAAGGTTGCAGCGCAACGTGACTCAGCCGTATCAATGAAACCGGTGTCCACCTCCATTCTTACCGGTTTGCCGTTCAGTAAGGGAGCGACCGGGGCGTCGGCAGCTATCGCCAGTATCTGTAACAACAACACCTCATTGGTTTGTGCGCCTGGGCTTTTGTCTTCTTGCCCTTTTTGTACCATTTAGGATTTCTTCCTGTACTTTCGCTGCAGGTTATTGGTACTTTCTCCCCCGAGCGCACCCACTTAATATATTCTTTTTTAATGCTGCAGTTTCTGCACACAGCTTCTTTCCAGCAGCAATTTGCTGCTGCCTGACATGTGTTTCCACAGCAGTGGCAGTTTTGTGTCTGCGTTGGTGCTTGTCCCTGGGCCACCATTTTGTGAACTCTCAGCCACCATTTTGTGAGGTGTTGACCTTCCTTGGCTGCGAGTTCCATCACGGTTGCCATTCCCAGCACTTTCATTTAAGTGTAGTCACCTTTGCGTCAGTAATCTCTTCTGGATCGCTTCACATCTTACGGCAGGCTGCTACAAAAGGTAGAGTCTCGTGGGATCTGAGGTGAGTCGGCTAGCTGGATACAAAACCGACTCGGGGCGCATTTTTCGGAAAGGAGATCAGTAACTAGTGGCGTCCCGCAGGGCTCAGTGCTAGGACCTTTGTTGTTTGTGACGTGTAAATAAATGATCTGTACAAAGAGCTGTACAAAACTCCAGTTAGGCTACAATTGGGATATCGCGCGCAATGCTGTTCGGCACACTACCAGAAGGACGTGGATGCTTTGGAGAGGGTGCAGAGAAGGTTTACCAGCACGTTGCCTGCCCTGGAGCGCTTCTGCTGTGAGGAGAGATTGAATAAACTTGGATTGTCGTCACTGCAAAGACGGAAGCTGAGGGGCGACCTGATAGTGGTCGACAGCATACTGAGAGGCATCGAAAGGGTGGGGTGGCGAGTCAGTGGGTACAGGTTCACGGTGAGAGGGGGAAAGTGAGAAGGGAAAAGTGCGGGGAAAGGTTTTCACACAGAGGATGGTGGGTGCCTGGAACGCGTTGCCAGTCGAAGCGCTGGAAGCAGGCACATTAGGAACGTGGGTTGGTACATTAGGAACTTGCAGCGTGGGTTGGTACCTGGGACTTCGATGTTGTGGCTATTACGGAGACATGGGTAGAACAGGGACAGGATTGGCTGTTGCAGGTTCCAGGGTTTAAATGTTTTAGTAGGGTCAGAGGTGGGGGTAAAAGAGGGGGAGGTGTGGCATTGCTTGTCAAAGATAGTATTACAGCTGTGGAAAGGACGATGGATGAAGACTCGCCGTCTGAGGTAGTTTGGGCTGAGGTTAGGAATAGGAAAGGTGAGCTCACCCTGTTAGTAATTTTTTACAGGCCTCCTAATAGTCCTAGAAACGTAGAAGAAAGGATTGCGAGGATGATTCAAGAGAAGAGTGAAAGTAATAGGGTGGTTGTTATGGGGGACTTTAACTTTCCTGATATTGATTGGGAAAGCTATAGCTCAAGTTCGTTAGATGGGTCAGTGTTTGTCCAATGTGTGCAGGAGGGTTTCCTGACACAATATGTAGATAGGCCAACAAGAGGTGAGGCCATACTGGATTTGGTTCTGGGTAACGAACCAGGCCAGGTGTTAGAATTAGAGGTAGGTGAGCACTTTGGGGACAGTGACCACAATTCGGTGACTTTTACTCTCGCGATGGAGAGGGATAAGTGTGCACTACAGGGCAAGAGTTATAGCTGGGGGCAGGGAAATTATGATGCGGTGAGGCATGACTTAGGATGTGTGGCTTGGAAAAGTAAGCTTCAAGACAAGGGCGTAACTGATATGTGGAGCTTGTTCAAGGAGCAACTATTGAGTGTCCTTGATAAGTATGTACCCGTCAGGCAGGGAGGAAAGGGTCGTGTGAGGGAGCCGTGGTTTAATAAGGAATTGGAATCCCTTGTTAAATGGAAGAGGGCGGCCTATGTAAAGATGAGGCGTGAAGGTTCAATTGGGGCGATTGAGAGTTATACGGTAGCCAGGAAGGACCTGAAGAGAGAGCTAAGAGCAGCAAGGAGGGGACATGAAAGGGCCTTAGTTGGTAGGATTAGGGAAAACCCTAAGGCTTTCTATAGGTATGTCAGGAATAAAAGAATGACTAGGGTAGGAATAGGTCCAGTCAAGGATAGTAGTGGGAAGTTGCGTGTGGAGGCTGAAGAGATTGGGGAGACATTGAATGAATACTTTTCGTCAGTATTCAATCAGGAACAGGACATTGTTGTCAATGTGAGTACTGAGTCACAATTAAGTAGAATGGATGGCTTTGAGGTATGTAGAGAAGAGGTGTTGGAAATTCTGGAAAGGGTGAAAATAGATAAGTCCCCTGGGCCTGATGGCATTTATCCTAGGATTCTCCGGGAAGCAAGGGAGGAGATTGCAGAGCCATTGGCCTTGATTTTTATGTCCTCGTTGTCTACAGGAGTAGTGCCAGAAGATTGGAGGCTAGCAAATGTGGTTCCCTTGTTCAAGAAGGGGAGTAGGGATAACCCTAGTAACTATTGGCTGGTGAGTCTCACTTCTGTTGTGGGCAAAATCTTAGAGAGAATTCTAAGGGATAGGATTTATGAACATCTGGATAGGAATAATGTGATCAAGGATAGTCAGCATGGTTTTGTGAAGGGCAGGTCGTGCCTCACAAACCTTATTGAATTCTTTGAGAAGGTGACTAAGGAGGTGAACGAGGGGAAAGCGGTAGATGTGGTGTATATGGATTTTAGTAAGGCGTTTGATAAGATTCCTCATGGTGGACTACTGCAAAAAACACGGAGGTATGGCATTGAGGGTGAGTTGGAGGTTTGGATTAGGAGTTGGCTGGCTGGAAGAAGACAGAGGGTAGTAGTTGATGGCAAAGGTTCATCTTGGAGTGCCGGCACTAGCGGTGTTCCGCAAGGATCTGTTTTGGGACCATTGCTGTTTGTCATTTTTATAAATGACCTGGAGGAGGGGTTAGAAGGTTGGGTGAGCAAGTTTGCGGATGATACGAAAGTCGGAGGAGTTGTAGACAGTGAGGAAGGATGTGGCAGGTTACAGCGGGATATAGATAAGCTGCAGAACTGGGCAGAAAGGTGGCAAATGGCGTTCAATGTAGCTAAGTGTGAGGTGATTCACTTTGGTAAGAGTAATAAAAAGATGGGGTACTGGGCTAATGGACGGATACTTGGTAGTGTGGATGAGCAGAGGGATCTTGGTGTCCATGTACACAGATCTTTGAAAGTTGCCACCCAGGTAAATAGTGCGGTGAAGAAGGCATATGGCGTACTGGCTTTTATTGGTAGAGGAATTGAGTTCCGGAGTACTGAGGTCATGTTGCAGTTGTATAAGACTCTGGTGCGTCCGCATCTGGAGTATTGTGTGCAGTTTTGGTCGCCATACTATAGGAAGGATGTGGAGGCACTGGAACGGGTGCAGAGGAGGTTTACCAGGATGTTGCCTGGTATGGTAGAAAGATCATATGAGGAAAGGCTGAGGCACTTGGGGTTGTTTTCATTGGAGAAAAGAAGGTTTAGGGGTGACTTGATAGAGGTGTACAAGATGATTAGGGGTTTAGATAGGGTCGACAGTGAGAATCTTTTTCCAAGGGGGCATAGCTTTAAATTAAGGGGGGGTAGGTATAGGACAGATGTTAGGGTTAGGTTCTTTACTCAGCGAGTCGTGAGTTCATGGAATGCCCTGCCAGTAGCAGTGGTGGACTCTCCCTCATTATGGGCATTTAAGCAGGCATTGGATAGGCATATGGAGGATAGTGGGCTAGTGTAGGTTAGGTGGGCTTGGATCGGCGCAACATCGAGGGCCGAAGGGCCTGTACTGCGCTGTATTCTTCTATGTTCTATGTTTAAGGCTCACCTTGTTAGACACGTGAACGGGAGGCGGAACGGCGGGACTGAAACCACGTCTGGGCAACAAGTAGCACGGCCAAACAAGGAGTAGGAATCGGCACAGGCTCGCTGGGCCCTGTGTTATCGACCCGACGTGCCAAAGTCTCCGGCCACGTGTATAACTTTGGTGAATTTCTGCAAATACCTTGTAGACGGGGCTGTGACAGGGACCTTATTGGGGTGTCGACGATAATGAGGGCCACGGCGGGCATTTTTGCTGAGTTTGCAGATGGCACAAAGATAGCGAGAGGGACAGGTAGTTTTGAGGAAACGGGCAGGCTGCAGAAGGGCGTGGAGATGAAGGGCGAGTGGGGAAAGAAGTGACCAAGTGTGCGGTTTTGCACTTTGGTAGCAAGAACAATCGGGTAGATGATTTTCTGAACGAGGGAAAGGCTTTGCAAATCTGAAGCGCTGAGGGTCTTGGGAGTCTTAGTTCCAGGTTGTTTCATGATTAACATGCAGGTTCATCCGATGGTTCGGAAGGCAAATGCAGTGTCGGCATTCATTTCAAGCGGGCGAGAAAAAAGGAGCAGAGACGTGCTGCTGAGGCTGCATCAGACTCTGGTCTGACCACAGGTGGAATATCGGGAGCAGTTTTGTGCCCTGTACCAAAGGAAGGGATGCGCTGGTGTTGGAGGGAGTCTAGAGAAGGTTTACAAGCGTGTTCCCCCTGGGGCTGAAGGGTTTGTCACACGAGGTCTCTGGGTCTATACCCGATGGTGTTTCGAAAGGTAAGGCGGGATCTGACTGAACCTTACAGGCTACTGGGAGGCCTGGTCAGAGTGGATGTGAAGAAGATTAGATTAGATTACATTACATTACAGTGTGGAAACAGGCCCTTCGACCCAACAAGTCCACACCGACCCGCCGAAGCGCAACCCACCCATACCCCTACATTTGCCCCTTACCTAACACTACGGGCAATTTAGCATGGCCAATTCACCTGACCTGCACATCTTTGGACTGTGGGAGGAAACCGGAGCACCCGGAGGAAACCCACGCAGGCACGGGGAGAACGTGCAAACTCCACACAGTCAGTCGCCTGAGGCGGGAATTGAACCCGATGATCCCACTAGTAGGCGAGACGAGGACCTGGAAGTACAGCCTCAGGGTGAAGGGTCGTCCCTTCAGGCTGAGATGAGGTTGCATTTAAGACAGAGATAGAGAGGTTCTTGACTATAAGGGGATCAAGGGTTGTGGGGAGAGGGCAGGAGAATCGGGGTTGAGAAACCTGTGAGCCACGACCGAATGGCGGAGCGTGGGCCGAATGGCCCGATTCTGCTCCTACGTCTTATGGGCCGTCAGACCTTCCGTGGTCTTGCGGTCATGACAGAAAGCAGTTGTTTCCCAGAGGGTGGCGGCGGTCTGGAATGCACTGCTTGGGAGGGTAGCGAGGCGGGGAACCTCAAAACCTTGAAAAACTACTTGGATGAGCACTGGAAATGTCATAACCTTTCCTGGCTACGGACCAAGTGCTGGAAAGTGGGACTAGAGCAGACTTAGAGTAGCTTTGTCAGTGCGGACTCGGAGGGCCAAAGGGCCTCTTCTGTACTGTGTGACTGTGTGGGGAAGCTTTCTGATTCCCATCTGTTGATTGAGGCCGCCCCATTGATGCTTCCTGATGCGGAGCAGCCGGATGGATCCAAGTGCGCATTGAAGGTGAGAGGGTGGCAGAGAGCTTCGGAGCCTCCGTCCGTTTGGTTCAGGTTTCGTCTCGTCCTGATGCAAGCATCGATGTACGTGCTCAGTGGCTACCAATAGAGTGAAGGTGCAGTTGATCACTGACTCCACGCGTGGTGCTGCAGGTTGTAATGTCTAGACGAAAACAGAACTCGCTGCACCCTTCGGGAGAAGGGTCACTGGACTCGAAAAAGCGTTAATTCTGCTTTTTCCCCACAGATGCTGAGGTTTTGCTTACTGGGTGTTTTGCTTTATTTTGCATTTTAGACCTTGCTTTTTGATTGCACAGCCACTATCAAACCATTAGCTTGCTGTTAGCGCTGCAATTAGCACTCTTGAATCTTGATTTGCAATTCTAAGGAAGCAGACCGAATTGGAATGTTTGGAGCCGAACCAATAAAGGCTGATTTGCTGTAAATTGATCTTCACATCCCCGCCCCGTCGTGCTATTCATTTGCACGAGGTGGGTTGGGGGATGGGAGTTCACACTTTCCAAGACAAGATGGATTAGTCTGTAAGAGGTACTGTTCGTAAAGGTGAGCGAGCCGAGATTTCCTGACAGTGAGATTTTTCGGTCAGAATTCGAACCTGCTCCAATCATTTGCCTTGTGGGGAGGCAGGGATTTTTCACATTGGTAACAGCTGAGATTTTTAGAACGTCGAACAGAGCAGCGCAACAACAGGCCCTTCGGCAACTGTGAGAAACAAAACTCACTCACAATTCAGCCTGAGACAAAGCCTTGGAAACAAGAACATTTAATTCTTTACGGCCTTGCAAGAACAGGCGTTTTGCTCAAGCAATCAGGCTAGCAAAAGCGCGCGAAAACAAAACATGTAAGCATTCTTATTCAGTTTGCAAGTTGCGGAATCACGCCTCCCTTTTCCCATCCTATCATAAGCCGATTACCTCACTCGTTTTTCTCTAATTTTCCTTATCTGACTACCCTGCTGTCCTTGTCCTTGTCTGTTACAGCCTGTCTGCTATTTTATCCAGTTCCCCTTATCATACTATAAGCTTATTGTGAAATGCCCCTACTGCTACTTTTGTGGTCAGCTACAACACTTTAAAGTTATTTCTTAGTTTACAACTATTTCTTAAACAAAAACCTCTATATTCGTTAAAATCTTAGCCTTAGGTATGCTGCAAGAATCCCGCGACCGTTTGTGTAATGTTCCCCTTCCCCTCCCCCCACAACACCCCGTCACCCATCTGCAAAAACAACATCTCTAACTGCATTTCTAATCTCCCACAAACTGTCAGGGACATTTAAGCTACTGCTCGGCGAGCACACGCTGGACGGCAGTAAATTGAGGGGTGTGTAGGTTAGGTTGATCTTAGATTAAGAAAACTGCTCGGCACGACATCGTGGGCCGAAGGGCCTGTACTGTGCAATGTTCTAACTGCAGGCACATCCACACACATCAAAGACATGGAGGGCTCGGCTGAATCTATTGCTTTCTTCTCTACGTGTCACGTTTCATCGAGGTAGCGTCCTAGGCCCAAGCATCTTCAGCGAGTGGTGAGAATATGCAGTGCACTGCCTGAGAGAGAGGGTGCTGGAGGCAGATTCAATGGTGACTTTGGTCGGAGGGTCGGATACTTATCTGAAGAGAGAATATTTGCTGCAGGGCGAGTGGGACTGGGGAAGTTGCTCGTGCAGAGAGCTGATGCAGACATGACAGGCTGAATGTATCATTCAATGCGTGCAGTTCTGCAGTTGGTTACCGCCTCCTCAAAAACGCTGTGCTGGTCACGTGAGAAGTCACGTAAGCTTAGCCCTGACCCACTTGATTGGTGAGATACTGACGATCTCTACATGACCATGAGACAGTGGTTCACTGACAGGGGAAAAAAAGCAACTGCTGTAAACGGACCTGCTGCTCTCGTTAGAAATCCTGGGAGGACTACGGCGACAGGGAAACTGTCAGCAGTGATCTACAAGTCTTTGAACAGAATCAAGCTGATTGAAAACATGGAGGACAAATGGGACTTGAGGCAGTCCGCGGTATTGTAGTTATCGCTTCTCGGCCTTTTGGCTAAGATCAAGTGTCTGTTCTTATCAGGACAGGGGTCGAGTTGTGAGTCATCAGAGCTAGTGGAGATCATCGCTGGATCGTGATTGGGTGTTGGAGGATCGTTTGGTTGTGCTGACCTGCTATTGGTGGATCTTCATGCTGGCTTCGGCCTAACACCAATTCAGGGACCAGCCAACCTCAGAGCTATGGCCTCAACAGCTGTGCGCAGCCCTGGCCAGGGGGTTCGAAACACCGTCCGGGTGTCTGTTAAGAAGGTGGAGGAGCGGACACCAGTCGATCGGACGGTGTTCGTCAAGAAGGTGTTGTTCGAGTGCTGTGGATTCGCCGCAGCAGACGTGTACTGCCTGCAGGATTTCCCTGGGGCAGGCTACTTCGATGTCACCTTCAGGAGCGTGAAGCAATGTGAGCAGCTCCTGAAGGTCTTCAAGGAGAAGGAAGGGGAGCCGCTGTTCTCCATCTTGTCGGCGGTCCCCTTGTGTGTGCTTCCTGCACAGAGGAGCAGGGTTGTTACTATCCACATGTACAACCCCTACGTGCCAGCAACTGATGTCCTGACGTTCCTGGGAAGATATGTGCAGGTCGAGGGTCAAAGCACCGACGTGGTTGACCCTTTCGGGATCTGGACCAGCAAACGACAGGTCAAGGTAACCCTGAGGGTGGACGCCAGCGGGAATATCCTCCACCCACCCTCCAGCTTTGCTATCGGAGGGAGCAGAGGGTACCTGACTTATGCAGGGCAGCCGAAAGTGTGCCGAACCTGTGGGAGGTCAGGCCACATGGCGGCGGACTGCAAGGTCACGATCTGTCGCAATTGCAAGAAGGAGGGCCACCCGACCAAAGACTGCAAGGAGGAAAAGAACTGCAATCTGTGCGGGGAGGCGGGCCACGTGTACAGGGCCTGCCCAAGACGAGGGGCCGCCACCTACGCGCAGATGGCCGGAGGCGGGCCACAAAAGGACAGCAAGGCACCGCAAACCGGCAAGGGAATGGTGTCAGGAGGCACGCGACAGGAAGGACAGGCCGGAGCAGAGCAGATGACAGTTACCGGAGAGGTACAGCTGCCGAGCGAAGCTCCGACCGGACAGGAGGAGGAGGCGGAGAAGGGAAAGAAGGAGGCAGAGGAATGGACCGTGGTGAAAAACAGGAAGAGGAAAACCCACCCGGTCACCAAGACCTCCCAGAAAAAGGGGAAAAGGCAGCTGCAGGTGGAAGACACGGACAGCTCTTCAGAGGGTGAGGACGGAAGAAAGGAGGGTCGTCACCAAAAGAAGAGGCAGAGCGCTGCGAGGAGAAAGGAGAGCAGCAACTGCCAACCAAGGGACGAGCCTCCTGAGGAAATGGGAAACCACCACCCCCCACCAGGGGAAAGCCAGGAGGGCCCCACCGCCACACAGCTCCAGGTGACTGGGAGCAGCGACCCTCTGACAGCCCCGCTGTCAGATATAGAAACAGACAGCGTGGACCCTGGTCTCGGCCCGATGACACCGGAGCGGGCAAATGGGCCGAGTGAGGAACTGGACAGCTACCTCAGCCCAGCGAGGGTCCAGCAGTTTGCGTACTGCATGGGGATGCAGACAGCTACCCCAGAGGGGCAGGACCAGCGACAATCGGACATGGGTAACCTTACAACCTGTTAACAAAATGGGGCTTAAAATTGCAACCATCAATGTGCGCAGCATAAAATCTGCTGCGCGATGTGTTTCAACACTGGCCTTCCTGGCCAACGTGAAAGCTGATGTCCTGTTTCTGCAGGAGTGTGGGATACCGCACCTCAGCAGTTACAGGAGATGGTCGAGCTTGTGGGCCCATGGGCCGTCAGTGTGGTCGGGGGGCAACGATAACCGCTCCTCGGGCCTGGGTGTTCTGTTACGGGGAGGCAACTTCACCATCTCCGAGGTTAAGGAGGTGGTGGGCGGGCGCCTCCTCGTTGCTGATGTTACCTACAGAAACGCTCCCGTGAGACTAATTAATGTGTACGCCCCAGCGGGTAAGAGTGAACGGTTGGCCGTCCTGCAGCAGCTTCCACTGTTGCTGGCTACGTCCAGGCCGGTCATTCTGGCCGGAGACTTCAACTGTATCATCGATGCAGATGGACGATCCGGCGGGGGGGACAGTAAACTGGACGCCACGTCCAGAGCCCTGATGGACACGGTCAAAGACGCCAAGCTGCACGACGTCTTCAGCACCCCTGCAGACGGAGCGCAGCGTAGATATACATGGTCACGGGCAGACGGGTCTATCCGCTCAAGGATAGATTACCTGTTTGTGTCCCGAACGTTCTCGGTCAGATCCACCGACGTCAAGCCGGTGTTCTTCTCTGACCACTGCCTCCTGCTGGCCGACTGTCACCTACAGGACGAGCAGCGGGCTGGTAAGGGAACGTGGAAACTGAACACCAAGCTGTTGACCCCGGGAAACATTGAGGAGCTCAAGAGGGATTACGCAGGTTGGAGAACCGTGAAGTCCCTCTTTGAGTCTCCAGCAGACTGGTGGGAAACAGTAAAAGGGAACATCAAGAGGTTCTTCATCCTCAAAGGTGTTCAGGAGGCGAGAGAGAGACGGGGAAAACTGTCCCAGCTCCAGGAAAGTATGCAGAACCTGCTCCTGCTGCAGACGTTGGGGGTCGATGTCACGGAGGACCTCAAGGAGGTAAAGGGCCAGCAAGCCTCGCTCTTTGCCTCGGAGGCCTCCAAGATAATCTTCCGGTCCAGGGTCCGCTCGGTGGAGCAGGACGAGACGTGCTCACGTTTCTTCTTCCAGAAGGTGCACAAAGAGAGCTCCGTGCTCAGCAGCCTGAAGGAAGAAGATGGCTCGGTAACGTCATCTCAGGCTGACATCATGAGGATCAGCAAATCCTTCTATGCCAGTCTGTATGACTCGAAGCCAACCGACAGCGCGGCCTCACAGTCGTTCCTGTCCTCTATCACGGAGGTCCTAGACGACGGAACACGAGAGAGGCTGGACCAGCCGCTATCTCTGGATGAGCTGACCAAGGCCCTCGAGTCCTTCGAAAAGAATAAAACTCCCGGAAGCGACGGCTTACCGGTCGAGCTCTATTCCGCTCTTTGGGACTTGATTGGCCGGGACCTGCTGGAGGTGTATGTCAGTATGCTTCTGGCAGGTACCATGAGTGAATCCATGAGGAAAGGCATCATCACCCTCATCTACAAGCAGAAGGGGGAGAGGGAAGAAATTAGAAATTGGAGACCGATCTCACTGTTAAACACAGACTACAAAATCTTGTCAAAGGTCATCGCCAACCGGGTCAGGTCTGCTCTGGGATCGGTGATTCACCCTGACCAAACCTGTGCTGTACCGGGCAGGAAGATCGCTGAGAGTCTCGCACTCCTCAGGGATACGATCGCCTACGTGCAGGACAGGGGGGTGGACACCTGCCTCATCAGCCTGGACCAGGAGAAAGCCTTTGACAGGATATCGCATACATATATGAGGGATGTCCTCTCCAAAATGGGTTTCAGGGAGGGAATCGCTAATTGGATCAGACTGCTCTACACCAACATTGTCAGTGCAGTCTCAATCAATGGGTGGGAATCAGATAGCTTCCCAGTCAGATCTGGAGTCAGGCAGGGCTGCCCTCTCTCTCCTGCCTTGTTTGTGTGTTGCATAGAGCCATTTGCCGAGTCCATCAGGAAGGATGCGAGCCTGAGAGGGGTGACTATTCCTGGCAGCGGGGGCCTGCAGGTCAAGGCCTCCCTGTACATGGATGACGTCGCCGTTTTCTGCTCGGATCCGCTGTCCGTGCACAGACTCATGTGCATCTGTGACCAGTTCGAACGGGCCTCGGGGGCCAAGGTAAACCGAGGCAAGAGCGAGGCCATGCTCTTCGGGAACTGGGCCGACCAATCCTCGATCCCCTTCACGGTCAGGACTGACCACCTGAAGGTGCTGGGTATTTGGTTCGGGGGGGCTGGGGCGTGCACCAAGACCTGGGAGGAGCGGATCAGGAAGGTGAGACAGAAACTGGGCAGATGGGAGCAACGGTCGCTCTCCATCGCGGGTAAGAACCTGGTCATCAGGTGTGAGGTACTCTCAGTATTGTTATACGTGGCACAGGTCTGGCCTATCCCCAGAACCTGTGCTGCCGCAGTCACCCGGGCCATCTTCCACTTCGTGTGGAGATCAAAGATGGACCGGGTCCGAAGAGATGTAATGTACAAAGACCGGTGCAATGGGGGAAAAAATACACCCAATGTCACCCTCACCCTGATGGCCACCTTTGTGTGTGGCTGCATCAAGCTGTGCTTGGATCCCCGGTACGCAAACACCAAGTGTCACTACGTACTGAGGTTCTACCTGTCCCCGGTGTTGCGAAGGATGGGCCTGGCCTCGCTGCCGCGGAACGCTCCGAGTAGTTGGACCGTTCCGTATCACCTGTCCTTCGTGGAGAAATTTATCAAGAAAAACACCTTTGACCACAAGTCCATCAGGAAGTGGTCAGCACGTAGTGTCCTTGAGACCCTTCGGGAAAAGGAGAGGGCGGATCCTGTCGAGCGGTTCCCTGAGCAGACTGTCAAAGCCATTTGGCAGAATGCCTCATCGCCAGAACTTTCCAACAAGCACCAAGACATGGCTTGGCTGGTGGTGAGAAGGGCTCTGCCTGTGAGATCATTTATGCACGCCCGGACTCTCTGCCGCACCGCACGCTGCCCTCGAAGCGGCTGCGGGGGGGACGAGACTGTCACACACCTCCTTCTGGAATGTGCCTATGCAGAGGAAGTCTGGAGAGGAATGCAGTGGTGTCTGTCGAGGTTCGTCCCGAGCAGCGCCGTGACGCGGGACTCCGTGCTCTACGGCCTGTTCCCCGGGACGCACACCGAGACGAACATCAACTGCGCCTGGAGGATCATCAACTCGGTGAAGGACGCTCTCTGGGTGGTCCGAAACCTGTTGATCTTCCAGCTGAAGGAGTTGACCCCGACTGAGTGTTGCAGACTGGCACATTCCATGGTCCAGGACTACGTGTTGAGGGACGCGATGAAGCTTGGGGCAGCTGCCGCCAAGGCGCGGTGGGGAAAGACCACCGTCTAACATCTGCCTGCCTAATGAAGAACAGGGGGCCCACACAGTCATTTGGGCTCCGCTGGCGTCTGAGCTCAATGTAATCGCACTAACCTGTGAATATGAATGATTACCCTGTTTCGATACGTAAAGAAATGGAATGTTCACAGAATGATGACATGTCCAATTGTATAGATTAAATATATATGAATAAAGTATATTTTTGAAATAAAAAAAAAAAAAAATCTGTTCTTATCAGTTTAATATCTGATACGTCCCTTATCTGGGGACCATATATTAAATTGATTTTTGGAGCAGGGAGATGGAATAGGGGCTTGCTCCGTCCACTCCACGCATCGACCTGGTATTGCAGTACCTCCGGGAACGGTGCACCCCTCATCTATAAATCTAAAAACAGCTTCATGTTTATAACTCAGGCTTTCGGTGCTTTGTGTCTGCTGGATGGGTTTGAGTACCAAGTGCTTCATTTCTCACACCTCACATCCAACCGGGCGTGAGTCGATTCAAACTCGTCTGTTCTAAGGTGGCTGCTCAGCTCCCGCTCCCTATCCTTCTCTCGCCATCTCTGTCTCTTGCGCACCTTGACACTTGCTCTCAATGTCATCCCCTCGGACCCCTGCTGCGTGCTGCACCTTCCCGCCAACGCCGGGCCCCGATCACACCACGTGGTGTCAGAATTTGGGAGTCGCAGCAACCGTAGCTGCCCACCAGCTTTTCATACTCGCGAGCGACATTTCAGAAAAACAAGAGAAGGTCAACTGTGCTACGTTGCTGCATGCTGCTGGGGATGAAGCTATCTCGGGGTTCAGTCGTTTTGATTTTGATGACTTGAAAGAGAGATTTCGAGAACACTGTGAGCTAGGACAAAAATCATCGGGACGTATTTAAGGCACATGCTTTTCATCAGACTGCAAGGGCAGGCGGAATCGATAGGTACGTATGTGACTGACCGGAAAAACGAGGCAAAGGACTGTGAGTTTCAGCCATTTTCCGATTCACGGAGCCGCGACAGAATCGTGTGTGCTATCACGAATGACTGAGTCAGAGGCAGGTTACTCAGAGAGTCAATTCTCACTGGGAAAAGCAAAGAGACAGCACTAACTCGACAACAGCACGTGAGAAAACGTAGAACAAACAAACCAATGTTTGCTGACCGGAACTGGCCTGGAAAGATAATAAGGCAGGTAGGAGCACTGCAGATTATCCGGCACCTGGGCTGTGTACGCAGGGACTGGCACAACACCCCCTTGCCTTCTTTTGCACTTAGAATGCTGCCAGTTCTGGCTGAGGCAGCAAAGTCAGTCTCACACAAGCAGCGTGTGCCAGCTGTCTGTGACAACAAATTCCAAAGACTCACAACCCTCTGAGAGAAGACGTTTCTCCTGATCTCACTCTTAAATTGGTGCCTCTTTATTCTGTTCAGTTCTAGACACTCCCATGAGGGAAAATGTCCTCTCAGCATTTACCCTGTCGAGCCACGTAAGAATCCAATATGTTTCAATAAGATTGTGTCTCATTCATTTAAACTCAGGATCTACACTCATCTGGAGGTAGGGTTTACCGGGCTCAGTTTTACTGAAAAGCTGACCTCCGGCTAGTTCAGCAAATAGGTCGTTGAGCAAAGGGAAAGGAAACCGCCTAGCACACACCAGCAGGTGAACTGTTGCAGCATGATATTGCGGCTCCGGCACTCAATCCCTCTACGAATGAAACCTAACAGCCTTCTTAACAGCACTATCCACTTGGGTGGCAACTTTCAGGGATCTATGTACATGGGACTCCAAGATCCCTCTGCACATCCACACTACCAAGAATCTTTCCATCGACCCAGTACTCTGCCTTCCTGTTATTCTTCCCAAAGTGCATCACCTCACATTTAGCTGCATTGAACTCCATTTGCCACCTCTCAGCCCAATTCTGCAGTTTATCCAAGTCCCCCTGCAACCTGTAACATTCTTCCACACTGACCACGACTCCACCGACTTTAGCGTCGTCTGCAAATTTACTAATCCATCCACCTATGTTATGCCTGCATCTAAGTCATTTATAAAAATGACAAACAGCAGTGGTCCCAAAACAGACCCTTGTGGCACACCACTAGTAACCGGACTCCAGGCTGAATATTTTCCATCAACCACCACCCGCTGCCTTCTTTCAGAAAGCCAGTTTCTAAGCCAAGCTGCTAAATCACCCTCAGTTCCATGCCTCTGCATTTTCTCCAACAGCCTACCACGTGGAACCTTATCAAAGGCTCCCGGCGTCCTGCTTCTCTATCCCATTGAAAACAATAGCGTGCTTCTTTAGAATTCTTGATCAGTCACTCTCAGAATCTTGACAAGTGATTGCCTTCGGCCCAGTTGAGTTTGATTCTGTCCAACCACATTCTTGCCCATAAAGCTCTAAGATTTCCTTTGTTGACGCGCAGGCTGTGTCTTCAGACTGACCGTATAACTGAACGTTCCCACCGTGAAAGCACCTGTGTGTGTTCCTCGCTCAGTTTCTGAAGGTTGCAGCGCAACGTGACTCAGCCGTATCAATGAAACCGGTGTCCACCTCCATTCTTACCGGTTTGCCGTTCAGTAAGGGAGCGACCGGGGCGTCGGCAGCTATCGCCAGTATCTGTAACAACAACACCTCATTGGTTTGTGCGCCTGGGCTTTTGTCTTCTTGCCCTTTTTGTACCATTTAGGATTTCTTCCTGTACTTTCGCTGCAGGTTATTGGTACTTTCTCCCCCGAGCGCACCCACTTAATATATTCTTTTTTAATGCTGCAGTTTCTGCACACAGCTTCTTTCCAGCAGCAATTTGCTGCTGCCTGACATGTGTTTCCACAGCAGTGGCAGTTTTGTGTCTGCGTTGGTGCTTGTCCCTGGGCCACCATTTTGTGAACTCTCAGCCACCATTTTGTGAGGTGTTGACCTTCCTTGGCTGCGAGTTCCATCACGGTTGCCATTCCCAGCACTTTCATTTAAGTGTAGTCACCTTTGCGTCAGTAATCTCTTCTGGATCGCTTCACATCTTACGGCAGGCTGCTACAAAAGGTAGAGTCTCGTGGGATCTGAGGTGAGTCGGCTAGCTGGATACAAAACCGACTCGGGGCGCATTTTTCGGAAAGGAGATCAGTAACTAGTGGCGTCCCGCAGGGCTCAGTGCTAGGACCTTTGTTGTTTGTGACGTGTAAATAAATGATCTGTACAAAGAGCTGTACAAAACTCCAGTTAGGCTACAATTGGGATATCGCGCGCAATGCTGTTCGGCACACTACCAGAAGGACGTGGATGCTTTGGAGAGGGTGCAGAGAAGGTTTACCAGCACGTTGCCTGCCCTGGAGCGCTTCTGCTGTGAGGAGAGATTGAATAAACTTGGATTGTCGTCACTGCAAAGACGGAAGCTGAGGGGCGACCTGATAGTGGTCGACAGCATACTGAGAGGCATCGAAAGGGTGGGGTGGCGAGTCAGTGGGTACAGGTTCACGGTGAGAGGGGGAAAGTGAGAAGGGAAAAGTGCGGGGAAAGGTTTTCACACAGAGGATGGTGGGTGCCTGGAACGCGTTGCCAGTCGAAGCGCTGGAAGCAGGCACATTAGGAACGTGGGTTGGTACATTAGGAACTTGCAGCGTGGGTTGGTACCTGGGACTTCGATGTTGTGGCTATTACGGAGACATGGGTAGAACAGGGACAGGATTGGCTGTTGCAGGTTCCAGGGTTTAAATGTTTTAGTAGGGTCAGAGGTGGGGGTAAAAGAGGGGGAGGTGTGGCATTGCTTGTCAAAGATAGTATTACAGCTGTGGAAAGGACGATGGATGAAGACTCGCCGTCTGAGGTAGTTTGGGCTGAGGTTAGGAATAGGAAAGGTGAGCTCACCCTGTTAGTAATTTTTTACAGGCCTCCTAATAGTCCTAGAAACGTAGAAGAAAGGATTGCGAGGATGATTCAAGAGAAGAGTGAAAGTAATAGGGTGGTTGTTATGGGGGACTTTAACTTTCCTGATATTGATTGGGAAAGCTATAGCTCAAGTTCGTTAGATGGGTCAGTGTTTGTCCAATGTGTGCAGGAGGGTTTCCTGACACAATATGTAGATAGGCCAACAAGAGGTGAGGCCATACTGGATTTGGTTCTGGGTAACGAACCAGGCCAGGTGTTAGAATTAGAGGTAGGTGAGCACTTTGGGGACAGTGACCACAATTCGGTGACTTTTACTCTCGCGATGGAGAGGGATAAGTGTGCACTACAGGGCAAGAGTTATAGCTGGGGGCAGGGAAATTATGATGCGGTGAGGCATGACTTAGGATGTGTGGCTTGGAAAAGTAAGCTTCAAGATAAGGGCGTAACTGATATGTGGAGCTTGTTCAAGGAGCAACTATTGAGTGTCCTTGATAAGTATGTACCCGTCAGGCAGGGAGGAAAGGGTCGTGTGAGGGAGCCGTGGTTTAATAAGGAATTGGAATCCCTTGTTAAATGGAAGAGGGCGGCCTATGTAAAGATGAGGCGTGAAGGTTCAATTGGGGCGATTGAGAGTTATACGGTAGCCAGGAAGGACCTGAAGAGAGAGCTAAGAGCAGCAAGGAGGGGACATGAAAGGGCCTTAGTTGGTAGGATTAGGGAAAACCCTAAGGCTTTCTATAGGTATGTCAGGAATAAAAGAATGACTAGGGTAGGAATAGGTCCAGTCAAGGATAGTAGTGGGAAGTTGCGTGTGGAGGCTGAAGAGATTGGGGAGACATTGAATGAATACTTTTCGTCAGTATTCAATCAGGAACAGGACATTGTTGTCAATGTGAGTACTGAGTCACAATTAAGTAGAATGGATGGCTTTGAGGTATGTAGAGAAGAGGTGTTGGAAATTCTGGAAAGGGTGAAAATAGATAAGTCCCCTGGGCCTGATGGCATTTATCCTAGGATTCTCCGGGAAGCAAGGGAGGAGATTGCAGAGCCATTGGCCTTGATTTTTATGTCCTCGTTGTCTACAGGAGTAGTGCCAGAAGATTGGAGGCTAGCAAATGTGGTTCCCTTGTTCAAGAAGGGGAGTAGGGATAACCCTAGTAACTATTGGCTGGTGAGTCTCACTTCTGTTGTGGGCAAAATCTTAGAGAGAATTCTAAGGGATAGGATTTATGAACATCTGGATAGGAATAATGTGATCAAGGATAGTCAGCATGGTTTTGTGAAGGGCAGGTCGTGCCTCACAAACCTTATTGAATTCTTTGAGAAGGTGACTAAGGAGGTGAACGAGGGGAAAGCGGTAGATGTGGTGTATATGGATTTTAGTAAGGCGTTTGATAAGATTCCTCATGGTGGACTACTGCAAAAAACACGGAGGTATGGCATTGAGGGTGAGTTGGAGGTTTGGATTAGGAGTTGGCTGGCTGGAAGAAGACAGAGGGTAGTAGTTGATGGCAAAGGTTCATCTTGGAGTGCCGTCACTAGCGGTGTTCCGCAAGGATCTGTTTTGGGACCATTGCTGTTTGTCATTTTTATAAATGACCTGGAGGAGGGGTTAGAAGGTTGGGTGAGCAAGTTTGCGGATGATACGAAAGTCGGAGGAGTTGTAGACAGTGAGGAAGGATGTGGCAGGTTACAGCGGGATATAGATAAGCTGCAGAACTGGGCAGAAAGGTGGCAAATGGCGTTCAATGTAGCTAAGTGTGAGGTGATTCACTTTGGTAAGAGTAATAAAAAGATGGGGTACTGGGCTAATGGACGGATACTTGGTAGTGTGGATGAGCAGAGGGATCTTGGTGTCCATGTACACAGATCTTTGAAAGTTGCCACCCAGGTAAATAGTGCGGTGAAGAAGGCATATGGCGTACTGGCTTTTATTGGTAGAGGAATTGAGTTCCGGAGTACTGAGGTCATGTTGCAGTTGTATAAGACTCTGGTGCGTCCGCATCTGGAGTATTGTGTGCAGTTTTGGTCGCCATACTATAGGAAGGATGTGGAGGCACTGGAACGGGTGCAGAGGAGGTTTACCAGGATGTTGCCTGGTATGGTAGAAAGATCATATGAGGAAAGGCTGAGGCACTTGGGGTTGTTTTCATTGGAGAAAAGAAGGTTTAGGGGTGACTTGATAGAGGTGTACAAGATGATTAGGGGTTTAGATAGGGTCGACAGTGAGAATCTTTTTCCAAGGGGGCATAGCTTTAAATTAAGGGGGGGTAGGTATAGGACAGATGTTAGGGGTAGGTTCTTTACTCAGCGAGTCGTGAGTTCATGGAATGCCCTGCCAGTAGCAGTGGTGGACTCTCCCTCATTATGGGCATTTAAGCAGGCATTGGATAGGCATATGGAGGATAGTGGGCTAGTGTAGGTTAGGTGGGCTTGGATCGGCGCAACATCGAGGGCCGAAGGGCCTGTACTGCGCTGTATTCTTCTATGTTCTATGTTTAAGGCTCACCTTGTTAGACACGTGAACGGGAGGCGGAACGGCGGGACTGAAACCACGTCTGGGCAACAAGTAGCACGGCCAAACAAGGAGTAGGAATCGGCACAGGCTCGCTGGGCCCTGTGTTATCGACCCGACGTGCCAAAGTCTCCGGCCACGTGTATAACTTTGGTGAATTTCTGCAAATACCTTGTAGACGGGGCTGTGACAGGGACCTTATTGGGGTGTCGACGATAATGAGGGCCACGGCGGGCATTTTTGCTGAGTTTGCAGATGGCACAAAGATAGCGAGAGGGACAGGTAGTTTTGAGGAAACGGGCAGGCTGCAGAAGGGCGTGGAGATGAAGGGCGAGTGGGGAAAGAAGTGACCAAGTGTGCGGTTTTGCACTTTGGTAGCAAGAACAATCGGGTAGATGATTTTCTGAACGAGGGAAAGGCTTTGCAAATCTGAAGCGCTGAGGGTCTTGGGAGTCTTAGTTCCAGGTTGTTTCATGATTAACATGCAGGTTCATCCGATGGTTCGGAAGGCAAATGCAGTGTCGGCATTCATTTCAAGCGGGCGAGAAAAAAGGAGCAGAGACGTGCTGCTGAGGCTGCATCAGACTCTGGTCTGACCACAGGTGGAATATCGGGAGCAGTTTTGTGCCCTGTACCAAAGGAAGGGATGCGCTGGTGTTGGAGGGAGTCTAGAGAAGGTTTACAAGCGTGTTCCCCCTGGGGCTGAAGGGTTTGTCACACGAGGTCTCTGGGTCTATACCCGATGGTGTTTCGAAAGGTAAGGCGGGATCTGACTGAACCTTACAGGCTACTGGGAGGCCTGGTCAGAGTGGATGTGAAGAAGATTAGATTAGATTACATTACATTACAGTGTGGAAACAGGCCCTTCGACCCAACAAGTCCACACCGACCCGCCGAAGCGCAACCCACCCATACCCCTACATTTGCCCCTTACCTAACACTACGGGCAATTTAGCATGGCCAATTCACCTGACCTGCACATCTTTGGACTGTGGGAGGAAACCGGAGCACCCGGAGGAAACCCACGCAGGCACGGGGAGAACGTGCAAACTCCACACAGTCAGTCGCCTGAGGCGGGAATTGAACCCGATGATCCCACTAGTAGGCGAGACGAGGACCTGGAAGTACAGCCTCAGGGTGAAGGGTCGTCCCTTCAGGCTGAGATGAGGTTGCATTTAAGACAGAGATAGAGAGGTTCTTGATTATAAGGGGATCAAGGGTTGTGGGGAGAGGGCAGGAGAATCGGGGTTGAGAAACCTGTGAGCCACGACCGAATGGCGGAGCGTGGGCCGAATGGCCCGATTCTGCTCCTACGTCTTATGGGCCGTCAGACCTTCCGTGGTCTTGCGGTCATGACAGAAAGCAGTTGTTTCCCAAAGGGTGGCGGCGGTCTGGAATGCACTGCTTGGGAGGGTAGCGAGGCGGGGAACCTCAAAACCTTGAAAAACTACTTGGATGAGCACTGGAAATGTCATAACCTTTCCTGGCTACGGACCAAGTGCTGGAAAGTGGGACTAGAGCAGACTTAGAGTAGCTTTGTCAGTGCGGACTCGGAGGGCCAAAGGGCCTCTTCTGTACTGTGTGACTGTGTGGGGAAGCTTTCTGATTCCCATCTGTTGATTGAGGCCGCCCCATTGATGCTTCCTGATGCGGAGCAGCCGGATGGATCCAAGTGCGCATTGAAGGTGAGAGGGTGGCAGAGAGCTTCGGAGCCTCCGTCCGTTTGGTTCAGGTTTCGTCTCGTCCTGATGCAAGCATCGATGTACGTGCTCAGTGGCTACCAATAGAGTGAAGGTGCAGTTGATCACTGACTCCACGCGTGGTGCTGCAGGTTGTAATGTCTAGACGAAAACAGAACTCGCTGCACCCTTCGGGAGAAGGGTCACTGGACTCGAAAAAGCGTTAATTCTGCTTTTTCCCCACAGATGCTGAGGTTTTGCTTACTGGGTGTTTTGCTTTATTTTGCATTTTAGACCTTGC
Source organism: Chiloscyllium plagiosum (assembly GCF_037043375.1). Classification (NCBI taxonomy): domain Eukaryota; kingdom Metazoa; phylum Chordata; class Chondrichthyes; order Orectolobiformes; family Hemiscylliidae; genus Chiloscyllium; species Chiloscyllium plagiosum. The sequence goes on along the minus strand of NW_028270315.1, from coordinate 417,062 downwards.
TTTTTGATTGCACAGCCACTATCAAACCATTAGCTTGCTGTTAGCGCTGCAATTAGCACTCTTGAATCTTGATTTGCAATTCTAAGGAAGCAGACCGAATTGGAATGTTTGGAGCCGAACCAATAAAGGCTGATTTGCTGTAAATTGATCTTCACATCCCCGCCCCGTCGTGCTATTCATTTGCACGAGGTGGGTTGGGGGATGGGAGTTCACACTTTCCAAGACAAGATGGATTAGTCTGTAAGAGGTACTGTTCGTAAAGGTGAGCGAGCCGAGATTTCCTGACAGTGAGATTTTTCGGTCAGAATTCGAACCTGCTCCAATCATTTGCCTTGTGGGGAGGCAGGGATTTTTCACATTGGTAACAGCTGAGATTTTTAGAACGTCGAACAGAGCAGCGCAACAACAGGCCCTTCGGCAACTGTGAGAAACAAAACTCACTCACAATTCAGCCTGAGACAAAGCCTTGGAAACAAGAACATTTAATTCTTTACGGCCTTGCAAGAACAGGCGTTTTGCTCAAGCAATCAGGCTAGCAAAAGCGCGCGAAAACAAAACATGTAAGCATTCTTATTCAGTTTGCAAGTTGCGGAATCACGCCTCCCTTTTCCCATCCTATCATAAGCCGATTACCTCACTCGTTTTTCTCTAATTTTCCTTATCTGACTACCCTGCTGTCCTTGTCCTTGTCTGTTACAGCCTGTCTGCTATTTTATCCAGTTCCCCTTATCATACTATAAGCTTATTGTGAAATGCCCCTACTGCTACTTTTGTGGTCAGCTACAACACTTTAAAGTTATTTCTTAGTTTACAACTATTTCTTAAACAAAAACCTCTATATTCGTTAAAATCTTAGCCTTAGGTATGCTGCAAGAATCCCGCGACCGTTTGTGTAATGTTCCCCTTCCCCTCCCCCCACAACACCCCGTCACCCATCTGCAAAAACAACATCTCTAACTGCATTTCTAATCTCCCACAAACTGTCAGGGACATTTAAGCTACTGCTCGGCGAGCACACGCTGGACGGCAGTAAATTGAGGGGTGTGTAGGTTAGGTTGATCTTAGATTAAGAAAACTGCTCGGCACGACATCGTGGGCCGAAGGGCCTGTACTGTGCAATGTTCTAACTGCAGGCACATCCACACACATCAAAGACATGGAGGGCTCGGCTGAATCTATTGCTTTCTTCTCTACGTGTCACGTTTCATCGAGGTAGCGTCCTAGGCCCAAGCATCTTCAGCGAGTGGTGAGAATATGCAGTGCACTGCCTGAGAGAGAGGGTGCTGGAGGCAGATTCAATGGTGACTTTGGTCGGAGGGTCGGATACTTATCTGAAGAGAGAATATTTGCTGCAGGGCGAGTGGGACTGGGGAAGTTGCTCGTGCAGAGAGCTGATGCAGACATGACAGGCTGAATGTATCATTCAATGCGTGCAGTTCTGCAGTTGGTTACCGCCTCCTCAAAAACGCTGTGCTGGTCACGTGAGAAGTCACGTAAGCTTAGCCCTGACCCACTTGATTGGTGAGATACTGACGATCTCTACATGACCATGAGACAGTGGTTCACTGACAGGGGAAAAAAAGCAACTGCTGTAAACGGACCTGCTGCTCTCGTTAGAAATCCTGGGAGGACTACGGCGACAGGGAAACTGTCAGCAGTGATCTACAAGTCTTTGAACAGAATCAAGCTGATTGAAAACATGGAGGACAAATGGGACTTGAGGCAGTCCGCGGTATTGTAGTTATCGCTTCTCGGCCTTTTGGCTAAGATCAAGTGTAGTATCTGTTCTTATCAGTTTAATATCTGATACGTCCCTTATCTGGGGACCATATATTAAATTGATTTTTGGAGCAGGGAGATGGAATAGGGGCTTGCTCCGTCCACTCCACGCATCGACCTGGTATTGCAGTACCTCCGGGAACGGTGCACCCCTCATCTATAAATCTAAAAACAGCTTCATGTTTATAACTCAGGCTTTCGGTGCTTTGTGTCTGCTGGATGGGTTTGAGTACCAAGTGCTTCATTTCTCACACCTCACATCCAACCGGGCGTGAGTCGATTCAAACTCGTCTGTTCTAAGGTGGCTGCTCAGCTCCCGCTCCCTATCCTTCTCTCGCCATCTCTGTCTCTTGCGCACCTTGACACTTGCTCTCAATGTCATCCCCTCGGACCCCTGCTGCGTGCTGCACCTTCCCGCCAACGCCGGGCCCCGATCACACCACGTGGTGTCAGAATTTGGGAGTCGCAGCAACCGTAGCTGCCCACCAGCTTTTCATACTCGCGAGCGACATTTCAGAAAAACAAGAGAAGGTCAACTGTGCTACGTTGCTGCATGCTGCTGGGGATGAAGCTATCTCGGGGTTCAGTCGTTTTGATTTTGATGACTTGAAAGAGAGATTTCGAGAACACTGTGAGCTAGGACAAAAATCATCGGGACGTATTTAAGGCACATGCTTTTCATCAGACTGCAAGGGCAGGCGGAATCGATAGGTACGTATGTGACTGACCGGAAAAACGAGGCAAAGGACTGTGAGTTTCAGCCATTTTCCGATTCACGGAGCCGCGACAGAATCGTGTGTGCTATCACGAATGACTGAGTCAGAGGCAGGTTACTCAGAGAGTCAATTCTCACTGGGAAAAGCAAAGAGACAGCACTAACTCGACAACAGCACGTGAGAAAACGTAGAACAAACAAACCAATGTTTGCTGACCGGAACTGGCCTGGAAAGATAATAAGGCAGGTAGGAGCACTGCAGATTATCCGGCACCTGGGCTGTGTACGCAGGGACTGGCACAACACCCCCTTGCCTTCTTTTGCACTTAGAATGCTGCCAGTTCTGGCTGAGGCAGCAAAGTCAGTCTCACACAAGCAGCGTGTGCCAGCTGTCTGTGACAACAAATTCCAAAGACTCACAACCCTCTGAGAGAAGACGTTTCTCCTGATCTCACTCTTAAATTGGTGCCTCTTTATTCTGTTCAGTTCTAGACACTCCCATGAGGGAAAATGTCCTCTCAGCATTTACCCTGTCGAGCCACGTAAGAATCCAATATGTTTCAATAAGATTGTGTCTCATTCATTTAAACTCAGGATCTACACTCATCTGGAGGTAGGGTTTACCGGGCTCAGTTTTACTGAAAAGCTGACCTCCGGCTAGTTCAGCAAATAGGTCGTTGAGCAAAGGGAAAGGAAACCGCCTAGCACACACCAGCAGGTGAACTGTTGCAGCATGATATTGCGGCTCCGGCACTCAATCCCTCTACGAATGAAACCTAACAGCCTTCTTAACAGCACTATCCACTTGGGTGGCAACTTTCAGGGATCTATGTACATGGGACTCCAAGATCCCTCTGCACATCCACACTACCAAGAATCTTTCCATCGACCCAGTACTCTGCCTTCCTGTTATTCTTCCCAAAGTGCATCACCTCACATTTAGCTGCATTGAACTCCATTTGCCACCTCTCAGCCCAATTCTGCAGTTTATCCAAGTCCCCCTGCAACCTGTAACATTCTTCCACACTGACCACGACTCCACCGACTTTAGCGTCGTCTGCAAATTTACTAATCCATCCACCTATGTTATGCCTGCATCTAAGTCATTTATAAAAATGACAAACAGCAGTGGTCCCAAAACAGACCCTTGTGGCACACCACTAGTAACCGGACTCCAGGCTGAATATTTTCCATCAACCACCACCCGCTGCCTTCTTTCAGAAAGCCAGTTTCTAAGCCAAGCTGCTAAATCACCCTCAGTTCCATGCCTCTGCATTTTCTCCAACAGCCTACCACGTGGAACCTTATCAAAGGCTCCCGGCGTCCTGCTTCTCTATCCCATTGAAAACAATAGCGTGCTTCTTTAGAATTCTTGATCAGTCACTCTCAGAATCTTGACAAGTGATTGCCTTCGGCCCAGTTGAGTTTGATTCTGTCCAACCACATTCTTGCCCATAAAGCTCTAAGATTTCCTTTGTTGACGCGCAGGCTGTGTCTTCAGACTGACCGTATAACTGAACGTTCCCACCGTGAAAGCACCTGTGTGTGTTCCTCGCTCAGTTTCTGAAGGTTGCAGCGCAACGTGACTCAGCCGTATCAATGAAACCGGTGTCCACCTCCATTCTTACCGGTTTGCCGTTCAGTAAGGGAGCGACCGGGGCGTCGGCAGCTATCGCCAGTATCTGTAACAACAACACCTCATTGGTTTGTGCGCCTGGGCTTTTGTCTTCTTGCCCTTTTTGTACCATTTAGGATTTCTTCCTGTACTTTCGCTGCAGGTTATTGGTACTTTCTCCCCCGAGCGCACCCACTTAATATATTCTTTTTTAATGCTGCAGTTTCTGCACACAGCTTCTTTCCAGCAGCAATTTGCTGCTGCCTGACATGTGTTTCCACAGCAGTGGCAGTTTTGTGTCTGCGTTGGTGCTTGTCCCTGGGCCACCATTTTGTGAACTCTCAGCCACCATTTTGTGAGGTGTTGACCTTCCTTGGCTGCGAGTTCCATCACGGTTGCCATTCCCAGCACTTTCATTTAAGTGTAGTCACCTTTGCGTCAGTAATCTCTTCTGGATCGCTTCACATCTTACGGCAGGCTGCTACAAAAGGTAGAGTCTCGTGGGATCTGAGGTGAGTCGGCTAGCTGGATACAAAACCGACTCGGGGCGCATTTTTCGGAAAGGAGATCAGTAACTAGTGGCGTCCCGCAGGGCTCAGTGCTAGGACCTTTGTTGTTTGTGACGTGTAAATAAATGATCTGTACAAAGAGCTGTACAAAACTCCAGTTAGGCTACAATTGGGATATCGCGCGCAATGCTGTTCGGCACACTACCAGAAGGACGTGGATGCTTTGGAGAGGGTGCAGAGAAGGTTTACCAGCACGTTGCCTGCCCTGGAGCGCTTCTGCTGTGAGGAGAGATTGAATAAACTTGGATTGTCGTCACTGCAAAGACGGAAGCTGAGGGGCGACCTGATAGTGGTCGACAGCATACTGAGAGGCATCGAAAGGGTGGGGTGGCGAGTCAGTGGGTACAGGTTCACGGTGAGAGGGGGAAAGTGAGAAGGGAAAAGTGCGGGGAAAGGTTTTCACACAGAGGATGGTGGGTGCCTGGAACGCGTTGCCAGTCGAAGCGCTGGAAGCAGGCACATTAGGAACGTGGGTTGGTACATTAGGAACTTGCAGCGTGGGTTGGTACCTGGGACTTCGATGTTGTGGCTATTACGGAGACATGGGTAGAACAGGGACAGGATTGGCTGTTGCAGGTTCCAGGGTTTAAATGTTTTAGTAGGGTCAGAGGTGGGGGTAAAAGAGGGGGAGGTGTGGCATTGCTTGTCAAAGATAGTATTACAGCTGTGGAAAGGACGATGGATGAAGACTCGCCGTCTGAGGTAGTTTGGGCTGAGGTTAGGAATAGGAAAGGTGAGCTCACCCTGTTAGTAATTTTTTACAGGCCTCCTAATAGTCCTAGAAACGTAGAAGAAAGGATTGCGAGGATGATTCAAGAGAAGAGTGAAAGTAATAGGGTGGTTGTTATGGGGGACTTTAACTTTCCTGATATTGATTGGGAAAGCTATAGCTCAAGTTCGTTAGATGGGTCAGTGTTTGTCCAATGTGTGCAGGAGGGTTTCCTGACACAATATGTAGACAGGCCAACAAGAGGTGAGGCCATACTGGATTTGGTTCTGGGTAACGAACCAGGCCAGGTGTTAGAATTAGAGGTAGGTGAGCACTTTGGGGACAGTGACCACAATTCGGTGACTTTTACTCTCGCGATGGAGAGGGATAAGTGTGCACTACAGGGCAAGAGTTATAGCTGGGGGCAGGGAAATTATGATGCGGTGAGGCATGACTTAGGATGTGTGGCTTGGAAAAGTAAGCTTCAAGACAAGGGCGTAACTGATATGTGGAGCTTGTTCAAGGAGCAACTATTGAGTGTCCTTGATAAGTATGTACCCGTCAGGCAGGGAGGAAAGGGTCGTGTGAGGGAGCCGTGGTTTAATAAGGAATTGGAATCCCTTGTTAAATGGAAGAGGGCGGCCTATGTAAAGATGAGGCGTGAAGGTTCAATTGGGGCGATTGAGAGTTATACGGTAGCCAGGAAGGACCTGAAGAGAGAGCTAAGAGCAGCAAGGAGGGGACATGAAAGGGCCTTAGTTGGTAGGATTAGGGAAAACCCTAAGGCTTTCTATAGGTATGTCAGGAATAAAAGAATGACTAGGGTAGGAATAGGTCCAGTCAAGGATAGTAGTGGGAAGTTGCGTGTGGAGGCTGAAGAGATTGGGGAGACATTGAATGAATACTTTTCGTCAGTATTCAATCAGGAACAGGACATTGTTGTCAATGTGAGTACTGAGTCACAATTAAGTAGAATGGATGGCTTTGAGGTATGTAGAGAAGAGGTGTTGGAAATTCTGGAAAGGGTGAAAATAGATAAGTCCCCTGGGCCTGATGGCATTTATCCTAGGATTCTCCGGGAAGCAAGGGAGGAGATTGCAGAGCCATTGGCCTTGATTTTTATGTCCTCGTTGTCTACAGGAGTAGTGCCAGAAGATTGGAGGCTAGCAAATGTGGTTCCCTTGTTCAAGAAGGGGAGTAGGGATAACCCTAGTAACTATTGGCTGGTGAGTCTCACTTCTGTTGTGGGCAAAATCTTAGAGAGAATTCTAAGGGATAGGATTTATGAACATCTGGATAGGAATAATGTGATCAAGGATAGTCAGCATGGTTTTGTGAAGGGCAGGTCGTGCCTCACAAACCTTATTGAATTCTTTGAGAAGGTGACTAAGGAGGTGAACGAGGGGAAAGCGGTAGATGTGGTGTATATGGATTTTAGTAAGGCGTTTGATAAGATTCCTCATGGTGGACTACTGCAAAAAACACGGAGGTATGGCATTGAGGGTGAGTTGGAGGTTTGGATTAGGAGTTGGCTGGCTGGAAGAAGACAGAGGGTAGTAGTTGATGGCAAAGGTTCATCTTGGAGTGCCGGCACTAGCGGTGTTCCGCAAGGATCTGTTTTGGGACCATTGCTGTTTGTCATTTTTATAAATGACCTGGAGGAGGGGTTAGAAGGTTGGGTGAGCAAGTTTGCGGATGATACGAAAGTCGGAGGAGTTGTAGACAGTGAGGAAGGATGTGGCAGGTTACAGCGGGATATAGATAAGCTGCAGAACTGGGCAGAAAGGTGGCAAATGGCGTTCAATGTAGCTAAGTGTGAGGTGATTCACTTTGGTAAGAGTAATAAAAAGATGGGGTACTGGGCTAATGGACGGATACTTGGTAGTGTGGATGAGCAGAGGGATCTTGGTGTCCATGTACACAGATCTTTGAAAGTTGCCACCCAGGTAAATAGTGCGGTGAAGAAGGCATATGGCGTACTGGCTTTTATTGGTAGAGGAATTGAGTTCCGGAGTACTGAGGTCATGTTGCAGTTGTATAAGACTCTGGTGCGGCCGCATCTGGAGTATTGTGTGCAGTTTTGGTCGCCATACTATAGGAAGGATGTGGAGGCACTGGAACGGGTGCAGAGGAGGTTTACCAGGATGTTGCCTGGTATGGTAGAAAGATCATATGAGGAAAGGCTGAGGCACTTGGGGTTGTTTTCATTGGAGAAAAGAAGGTTTAGGGGTGACTTGATAGAGGTGTACAAGATGATTAGGGGTTTAGATAGGGTCGACAGTGAGAATCTTTTTCCAAGGGGGCATAGCTTTAAATTAAGGGGGGGTAGGTATAGGACAGATGTTAGGGGTAGGTTCTTTACTCAGCGAGTCGTGAGTTCATGGAATGCCCTGCCAGTAGCAGTGGTGGACTCTCCCTCATTATGGGCATTTAAGCAGGCATTGGATAGGCATATGGAGGATAGTGGGCTAGTGTAGGTTAGGTGGGCTTGGATCGGCGCAACATCGAGGGCCGAAGGGCCTGTACTGCGCTGTATTCTTCTATGTTCTATGTTTAAGGCTCACCTTGTTAGACACGTGAACGGGAGGCGGAACGGCGGGACTGAAACCACGTCTGGGCAACAAGTAGCACGGCCAAACAAGGAGTAGGAATCGGCACAGGCTCGCTGGGCCCTGTGTTATCGACCCGACGTGCCAAAGTCTCCGGCCACGTGTATAACTTTGGTGAATTTCTGCAAATACCTTGTAGACGGGGCTGTGACAGGGACCTTATTGGGGTGTCGACGATAATGAGGGCCACGGCGGGCATTTTTGCTGAGTTTGCAGATGGCACAAAGATAGCGAGAGGGACAGGTAGTTTTGAGGAAACGGGCAGGCTGCAGAAGGGCGTGGAGATGAAGGGCGAGTGGGGAAAGAAGTGACCAAGTGTGCGGTTTTGCACTTTGGTAGCAAGAACAATCGGGTAGATGATTTTCTGAACGAGGGAAAGGCTTTGCAAATCTGAAGCGCTGAGGGTCTTGGGAGTCTTAGTTCCAGGTTGTTTCATGATTAACATGCAGGTTCATCCGATGGTTCGGAAGGCAAATGCAGTGTCGGCATTCATTTCAAGCGGGCGAGAAAAAAGGAGCAGAGACGTGCTGCTGAGGCTGCATCAGACTCTGGTCTGACCACAGGTGGAATATCGGGAGCAGTTTTGTGCCCTGTACCAAAGGAAGGGATGCGCTGGTGTTGGAGGGAGTCTAGAGAAGGTTTACAAGCGTGTTCCCCCTGGGGCTGAAGGGTTTGTCACACGAGGTCTCTGGGTCTATACCCGATGGTGTTTCGAAAGGTAAGGCGGGATCTGACTGAACCTTACAGGCTACTGGGAGGCCTGGTCAGAGTGGATGTGAAGAAGATTAGATTAGATTACATTACATTACAGTGTGGAAACAGGCCCTTCGACCCAACAAGTCCACACCGACCCGCCGAAGCGCAACCCACCCATACCCCTACATTTGCCCCTTACCTAACACTACGGGCAATTTAGCATGGCCAATTCACCTGACCTGCACATCTTTGGACTGTGGGAGGAAACCGGAGCACCCGGAGGAAACCCACGCAGGCACGGGGAGAACGTGCAAACTCCACACAGTCAGTCGCCTGAGGCGGGAATTGAACCCGATGATCCCACTAGTAGGCGAGACGAGGACCTGGAAGTACAGCCTCAGGGTGAAGGGTCGTCCCTTCAGGCTGAGATGAGGTTGCATTTAAGACAGAGATAGAGAGGTTCTTGACTATAAGGGGATCAAGGGTTGTGGGGAGAGGGCAGGAGAATCGGGGTTGAGAAACCTGTGAGCCACGACCGAATGGCGGAGCGTGGGCCGAATGGCCCGATTCTGCTCCTACGTCTTATGGGCCGTCAGACCTTCCGTGGTCTTGCGGTCATGACAGAAAGCAGTTGTTTCCCAGAGGGTGGCGGCGGTCTGGAATGCACTGCTTGGGAGGGTAGCGAGGCGGGGAACCTCAAAACCTTGAAAAACTACTTGGATGAGCACTGGAAATGTCATAACCTTTCCTGGCTACGGACCAAGTGCTGGAAAGTGGGACTAGAGCAGACTTAGAGTAGCTTTGTCAGTGCGGACTCGGAGGGCCAAAGGGCCTCTTCTGTACTGTGTGACTGTGTGGGGAAGCTTTCTGATTCCCATCTGTTGATTGAGGCCGCCCCATTGATGCTTCCTGATGCGGAGCAGCCGGATGGATCCAAGTGCGCATTGAAGGTGAGAGGGTGGCAGAGAGCTTCGGAGCCTCCGTCCGTTTGGTTCAGGTTTCGTCTCGTCCTGATGCAAGCATCGATGTACGTGCTCAGTGGCTACCAATAGAGTGAAGGTGCAGTTGATCACTGACTCCACGCGTGGTGCTGCAGGTTGTAATGTCTAGACGAAAACAGAACTCGCTGCACCCTTCGGGAGAAGGGTCACTGGACTCGAAAAAGCGTTAATTCTGCTTTTTCCCCACAGATGCTGAGGTTTTGCTTACTGGGTGTTTTGCTTTATTTTGCATTTTAGACCTTGCTTTTTGATTGCACAGCCACTATCAAACCATTAGCTTGCTGTTAGCGCTGCAATTAGCACTCTTGAATCTTGATTTGCAATTCTAAGGAAGCAGACCGAATTGGAATGTTTGGAGCCGAACCAATAAAGGCTGATTTGCTGTAAATTGATCTTCACATCCCCGCCCCGTCGTGCTATTCATTTGCACGAGGTGGGTTGGGGGATGGGAGTTCACACTTTCCAAGACAAGATGGATTAGTCTGTAAGAGGTACTGTTCGTAAAGGTGAGCGAGCCGAGATTTCCTGACAGTGAGATTTTTCGGTCAGAATTCGAACCTGCTCCAATCATTTGCCTTGTGGGGAGGCAGGGATTTTTCACATTGGTAACAGCTGAGATTTTTAGAACGTCGAACAGAGCAGCGCAACAACAGGCCCTTCGGCAACTGTGAGAAACAAAACTCACTCACAATTCAGCCTGAGACAAAGCCTTGGAAACAAGAACATTTAATTCTTTACGGCCTTGCAAGAACAGGCGTTTTGCTCAAGCAATCAGGCTAGCAAAAGCGCGCGAAAACAAAACATGTAAGCATTCTTATTCAGTTTGCAAGTTGCGGAATCACGCCTCCCTTTTCCCATCCTATCATAAGCCGATTACCTCACTCGTTTTTCTCTAATTTTCCTTATCTGACTACCCTGCTGTCCTTGTCCTTGTCTGTTACAGCCTGTCTGCTATTTTATCCAGTTCCCCTTATCATACTATAAGCTTATTGTGAAATGCCCCTACTGCTACTTTTGTGGTCAGCTACAACACTTTAAAGTTATTTCTTAGTTTACAACTATTTCTTAAACAAAAACCTCTATATTCGTTAAAATCTTAGCCTTAGGTATGCTGCAAGAATCCCGCGACCGTTTGTGTAATGTTCCCCTTCCCCTCCCCCCACAACACCCCGTCACCCATCTGCAAAAACAACATCTCTAACTGCATTTCTAATCTCCCACAAACTGTCAGGGACATTTAAGCTACTGCTCGGCGAGCACACGCTGGACGGCAGTAAATTGAGGGGTGTGTAGGTTAGGTTGATCTTAGATTAAGAAAACTGCTCGGCACGACATCGTGGGCCGAAGGGCCTGTACTGTGCAATGTTCTAACTGCAGGCACATCCACACACATCAAAGACATGGAGGGCTCGGCTGAATCTATTGCTTTCTTCTCTACGTGTCACGTTTCATCGAGGTAGCGTCCTAGGCCCAAGCATCTTCAGCGAGTGGTGAGAATATGCAGTGCACTGCCTGAGAGAGAGGGTGCTGGAGGCAGATTCAATGGTGACTTTGGTCGGAGGGTCGGATACTTATCTGAAGAGAGAATATTTGCTGCAGGGCGAGTGGGACTGGGGAAGTTGCTCGTGCAGAGAGCTGATGCAGACATGACAGGCTGAATGTATCATTCAATGCGTGCAGTTCTGCAGTTGGTTACCGCCTCCTCAAAAACGCTGTGCTGGTCACGTGAGAAGTCACGTAAGCTTAGCCCTGACCCACTTGATTGGTGAGATACTGACGATCTCTACATGACCATGAGACAGTGGTTCACTGACAGGGGAAAAAAAGCAACTGCTGTAAACGGACCTGCTGCTCTCGTTAGAAATCCTGGGAGGACTACGGCGACAGGGAAACTGTCAGCAGTGATCTACAAGTCTTTGAACAGAATCAAGCTGATTGAAAACATGGAGGACAAATGGGACTTGAGGCAGTCCGCGGTATTGTAGTTATCGCTTCTCGGCCTTTTGGCTAAGATCAAGTGTAGTATCTGTTCTTATCAGTTTAATATCTGATACGTCCCTTATCTGGGGACCATATATTAAATTGATTTTTGGAGCAGGGAGATGGAATAGGGGCTTGCTCCGTCCACTCCACGCATCGACCTGGTATTGCAGTACCTCCGGGAACGGTGCACCCCTCATCTATAAATCTAAAAACAGCTTCATGTTTATAACTCAGGCTTTCGGTGCTTTGTGTCTGCTGGATGGGTTTGAGTACCAAGTGCTTCATTTCTCACACCTCACATCCAACCGGGCGTGAGTCGATTCAAACTCGTCTGTTCTAAGGTGGCTGCTCAGCTCCCGCTCCCTATCCTTCTCTCGCCATCTCTGTCTCTTGCGCACCTTGACACTTGCTCTCAATGTCATCCCCTCGGACCCCTGCTGCGTGCTGCACCTTCCCGCCAACGCCGGGCCCCGATCACACCACGTGGTGTCAGAATTTGGGAGTCGCAGCAACCGTAGCTGCCCACCAGCTTTTCATACTCGCGAGCGACATTTCAGAAAAACAAGAGAAGGTCAACTGTGCTACGTTGCTGCATGCTGCTGGGGATGAAGCTATCTCGGGGTTCAGTCGTTTTGATTTTGATGACTTGAAAGAGAGATTTCGAGAACACTGTGAGCTAGGACAAAAATCATCGGGACGTATTTAAGGCACATGCTTTTCATCAGACTGCAAGGGCAGGCGGAATCGATAGGTACGTATGTGACTGACCGGAAAAACGAGGCAAAGGACTGTGAGTTTCAGCCATTTTCCGATTCACGGAGCCGCGACAGAATCGTGTGTGCTATCACGAATGACTGAGTCAGAGGCAGGTTACTCAGAGAGTCAATTCTCACTGGGAAAAGCAAAGAGACAGCACTAACTCGACAACAGCACGTGAGAAAACGTAGAACAAACAAACCAATGTTTGCTGACCGGAACTGGCCTGGAAAGATAATAAGGCAGGTAGGAGCACTGCAGATTATCCGGCACCTGGGCTGTGTACGCAGGGACTGGCACAACACCCCCTTGCCTTCTTTTGCACTTAGAATGCTGCCAGTTCTGGCTGAGGCAGCAAAGTCAGTCTCACACAAGCAGCGTGTGCCAGCTGTCTGTGACAACAAATTCCAAAGACTCACAACCCTCTGAGAGAAGACGTTTCTCCTGATCTCACTCTTAAATTGGTGCCTCTTTATTCTGTTCAGTTCTAGACACTCCCATGAGGGAAAATGTCCTCTCAGCATTTACCCTGTCGAGCCACGTAAGAATCCAATATGTTTCAATAAGATTGTGTCTCATTCATTTAAACTCAGGATCTACACTCATCTGGAGGTAGGGTTTACCGGGCTCAGTTTTACTGAAAAGCTGACCTCCGGCTAGTTCAGCAAATAGGTCGTTGAGCAAAGGGAAAGGAAACCGCCTAGCACACACCAGCAGGTGAACTGTTGCAGCATGATATTGCGGCTCCGGCACTCAATCCCTCTACGAATGAAACCTAACAGCCTTCTTAACAGCACTATCCACTTGGGTGGCAACTTTCAGGGATCTATGTACATGGGACTCCAAGATCCCTCTGCACATCCACACTACCAAGAATCTTTCCATCGACCCAGTACTCTGCCTTCCTGTTATTCTTCCCAAAGTGCATCACCTCACATTTAGCTGCATTGAACTCCATTTGCCACCTCTCAGCCCAATTCTGCAGTTTATCCAAGTCCCCCTGCAACCTGTAACATTCTTCCACACTGACCACGACTCCACCGACTTTAGCGTCGTCTGCAAATTTACTAATCCATCCACCTATGTTATGCCTGCATCTAAGTCATTTATAAAAATGACAAACAGCAGTGGTCCCAAAACAGACCCTTGTGGCACACCACTAGTAACCGGACTCCAGGCTGAATATTTTCCATCAACCACCACCCGCTGCCTTCTTTCAGAAAGCCAGTTTCTAAGCCAAGCTGCTAAATCACCCTCAGTTCCATGCCTCTGCATTTTCTCCAACAGCCTACCACGTGGAACCTTATCAAAGGCTCCCGGCGTCCTGCTTCTCTATCCCATTGAAAACAATAGCGTGCTTCTTTAGAATTCTTGATCAGTCACTCTCAGAATCTTGACAAGTGATTGCCTTCGGCCCAGTTGAGTTTGATTCTGTCCAACCACATTCTTGCCCATAAAGCTCTAAGATTTCCTTTGTTGACGCGCAGGCTGTGTCTTCAGACTGACCGTATAACTGAACGTTCCCACCGTGAAAGCACCTGTTTGTGTTCCTCGCTCAGTTTCTGAAGGTTGCAGCGCAACGTGACTCAGCCGTATCAATGAAACCGGTGTCCACCTCCATTCTTACCGGTTTGCCGTTCAGTAAGGGAGCGACCGGGGCGTCGGCAGCTATCGCCAGTATCTGTAACAACAACACCTCATTGGTTTGTGCGCCTGGGCTTTTGTCTTCTTGCCCTTTTTGTACCATTTAGGATTTCTTCCTGTACTTTCGCTGCAGGTTATTGGTACTTTCTCCCCCGAGCGCACCCACTTAATATATTCTTTTTTAATGCTGCAGTTTCTGCACACAGCTTCTTTCCAGCAGCAATTTGCTGCTGCCTGACATGTGTTTCCACAGCAGTGGCAGTTTTGTGTCTGCGTTGGTGCTTGTCCCTGGGCCACCATTTTGTGAACTCTCAGCCACCATTTTGTGAGGTGTTGACCTTCCTTGGCTGCGAGTTCCATCACGGTTGCCATTCCCAGCACTTTCATTTAAGTGTAGTCACCTTTGCGTCAGTAATCTCTTCTGGATCGCTTCACATCTTACGGCAGGCTGCTACAAAAGGTAGAGTCTCGTGGGATCTGAGGTGAGTCGGCTAGCTGGATACAAAACCGACTCGGGGCGCATTTTTCGGAAAGGAGATCAGTAACTAGTGGCGTCCCGCAGGGCTCAGTGCTAGGACCTTTGTTGTTTGTGACGTGTAAATAAATGATCTGTACAAAGAGCTGTACAAAACTCCAGTTAGGCTACAATTGGGATATCGCGCGCAATGCTGTTCGGCACACTACCAGAAGGACGTGGATGCTTTGGAGAGGGTGCAGAGAAGGTTTACCAGCACGTTGCCTGCCCTGGAGCGCTTCTGCTGTGAGGAGAGATTGAATAAACTTGGATTGTCGTCACTGCAAAGACGGAAGCTGAGGGGCGACCTGATAGTGGTCGACAGCATACTGAGAGGCATCGAAAGGGTGGGGTGGCGAGTCAGTGGGTACAGGTTCACGGTGAGAGGGGGAAAGTGAGAAGGGAAAAGTGCGGGGAAAGGTTTTCACACAGAGGATGGTGGGTGCCTGGAACGCGTTGCCAGTCGAAGCGCTGGAAGCAGGCACATTAGGAACGTGGGTTGGTACATTAGGAACTTGCAGCGTGGGTTGGTACCTGGGACTTCGATGTTGTGGCTATTACGGAGACATGGGTAGAACAGGGACAGGATTGGCTGTTGCAGGTTCCAGGGTTTAAATGTTTTAGTAGGGTCAGAGGTGGGGGTAAAAGAGGGGGAGGTGTGGCATTGCTTGTCAAAGATAGTATTACAGCTGTGGAAAGGACGATGGATGAAGACTCGCCGTCTGAGGTAGTTTGGGCTGAGGTTAGGAATAGGAAAGGTGAGCTCACCCTGTTAGTAATTTTTTACAGGCCTCCTAATAGTCCTAGAAACGTAGAAGAAAGGATTGCGAGGATGATTCAAGAGAAGAGTGAAAGTAATAGGGTGGTTGTTATGGGGGACTTTAACTTTCCTGATATTGATTGGGAAAGCTATAGCTCAAGTTCGTTAGATGGGTCAGTGTTTGTCCAATGTGTGCAGGAGGGTTTCCTGACACAATATGTAGATAGGCCAACAAGAGGTGAGGCCATACTGGATTTGGTTCTGGGTAACGAACCAGGCCAGGTGTTAGAATTAGAGGTAGGTGAGCACTTTGGGGACAGTGACCACAATTCGGTGACTTTTACTCTCGCGATGGAGAGGGATAAGTGTGCACTACAGGGCAAGAGTTATAGCTGGGGGCAGGGAAATTATGATGCGGTGAGGCATGACTTAGGATGTGTGGCTTGGAAAAGTAAGCTTCAAGACAAGGGCGTAACTGATATGTGGAGCTTGTTCAAGGAGCAACTATTGAGTGTCCTTGATAAGTATGTACCCGTCAGGCAGGGAGGAAAGGGTCGTGTGAGGGAGCCGTGGTTTAATAAGGAATTGGAATCCCTTGTTAAATGGAAGAGGGCGGCCTATGTAAAGATGAGGCGTGAAGGTTCAATTGGGGCGATTGAGAGTTATACGGTAGCCAGGAAGGACCTGAAGAGAGAGCTAAGAGCAGCAAGGAGGGGACATGAAAGGGCCTTAGTTGGTAGGATTAGGGAAAACCCTAAGGCTTTCTATAGGTATGTCAGGAATAAAAGAATGACTAGGGTAGGAATAGGTCCAGTCAAGGATAGTAGTGGGAAGTTGCGTGTGGACGCTGAAGAGATTGGGGAGACATTGAATGAATACTTTTCGTCAGTATTCAATCAGGAACAGGACATTGTTGTCAATGTGAGTACTGAGTCACAATTAAGTAGAATGGATGGCTTTGAGGTATGTAGAGAAGAGGTGTTGGAAATTCTGGAAAGGGTGAAAATAGATAAGTCCCCTGGGCCTGATGGCATTTATCCTAGGATTCTCCGGGAAGCAAGAGAGGAGATTGCAGAGCCATTGGCCTTGATTTTTATGTCCTCGTTGTCTACAGGAGTAGTGCCAGAAGATTGGAGGCTAGCAAATGTGGTTCCCTTGTTCAAGAAGGGGAGTAGGGATAACCCTAGTAACTATTGGCTGGTGAGTCTCACTTCTGTTGTGGGCAAAATCTTAGAGAGAATTCTAAGGGATAGGATTTATGAACATCTGGATCGGAATAATGTGATCAAGGATAGTCAGCATGGTTTTGTGAAGGGCAGGTCGTGCCTCACAAACCTTATTGAATTCTTTGAGAAGGTGACTAAGGAGGTGAACGAGGGGAAAGCGGTAGATGTGGTGTATATGGATTTTAGTAAGGCGTTTGATAAGGTTCCTCATGGTGGACTACTGCAAAAAACACGGAGGTATGGCATTGAGGGTGAGTTGGAGGTTTGGATTAGGAGTTGGCTGGCTGGAAGAAGACAGAGGGTAGTAGTTGATGGCAAAGGTTCATCTTGGAGTGCCGTCACTAGCGGTGTTCCGCAAGGATCTGTTTTGGGACCATTGCTGTTTGTCATTTTTATAAATGACCTGGAGGAGGGGTTAGAAGGTTGGGTGAGCAAGTTTGCGGATGATACGAAAGTCGGAGGAGTTGTAGACAGTGAGGAAGGATGTGGCAGGTTACAGCGGGATATAGATAAGCTGCAGAACTGGGCAGAAAGGTGGCAAATGGCGTTCAATGTAGCTAAGTGTGAGGTGATTCACTTTGGTAAGAGTAATAAAAAGATGGGGTACTGGGCTAATGGACGGATACTTGGTAGTGTGGATGAGCAGAGGGATCTTGGTGTCCATGTACACAGATCTTTGAAAGTTGCCACCCAGGTAAATAGTGCGGTGAAGAAGGCATATGGCGTACTGGCTTTTATTGGTAGAGGAATTGAGTTCCGGAGTACTGAGGTCATGTTGCAGTTGTATAAGACTCTGGTGCGTCCGCATCTGGAGTATTGTGTGCAGTTTTGGTCGCCATACTATAGGAAGGATGTGGAGGCACTGGAACGGGTGCAGAGGAGGTTTACCAGGATGTTGCCTGGTATGGTAGAAAGATCATATGAGGAAAGGCTGAGGCACTTGGGGTTGTTTTCATTGGAGAAAAGAAGGTTTAGGGGTGACTTGATAGAGGTGTACAAGATGATTAGGGGTTTAGATAGGGTCGACAGTGAGAATCTTTTTCCAAGGGGGCATAGCTTTAAATTAAGGGGGGGTAGGTATAGGACAGATGTTAGGGGTAGGTTCTTTACTCAGCGAGTCGTGAGTTCATGGAATGCCCTGCCAGTAGCAGTGGTGGACTCTCCCTCATTATGGGCATTTAAGCAGGCATTGGATAGGCATATGGAGGATAGTGGGCTAGTGTAGGTTAGGTGGGCTTGGATCGGCGCAACATCGAGGGCCGAAGGGCCTGTACTGCGCTGTATTCTTCTATGTTCTATGTTTAAGGCTCACCTTGTTAGACACGTGAACGGGAGGCGGAACGGCGGGACTGAAACCACGTCTGGGCAACAAGTAGCACGTCCAAACAAGGAGTAGGAATCGGCACAGGCTCGCTGGGCCCTGTGTTATCGACCCGACGTGCCAAAGTCTCCGGCCACGTGTATAACTTTGGTGAATTTCTGCAAATACCTTGTAGACGGGGCTGTGACAGGGACCTTATTGGGGTGTCGACGATAATGAGGGCCATGGCGGGCATTTTTGCTGAGTTTGCAGATGGCACAAAGATAGCGAGAGGGACAGGTAGTTTTGAGGAAACGGGCAGGCTGCAGAAGGGCGTGGAGATGAAGGGCGAGTGGGGAAAGAAGTGACCAAGTGTGCGGTTTTGCACTTTGGTAGCAAGAACAATCGGGTAGACGATTTTCTGAACGAGGGAAAGGCTTTGCAAATCTGAAGCGCTGAGGGTCTTGGGAGTCTTAGTTCCAGGTTGTTTCATGATTAACATGCAGGTTCATCCGATGGTTCGGAAGGCAAATGCAGTGTCGGCATTCATTTCAAGCGGGCGAGAAAAAAGGAGCAGAGACGTGCTGCTGAGGCTGCATCAGACTCTGGTCTGACCACAGGTGGAATATCGGGAGCAGTTTTGTGCCCTGTACCAAAGGAAGGGATGCGCTGGTGTTGGAGGGAGTCTAGAGAAGGTTTACAAGCGTGTTCCCCCTGGGGCTGAAGGGTTTGTCACACGAGGTCTCTGGGTCTATACCCGATGGTGTTTCGAAAGGTAAGGCGGGATCTGACTGAACCTTACAGGCTACTGGGAGGCCTGGTCAGAGTGGATGTGAAGAAGATTAGATTAGATTACATTACATTACAGTGTGGAAACAGGCCCTTCGACCCAACAAGTCCACACCGACCCGCCGAAGCGCAACCCACCCATACCCCTACATTTGCCCCTTACCTAACACTACGGGCAATTTAGCATGGCCAATTCACCTGACCTGCACATCTTTGGACTGTGGGAGGAAACCGGAGCACCCGGAGGAAACCCACGCAGGCACGGGGAGAACGTGCAAACTCCACACAGTCAGTCGCCTGAGGCGGGAATTGAACCCGATGATCCCACTAGTAGGCGAGACGAGGACCTGGAAGTACAGCCTCAGGGTGAAGGGTCGTCCCTTCAGGCTGAGATGAGGTTGCATTTAAGACAGAGATAGAGAGGTTCTTGACTATAAGGGGATCAAGGGTTGTGGGGAGAGGGCAGGAGAATCGGGGTTGAGAAACCTGTGAGCCACGACCGAATGGCGGAGCGTGGGCCGAATGGCCCGATTCTGCTCCTACGTCTTATGGGCCGTCAGACCTTCCGTGGTCTTGCGGTCATGACAGAAAGCAGTTGTTTCCCAGAGGGTGGCGGCGGTCTGGAATGCACTGCTTGGGAGGGTAGCGAGGCGGGGAACCTCAAAACCTTGAAAAACTACTTGGATGAGCACTGGAAATGTCATAACCTTTCCTGGCTACGGACCAAGTGCTGGAAAGTGGGACTAGAGCAGACTTAGAGTAGCTTTGTCAGTGCGGACTCGGAGGGCCAAAGGGCCTCTTCTGTACTGTGTGACTGTGTGGGGAAGCTTTCTGATTCCCATCTGTTGATTGAGGCCGCCCCATTGATGCTTCCTGATGCGGAGCAGCCGGATGGATCCAAGTGCGCATTGAAGGTGAGAGGGTGGCAGAGAGCTTCGGAGCCTCCGTCCGTTTGGTTCAGGTTTCGTCTCGTCCTGATGCAAGCATCGATGTAAGTGCTCAGTGGCTACCAATAGAGTGAAGGTGCAGTTGATCACTGACTCCACGCGTGGTGCTGCAGGTTGTAATGTCTAGACGAAAACAGAACTCGCTGCACCCTTCGGGAGAAGGGTCACTGGACTCGAAAAAGCGTTAATTCTGCTTTTTCCCCACAGATGCTGAGGTTTTGCTTACTGGGTGTTTTGCTTTATTTTGCATTTTAGACCTTGCTTTTTGATTGCACAGCCACTATCAAACCATTAGCTTGCTGTTAGCGCTGCAATTAGCACTCTTGAATCTTGATTTGCAATTCTAAGGAAGCAGACCGAATTGGAATGTTTGGAGCCGAACCAATAAAGGCTGATTTGCTGTAAATTGATCTTCACATCCCCGCCCCGTCGTGCTATTCATTTGCACGAGGTGGGTTGGGGGATGGGAGTTCACACTTTCCAAGACAAGATGGATTAGTCTGTAAGAGGTACTGTTCGTAAAGGTGAGCGAGCCGAGATTTCCTGACAGTGAGATTTTTCGGTCAGAATTCGAACCTGCTCCAATCATTTGCCTTGTGGGGAGGCAGGGATTTTTCACATTGGTAACAGCTGAGATTTTTAGAACGTCGAACAGAGCAGCGCAACAACAGGCCCTTCGGCAACTGTGAGAAACAAAACTCACTCACAATTCAGCCTGAGACAAAGCCTTGGAAACAAGAACATTTAATTCTTTACGGCCTTGCAAGAACAGGCGTTTTGCTCAAGCAATCAGGCTAGCAAAAGCGCGCGAAAACAAAACATGTAAGCATTCTTATTCAGTTTGCAAGTTGCGGAATCACGCCTCCCTTTTCCCATCCTATCATAAGCCGATTACCTCACTCGTTTTTCTCTAATTTTCCTTATCTGACTACCCTGCTGTCCTTGTCCTTGTCTGTTACAGCCTGTCTGCTATTTTATCCAGTTCCCCTTATCATACTATAAGCTTATTGTGAAATGCCCCTACTGCTACTTTTGTGGTCAGCTACAACACTTTAAAGTTATTTCTTAGTTTACAACTATTTCTTAAACAAAAACCTCTATATTCGTTAAAATCTTAGCCTTAGGTATGCTGCAAGAATCCCGCGACCGTTTGTGTAATGTTCCCCTTCCCCTCCCCCCACAACACCCCGTCACCCATCTGCAAAAACAACATCTCTAACTGCATTTCTAATCTCCCACAAACTGTCAGGGACATTTAAGCTACTGCTCGGCGAGCACACGCTGGACGGCAGTAAATTGAGGGGTGTGTAGGTTAGGTTGATCTTAGATTAAGAAAACTGCTCGGCACGACATCGTGGGCCGAAGGGCCTGTACTGTGCAATGTTCTAACTGCAGGCACATCCACACACATCAAAGACATGGAGGGCTCGGCTGAATCTATTGCTTTCTTCTCTACGTGTCACGTTTCATCGAGGTAGCGTCCTAGGCCCAAGCATCTTCAGCGAGTGGTGAGAATATGCAGTGCACTGCCTGAGAGAGAGGGTGCTGGAGGCAGATTCAATGGTGACTTTGGTCGGAGGGTCGGATACTTATCTGAAGAGAGAATATTTGCTGCAGGGCGAGTGGGACTGGGGAAGTTGCTCGTGCAGAGAGCTGATGCAGACATGACAGGCTGAATGTATCATTCAATGCGTGCAGTTCTGCAGTTGGTTACCGCCTCCTCAAAAACGCTGTGCTGGTCACGTGAGAAGTCACGTAAGCTTAGCCCTGACCCACTTGATTGGTGAGATACTGACGATCTCTACATGACCATGAGACAGTGGTTCACTGACAGGGGAAAAAAAGCAACTGCTGTAAACGGACCTGCTGCTCTCGTTAGAAATCCTGGGAGGACTACGGCGACAGGGAAACTGTCAGCAGTGATCTACAAGTCTTTGAACAGAATCAAGCTGATTGAAAACATGGAGGACAAATGGGACTTGAGGCAGTCCGCGGTATTGTAGTTATCGCTTCTCGGCCTTTTGGCTAAGATCAAGTGTCTGTTCTTATCAGGACAGGGGTCGAGTTGCGAGTCATCAGAGCTAGTGGAGATCATCGCTGGATCGTGATTGGACGTTGGAGGATCGTTTGGTTGTGCTGACCTGCTATTGGTGGATCTTCATGCTGGCTTCGGCCTAACGCCAATTCAGGGACCAGCCAACCTCAGAGCAATGGCCTCAACAGCTGTGCGCAGCCCTGGGCAGGGGGTTCGAAACACCGTCCGGGTGTCTGTTAAGAAGGTGGAGGAGCGGACACCAGTCGATCGGACGGTGTTCGTCAAGAAGGTGTTGTTCGAGTGCTGTGGATTCGCCGCAGCAGATGTGTACTGCCTGCAGGATTTCCCTGGGGCAGGCTACTTCGATGTCACCTTCAGGAGCGTGAAGCAATGTGAGCAGCTCCTGAAGGTCTTCAAGGAGAAGGAAGGGGAGCCACTGTTCTCCATTTTGTCGGCGGTCCCCTTGTGTGTGCTTCCTGCACAGAGGAGCAGGGTTGTTACTATCCATATGTACAACCCCTACGTGCCAGCAACTGATGTCCTGACGTTCCTGGGAAGATATGTGCAGGTCGAGGGTCAAAGCACCGACGTGGTTGACCCTTTCGGGATCTGGACCAGCAAACGACAGGTCAAGGTAACCCTGAGGGTGGACGCCAGCGGGAATATCCTCCACCCACCCTCCAGCTTTGCTATCGGAGGGAGCAGAGGGTACCTGACTTATGCAGGGCAGCCGAAAGTGTGCCGAACCTGTGGGAGGTCAGGCCACATGGCGGCGGACTGCAAGGTCACGATCTGTCGCAATTGCAAGAAGGAGGGCCACCCGACCAAAGACTGCAAGGAGGAAAAGAACTGCAATCTGTGCGGGGAGGCGGGCCACGTGTACAGGGCCTGCCCAAGACGAGGGGCCGCCACCTACGCGCAGATGGCCAGAGGTGGGCTACAAAAGGACGGCAAGGCACCGCAAACCGGCAAGGAAATGGTGTCAGGAGGCACGCGACAGGAAGGACAGGCCGGAGCAGAGCAGATGACAGCTACTGGAGAGGTACAGCTGCCGAGCGAAGCTCCAACAGGACAGGAGGAGGAGGCGGAGAAGGGAAAGAAGGAGGCAGAGGAATGGACCGTGGTGAAAAACAGGAAGAGGAAAACCCACCCGGTCACCAAGACCTCCCAGAAAAAGGGGAAAAGGCAGCTGCAGGTGGAAGATACGGTCAGCTCTTCAGAGGGTGAGGACGGAAGAAAGGAGAGCCGTCACCAAAAGAAGAGGCAGAGCGCTGCGAGGAGAAAGGAGAGCAGCAACTGCCAACCAAGGGACGAGCCTCCTGAGGAAATGGGAAACCACCACCCCCCACCAGGTGAAAGCCAGGAGTGTCCCACCGCCACACAGCTCCAGGTGACTGGGAGCAGCGACCCTCTGACAGCCCCGCTGTCAGACATAGAAACAGACAGCGTGGACCCTGGTCTCGGCCCGATGACACCGGAGCGGGCAAATGGGCCGAGTGAGGAACCGGACAGCTACCTCAGCCCTGCGAGGGTCCAGCAGTTTGCGTACTGCATGGGGATGCAGACAGCTACCCCAGAGGGGCAGGACCAGCAGCAATCGGACATGGGTAACCTTACAACCTGTTAACAAAATGGGGTTTAAAATTGCAACCATCAATGTGCGCAGCATAAAATCTGCTGCGCGATGTGTTTCAACTCTGGCCTTCCTGGCCAACGTGAAAGCTGATGTCCTGTTTCTGCAGGAGTGTGGGATACCGCACCTCAGCAGTTACAGGAGATGGTCGAGCTTGTGGGCCCATGGGCCGTCAGTGTGGTCGGGGGGCAACGATAACCGCTCCTCGGGCCTGGGTATTCTGTTACGGGGAGGCAACTTCACCATCTTCGAGGTTAAGGAGGTGGTGGGCGGGCGCCTCCTCGTTGCTGATGTTACATACAGAAACGCTCCCGTGAGACTAATTAATGTGTACGCCCCAGCGGGTAAGAGTGAACGGTTGGCCGTCCTGCAGCAGCTTCCACTGTTGCTGGCTACGTCCAGGCCGGTCATTCTGGCCGGAGACTTCAACTGTATCATCGATGCAGATGGACGATCCGGCGGGGGGGACAGTAAACTGGACGCCACGTCCAGAGCCCTGATGGACACGGTCAAAGACTCCAAGCTGCACGACGTCTTCAGCACCCCTGCAGACGGAGCGCAGCGTAGATATACATGGTCACGGGCAGACGGGTCTATCCGCTCAAGGATAGATTACCTGTTTGTGTCCCGAACGTTCTCGGTCAGATCCACCGACGTCAAGCCGGTGTTCTTCTCTGACCACTGCCTCCTGCTGGCCGACTGTCACCTACAGGACGAGCAGCGGGCTGGTAAGGGAACGTGGAAACTGAACACCAAGCTGTTGACCCCGGGAAACATTGAGGAGCTCAAGAGGGATTACGCAGGTTGGAGAACCGTGAAGTCCCTCTTTGAGTCTCCAGCAGACTGGTGGGAAACAGTAAAAGGGAACATCAGGAGGTTCTTCATCCTCAAAGGTGTTCAGGAGGCGAGAGAGAGACGGGGAAAACTGTCCCAGCTCCAGGAAAGTATGCAGAACCTGCTCCTGCTGCAGACGTTGGGGGTCGATGTCACGGAGGACCTCAAGGAGGTGAAGGGCCAGCAAGCCTCGCTCTTTGCCTCGGAGGCCTCCAAGATAATCTTCCGGTCCAGGGTCCGCTCGGTGGAGCAGGACGAGACGTGCTCACGTTTCTTCTTCCAGAAGGTGCACAAAGAGAGCTCCGTGCTCAGCAGCCTGAAGGAAGAAGATGGCTCGGTAACGTCATCTCAGGCTGACATCATGAGGATCAGCAAATCCTTCTATGCCAGTCTGTATGACTCGAAGCCAACCGACAGCGCGGCCTCCCAGTCGTTCCTGTCCTCTATCACGGAGGTCCTAGACGACGGAACACGAGAGAGGCTGGACCAGCCGCTATCTCTGGATGAGCTGACCAAGGCCCTCGAGTCCTTCGAAAAGAATAAAACTCCCGGAAGCGACGGCTTACCGGTCGAGCTCTATTCCGCTCTTTGGGACTTGATTGGCCGGGACCTGCTGGAGGTGTATGTCAGTATGCTTCTGGCAGGTACCATGAGTGAATCCATGAGGAAAGGCATCATCACCCTCGTCTACAAGCAGAAGGGGGAGAGGGAAGAAATTAGAAATTGGAGACCGATCTCACTGTTAAACACAGACTACAAAATCTTGTCAAAGGTCATCGCCAACCGGGTCAGGTCTGCTCTGGGATCGGTGATTCACCCTGACCAAACCTGTGCTGTACCGGGCAGGAAGATCGCTGAGAGCCTCGCACTCCTCAGGGATACGATCGCCTACGTGCAGGACAGGGGGGTGGACACCTGCCTCATCAGCCTGGACCAGGAGAAAGCCTTTGACAGGATATCGCATACATATATGAGGGATGTCCTCTCCAAAATGGGTTTCGGGGAGGGAATCGCTAATTGGATCAGACTGCTCTACACCAACATTGTCAGTGCAGTCTCAATCAATGGGTGGGAATCAGATAGCTTCCCAGTCAGATCTGGAGTCAGGCAGGGCTGCCCTCTCTCTCCTGCCTTGTTTGTGTGTTGCATAGAGCCATTTGCCGAGTCCATCAGGAAGGATGCGAGCCTGAGAGGGGTGACTATTCCTGGCAGCGGGGGCCTGCAGGTTAAGGCCTCCCTGTACATGGATGACGTCGCCGTTTTCTGCTCGGATCCGCTGTCCGTGCACAGACTCATGTGCATCTGTGACCAGTTCGAACGGGCCTCGGGGGCCAAGGTAAACCGAGGCAAGAGCGAGGCCATGCTCTTCGGGAACTGGGCCGACCAATCCTCGATCCCCTTCACCGTCAGGACTGACCACCTGAAGGTGCTGGGTATTTGGTTCGGGGGGGCTGGGGCGTGCACCAAGACCTGGGAGGAGCGGATCAGAAAGGTGAGACAGAAACTGGGCAGATGGGAGCAACGGTCGCTCTCCATCGCGGGTAAGAACCTGGTCATCAGGTGTGAGGTACTCTCAGTATTGTTATACGTGGCACAGGTCTGGCCTATCCCCAGAACCTGTGCCGCCGCAGTCACCCGGGCCATCTTCCACTTCGTGTGGAGATCAAAGATGGACCGGGTCCGAAGAGATGTAATGTACAAAGACCGGTGCAATGGGGGAAAAAACACACCCAATGCCACCCTCACCCTGATGGCCACCTTTGTGTGTGGCTGCATCAAGCTGTGCGTGGATCCCCGGTACGCAAACACCAAGTGTCACTACGTACTGAGGTTCTACCTGTCCCCGGTGTTGCGAAGGATGGGCCTGGCCTCGCTGCCGCGGAACGCTCCGAGTAGTTGGACCGTTCCGTATCACCTGTCCTTCGTGGAGAAATTTATCAAGAAAAACACCTTTGACCACAAGTCCATCAGGAAGTGGTCAGCACGTAGTGTCCTTGAGACCCTTCGGGAAAAGGAGAGGGCGGATCCTGTCGAGCGGTTCCCTGAGCAGACTGTCAAAGCCATTTGGCAGAATGCCTCATCGCCAGAACTTTCCAACAAGCACCAAGACATGGCTTGGCTGGTGGTGAGAAGGGCTCTGCCTGTGAGATCATTTATGCACGCCCGGACTCTCTGCCGCACCGCACGCTGCCCTCGAAGCGGCTGCGGGGGGGACGAGACTGTCACACACCTCCTTCTGGAATGTGCCTATGCAGAGGAAGTCTGGAGAGAAATGCAGTGGTGTTTGTCGAGGTTCGTCCCGAGCAGCGCCGTGACGCGGGACTCCGTGCTCTACGGCCTGTTCCCCGGGACGCACACCGAGACGAACATCAACTGCGCCTGGAGGATCATCAACTCGGTGAAGGACGCTCTCTGGGTGGTCCGAAACCTGTTGATCTTCCAGCTGAAGGAGTTGACCCCGACTGAGTGTTGCAGACTGGCACATTCCATGGTCCAGGACTACGTGTTGAGGGACGCGATGAAGCTTGGGGCAGCTGCCGCCAAGGCGCGGTGGGGAAAGACCACCGTCTAACATCTGCCTGCCTAATGAAGAACAGGGGGCCCACACAGTCATTTGGGCTCCGCTGGCGTCTGAGCTCAATGTAATCGCACTAACCTGTGAATATGAATGATTACCCTGTTTCAATACGTAAAGAAATGGAATGTTCACAGAATGATGACATGTCCAATTGTATAGATTAAATATATATGAATAAAGTATATTTTTGAAAAAAAAAAAAAAAAAAAAAAATCTGTTCTTATCAGTTTAATATCTGATACGTCCCTTATCTGGGGACCATATATTAAATTGATTTTTGGAGCAGGGAGATGGAATAGGGGCTTGCTCCGTCCACTCCACGCATCGACCTGGTATTGCAGTACCTCCGGGAACGGTGCACCCCTCATCTATAAATCTAAAAACAGCTTCATGTTTATAACTCAGGCTTTCGGTGCTTTGTGTCTGCTGGATGGGTTTGAGTACCAAGTGCTTCATTTCTCACACCTCACATCCAACCGGGCGTGAGTCGATTCAAACTCGTCTGTTCTAAGGTGGCTGCTCAGCTCCCGCTCCCTATCCTTCTCTCGCCATCTCTGTCTCTTGCGCACCTTGACACTTGCTCTCAATGTCATCCCCTCGGACCCCTGCTGCGTGCTGCACCTTCCCGCCAACGCCGGGCCCCGATCACACCACGTGGTGTCAGAATTTGGGAGTCGCAGCAACCGTAGCTGCCCACCAGCTTTTCATACTCGCGAGCGACATTTCAGAAAAACAAGAGAAGGTCAACTGTGCTACGTTGCTGCATGCTGCTGGGGATGAAGCTATCTCGGGGTTCAGTCGTTTTGATTTTGATGACTTGAAAGAGAGATTTCGAGAACACTGTGAGCTAGGACAAAAATCATCGGGACGTATTTAAGGCACATGCTTTTCATCAGACTGCAAGGGCAGGCGGAATCGATAGGTACGTATGTGACTGACCGGAAAAACGAGGCAAAGGACTGTGAGTTTCAGCCATTTTCCGATTCACGGAGCCGCGACAGAATCGTGTGTGCTATCACGAATGACTGAGTCAGAGGCAGGTTACTCAGAGAGTCAATTCTCACTGGGAAAAGCAAAGAGACAGCACTAACTCGACAACAGCACGTGAGAAAACGTAGAACAAACAAACCAATGTTTGCTGACCGGAACTGGCCTGGAAAGATAATAAGGCAGGTAGGAGCACTGCAGATTATCCGGCACCTGGGCTGTGTACGCAGGGACTGGCACAACACCCCCTTGCCTTCTTTTGCACTTAGAATGCTGCCAGTTCTGGCTGAGGCAGCAAAGTCAGTCTCACACAAGCAGCGTGTGCCAGCTGTCTGTGACAACAAATTCCAAAGACTCACAACCCTCTGAGAGAAGACGTTTCTCCTGATCTCACTCTTAAATTGGTGCCTCTTTATTCTGTTCAGTTCTAGACACTCCCATGAGGGAAAATGTCCTCTCAGCATTTACCCTGTCGAGCCACGTAAGAATCCAATATGTTTCAATAAGATTGTGTCTCATTCATTTAAACTCAGGATCTACACTCATCTGGAGGTAGGGTTTACCGGGCTCAGTTTTACTGAAAAGCTGACCTCCGGCTAGTTCAGCAAATAGGTCGTTGAGCAAAGGGAAAGGAAACCGCCTAGCACACACCAGCAGGTGAACTGTTGCAGCATGATATTGCGGCTCCGGCACTCAATCCCTCTACGAATGAAACCTAACAGCCTTCTTAACAGCACTATCCACTTGGGTGGCAACTTTCAGGGATCTATGTACATGGGACTCCAAGATCCCTCTGCACATCCACACTACCAAGAATCTTTCCATCGACCCAGTACTCTGCCTTCCTGTTATTCTTCCCAAAGTGCATCACCTCACATTTAGCTGCATTGAACTCCATTTGCCACCTCTCAGCCCAATTCTGCAGTTTATCCAAGTCCCCCTGCAACCTGTAACATTCTTCCACACTGACCACGACTCCACCGACTTTAGCGTCGTCTGCAAATTTACTAATCCATCCACCTATGTTATGCCTGCATCTAAGTCATTTATAAAAATGACAAACAGCAGTGGTCCCAAAACAGACCCTTGTGGCACACCACTAGTAACCGGACTCCAGGCTGAATATTTTCCATCAACCACCACCCGCTGCCTTCTTTCAGAAAGCCAGTTTCTAAGCCAAGCTGCTAAATCACCCTCAGTTCCATGCCTCTGCATTTTCTCCAACAGCCTACCACGTGGAACCTTATCAAAGGCTCCCGGCGTCCTGCTTCTCTATCCCATTGAAAACAATAGCGTGCTTCTTTAGAATTCTTGATCAGTCACTCTCAGAATCTTGACAAGTGATTGCCTTCGGCCCAGTTGAGTTTGATTCTGTCCAACCACATTCTTGCCCATAAAGCTCTAAGATTTCCTTTGTTGACGCGCAGGCTGTGTCTTCAGACTGACCGTATAACTGAACGTTCCCACCGTGAAAGCACCTGTGTGTGTTCCTCGCTCAGTTTCTGAAGGTTGCAGCGCAACGTGACTCAGCCGTATCAATGAAACCGGTGTCCACCTCCATTCTTACCGGTTTGCCGTTCAGTAAGGGAGCGACCGGGGCGTCGGCAGCTATCGCCAGTATCTGTAACAACAACACCTCATTGGTTTGTGCGCCTGGGCTTTTGTCTTCTTGCCCTTTTTGTACCATTTAGGATTTCTTCCTGTACTTTCGCTGCAGGTTATTGGTACTTTCTCCCCCGAGCGCACCCACTTAATATATTCTTTTTTAATGCTGCAGTTTCTGCACACAGCTTCTTTCCAGCAGCAATTTGCTGCTGCCTGACATGTGTTTCCACAGCAGTGGCAGTTTTGTGTCTGCGTTGGTGCTTGTCCCTGGGCCACCATTTTGTGAACTCTCAGCCACCATTTTGTGAGGTGTTGACCTTCCTTGGCTGCGAGTTCCATCACGGTTGCCATTCCCAGCACTTTCATTTAAGTGTAGTCACCTTTGCGTCAGTAATCTCTTCTGGATCGCTTCACATCTTACGGCAGGCTGCTACAAAAGGTAGAGTCTCGTGGGATCTGAGGTGAGTCGGCTAGCTGGATACAAAACCGACTCGGGGCGCATTTTTCGGAAAGGAGATCAGTAACTAGTGGCGTCCCGCAGGGCTCAGTGCTAGGACCTTTGTTGTTTGTGACGTGTAAATAAATGATCTGTACAAAGAGCTGTACAAAACTCCAGTTAGGCTACAATTGGGATATCGCGCGCAATGCTGTTCGGCACACTACCAGAAGGACGTGGATGCTTTGGAGAGGGTGCAGAGAAGGTTTACCAGCACGTTGCCTGCCCTGGAGCGCTTCTGCTGTGAGGAGAGATTGAATAAACTTGGATTGTCGTCACTGCAAAGACGGAAGCTGAGGGGCGACCTGATAGTGGTCGACAGCATACTGAGAGGCATCGAAAGGGTGGGGTGGCGAGTCAGTGGGTACAGGTTCACGGTGAGAGGGGGAAAGTGAGAAGGGAAAAGTGCGGGGAAAGGTTTTCACACAGAGGATGGTGGGTGCCTGGAACGCGTTGCCAGTCGAAGCGCTGGAAGCAGGCACATTAGGAACGTGGGTTGGTACATTAGGAACTTGCAGCGTGGGTTGGTACCTGGGACTTCGATGTTGTGGCTATTACGGAGACATGGGTAGAACAGGGACAGGATTGGCTGTTGCAGGTTCCAGGGTTTAAATGTTTTAGTAGGGTCAGAGGTGGGGGTAAAAGAGGGGGAGGTGTGGCATTGCTTGTCAAAGATAGTATTACAGCTGTGGAAAGGACGATGGATGAAGACTCGCCGTCTGAGGTAGTTTGGGCTGAGGTTAGGAATAGGAAAGGTGAGCTCACCCTGTTAGTAATTTTTTACAGGCCTCCTAATAGTCCTAGAAACGTAGAAGAAAGGATTGCGAGGATGATTCAAGAGAAGAGTGAAAGTAATAGGGTGGTTGTTATGGGGGACTTTAACTTTCCTGATATTGATTGGGAAAGCTATAGCTCAAGTTCGTTAGATGGGTCAGTGTTTGTCCAATGTGTGCAGGAGGGTTTCCTGACACAATATGTAGATAGGCCAACAAGAGGTGAGGCCATACTGGATTTGGTTCTGGGTAACGAACCAGGCCAGGTGTTAGAATTAGAGGTAGGTGAGCACTTTGGGGACAGTGACCACAATTCGGTGACTTTTACTCTCGCGATGGAGAGGGATAAGTGTGCACTACAGGGCAAGAGTTATAGCTGGGGGCAGGGAAATTATGATGCGGTGAGGCATGACTTAGGATGTGTGGCTTGGAAAAGTAAGCTTCAAGACAAGGGCGTAACTGATATGTGGAGCTTGTTCAAGGAGCAACTATTGAGTGTCCTTGATAAGTATGTACCCGTCAGGCAGGGAGGAAAGGGTCGTGTGAGGGAGCCGTGGTTTAATAAGGAATTGGAATCCCTTGTTAAATGGAAGAGGGCGGCCTATGTAAAGATGAGGCGTGAAGGTTCAATTGGGGCGATTGAGAGTTATACGGTAGCCAGGAAGGACCTGAAGAGAGAGCTAAGAGCAGCAAGGAGGGGACATGAAAGGGCCTTAGTTGGTAGGATTAGGGAAAACCCTAAGGCTTTCTATAGGTATGTCAGGAATAAAAGAATGACTAGGGTAGGAATAGGTCCAGTCAAGGATAGTAGTGGGAAGTTGCGTGTGGAGGCTGAAGAGATTGGGGAGACATTGAATGAATACTTTTCGTCAGTATTCAATCAGGAACAGGACATTGTTGTCAATGTGAGTACTGAGTCACAATTAAGTAGAATGGATGGCTTTGAGGTATGTAGAGAAGAGGTGTTGGAAATTCTGGAAAGGGTGAAAATAGATAAGTCCCCTGGGCCTGATGGCATTTATCCTAGGATTCTCCGGGAAGCAAGGGAGGAGATTGCAGAGCCATTGGCCTTGATTTTTATGTCCTCGTTGTCTACAGGAGTAGTGCCAGAAGATTGGAGGCTAGCAAATGTGGTTCCCTTGTTCAAGAAGGGGAGTAGGGATAACCCTAGTAACTATTGGCTGGTGAGTCTCACTTCTGTTGTGGGCAAAATCTTAGAGAGAATTCTAAGGGATAGGATTTATGAACATCTGGATAGGAATAATGTGATCAAGGATAGTCAGCATGGTTTTGTGAAGGGCAGGTCGTGCCTCACAAACCTTATTGAATTCTTTGAGAAGGTGACTAAGGAGGTGAACGAGGGGAAAGCGGTAGATGTGGTGTATATGGATTTTAGTAAGGCGTTTGATAAGATTCCTCATGGTGGACTACTGCAAAAAACACGGAGGTATGGCATTGAGGGTGAGTTGGAGGTTTGGATTAGGAGTTGGCTGGCTGGAAGAAGACAGAGGGTAGTAGTTGATGGCAAAGGTTCATCTTGGAGTGCCGGCACTAGCGGTGTTCCGCAAGGATCTGTTTTGGGACCATTGCTGTTTGTCATTTTTATAAATGACCTGGAGGAGGGGTTAGAAGGTTGGGTGAGCAAGTTTGCGGATGATACGAAAGTCGGAGGAGTTGTAGACAGTGAGGAAGGATGTGGCAGGTTACAGCGGGATATAGATAAGCTGCAGAACTGGGCAGAAAGGTGGCAAATGGCGTTCAATGTAGCTAAGTGTGAGGTGATTCACTTTGGTAAGAGTAATAAAAAGATGGGGTACTGGGCTAATGGACGGATACTTGGTAGTGTGGATGAGCAGAGGGATCTTGGTGTCCATGTACACAGATCTTTGAAAGTTGCCACCCAGGTAAATAGTGCGGTGAAGAAGGCATATGGCGTACTGGCTTTTATTGGTAGAGGAATTGAGTTCCGGAGTACTGAGGTCATGTTGCAGTTGTATAAGACTCTGGTGCGGCCGCATCTGGAGTATTGTGTGCAGTTTTGGTCGCCATACTATAGGAAGGATGTGGAGGCACTGGAACGGGTGCAGAGGAGGTTTACCAGGATGTTGCCTGGTATGGTAGAAAGATCATATGAGGAAAGGCTGAGGCACTTGGGGTTGTTTTCATTGGAGAAAAGAAGGTTTAGGGGTGACTTGATAGAGGTGTACAAGATGATTAGGGGTTTAGATAGGGTCGACAGTGAGAATCTTTTTCCAAGGGGGCATAGCTTTAAATTAAGGGGGGGTAGGTATAGGACAGATGTTAGGGGTAGGTTCTTTACTCAGCGAGTCGTGAGTTCATGGAATGCCCTGCCAGTAGCAGTGGTGGACTCTCCCTCATTATGGGCATTTAAGCAGGCATTGGATAGGCATATGGAGGATAGTGGGCTAGTGTAGGTTAGGTGGGCTTGGATCGGCGCAACATCGAGGGCCGAAGGGCCTGTACTGCGCTGTATTCTTCTATGTTCTATGTTTAAGGCTCACCTTGTTAGACACGTGAACGGGAGGCGGAACGGCGGGACTGAAACCACGTCTGGGCAACAAGTAGCACGGCCAAACAAGGAGTAGGAATCGGCACAGGCTCGCTGGGCCCTGTGTTATCGACCCGACGTGCCAAAGTCTCCGGCCACGTGTATAACTTTGGTGAATTTCTGCAAATACCTTGTAGACGGGGCTGTGACAGGGACCTTATTGGGGTGTCGACGATAATGAGGGCCACGGCGGGCATTTTTGCTGAGTTTGCAGATGGCACAAAGATAGCGAGAGGGACAGGTAGTTTTGAGGAAACGGGCAGGCTGCAGAAGGGCGTGGAGATGAAGGGCGAGTGGGGAAAGAAGTGACCAAGTGTGCGGTTTTGCACTTTGGTAGCAAGAACAATCGGGTAGACGATTTTCTGAACGAGGGAAAGGCTTTGCAAATCTGAAGCGCTGAGGGTCTTGGGAGTCTTAGTTCCAGGTTGTTTCATGATTAACATGCAGGTTCATCCGATGGTTCGGAAGGCAAATGCAGTGTCGGCATTCATTTCAAGCGGGCGAGAAAAAAGGAGCAGAGACGTGCTGCTGAGGCTGCATCAGACTCTGGTCTGACCACAGGTGGAATATCGGGAGCAGTTTTGTGCCCTGTACCAAAGGAAGGGATGCGCTGGTGTTGGAGGGAGTCTAGAGAAGGTTTACAAGCGTGTTCCCCCTGGGGCTGAAGGGTTTGTCACACGAGGTCTCTGGGTCTATACCCGATGGTGTTTCGAAAGGTAAGGCGGGATCTGACTGAACCTTACAGGCTACTGGGAGGCCTGGTCAGAGTGGATGTGAAGAAGATTAGATTAGATTACATTACATTACAGTGTGGAAACAGGCCCTTCGACCCAACAAGTCCACACCGACCCGCCGAAGCGCAACCCACCCATACCCCTACATTTGCCCCTTACCTAACACTACGGGCAATTTAGCATGGCCAATTCACCTGACCTGCACATCTTTGGACTGTGGGAGGAAACCGGAGCACCCGGAGGAAACCCACGCAGGCACGGGGAGAACGTGCAAACTCCACACAGTCAGTCGCCTGAGGCGGGAATTGAACCCGATGATCCCACTAGTAGGCGAGACGAGGACCTGGAAGTACAGCCTCAGGGTGAAGGGTCGTCCCTTCAGGCTGAGATGAGGTTGCATTTAAGACAGAGATAGAGAGGTTCTTGACTATAAGGGGATCAAGGGTTGTGGGGAGAGGGCAGGAGAATCGGGGTTGAGAAACCTGTGAGCCACGACCGAATGGCGGAGCGTGGGCCGAATGGCCCGATTCTGCTCCTACGTCTTATGGGCCGTCAGACCTTCCGTGGTCTTGCGGTCATGACAGAAAGCAGTTGTTTCCCAGAGGGTGGCGGCGGTCTGGAATGCACTGCTTGGGAGGGTAGCGAGGCGGGGAACCTCAAAACCTTGAAAAACTACTTGGATGAGCACTGGAAATGTCATAACCTTTCCTGGCTACGGACCAAGTGCTGGAAAGTGGGACTAGAGCAGACTTAGAGTAGCTTTGTCAGTGCGGACTCGGAGGGCCAAAGGGCCTCTTCTGTACTGTGTGACTGTGTGGGGAAGCTTTCTGATTCCCATCTGTTGATTGAGGCCGCCCCATTGATGCTTCCTGATGCGGAGCAGCCGGATGGATCCAAGTGCGCATTGAAGGTGAGAGGGTGGCAGAGAGCTTCGGAGCCTCCGTCCGTTTGGTTCAGGTTTCGTCTCGTCCTGATGCAAGCATCGATGTACGTGCTCAGTGGCTACCAATAGAGTGAAGGTGCAGTTGATCACTGACTCCACGCGTGGTGCTGCAGGTTGTAATGTCTAGACGAAAACAGAACTCGCTGCACCCTTCGGGAGAAGGGTCACTGGACTCGAAAAAGCGTTAATTCTGCTTTTTCCCCACAGATGCTGAGGTTTTGCTTACTGGGTGTTTTGCTTTATTTTGCATTTTAGACCTTGCTTTTTGATTGCACAGCCACTATCAAACCATTAGCTTGCTGTTAGCGCTGCAATTAGCACTCTTGAATCTTGATTTGCAATTCTAAGGAAGCAGACCGAATTGGAATGTTTGGAGCCGAACCAATAAAGGCTGATTTGCTGTAAATTGATCTTCACATCCCCGCCCCGTCGTGCTATTCATTTGCACGAGGTGGGTTGGGGGATGGGAGTTCACACTTTCCAAGACAAGATGGATTAGTCTGTAAGAGGTACTGTTCGTAAAGGTGAGCGAGCCGAGATTTCCTGACAGTGAGATTTTTCGGTCAGAATTCGAACCTGCTCCAATCATTTGCCTTGTGGGGAGGCAGGGATTTTTCACATTGGTAACAGCTGAGATTTTTAGAACGTCGAACAGAGCAGCGCAACAACAGGCCCTTCGGCAACTGTGAGAAACAAAACTCACTCACAATTCAGCCTGAGACAAAGCCTTGGAAACAAGAACATTTAATTCTTTACGGCCTTGCAAGAACAGGCGTTTTGCTCAAGCAATCAGGCTAGCAAAAGCGCGCGAAAACAAAACATGTAAGCATTCTTATTCAGTTTGCAAGTTGCGGAATCACGCCTCCCTTTTCCCATCCTATCATAAGCCGATTACCTCACTCGTTTTTCTCTAATTTTCCTTATCTGACTACCCTGCTGTCCTTGTCCTTGTCTGTTACAGCCTGTCTGCTATTTTATCCAGTTCCCCTTATCATACTATAAGCTTATTGTGAAATGCCCCTACTGCTACTTTTGTGGTCAGCTACAACACTTTAAAGTTATTTCTTAGTTTACAACTATTTCTTAAACAAAAACCTCTATATTCGTTAAAATCTTAGCCTTAGGTATGCTGCAAGAATCCCGCGACCGTTTGTGTAATGTTCCCCTTCCCCTCCCCCCACAACACCCCGTCACCCATCTGCAAAAACAACATCTCTAACTGCATTTCTAATCTCCCACAAACTGTCAGGGACATTTAAGCTACTGCTCGGCGAGCACACGCTGGACGGCAGTAAATTGAGGGGTGTGTAGGTTAGGTTGATCTTAGATTAAGAAAACTGCTCGGCACGACATCGTGGGCCGAAGGGCCTGTACTGTGCAATGTTCTAACTGCAGGCACATCCACACACATCAAAGACATGGAGGGCTCGGCTGAATCTATTGCTTTCTTCTCTACGTGTCACGTTTCATCGAGGTAGCGTCCTAGGCCCAAGCATCTTCAGCGAGTGGTGAGAATATGCAGTGCACTGCCTGAGAGAGAGGGTGCTGGAGGCAGATTCAATGGTGACTTTGGTCGGAGGGTCGGATACTTATCTGAAGAGAGAATATTTGCTGCAGGGCGAGTGGGACTGGGGAAGTTGCTCGTGCAGAGAGCTGATGCAGACATGACAGGCTGAATGTATCATTCAATGCGTGCAGTTCTGCAGTTGGTTACCGCCTCCTCAAAAACGCTGTGCTGGTCACGTGAGAAGTCACGTAAGCTTAGCCCTGACCCACTTGATTGGTGAGATACTGACGATCTCTACATGACCATGAGACAGTGGTTCACTGACAGGGGAAAAAAAGCAACTGCTGTAAACGGACCTGCTGCTCTCGTTAGAAATCCTGGGAGGACTACGGCGACAGGGAAACTGTCAGCAGTGATCTACAAGTCTTTGAACAGAATCAAGCTGATTGAAAACATGGAGGACAAATGGGACTTGAGGCAGTCCGCGGTATTGTAGTTATCGCTTCTCGGCCTTTTGGCTAAGATCAAGTGTCTGTTCTTATCAGGACGGGGGTCGAGTTGCGAGTCATCAGAGCTAGTGGAGATCATCGCTGGATCGTGATTGGACGTTGGAGGATCGTTTGGTTGTGCTGACCTGCTATTGGTGGATCTTCATGCTGGCTTCGGCCTAACGCCAATTCAGGGACCAGCCAACCTCCGAGCTATGGCCTCAACAGCTGCGCGCAGCCCTGGGCAGGGGGTTCGAAACACCGTCCGGGTGTCTGTCAAGCAGGTGGAGGGCCGTACACCGATGGATCGCATCCTGTTTATTAAGAAGGTATTGCTAGGATGCTGTGGGTTCGCTGCAGCAGACGTGTACTGCCTGCAGGATTTCCCTGGGGCAGGCTACTTTAATGTGACCTTCAGGAGTGTGAAGCAGTGCGAACAGCTCCTGAAGGTCTTCAAGGAGAAGGAAGGGGAGCCGCTGTTCTCCATCTTGTCGGCAACCCCATTGTGTGTGCTTCCTGCACAGAGGAGTCGGGTTGTTACAATCCATATGTACAACCCCTATGTTCCAGCGGCTGATGTCCTGACCTTCCTGGGAAGGTACGTCCAAGTTGAGGGAGAAGCCACCGACGTGATCGACCCCTTTGGGATCTGGACCAGTAAGCGGCAGGTCAGAGTGACTCTGAGGGTCGATGGCAATGGGAACATTCTTCACCCACCCTCGAGCTTCGCAATTGGAGGGAACAGAGGCTACCTGACATATGCAGGGCAGCCAAAAGTGTGCCGAGCCTGCGGGAAGTCGGGACATGTGCTGGCGGATTGCAAAGTGACCATCTGCAGGAACTGCAAACAGGAGGGTCACCTGACTAAGGACTGTCAGGAAGAAAGGAGCTGCAACCTGTGCGGAGAGGCGGGCCACGTGTACAAGACCTGCCCAAGACGGGGGGGCCCCACTTACGCACAGATGGCTGGAGGTGGCAAGGCGAGCCGTGGACCCCCAAAGACCAGTAACGTCCACCTAGACAGCAGGGAAACAGAGTCTGGTGGCACCCAGAAAGAAGAACAGGCTGGAGTGGAGGAGGGGGCAGCCAGTGGAGAGACACAGCAGCTAATCCTAGCTCTCGCTGGGCAGATGGAAGCAATGGAGGAGGAGGAGGAGGTAATCGAGCAGGCAGAGGAGTGGATACCGGTTATAAACAGGAAGAGAAAATCCGGCCACGCCCACAAAGCCTCCCAGCAAAGGGGGAAAAGACAGCTGCACGAGGGAGGGACGGCCAGCACTTCGGATGGGGAAGACGGGCACAAAGAACATCATCACCACCAGAAGAAGAGACAGAGCGCCGTAGATAAAGAGGAGGGCATTTCCTCCCAGCCAGGAAACAACGGACCCCCTGAAGTCCACCCTCCACCCAGTGAGAACCAGGGGGTACCCACTGTCCCACAACTACAGGTAACTGAGAGCTGCGATCCTCTGACAGTCCCATTGTCAGACACAGAACTGGACGGTGCGGACCCTTGCCTTGGCTCAATGACACCAGAGCAGGTAAATGACCCCAGTGAGGGCCTGGATAGCTACCTCAGCCCAGAGAAGGTCCAGCAGTTCGTGCACACTATGGGGATGCAGATAGCTACCCCAGTGACAGGACAGTCAAATGGACAAGGGTAACCCCATAAACTGGGGGTTAAAGAAGTTTTCCTTTGCTCTCATATAACAGGGCACCCACTCAGTAGGTGGGTTCCGCTGAAGCCACAGCTAAATAATAAGAGACTGGATGGTTAATGAAGGGAACTGTATTTAGGATAACTGTAAATTTGAGCAATTCAATCTGTTCTTTACGACATGGAATGTATATATGTATGAACGATATGACAAATTGTACAAGTACCAAAGATTTATTTATATGAATAAAGTATATTTTGAAATAAAAAAAAAAAAAAAATCTGTTCTTATCAGTTTAATATCTGATACGTCCCTTATCTGGGGACCATATATTAAATTGATTTTTGGAGCAGGGAGATGGAATAGGGGCTTGCTCCGTCCACTCCACGCATCGACCTGGTATTGCAGTACCTCCGGGAACGGTGCACCCCTCATCTAAAAACAGCTTCATGTTTATAACTCAGGCTTTCGGTGCTTTGTGTCTGCTGGATGGGTTTGAGTACCAAGTGCTTCATTTCTCACACCTCACATCCAACCGGGCGTGAGTCGATTCAAACTCGTCTGTTCTAAGGTGGCTGCTCAGCTCCCGCTCCCTATCCTTCTCTCGCCATCTCTGTCTCTTGCGCACCTTGACACTTGCTCTCAA
The DNA here is from genome assembly GCF_037043375.1 of Chiloscyllium plagiosum. Lineage (NCBI taxonomy): Eukaryota > Metazoa > Chordata > Chondrichthyes > Orectolobiformes > Hemiscylliidae > Chiloscyllium > Chiloscyllium plagiosum. Next base: position 377,964 of record NW_028270315.1, on the reverse strand, counting down.
TGTCATCCCCTCGGACCCCTGCTGCGTGCTGCACCTTCCCGCCAACGCCGGGCCCCGATCACACCACGTGGTGTCAGAATTTGGGAGTCGCAGCAACCGTAGCTGCCCACCAGCTTTTCATACTCGCGAGCGACATTTCAGAAAAACAAGAGAAGGTCAACTGTGCTACGTTGCTGCATGCTGCTGGGGATGAAGCTATCTCGGGGTTCAGTCGTTTTGATTTTGATGACTTGAAAGAGAGATTTCGAGAACACTGTGAGCTAGGACAAAAATCATCGGGACGTATTTAAGGCACATGCTTTTCATCAGACTGCAAGGGCAGGCGGAATCGATAGGTACGTATGTGACTGACCGGAAAAACGAGGCAAAGGACTGTGAGTTTCAGCCATTTTCCGATTCACGGAGCCGCGACAGAATCGTGTGTGCTATCACGAATGACTGAGTCAGAGGCAGGTTACTCAGAGAGTCAATTCTCACTGGGAAAAGCAAAGAGACAGCACTAACTCGACAACAGCACGTGAGAAAACGTAGAACAAACAAACCAATGTTTGCTGACCGGAACTGGCCTGGAAAGATAATAAGGCAGGTAGGAGCACTGCAGATTATCCGGCACCTGGGCTGTGTACGCAGGGACTGGCACAACACCCCCTTGCCTTCTTTTGCACTTAGAATGCTGCCAGTTCTGGCTGAGGCAGCAAAGTCAGTCTCACACAAGCAGCGTGTGCCAGCTGTCTGTGACAACAAATTCCAAAGACTCACAACCCTCTGAGAGAAGACGTTTCTCCTGATCTCACTCTTAAATTGGTGCCTCTTTATTCTGTTCAGTTCTAGACACTCCCATGAGGGAAAATGTCCTCTCAGCATTTACCCTGTCGAGCCACGTAAGAATCCAATATGTTTCAATAAGATTGTGTCTCATTCATTTAAACTCAGGATCTACACTCATCTGGAGGTAGGGTTTACCGGGCTCAGTTTTACTGAAAAGCTGACCTCCGGCTAGTTCGGCAAATAGGTCGTTGAGCAAAGGGAAAGGAAACCGCCTAGCACACACCAGCAGGTGAACTGTTGCAGCATGATATTGCGGCTCCGGCACTCAATCCCTCTACGAATGAAACCTAACAGCCTTCTTAACAGCACTATCCACTTGGGTGGCAACTTTCAGGGATCTATGTACATGGGACTCCAAGATCCCTCTGCACATCCACACTACCAAGAATCTTTCCATCGACCCAGTACTCTGCCTTCCTGTTATTCTTCCCAAAGTGCATCACCTCACATTTAGCTGCATTGAACTCCATTTGCCACCTCTCAGCCCAATTCTGCAGTTTATCCAAGTCCCCCTGCAACCTGTAACATTCTTCCACACTGACCACGACTCCACCGACTTTAGCGTCGTCTGCAAATTTACTAATCCATCCACCTATGTTATGCCTGCATCTAAGTCATTTATAAAAATGACAAACAGCAGTGGTCCCAAAACAGACCCTTGTGGCACACCACTAGTAACCGGACTCCAGGCTGAATATTTTCCATCAACCACCACCCGCTGCCTTCTTTCAGAAAGCCAGTTTCTAAGCCAAGCTGCTAAATCACCCTCAGTTCCATGCCTCTGCATTTTCTCCAACAGCCTACCACGTGGAACCTTATCAAAGGCTCCCGGCGTCCTGCTTCTCTATCCCATTGAAAACAATAGCGTGCTTCTTTAGAATTCTTGATCAGTCACTCTCAGAATCTTGACAAGTGATTGCCTTCGGCCCAGTTGAGTTTGATTCTGTCCAACCACATTCTTGCCCATAAAGCTCTAAGATTTCCTTTGTTGACGCGCAGGCTGTGTCTTCAGACTGACCGTATAACTGAACGTTCCCACCGTGAAAGCACCTGTGTGTGTTCCTCGCTCAGTTTCTGAAGGTTGCAGCGCAACGTGACTCAGCCGTATCAATGAAACCGGTGTCCACCTCCATTCTTACCGGTTTGCCGTTCAGTAAGGGAGCGACCGGGGCGTCGGCAGCTATCGCCAGTATCTGTAACAACAACACCTCATTGGTTTGTGCGCCTGGGCTTTTGTCTTCTTGCCCTTTTTGTACCATTTAGGATTTCTTCCTGTACTTTCGCTGCAGGTTATTGGTACTTTCTCCCCCGAGCGCACCCACTTAATATATTCTTTTTTAATGCTGCAGTTTCTGCACACAGCTTCTTTCCAGCAGCAATTTGCTGCTGCCTGACATGTGTTTCCACAGCAGTGGCAGTTTTGTGTCTGCGTTGGTGCTTGTCCCTGGGCCACCATTTTGTGAACTCTCAGCCACCATTTTGTGAGGTGTTGACCTTCCTTGGCTGCGAGTTCCATCACGGTTGCCATTCCCAGCACTTTCATTTAAGTGTAGTCACCTTTGCGTCAGTAATCTCTTCTGGATCGCTTCACATCTTACGGCAGGCTGCTACAAAAGGTAGAGTCTCGTGGGATCTGAGGTGAGTCGGCTAGCTGGATACAAAACCGACTCGGGGCGCATTTTTCGGAAAGGAGATCAGTAACTAGTGGCGTCCCGCAGGGCTCAGTGCTAGGACCTTTGTTGTTTGTGACGTGTAAATAAATGATCTGTACAAAGAGCTGTACAAAACTCCAGTTAGGCTACAATTGGGATATCGCGCGCAATGCTGTTCGGCACACTACCAGAAGGACGTGGATGCTTTGGAGAGGGTGCAGAGAAGGTTTACCAGCACGTTGCCTGCCCTGGAGCGCTTCTGCTGTGAGGAGAGATTGAATAAACTTGGATTGTCGTCACTGCAAAGACGGAAGCTGAGGGGCGACCTGATAGTGGTCGACAGCATACTGAGAGGCATCGAAAGGGTGGGGTGGCGAGTCAGTGGGTACAGGTTCACGGTGAGAGGGGGAAAGTGAGAAGGGAAAAGTGCGGGGAAAGGTTTTCACACAGAGGATGGTGGATGCCTGGAACGCGTTGCCAGTCGAAGCGCTGGAAGCAGGCACATTAGGAACGTGGGTTGGTACATTAGGAACTTGCAGCGTGGGTTGGTACCTGGGACTTCGATGTTGTGGCTATTACGGAGACATGGGTAGAACAGGGACAGGATTGGCTGTTGCAGGTTCCAGGGTTTAAATGTTTTAGTAGGGTCAGAGGTGGGGGTAAAAGAGGGGGAGGTGTGGCATTGCTTGTCAAAGATAGTATTACAGCTGTGGAAAGGACGATGGATGAAGACTCGCCGTCTGAGGTAGTTTGGGCTGAGGTTAGGAATAGGAAAGGTGAGCTCACCCTGTTAGTAATTTTTTACAGGCCTCCTAATAGTCCTAGAAACGTAGAAGAAAGGATTGCGAGGATGATTCAAGAGAAGAGTGAAAGTAATAGGGTGGTTGTTATGGGGGACTTTAACTTTCCTGATATTGATTGGGAAAGCTATAGCTCAAGTTCGTTAGATGGGTCAGTGTTTGTCCAATGTGTGCAGGAGGGTTTCCTGACACAATATGTAGATAGGCCAACAAGAGGTGAGGCCATACTGGATTTGGTTCTGGGTAACGAACCAGGCCAGGTGTTAGAATTAGAGGTAGGTGAGCACTTTGGGGACAGTGACCACAATTCGGTGACTTTTACTCTCGCGATGGAGAGGGATAAGTGTGCACTACAGGGCAAGAGTTATAGCTGGGGGCAGGGAAATTATGATGCGGTGAGGCATGACTTAGGATGTGTGGCTTGGAAAAGTAAGCTTCAAGACAAGGGCGTAACTGATATGTGGAGCTTGTTCAAGGAGCAACTATTGAGTGTCCTTGATAAGTATGTACCCGTCAGGCAGGGAGGAAAGGGTCGTGTGAGGGAGCCGTGGTTTAATAAGGAATTGGAATCCCTTGTTAAATGGAAGAGGGCGGCCTATGTAAAGATGAGGCGTGAAGGTTCAATTGGGGCGATTGAGAGTTATACGGTAGCCAGGAAGGACCTGAAGAGAGAGCTAAGAGCAGCAAGGAGGGGACATGAAAGGGCCTTAGTTGGTAGGATTAGGGAAAACCCTAAGGCTTTCTATAGGTATGTCAGGAATAAAAGAATGACTAGGGTAGGAATAGGTCCAGTCAAGGATAGTAGTGGGAAGTTGCGTGTGGAGGCTGAAGAGATTGGGGAGACATTGAATGAATACTTTTCGTCAGTATTCAATCAGGAACAGGACATTGTTGTCAATGTGAGTACTGAGTCACAATTAAGTAGAATGGATGGCTTTGAGGTATGTAGAGAAGAGGTGTTGGAAATTCTGGAAAGGGTGAAAATAGATAAGTCCCCTGGGCCTGATGGCATTTATCCTAGGATTCTCCGGGAAGCAAGGGAGGAGATTGCAGAGCCATTGGCCTTGATTTTTATGTCCTCGTTGTCTACAGGAGTAGTGCCAGAAGATTGGAGGCTAGCAAATGTGGTTCCCTTGTTCAAGAAGGGGAGTAGGGATAACCCTAGTAACTATTGGCTGGTGAGTCTCACTTCTGTTGTGGGCAAAATCTTAGAGAGAATTCTAAGGGATAGGATTTATGAACATCTGGATAGGAATAATGTGATCAAGGATAGTCAGCATGGTTTTGTGAAGGGCAGGTCGTGCCTCACAAACCTTATTGAATTCTTTGAGAAGGTGACTAAGGAGGTGAACGAGGGGAAAGCGGTAGATGTGGTGTATATGGATTTTAGTAAGGCGTTTGATAAGGTTCCTCATGGTGGACTACTGCAAAAAACACGGAGGTATGGCATTGAGGGTGAGTTGGAGGTTTGGATTAGGAGTTGGCTGGCTGGAAGAAGACAGAGGGTAGTAGTTGATGGCAAAGGTTCATCTTGGAGTGCCGGCACTAGCGGTGTTCCGCAAGGATCTGTTTTGGGACCATTGCTGTTTGTCATTTTTATAAATGACCTGGAGGAGGGGTTAGAAGGTTGGGTGAGCAAGTTTGCGGATGATACGAAAGTCGGAGGAGTTGTAGACAGTGAGGAAGGATGTGGCAGGTTACAGCGGGATATAGATAAGCTGCAGAACTGGGCAGAAAGGTGGCAAATGGCGTTCAATGTAGCTAAGTGTGAGGTGATTCACTTTGGTAAGAGTAATAAAAAGATGGGGTACTGGGCTAATGGACGGATACTTGGTAGTGTGGATGAGCAGAGGGATCTTGGTGTCCATGTACACAGATCTTTGAAAGTTGCCACCCAGGTAAATAGTGCGGTGAAGAAGGCATATGGCGTACTGGCTTTTATTGGTAGAGGAATTGAGTTCCGGAGTACTGAGGTCATGTTGCAGTTGTATAAGACTCTGGTGCGTCCGCATCTGGAGTATTGTGTGCAGTTTTGGTCGCCATACTATAGGAAGGATGTGGAGGCACTGGAACGGGTGCAGAGGAGGTTTACCAGGATGTTGCCTGGTATGGTAGAAAGATCATATGAGGAAAGGCTGAGGCACTTGGGGTTGTTTTCATTGGAGAAAAGAAGGTTTAGGGGTGACTTGATAGAGGTGTACAAGATGATTAGGGGTTTAGATAGGGTCGACAGTGAGAATCTTTTTCCAAGGGGGCATAGCTTTAAATTAAGGGGGGGTAGGTATAGGACAGATGTTAGGGGTAGGTTCTTTACTCAGCGAGTCGTGAGTTCATGGAATGCCCTGCCAGTAGCAGTGGTGGACTCTCCCTCATTATGGGCATTTAAGCAGGCATTGGATAGGCATATGGAGGATAGTGGGCTAGTGTAGGTTAGGTGGGCTTGGATCGGCGCAACATCGAGGGCCGAAGGGCCTGTACTGCGCTGTATTCTTCTATGTTCTATGTTTAAGGCTCACCTTGTTAGACACGTGAACGGGAGGCGGAACGGCGGGACTGAAACCACGTCTGGGCAACAAGTAGCACGTCCAAACAAGGAGTAGGAATCGGCACAGGCTCGCTGGGCCCTGTGTTATCGACCCGACGTGCCAAAGTCTCCGGCCACGTGTATAACTTTGGTGAATTTCTGCAAATACCTTGTAGACGGGGCTGTGACAGGGACCTTATTGGGGTGTCGACGATAATGAGGGCCACGGCGGGCATTTTTGCTGAGTTTGCAGATGGCACAAAGATAGCGAGAGGGACAGGTAGTTTTGAGGAAACGGGCAGGCTGCAGAAGGGCGTGGAGATGAAGGGCGAGTGGGGAAAGAAGTGACCAAGTGTGCGGTTTTGCACTTTGGTAGCAAGAACAATCGGGTAGATGATTTTCTGAACGAGGGAAAGGCTTTGCAAATCTGAAGCGCTGAGGGTCTTGGGAGTCTTAGTTCCAGGTTGTTTCATGATTAACATGCAGGTTCATCCGATGGTTCGGAAGGCAAATGCAGTGTCGGCATTCATTTCAAGCGGGCGAGAAAAAAGGAGCAGAGACGTGCTGCTGAGGCTGCATCAGACTCTGGTCTGACCACAGGTGGAATATCGGGAGCAGTTTTGTGCCCTGTACCAAAGGAAGGGATGCGCTGGTGTTGGAGGGAGTCTAGAGAAGGTTTACAAGCGTGTTCCCCCTGGGGCTGAAGGGTTTGTCACACGAGGTCTCTGGGTCTATACCCGATGGTGTTTCGAAAGGTAAGGCGGGATCTGACTGAACCTTACAGGCTACTGGGAGGCCTGGTCAGAGTGGATGTGAAGAAGATTAGATTAGATTACATTACATTACAGTGTGGAAACAGGCCCTTCGACCCAACAAGTCCACACCGACCCGCCGAAGCGCAACCCACCCATACCCCTACATTTGCCCCTTACCTAACACTACGGGCAATTTAGCATGGCCAATTCACCTGACCTGCACATCTTTGGACTGTGGGAGGAAACCGGAGCACCCGGAGGAAACCCACGCAGGCACGGGGAGAACGTGCAAACTCCACACAGTCAGTCGCCTGAGGCGGGAATTGAACCCGATGATCCCACTAGTAGGCGAGACGAGGACCTGGAAGTACAGCCTCAGGGTGAAGGGTCGTCCCTTCAGGCTGAGATGAGGTTGCATTTAAGACAGAGATAGAGAGGTTCTTGATTATAAGGGGATCAAGGGTTGTGGGGAGAGGGCAGGAGAATCGGGGTTGAGAAACCTGTGAGCCACGACCGAATGGCGGAGCGTGGGCCGAATGGCCCGATTCTGCTCCTACGTCTTATGGGCCGTCAGACCTTCCGTGGTCTTGCGGTCATGACAGAAAGCAGTTGTTTCCCAGAGGGTGGCGGCGGTCTGGAATGCACTGCTTGGGAGGGTAGCGAGGCGGGGAACCTCAAAACCTTGAAAAACTACTTGGATGAGCACTGGAAATGTCATAACCTTTCCTGGCTACGGACCAAGTGCTGGAAAGTGGGACTAGAGCAGACTTAGAGTAGCTTTGTCAGTGCGGACTCGGAGGGCCAAAGGGCCTCTTCTGTACTGTGTGACTGTGTGGGGAAGCTTTCTGATTCCCATCTGTTGATTGAGGCCGCCCCATTGATGCTTCCTGATGCGGAGCAGCCGGATGGATCCAAGTGCGCATTGAAGGTGAGAGGGTGGCAGAGAGCTTCGGAGCCTCCGTCCGTTTGGTTCAGGTTTCGTCTCGTCCTGATGCAAGCATCGATGTACGTGCTCAGTGGCTACCAATAGAGTGAAGGTGCAGTTGATCACTGACTCCACGCGTGGTGCTGCAGGTTGTAATGTCTAGACGAAAACAGAACTCGCTGCACCCTTCGGGAGAAGGGTCACTGGACTCGAAAAAGCGTTAATTCTGCTTTTTCCCCACAGATGCTGAGGTTTTGCTTACTGGGTGTTTTGCTTTATTTTGCATTTTAGACCTTGCTTTTTGATTGCACAGCCACTATCAAACCATTAGCTTGCTGTTAGCGCTGCAATTAGCACTCTTGAATCTTGATTTGCAATTCTAAGGAAGCAGACCGAATTGGAATGTTTGGAGCCGAACCAATAAAGGCTGATTTGCTGTAAATTGATCTTCACATCCCCGCCCCGTCGTGCTATTCATTTGCACGAGGTGGGTTGGGGGATGGGAGTTCACACTTTCCAAGACAAGATGGATTAGTCTGTAAGAGGTACTGTTCGTAAAGGTGAGCGAGCCGAGATTTCCTGACAGTGAGATTTTTCGGTCAGAATTCGAACCTGCTCCAATCATTTGCCTTGTGGGGAGGCAGGGATTTTTCACATTGGTAACAGCTGAGATTTTTAGAACGTCGAACAGAGCAGCGCAACAACAGGCCCTTCGGCAACTGTGAGAAACAAAACTCACTCACAATTCAGCCTGAGACAAAGCCTTGGAAACAAGAACATTTAATTCTTTACGGCCTTGCAAGAACAGGCGTTTTGCTCAAGCAATCAGGCTAGCAAAAGCGCGCGAAAACAAAACATGTAAGCATTCTTATTCAGTTTGCAAGTTGCGGAATCACGCCTCCCTTTTCCCATCCTATCATAAGCCGATTACCTCACTCGTTTTTCTCTAATTTTCCTTATCTGACTACCCTGCTGTCCTTGTCCTTGTCTGTTACAGCCTGTCTGCTATTTTATCCAGTTCCCCTTATCATACTATAAGCTTATTGTGAAATGCCCCTACTGCTACTTTTGTGGTCAGCTACAACACTTTAAAGTTATTTCTTAGTTTACAACTATTTCTTAAACAAAAACCTCTATATTCGTTAAAATCTTAGCCTTAGGTATGCTGCAAGAATCCCGCGACCGTTTGTGTAATGTTCCCCTTCCCCTCCCCCCACAACACCCCGTCACCCATCTGCAAAAACAACATCTCTAACTGCATTTCTAATCTCCCACAAACTGTCAGGGACATTTAAGCTACTGCTCGGCGAGCACACGCTGGACGGCAGTAAATTGAGGGGTGTGTAGGTTAGGTTGATCTTAGATTAAGAAAACTGCTCGGCACGACATCGTGGGCCGAAGGGCCTGTACTGTGCAATGTTCTAACTGCAGGCACATCCACACACATCAAAGACATGGAGGGCTCGGCTGAATCTATTGCTTTCTTCTCTACGTGTCACGTTTCATCGAGGTAGCGTCCTAGGCCCAAGCATCTTCAGCGAGTGGTGAGAATATGCAGTGCACTGCCTGAGAGAGAGGGTGCTGGAGGCAGATTCAATGGTGACTTTGGTCGGAGGGTCGGATACTTATCTGAAGAGAGAATATTTGCTGCAGGGCGAGTGGGACTGGGGAAGTTGCTCGTGCAGAGAGCTGATGCAGACATGACAGGCTGAATGTATCATTCAATGCGTGCAGTTCTGCAGTTGGTTACCGCCTCCTCAAAAACGCTGTGCTGGTCACGTGAGAAGTCACGTAAGCTTAGCCCTGACCCACTTGATTGGTGAGATACTGACGATCTCTACATGACCATGAGACAGTGGTTCACTGACAGGGGAAAAAAAGCAACTGCTGTAAACGGACCTGCTGCTCTCGTTAGAAATCCTGGGAGGACTACGGCGACAGGGAAACTGTCAGCAGTGATCTACAAGTCTTTGAACAGAATCAAGCTGATTGAAAACATGGAGGACAAATGGGACTTGAGGCAGTCCGCGGTATTGTAGTTATCGCTTCTCGGCCTTTTGGCTAAGATCAAGTGTCTGTTCTTATCAGGACGGGGGTCGAGTTGTGAGTCATCAGAGCTAGTGGAGATCATCGCTGGATCGTGATTGGACGTTGGAGGATCGTTTGGTTGTGCTGACCTGCTATTGGTGGATCTTCATGCTGGCTTCGGCCTAACGCCAATTCAGGGACCAGCCAACCTCCGAGCTATGGCCTCAACAGCTGCGCGCAGCCCTGGGCAGGGGGTTCGAAACACCGTCCGGGTGTCTGTCAAGCAGGTGGAGGGCCGTACACCGATGGATCGCATCCTGTTTATTAAGAAGGTATTGCTAGGATGCTGTGGGTTCGCTGCAGCAGACGTGTACTGCCTGCAGGATTTCCCTGGGGCAGGCTACTTTGATGTGACCTTCAGGAGCGTGAAGCAGTGCGAACAGCTCCTGAAGGTCTTCAAGGAGAAGGAAGGGGAGCCGCTGTTCTCCATCTTGTCGGCAACCCCATTGTGTGTGCTTCCTGCACAGAGGAGTCGGGTTGTTACAATCCATATGTACAACCCCTATGTTCCAGCGGCTGATGTCCTGACCTTCCTGGGAAGGTACGTCCAAGTTGAGGGAGAAGCCACCGACGTGATCGACCCCTTCGGGATCTGGACCAGTAAGCGGCAGGTCAGAGTGACTCTGAGGGTCGATGGCAATGGGAACATTCTTCACCCACCCTCGAGCTTCGCAATTGGAGGGAACAGAGGCTACCTGACATATGCAGGGCAGCCAAAAGTGTGCCGAGCCTGCGGGAAGTCGGGACATGTGCTGGCGGATTGCAAAGTGACCATCTGCAGGAACTGCAAACAGGAGGGTCACCTGACTAAGGACTGTCAGGAAGAAAGGAGCTGCAACCTGTGCGGAGAGGCGGGCCACGTGTACAAGACCTGCCCAAGACGGGGGGGCCCCACTTACGCACAGATGGCTGGAGGTGGCAAGGCGAGCCGTGGACCCCCAAAGACCAGTAACGTCCACCTAGACAGCAGGGAAACAGAGTCTGGTGGCACCCAGAAAGAAGAACAGGCTGGAGTGGAGGAGGGGGCAGCCAGTGGAGAGACACAGCAGCTGATCCTAGCTCTCGCTGGGCAGATGGAAGCAATGGAGGAGGAGGAGGTAATCGAGCAGGCAGAGGAGTGGATACCGGTTATAAACAGGAAGAGAAAGTCCGGCCACGCCCACAAAGCCTCCCAGCAAAGGGGGAAAAGACAGCTGCACGAGGGAGGGACGGCCAGCACTTCGGATGGGGAAGACGGGCACAAAGAACATCATCACCACCAGAAGAAGAGACAGAGCGCCGTAGATAAAGAGGAGGGCATTTCCTCCCAGCCAGGAAACAACGGACCCCCTGAAGTCCACCCTCCACCCAGTGAGAACCAGGGGGTACCCACTGCCCCACAACTACAGGTAACTGAGAGCTGCGATCCTCTGACAGTCCCATTGTCAGACACAGAACTGGACGGTGCGGACCCTTGCCTTGGCTCAATGACACCAGAGCAGGTAAATGACCCCAGTGAGGGCCTGGATAGCTACCTCAGCCCAGAGAAGGTCCAGCAGTTCGTGCACACCATGGGGATGCAGATAGCTACCCCAGAGACAGGACAGTCAAATGGACAAGGGTAACCCCATAAACTGGGGGTTAAAGAAGTTTTCCTTTGCTCTCATATAACAGGGCACCCACTCAGTAGGTGGGTTCCGCTGAAGCCACAGCTAAATAATAAGAGACTGGATGGTTAATGAAGGGAACTGTATTTAGGATAACTGTAAATTTGAGCAATTCAATCTGTTCTTTACGACATGGAATGTATATATGTATGAACGATATGACAAATTGTACAAGTACCAAAGATTTATTTATATGAATAAAGTATATTTTGAAATAAAAAAAAAAAAAAAAAAAATCTGTTCTTATCAGTTTAATATCTGATACGTCCCTTATCTGGGGACCATATATTAAATTGATTTTTGGAGCAGGGAGATGGAATAGGGGCTTGCTCCGTCCACTCCACGCATCGACCTGGTATTGCAGTACCTCCGGGAACGGTGCACCCCTCATCTATAAATCTAAAAACAGCTTCATGTTTATAACTCAGGCTTTCGGTGCTTTGTGTCTGCTGGATGGGTTTGAGTACCAAGTGCTTCATTTCTCACACCTCACATCCAACCGGGCGTGAGTCGATTCAAACTCGTCTGTTCTAAGGTGGCTGCTCAGCTCCCGCTCCCTATCCTTCTCTCGCCATCTCTGTCTCTTGCGCACCTTGACACTTGCTCTCAATGTCATCCCCTCGGACCCCTGCTGCGTGCTGCACCTTCCCGCCAACGCCGGGCCCCGATCACACCACGTGGTGTCAGAATTTGGGAGTCGCAGCAACCGTAGCTGCCCACCAGCTTTTCATACTCGCGAGCGACATTTCAGAAAAACAAGAGAAGGTCAACTGTGCTACGTTGCTGCATGCTGCTGGGGATGAAGCTATCTCGGGGTTCAGTCGTTTTGATTTTGATGACTTGAAAGAGAGATTTCGAGAACACTGTGAGCTAGGACAAAAATCATCGGGACGTATTTAAGGCACATGCTTTTCATCAGACTGCAAGGGCAGGCGGAATCGATAGGTACGTATGTGACTGACCGGAAAAACGAGGCAAAGGACTGTGAGTTTCAGCCATTTTCCGATTCACGGAGCCGCGACAGAATCCTGTGTGCTATCACGAATGACTGAGTCAGAGGCAGGTTACTCAGAGAGTCAATTCTCACTGGGAAAAGCAAAGAGACAGCACTAACTCGACAACAGCACGTGAGAAAACGTAGAACAAACAAACCAATGTTTGCTGACCGGAACTGGCCTGGAAAGATAATAAGGCAGGTAGGAGCACTGCAGATTATCCGGCACCTGGGCTGTGTACGCAGGGACTGGCACAACACCCCCTTGCCTTCTTTTGCACTTAGAATGCTGCCAGTTCTGGCTGAGGCAGCAAAGTCAGTCTCACACAAGCAGCGTGTGCCAGCTGTCTGTGACAACAAATTCCAAAGACTCACAACCCTCTGAGAGAAGACGTTTCTCCTGATCTCACTCTTAAATTGGTGCCTCTTTATTCTGTTCAGTTCTAGACACTCCCATGAGGGAAAATGTCCTCTCAGCATTTACCCTGTCGAGCCACGTAAGAATCCAATATGTTTCAATAAGATTGTGTCTCATTCATTTAAACTCAGGATCTACACTCATCTGGAGGTAGGGTTTACCGGGCTCAGTTTTACTGAAAAGCTGACCTCCGGCTAGTTCAGCAAATAGGTCGTTGAGCAAAGGGAAAGGAAACCGCCTAGCACACACCAGCAGGTGAACTGTTGCAGCATGATATTGCGGCTCCGGCACTCAATCCCTCTACGAATGAAACCTAACAGCCTTCTTAACAGCACTATCCACTTGGGTGGCAACTTTCAGGGATCTATGTACATGGGACTCCAAGATCCCTCTGCACATCCACACTACCAAGAATCTTTCCATCGACCCAGTACTCTGCCTTCCTGTTATTCTTCCCAAAGTGCATCACCTCACATTTAGCTGCATTGAACTCCATTTGCCACCTCTCAGCCCAATTCTGCAGTTTATCCAAGTCCCCCTGCAACCTGTAACATTCTTCCACACTGACCACGACTCCACCGACTTTAGCGTCGTCTGCAAATTTACTAATCCATCCACCTATGTTATGCCTGCATCTAAGTCATTTATAAAAATGACAAACAGCAGTGGTCCCAAAACAGACCCTTGTGGCACACCACTAGTAACCGGACTCCAGGCTGAATATTTTCCATCAACCACCACCCGCTGCCTTCTTTCAGAAAGCCAGTTTCTAAGCCAAGCTGCTAAATCACCCTCAGTTCCATGCCTCTGCATTTTCTCCAACAGCCTACCACGTGGAACCTTATCAAAGGCTCCCGGCGTCCTGCTTCTCTATCCCATTGAAAACAATAGCGTGCTTCTTTAGAATTCTTGATCAGTCACTCTCAGAATCTTGACAAGTGATTGCCTTCGGCCCAGTTGAGTTTGATTCTGTCCAACCACATTCTTGCCCATAAAGCTCTAAGATTTCCTTTGTTGACGCGCAGGCTGTGTCTTCAGACTGACCGTATAACTGAACGTTCCCACCGTGAAAGCACCTGTTTGTGTTCCTCGCTCAGTTTCTGAAGGTTGCAGCGCAACGTGACTCAGCCGTATCAATGAAACCGGTGTCCACCTCCATTCTTACCGGTTTGCCGTTCAGTAAGGGAGCGACCGGGGCGTCGGCAGCTATCGCCAGTATCTGTAACAACAACACCTCATTGGTTTGTGCGCCTGGGCTTTTGTCTTCTTGCCCTTTTTGTACCATTTAGGATTTCTTCCTGTACTTTCGCTGCAGGTTATTGGTACTTTCTCCCCCGAGCGCACCCACTTAATATATTCTTTTTTAATGCTGCAGTTTCTGCACACAGCTTCTTTCCAGCAGCAATTTGCTGCTGCCTGACATGTGTTTCCACAGCAGTGGCAGTTTTGTGTCTGCGTTGGTGCTTGTCCCTGGGCCACCATTTTGTGAACTCTCAGCCACCATTTTGTGAGGTGTTGACCTTCCTTGGCTGCGAGTTCCATCACGGTTGCCATTCCCAGCACTTTCATTTAAGTGTAGTCACCTTTGCGTCAGTAATCTCTTCTGGATCGCTTCACATCTTACGGCAGGCTGCTACAAAAGGTAGAGTCTCGTGGGATCTGAGGTGAGTCGGCTAGCTGGATACAAAACCGACTCGGGGCGCATTTTTCGGAAAGGAGATCAGTAACTAGTGGCGTCCCGCAGGGCTCAGTGCTAGGACCTTTGTTGTTTGTGACGTGTAAATAAATGATCTGTACAAAGAGCTGTACAAAACTCCAGTTAGGCTACAATTGGGATATCGCGCGCAATGCTGTTCGGCACACTACCAGAAGGACGTGGATGCTTTGGAGAGGGTGCAGAGAAGGTTTACCAGCACGTTGCCTGCCCTGGAGCGCTTCTGCTGTGAGGAGAGATTGAATAAACTTGGATTGTCGTCACTGCAAAGACGGAAGCTGAGGGGCGACCTGATAGTGGTCGACAGCATACTGAGAGGCATCGAAAGGGTGGGGTGGCGAGTCAGTGGGTACAGGTTCACGGTGAGAGGGGGAAAGTGAGAAGGGAAAAGTGCGGGGAAAGGTTTTCACACAGAGGATGGTGGGTGCCTGGAACGCGTTGCCAGTCGAAGCGCTGGAAGCAGGCACATTAGGAACGTGGGTTGGTACATTAGGAACTTGCAGCGTGGGTTGGTACCTGGGACTTCGATGTTGTGGCTATTACGGAGACATGGGTAGAACAGGGACAGGATTGGCTGTTGCAGGTTCCAGGGTTTAAATGTTTTAGTAGGGTCAGAGGTGGGGGTAAAAGAGGGGGAGGTGTGGCATTGCTTGTCAAAGATAGTATTACAGCTGTGGAAAGGACGATGGATGAAGACTCGCCGTCTGAGGTAGTTTGGGCTGAGGTTAGGAATAGGAAAGGTGAGCTCACCCTGTTAGTAATTTTTTACAGGCCTCCTAATAGTCCTAGAAACGTAGAAGAAAGGATTGCGAGGATGATTCAAGAGAAGAGTGAAAGTAATAGGGTGGTTGTTATGGGGGACTTTAACTTTCCTGATATTGATTGGGAAAGCTATAGCTCAAGTTCGTTAGATGGGTCAGTGTTTGTCCAATGTGTGCAGGAGGGTTTCCTGACACAATATGTAGATAGGCCAACAAGAGGTGAGGCCATACTGGATTTGGTTCTGGGTAACGAACCAGGCCAGGTGTTAGAATTAGAGGTAGGTGAGCACTTTGGGGACAGTGACCACAATTCGGTGACTTTTACTCTCGCGATGGAGAGGGATAAGTGTGCACTACAGGGCAAGAGTTATAGCTGGGGGCAGGGAAATTATGATGCGGTGAGGCATGACTTAGGATGTGTGGCTTGGAAAAGTAAGCTTCAAGACAAGGGCGTAACTGATATGTGGAGCTTGTTCAAGGAGCAACTATTGAGTGTCCTTGATAAGTATGTACCCGTCAGGCAGGGAGGAAAGGGTCGTGTGAGGGAGCCGTGGTTTAATAAGGAATTGGAATCCCTTGTTAAATGGAAGAGGGCGGCCTATGTAAAGATGAGGCGTGAAGGTTCAATTGGGGCGATTGAGAGTTATACGGTAGCCAGGAAGGACCTGAAGAGAGAGCTAAGAGCAGCAAGGAGGGGACATGAAAGGGCCTTAGTTGGTAGGATTAGGGAAAACCCTAAGGCTTTCTATAGGTATGTCAGGAATAAAAGAATGACTAGGGTAGGAATAGGTCCAGTCAAGGATAGTAGTGGGAAGTTGCGTGTGGACGCTGAAGAGATTGGGGAGACATTGAATGAATACTTTTCGTCAGTATTCAATCAGGAACAGGACATTGTTGTCAATGTGAGTACTGAGTCACAATTAAGTAGAATGGATGGCTTTGAGGTATGTAGAGAAGAGGTGTTGGAAATTCTGGAAAGGGTGAAAATAGATAAGTCCCCTGGGCCTGATGGCATTTATCCTAGGATTCTCCGGGAAGCAAGAGAGGAGATTGCAGAGCCATTGGCCTTGATTTTTATGTCCTCGTTGTCTACAGGAGTAGTGCCAGAAGATTGGAGGCTAGCAAATGTGGTTCCCTTGTTCAAGAAGGGGAGTAGGGATAACCCTAGTAACTATTGGCTGGTGAGTCTCACTTCTGTTGTGGGCAAAATCTTAGAGAGAATTCTAAGGGATAGGATTTATGAACATCTGGATCGGAATAATGTGATCAAGGATAGTCAGCATGGTTTTGTGAAGGGCAGGTCGTGCCTCACAAACCTTATTGAATTCTTTGAGAAGGTGACTAAGGAGGTGAACGAGGGGAAAGCGGTAGATGTGGTGTATATGGATTTTAGTAAGGCGTTTGATAAGGTTCCTCATGGTGGACTACTGCAAAAAACACGGAGGTATGGCATTGAGGGTGAGTTGGAGGTTTGGATTAGGAGTTGGCTGGCTGGAAGAAGACAGAGGGTAGTAGTTGATGGCAAAGGTTCATCTTGGAGTGCCGTCACTAGCGGTGTTCCGCAAGGATCTGTTTTGGGACCATTGCTGTTTGTCATTTTTATAAATGACCTGGAGGAGGGGTTAGAAGGTTGGGTGAGCAAGTTTGCGGATGATACGAAAGTCGGAGGAGTTGTAGACAGTGAGGAAGGATGTGGCAGGTTACAGCGGGATATAGATAAGCTGCAGAACTGGGCAGAAAGGTGGCAAATGGCGTTCAATGTAGCTAAGTGTGAGGTGATTCACTTTGGTAAGAGTAATAAAAAGATGGGGTACTGGGCTAATGGACGGATACTTGGTAGTGTGGATGAGCAGAGGGATCTTGGTGTCCATGTACACAGATCTTTGAAAGTTGCCACCCAGGTAAATAGTGCGGTGAAGAAGGCATATGGCGTACTGGCTTTTATTGGTAGAGGAATTGAGTTCCGGAGTACTGAGGTCATGTTGCAGTTGTATAAGACTCTGGTGCGTCCGCATCTGGAGTATTGTGTGCAGTTTTGGTCGCCATACTATAGGAAGGATGTGGAGGCACTGGAACGGGTGCAGAGGAGGTTTACCAGGATGTTGCCTGGTATGGTAGAAAGATCATATGAGGAAAGGCTGAGGCACTTGGGGTTGTTTTCATTGGAGAAAAGAAGGTTTAGGGGTGACTTGATAGAGGTGTACAAGATGATTAGGGGTTTAGATAGGGTCGACAGTGAGAATCTTTTTCCAAGGGGGCATAGCTTTAAATTAAGGGGGGGTAGGTATAGGACAGATGTTAGGGGTAGGTTCTTTACTCAGCGAGTCGTGAGTTCATGGAATGCCCTGCCAGTAGCAGTGGTGGACTCTCCCTCATTATGGGCATTTAAGCAGGCATTGGATAGGCATATGGAGGATAGTGGGCTAGTGTAGGTTAGGTGGGCTTGGATCGGCGCAACATCGAGGGCCGAAGGGCCTGTACTGCGCTGTATTCTTCTATGTTCTATGTTTAAGGCTCACCTTGTTAGACACGTGAACGGGAGGCGGAACGGCGGGACTGAAACCACGTCTGGGCAACAAGTAGCACGTCCAAACAAGGAGTAGGAATCGGCACAGGCTCGCTGGGCCCTGTGTTATCGACCCGACGTGCCAAAGTCTCCGGCCACGTGTATAACTTTGGTGAATTTCTGCAAATACCTTGTAGACGGGGCTGTGACAGGGACCTTATTGGGGTGTCGACGATAATGAGGGCCATGGCGGGCATTTTTGCTGAGTTTGCAGATGGCACAAAGATAGCGAGAGGGACAGGTAGTTTTGAGGAAACGGGCAGGCTGCAGAAGGGCGTGGAGATGAAGGGCGAGTGGGGAAAGAAGTGACCAAGTGTGCGGTTTTGCACTTTGGTAGCAAGAACAATCGGGTAGACGATTTTCTGAACGAGGGAAAGGCTTTGCAAATCTGAAGCGCTGAGGGTCTTGGGAGTCTTAGTTCCAGGTTGTTTCATGATTAACATGCAGGTTCATCCGATGGTTCGGAAGGCAAATGCAGTGTCGGCATTCATTTCAAGCGGGCGAGAAAAAAGGAGCAGAGACGTGCTGCTGAGGCTGCATCAGACTCTGGTCTGACCACAGGTGGAATATCGGGAGCAGTTTTGTGCCCTGTACCAAAGGAAGGGATGCGCTGGTGTTGGAGGGAGTCTAGAGAAGGTTTACAAGCGTGTTCCCCCTGGGGCTGAAGGGTTTGTCACACGAGGTCTCTGGGTCTATACCCGATGGTGTTTCGAAAGGTAAGGCGGGATCTGACTGAACCTTACAGGCTACTGGGAGGCCTGGTCAGAGTGGATGTGAAGAAGATTAGATTAGATTACATTACATTACAGTGTGGAAACAGGCCCTTCGACCCAACAAGTCCACACCGACCCGCCGAAGCGCAACCCACCCATACCCCTACATTTGCCCCTTACCTAACACTACGGGCAATTTAGCATGGCCAATTCACCTGACCTGCACATCTTTGGACTGTGGGAGGAAACCGGAGCACCCGGAGGAAACCCACGCAGGCACGGGGAGAACGTGCAAACTCCACACAGTCAGTCGCCTGAGGCGGGAATTGAACCCGATGATCCCACTAGTAGGCGAGACGAGGACCTGGAAGTACAGCCTCAGGGTGAAGGGTCGTCCCTTCAGGCTGAGATGAGGTTGCATTTAAGACAGAGATAGAGAGGTTCTTGACTATAAGGGGATCAAGGGTTGTGGGGAGAGGGCAGGAGAATCGGGGTTGAGAAACCTGTGAGCCACGACCGAATGGCGGAGCGTGGGCCGAATGGCCCGATTCTGCTCCTACGTCTTATGGGCCGTCAGACCTTCCGTGGTCTTGCGGTCATGACAGAAAGCAGTTGTTTCCCAGAGGGTGGCGGCGGTCTGGAATGCACTGCTTGGGAGGGTAGCGAGGCGGGGAACCTCAAAACCTTGAAAAACTACTTGGATGAGCACTGGAAATGTCATAACCTTTCCTGGCTACGGACCAAGTGCTGGAAAGTGGGACTAGAGCAGACTTAGAGTAGCTTTGTCAGTGCGGACTCGGAGGGCCAAAGGGCCTCTTCTGTACTGTGTGACTGTGTGGGGAAGCTTTCTGATTCCCATCTGTTGATTGAGGCCGCCCCATTGATGCTTCCTGATGCGGAGCAGCCGGATGGATCCAAGTGCGCATTGAAGGTGAGAGGGTGGCAGAGAGCTTCGGAGCCTCCGTCCGTTTGGTTCAGGTTTCGTCTCGTCCTGATGCAAGCATCGATGTAAGTGCTCAGTGGCTACCAATAGAGTGAAGGTGCAGTTGATCACTGACTCCACGCGTGGTGCTGCAGGTTGTAATGTCTAGACGAAAACAGAACTCGCTGCACCCTTCGGGAGAAGGGTCACTGGACTCGAAAAAGCGTTAATTCTGCTTTTTCCCCACAGATGCTGAGGTTTTGCTTACTGGGTGTTTTGCTTTATTTTGCATTTTAGACCTTGCTTTTTGATTGCACAGCCACTATCAAACCATTAGCTTGCTGTTAGCGCTGCAATTAGCACTCTTGAATCTTGATTTGCAATTCTAAGGAAGCAGACCGAATTGGAATGTTTGGAGCCGAACCAATAAAGGCTGATTTGCTGTAAATTGATCTTCACATCCCCGCCCCGTCGTGCTATTCATTTGCACGAGGTGGGTTGGGGGATGGGAGTTCACACTTTCCAAGACAAGATGGATTAGTCTGTAAGAGGTACTGTTCGTAAAGGTGAGCGAGCCGAGATTTCCTGACAGTGAGATTTTTCGGTCAGAATTCGAACCTGCTCCAATCATTTGCCTTGTGGGGAGGCAGGGATTTTTCACATTGGTAACAGCTGAGATTTTTAGAACGTCGAACAGAGCAGCGCAACAACAGGCCCTTCGGCAACTGTGAGAAACAAAACTCACTCACAATTCAGCCTGAGACAAAGCCTTGGAAACAAGAACATTTAATTCTTTACGGCCTTGCAAGAACAGGCGTTTTGCTCAAGCAATCAGGCTAGCAAAAGCGCGCGAAAACAAAACATGTAAGCATTCTTATTCAGTTTGCAAGTTGCGGAATCACGCCTCCCTTTTCCCATCCTATCATAAGCCGATTACCTCACTCGTTTTTCTCTAATTTTCCTTATCTGACTACCCTGCTGTCCTTGTCCTTGTCTGTTACAGCCTGTCTGCTATTTTATCCAGTTCCCCTTATCATACTATAAGCTTATTGTGAAATGCCCCTACTGCTACTTTTGTGGTCAGCTACAACACTTTAAAGTTATTTCTTAGTTTACAACTATTTCTTAAACAAAAACCTCTATATTCGTTAAAATCTTAGCCTTAGGTATGCTGCAAGAATCCCGCGACCGTTTGTGTAATGTTCCCCTTCCCCTCCCCCCACAACACCCCGTCACCCATCTGCAAAAACAACATCTCTAACTGCATTTCTAATCTCCCACAAACTGTCAGGGACATTTAAGCTACTGCTCGGCGAGCACACGCTGGACGGCAGTAAATTGAGGGGTGTGTAGGTTAGGTTGATCTTAGATTAAGAAAACTGCTCGGCACGACATCGTGGGCCGAAGGGCCTGTACTGTGCAATGTTCTAACTGCAGGCACATCCACACACATCAAAGACATGGAGGGCTCGGCTGAATCTATTGCTTTCTTCTCTACGTGTCACGTTTCATCGAGGTAGCGTCCTAGGCCCAAGCATCTTCAGCGAGTGGTGAGAATATGCAGTGCACTGCCTGAGAGAGAGGGTGCTGGAGGCAGATTCAATGGTGACTTTGGTCGGAGGGTCGGATACTTATCTGAAGAGAGAATATTTGCTGCAGGGCGAGTGGGACTGGGGAAGTTGCTCGTGCAGAGAGCTGATGCAGACATGACAGGCTGAATGTATCATTCAATGCGTGCAGTTCTGCAGTTGGTTACCGCCTCCTCAAAAACGCTGTGCTGGTCACGTGAGAAGTCACGTAAGCTTAGCCCTGACCCACTTGATTGGTGAGATACTGACGATCTCTACATGACCATGAGACAGTGGTTCACTGACAGGGGAAAAAAAGCAACTGCTGTAAACGGACCTGCTGCTCTCGTTAGAAATCCTGGGAGGACTACGGCGACAGGGAAACTGTCAGCAGTGATCTACAAGTCTTTGAACAGAATCAAGCTGATTGAAAACATGGAGGACAAATGGGACTTGAGGCAGTCCGCGGTATTGTAGTTATCGCTTCTCGGCCTTTTGGCTAAGATCAAGTGTCTGTTCTTATCAGGACAGGGGTCGAGTTGCGAGTCATCAGAGCTAGTGGAGATCATCGCTGGATCGTGATTGGACGTTGGAGGATCGTTTGGTTGTGCTGACCTGCTATTGGTGGATCTTCATGCTGGCTTCGGCCTAACGCCAATTCAGGGACCAGCCAACCTCAGAGCAATGGCCTCAACAGCTGTGCGCAGCCCTGGGCAGGGGGTTCGAAACACCGTCCGGGTGTCTGTTAAGAAGGTGGAGGAGCGGACACCAGTCGATCGGACGGTGTTCGTCAAGAAGGTGTTGTTCGAGTGCTGTGGATTCGCCGCAGCAGATGTGTACTGCCTGCAGGATTTCCCTGGGGCAGGCTACTTCGATGTCACCTTCAGGAGCGTGAAGCAATGTGAGCAGCTCCTGAAGGTCTTCAAGGAGAAGGAAGGGGAGCCGCTGTTCTCCATCTTGTCGGCGGTCCCCTTGTGTGTGCTTCCTGCACAGAGGAGCAGGGTTGTTACTATCCACATGTACAACCCCTACGTGCCAGCAACTGATGTCCTGACGTTCCTGGGAAGATATGTGCAGGTCGAGGGTCAAAGCACCGACGTGGTTGACCCTTTCGGGATCTGGACCAGCAAACGACAGGTCAAGGTAACCCTGAGGGTGGACGCCAGCGGGAATATCCTCCACCCACCCTCCAGCTTTGCTATCGGAGGGAGCAGAGGGTACCTGACTTATGCAGGGCAGCCGAAAGTGTGCCGAACCTGTGGGAGGTCAGGCCACATGGCGGCGGACTGCAAGGTCACGATCTGTCGCAATTGCAAGAAGGAGGGCCACCCGACCAAAGACTGCAAGGAGGAAAAGAACTGCAATCTGTGCGGGGAGGCGGGCCACGTGTACAGGGCCTGCCCAAGACGAGGGGCCGCCACCTACGCGCAGATGGCCGGAGGCGGGCCACAAAAGGACAGCAAGGCACCGCAAACCGGCAAGGAAATGGTGTCAGGAGGCACGCGACAGGAAGGACAGGCCGGAGCAGAGCAGATGACAGCTACCGGAGAGGTACAGCTGCCGAGCGAAGCTCCAACAGGACAGGAGGAGGAGGCGGAGAAGGGAAAGAAGGAGGCAGAGGAATGGACCGTGGTGAAAAACAGGAAGAGGAAAACCCACCCGGTCACCAAGACCTCCCAGAAAAAGGGGAAAAGGCAGCTGCAGGTGGAAGATACGGACAGCTCTTCAGAGGGTGAGGACGGAAGAAAGGAGAGCCGTCACCAAAAGAAGAGGCAGAGCGCTGCGAGGAGAAAGGAGAGCAGCAACTGCCAACCAAGGGACGAGCCTCCTGAGGAAATGGGAAACCACCACCCCCCACCAGGTGAAAGCCAGGAGTGTCCCACCGCCACACAGCTCCAGGTGACTGGGAGCAGCGACCCTCTGACAGCCCCGCTGTCAGACATAGAAACAGACAGCGTGGACCCTGGTCTCGGCCCGATGACACCGGAGCGGGCAAATGGGCCGAGTGAGGAACTGGACAGCTACCTCAGCCCTGCGAGGGTCCAGCAGTTTGCGTACTGCATGGGGATGCAGACAGCTACCCCAGAGGGGCAGGACCAGCAGCAATCGGACATGGGTAACCTTACAACCTGTTAACAAAATGGGGTTTAAAATTGCAACCATCAATGTGCGCAGCATAAAATCTGCTGCGCGATGTGTTTCAACTCTGGCCTTCCTGGCCAACGTTAAAGCTGATGTCCTGTTTCTGCAGGAGTGTGGGATACCGCACCTCAGCAGTTACAGGAGATGGTCGAGCTTGTGGGCCCATGGGCCGTCAGTGTGGTCGGGGGGCAACGATAACCGCTCCTCGGGCCTGGGTATTCTGTTACGGGGAGGCAACTTCACCATCTCCGAGGTTAAGGAGGTGGTGGGCGGGCGCCTCCTCGTTGCTGATGTTACATACAGAAACGCTCCCGTGAGACTAATTAATGTGTACGCCCCAGCGGGTAAGAGTGAACGGTTGGCCGTCCTGCAGCAGCTTCCACTGTTGCTGGCTACGTCCAGGCCGGTCATTCTGGCCGGAGACTTCAACTGTATCATCGATGCAGAAGGACGATCCGGCGGGGGGGACAGTAAACTGGACGCCACGTCCAGAGCCCTGATGGACACGGTCAAAGACGCCAAGCTGCACGACGTCTTCAGCACCCCTGCAGACAGAGCGCAGCGTAGATATACATGGTCACGGGCAGACGGGTCTATCCGCTCAAGGATAGATTACCTGTTTGTGTCCCGAACGTTCTCGGTCAGATCCACCGACGTCAAGCCGGTGTTCTTCTCTGACCACTGCCTCCTGCTGGCCGACTGTCACCTACAGGACGAGCAGCGGGCTGGTAAGGGAACGTGGAAACTGAACACCAAGCTGTTGACCCCGGGAAACATTGAGGAGCTCAAGAGGGATTACGCAGGTTGGAGAACCGTGAAGTCCCTCTTTGAGTCTCCAGCAGACTGGTGGGAAACAGTAAAAGGGAACATCAGGAGGTTCTTCATCCTCAAAGGTGTTCAGGAGGCGAGAGAGAGACGGGGAAAACTGTCCCAGCTCCAGGAAAGTATGCAGAACCTGCTCCTGCTGCAGACGTTGGGGGTCGATGTCACGGAGGACCTCAAGGAGGTGAAGGGCCAGCAAGCCTCGCTCTTTGCCTCGGAGGCCTCCAAGATAATCTTCCGGTCCAGGGTCCGCTCGGTGGAGCAGGACGAGACGTGCTCACGTTTCTTCTTCCAGAAGGTGCACAAAGAGAGCTCCGTGCTCAGCAGCCTGAAGGAAGAAGATGGCTCGGTAACGTCATCTCAGGCTGACATCATGAGGATCAGCAAATCCTTCTATGCCAGTCTGTATGACTCGAAGCCAACCGACAGCGCGGCCTCCAAGTCGTTCCTGTCCTCTATCACGGAGGTCCTAGACGACGGAACACGAGAGAGGCTGGACCAGCCGCTATCTCTGGATGAGCTGACCAAGGCCCTCGAGTCCTTCGAAAAGAATAAAACTCCCGGAAGCGACGGCTTACCGGTCGAGCTCTATTCCGCTCTTTGGGACTTGATTGGCCGGGACCTGCTGGAGGTGTATGTCAGTATGCTTCTGGCAGGTACCATGAGTGAATCCATGAGGAAAGGCATCATCACCCTCATCTACAAGCAGAAGGGGGAGAGGGAAGAAATTAGAAATTGGAGACCGATCTCACTGTTAAACACAGACTACAAAATCTTGTCAAAGGTCATCGCCAACCGGGTCAGGTCTGCTCTGGGATCGGTGATTCACCCTGACCAAACCTGTGCTGTACCGGGCAGGAAGATCGCTGAGAGCCTCGCACTCCTCAGGGATACGATCGCCTACGTGCAGGACAGGGGGGTGGACACCTGCCTCATCAGCCTGGACCAGGAGAAAGCCTTTGACAGGATATCGCATACATATATGAGGGATGTCCTCTCCAAAATGGGTTTCGGGGAGGGAATCGCTAATTGGATCAGACTGCTCTACACCAACATTGTCAGTGCAGTCTCAATCAATGGGTGGGAATCAGATAGCTTCCCAGTCAGATCTGGAGTCAGGCAGGGCTGCCCTCTCTCTCCTGCCTTGTTTGTGTGTTGCATAGAGCCATTTGCCGAGTCCATCAGGAAGGATGCGAGCCTGAGAGGGGTGACTATTCCTGGCAGCGGGGGCCTGCAGGTTAAGGCCTCCCTGTACATGGATGACGTCGCCGTTTTCTGCTCGGATCCGCTGTCCGTGCACAGACTCATGTGCATCTGTGACCAGTTCGAACGGGCCTCGGGGGCCAAGGTAAACCGAGGCAAGAGCGAGGCCATGCTCTTCGGGAACTGGGCCGACCAATCCTCGATCCCCTTCACCGTCAGGACTGACCACCTGAAGGTGCTGGGTATTTGGTTCGGGGGGGCTGGGGCGTGCACCAAGACCTGGGAGGAGCGGATCAGGAAGGTGAGACAGAAACTGGGCAGATGGGAGCAACGGTCGCTCTCCATCGCGGGTAAGAACCTGGTCATCAGGTGTGAGGTACTCTCAGTATTGTTATACGTGGCACAGGTCTGGCCTATCCCCAGAACCTGTGCCGCCGCAGTCACCCGGGCCATCTTCCACTTCGTGTGGAGATCAAAGATGGACCGGGTCCGAAGAGATGTAATGTACAAAGACCGGTGCAATGGGGGAAAAAACACACCCAATGCCACCCTCACCCTGATGGCCACCTTTGTGTGTGGCTGCATCAAGCTGTGCGTGGATCCCCGGTACGCAAACACCAAGTGTCACTACGTACTGAGGTTCTACCTGTCCCCGGTGTTGCGAAGGATGGGCCTGGCCTCGCTGCCGCGGAACGCTCCGAGTAGTTGGACCGTTCCGTATCACCTGTCCTTCGTGGAGAAATTTATCAAGAAAAACACCTTTGACCACAAGTCCATCAGGAAGTGGTCAGCACGTAGTGTCCTTGAGACCCTTCGGGAAAAGGAGAGGGCGGATCCTGTCGAGCGGTTCCCTGAGCAGACTGTCAAAGCCATTTGGCAGAATGCCTCATCGCCAGAACTTTCCAACAAGCACCAAGACATGGCTTGGCTGGTGGTGAGAAGGGCTCTGCCTGTGAGATCATTTATGCACGCCCGGACTCTCTGCCGCACCGCACGCTGCCCTCGAAGCGGCTGCGGGGGGGACGAGACTGTCACACACCTCCTTCTGGAATGTGCCTATGCAGAGGAAGTCTGGAGAGAAATGCAGTGGTGTTTGTCGAGGTTCGTCCCGAGCAGCGCCGTGACGCGGGACTCCGTGCTCTACGGCCTGTTCCCCGGGACGCACACCGAGACGAACATCAACTGCGCCTGGAGGATCATCAACTCGGTGAAGGACGCTCTCTGGGTGATCCGAAACCTGTTGATCTTCCAGCTGAAGGAGTTGACCCCGACTGAGTGTTGCAGACTGGCACATTCCATGGTCCAGGACTACGTGTTGAGGGACGCGATGAAGCTTGGGGCAGCTGCCGCCAAGGCGCGGTGGGGAAAGACCACCGTCTAACATCTGCCTGCCTAATGAAGAACAGGGGGCCCACACAGTCATTTGGGCTCCGCTGGCGTCTGAGCTCAATGTAATCGCACTAACCTGTGAATATGAATGATTACCCTGTTTCGATACGTAAAGAAATGGAATGTTCACAGAATGATGACATGTCCAATTGTATAGATTAAATATATATGAATAAAGTATATTTTTGAAAAAAAAAAAAAAAAAATCTGTTCTTATCAGTTTAATATCTGATACGTCCCTTATCTGGGGACCATATATTAAATTGATTTTTGGAGCAGGGAGATGGAATAGGGGCTTGCTCCGTCCACTCCACGCATCGACCTGGTATTGCAGTACCTCCGGGAACGGTGCACCCCTCATCTATAAATCTAAAAACAGCTTCATGTTTATAACTCAGGCTTTCGGTGCTTTGTGTCTGCTGGATGGGTTTGAGTACCAAGTGCTTCATTTCTCACACCTCACATCCAACCGGGCGTGAGTCGATTCAAACTCGTCTGTTCTAAGGTGGCTGCTCAGCTCCCGCTCCCTATCCTTCTCTCGCCATCTCTGTCTCTTGCGCACCTTGACACTTGCTCTCAATGTCATCCCCTCGGACCCCTGCTGCGTGCTGCACCTTCCCGCCAACGCCGGGCCCCGATCACACCACGTGGTGTCAGAATTTGGGAGTCGCAGCAACCGTAGCTGCCCACCAGCTTTTCATACTCGCGAGCGACATTTCAGAAAAACAAGAGAAGGTCAACTGTGCTACGTTGCTGCATGCTGCTGGGGATGAAGCTATCTCGGGGTTCAGTCGTTTTGATTTTGATGACTTGAAAGAGAGATTTCGAGAACACTGTGAGCTAGGACAAAAATCATCGGGACGTATTTAAGGCACATGCTTTTCATCAGACTGCAAGGGCAGGCGGAATCGATAGGTACGTATGTGACTGACCGGAAAAACGAGGCAAAGGACTGTGAGTTTCAGCCATTTTCCGATTCACGGAGCCGCGACAGAATCGTGTGTGCTATCACGAATGACTGAGTCAGAGGCAGGTTACTCAGAGAGTCAATTCTCACTGGGAAAAGCAAAGAGACAGCACTAACTCGACAACAGCACGTGAGAAAACGTAGAACAAACAAACCAATGTTTGCTGACCGGAACTGGCCTGGAAAGATAATAAGGCAGGTAGGAGCACTGCAGATTATCCGGCACCTGGGCTGTGTACGCAGGGACTGGCACAACACCCCCTTGCCTTCTTTTGCACTTAGAATGCTGCCAGTTCTGGCTGAGGCAGCAAAGTCAGTCTCACACAAGCAGCGTGTGCCAGCTGTCTGTGACAACAAATTCCAAAGACTCACAACCCTCTGAGAGAAGACGTTTCTCCTGATCTCACTCTTAAATTGGTGCCTCTTTATTCTGTTCAGTTCTAGACACTCCCATGAGGGAAAATGTCCTCTCAGCATTTACCCTGTCGAGCCACGTAAGAATCCAATATGTTTCAATAAGATTGTGTCTCATTCATTTAAACTCAGGATCTACACTCATCTGGAGGTAGGGTTTACCGGGCTCAGTTTTACTGAAAAGCTGACCTCCGGCTAGTTCAGCAAATAGGTCGTTGAGCAAAGGGAAAGGAAACCGCCTAGCACACACCAGCAGGTGAACTGTTGCAGCATGATATTGCGGCTCCGGCACTCAATCCCTCTACGAATGAAACCTAACAGCCTTCTTAACAGCACTATCCACTTGGGTGGCAACTTTCAGGGATCTATGTACATGGGACTCCAAGATCCCTCTGCACATCCACACTACCAAGAATCTTTCCATCGACCCAGTACTCTGCCTTCCTGTTATTCTTCCCAAAGTGCATCACCTCACATTTAGCTGCATTGAACTCCATTTGCCACCTCTCAGCCCAATTCTGCAGTTTATCCAAGTCCCCCTGCAACCTGTAACATTCTTCCACACTGACCACCACTCCACCGACTTTAGCGTCGTCTGCAAATTTACTAATCCATCCACCTATGTTATGCCTGCATCTAAGTCATTTATAAAAATGACAAACAGCAGTGGTCCCAAAACAGACCCTTGTGGCACACCACTAGTAACCGGACTCCAGGCTGAATATTTTCCATCAACCACCACCCGCTGCCTTCTTTCAGAAAGCCAGTTTCTAAGCCAAGCTGCTAAATCACCCTCAGTTCCATGCCTCTGCATTTTCTCCAACAGCCTACCACGTGGAACCTTATCAAAGGCTCCCGGCGTCCTGCTTCTCTATCCCATTGAAAACAATAGCGTGCTTCTTTAGAATTCTTGATCAGTCACTCTCAGAATCTTGACAAGTGATTGCCTTCGGCCCAGTTGAGTTTGATTCTGTCCAACCACATTCTTGCCCATAAAGCTCTAAGATTTCCTTTGTTGACGCGCAGGCTGTGTCTTCAGACTGACCGTATAACTGAACGTTCCCACCGTGAAAGCACCTGTGTGTGTTCCTCGCTCAGTTTCTGAAGGTTGCAGCGCAACGTGACTCAGCCGTATCAATGAAACCGGTGTCCACCTCCATTCTTACCGGTTTGCCGTTCAGTAAGGGAGCGACCGGGGCGTCGGCAGCTATCGCCAGTATCTGTAACAACAACACCTCATTGGTTTGTGCGCCTGGGCTTTTGTCTTCTTGCCCTTTTTGTACCATTTAGGATTTCTTCCTGTACTTTCGCTGCAGGTTATTGGTACTTTCTCCCCCGAGCGCACCCACTTAATATATTCTTTTTTAATGCTGCAGTTTCTGCACACAGCTTCTTTCCAGCAGCAATTTGCTGCTGCCTGACATGTGTTTCCACAGCAGTGGCAGTTTTGTGTCTGCGTTGGTGCTTGTCCCTGGGCCACCATTTTGTGAACTCTCAGCCACCATTTTGTGAGGTGTTGACCTTCCTTGGCTGCGAGTTCCATCACGGTTGCCATTCCCAGCACTTTCATTTAAGTGTAGTCACCTTTGCGTCAGTAATCTCTTCTGGATCGCTTCACATCTTACGGCAGGCTGCTACAAAAGGTAGAGTCTCGTGAGATCTGAGGTGAGTCGGCTAGCTGGATACAAAACCGACTCGGGGCGCATTTTTCGGAAAGGAGATCAGTAACTAGTGGCGTCCCGCAGGGCTCAGTGCTAGGACCTTTGTTGTTTGTGACGTGTAAATAAATGATCTGTACAAAGAGCTGTACAAAACTCCAGTTAGGCTACAATTGGGATATCGCGCGCAATGCTGTTCGGCACACTACCAGAAGGACGTGGATGCTTTGGAGAGGGTGCAGAGAAGGTTTACCAGCACGTTGCCTGCCCTGGAGCGCTTCTGCTGTGAGGAGAGATTGAATAAACTTGGATTGTCGTCACTGCAAAGACGGAAGCTGAGGGGCGACCTGATAGTGGTCGACAGCATACTGAGAGGCATCGAAAGGGTGGGGTGGCGAGTCAGTGGGTACAGGTTCACGGTGAGAGGGGGAAAGTGAGAAGGGAAAAGTGCGGGGAAAGGTTTTCACACAGAGGATGGTGGGTGCCTGGAACGCGTTGCCAGTCGAAGCGCTGGAAGCAGGCACATTAGGAACGTGGGTTGGTACATTAGGAACTTGCAGCGTGGGTTGGTACCTGGGACTTCGATGTTGTGGCTATTACGGAGACATGGGTAGAACAGGGACAGGATTGGCTGTTGCAGGTTCCAGGGTTTAAATGTTTTAGTAGGGTCAGAGGTGGGGGGTAAAAGAGGGGGAGGTGTGGCATTGCTTGTCAAAGATAGTATTACAGCTGTGGAAAGGACGATGGATGAAGACTCGCCATCTGAGGTAGTTTGGGCTGAGGTTAGGAATAGGAAAGTGGTCACGTGAGAAGTCACGTAAGCTTAGCCCTGACCCACTTGATTGGTGAGATACTGACGATCTCTACATGACCATGAGACAGAGATGGAGAGGTTCAAAGTTTGGGAGAAGATTTGTAGCTCGGGTGCTCGTTGTTGTGGTTCTGTTCGCTGAGCTGGGAATTTGTGTTGCAGACGTTTAGTCTCCTGTCTAGGTGACATCCTCAGTACTTGGGAGCCTCCTGTGAAGCGCTTCTGTGATGTTTCCTCCGGCATTTATAGTGATTTGTATCTGCCGCTTCCGGTTGTCAGTTCCAGCTGTCCGCTGCAGTGGCCGGTATATTAGGTCCAGGTCGATGTGCTTATTGGTTGAATCTGTGTGCACTGGAAATGTCATAACCTTTCCTGGCTACGGACCAAGTGCTGGAAAGTGGTACTAGAGGCCCTTTGGCTCTTCGAGTCCGCACTGACAAAGCTACTCTAAGTCTGCTCCAGTCTAACTTTCCAGCACTTGGTCCATAGCCAGGAAAGTCTATGACATTTCCAGTGCTCATCCAAGTAGTTTTTCAAGGTTGTGAGGTTCCCCTCCTCGCTACCCTCCTAAGCAGTGCATTCCAGACCGCCGCCACCCTCTGAGAAACAACTGCTTTCTGTCATGACCGCAAGACCACGGACGGTCTGATGGCCCATAAGACGTAGGAGCAGAATCAGGCCATTCGGCCCATGCTCTGCCATTCGGTCGTGGTTCACAGGTTTCTCAACCCCGATTCTCCTGCCCTCTCCCCACAACTCTTGATCGCCTTATAATCAAGAACCTCTCTATCTCTGTCTTAAATGCAACCTCATCTCAGCCTGAAGGGGTGACCTTTCACCCTGAGGCTGTAATTCCAGGTCCTCGTCTCGCTTACTAGTGGGACCATCTTCTTCTCATCCACTCTGACCAGGCCTCCCAGTAGCCTGTAAGTTTCAGTCAGATCCTGCCTTACCTTTCGAAACACCATCGGGCATAGACCCAGAGACCTCGTGTGACAAACCCTTCAGCCCCAGAGGGAACACGCTTGTAAACCTTCTCTAGACTCCCTCCAACACCAGCGCATCCCTTCCTTTGGTACAGGGCACAAAACTGCTCCCGATATTCCACCTGTGGTCAGACCAGAGTCTGATGCAGCCTCAGCAGCACGTCTCTGCTCCTTTTTTCTCGCCCGCTTGAAATGAATGCCGACACTGCATTTGCCTTCCGAACCATCGGA
This sequence comes from Chiloscyllium plagiosum, assembly GCF_037043375.1. NCBI lineage: Eukaryota > Metazoa > Chordata > Chondrichthyes > Orectolobiformes > Hemiscylliidae > Chiloscyllium > Chiloscyllium plagiosum. The sequence goes on along the minus strand of NW_028270315.1, from coordinate 346,467 downwards.
TGAACCTGCATGTTAATCATGAAACAACCTGGAACTAGGATTCCCAAGACCCTCTGCGCTTCAGATTTGCAAAGCCTTTCCCTCGTTCATAAAATCGTCTACCCGATTGTTCTTGCTACCAAAGTGCAAAACCGCACACTTGGTCACTTCTTTCCCCACTCGCCCTTCATCTCCACGCCCTTCTGCAGCCTGCCCGTTTCCTCAAAACTACCTGTCCCTCTCGCTATCTTTGTGCCATCTGCAAACTCAGCAAAAATGCCCTCCGTGGCCCTCATTATCGTCGACACCCCAATAAGGTCCCTGTCACAGCCCCGTCTACAAGGTATTTGCAGAAATTCACCAAAGTTATACACGTGGCCGGAGACTTTGGTACGTCGGGTCGATAACACAGGGCCCAGCGAGCCTGTGCCGATTCCTACTCCTTGTTTGGACGTGTTACTTGTTGCCCAGACATGGTTTCAGTCCCGCCGTTCCGCCTCCCGTTCACGTGTCTAACAAGGTGAGCCTTAAACGTTCCTAAAGTGCCTGCTTCCAGCGCTTCGACTGGCAACGCGTTCCAGGCACCCACCATCCTCTGTGTGAAAACCTTTCCCCGCACTTTTCCCTTCTCACTTTCCCCCTCTCCCGTGAACTATGGGAAGGATGTTGAAGCTTTGGAAATAGCTCGGAGGAGATTTACTCGGATGTTGCATAGTATGGAGGGAAGGTCTTACGAGGAAAGGCTGAGGGACTTGAGGCTGCTTTCATTAGCGAGAAGAAGTTTGAGAGGCAACTTAATTGAGATATATAAGATAATCAAAGGGTTAGGCAGGGTGGACAATAATAGCCTTTTTCCTTAGAAGGTGAAGGCTGGCCTGAGGGGACTTAGCTTTATATTGAGGGGTGATAGATATAGGACAGATGTCAGAGGTAGTTTCTTCACTCAGAGAATAGTAGGCGCATGGAACGCACTGCCTGCAACAGTAGTAGACTTGCCAACTTTAAGGGCTTTTAAACGGTCATTGGATAGTCATATGGACGAAAATAGAATAGTGTAGTTTAGAAGGGCTTCAGATTGGTTCGACAGGTTGGCGCAACATCAAGGGCTGAAGGGCCTCAACTGCGCTGTAATCTTCTATGTTCTATGTCGTAAAAGCACAGCAGGTCAGGCAGCATCCAAGGAGCAGGGGAATCGACGCTCTGAGCATGAGTTCTTCATCAGGAATCAGTAACTACACAAGTCACCTTCAAAAGTGAAATCTACAACTGAGGCACCAGCAGCCAGCCACCCGAAAAGTATCAAAATGGTGAAACATGAGCCGAAGAAGCCAACAAGCGAGACGTCTGGTTTCAGCTATACAGCTGGGACATGATCCGTTACTTAATATTCGAACATCAATCAAGGTGATATCCGTGGAGAGACAGCAAGGTAACATTCCTCACGCAACACTTTTGCCTGAAACATTGATCCTCCTGCTCCTCTGATGCTGACTGACCTGCTGTGCCTTTCCAGCACCACACTCTCAAAGCTAACTTTTGAGTCGTGGTGACTCTTCATCAGAATATTTTTTGATTCCAGCATCTGCAGTAATTTGCTCCTATGTTTTGGTTTAAACATACAACCATTAACAAATCAAAATTAATTTGACTTACATTAATAAAGCTCCAAACTGCAGACTCTCTGTGACTTAGTTGGCAAAACAGTCACCTGGTCAAGTATCACTCCAGAGCACTGTGCAGATATTCCAGCTGACAACTTTGTTGTGTGAAAATTAACTTTATGCATTTTGAGCATCATAACAGGATATTTCAAAGCGATTTAATTGATGAAAAGGCTTTGCACAATGCAGTGGTGAATAGGAAAGTAACAAATGAATCTTTGTTGACAAACTCAGCAGATACTGAACTACTAAAAATGAAAAACAACACCTTCAGTTCCATTCTCTCACAAGGGTAACTGACCAAATTAGCTATGAAAGGTCAAAATTCTAAACACAGATACAGCATCATCAGGAAATCCTGAATGAGATTTGGGAATATAATGAACAAACTTGGTTGGAACTCCTTCAAGTGCATTACTAACCAGTCTCCACTGGGGGAGTCTGCCCTCACCTGCACCATTCGCACCCTCCCTCCACCAAACCAGCAGAGTGTGTTGGCCAGTTCAAGTGAAACCAGACAGATCACCAATTATCTTTTCCACTGTCTGTCAATTGCAATGCACATCCTTCCAGGAGCAGATCTGGATCCTGAAGTTGATTGGAGTGCTAACAGTAAGCTATTCGAATGAATGGTTCCATGTTGATTAGATTACTTACAGTTTGGAAACAGGCCCTTCGGCCCAACAAGTCCACACCGACCCACCGAAGCGCACCCACCCAGACCCATTCCCCTACATTTACCCCTGCACCTAACACTACAGGCAATTTAGCATGGCCAATTCACCTGACCTGCACATCTTTGGACTGTGGGAGGAAAAAGTGAGGACTGCAGATGCTGGAGATCAGAGCTGAAAATGTGCTGCTGCGCTTTTCCAGCAACACATTTTCAACTGTGGGAGGAAACCCATGCAGACACGGGGAGAATGTGCAAACGCCACACGGTTAGTCGCCTGAGGCGAGAATTGAACCTGTGTCTCCTGCACTGTGAGGAAGCAGTGCTAGCCACTGTGCTACCGTGCCGCCCAGTAGCATCACCAGAAATGCTAGGTCAATATAATCAACAAATTCAAATTACAGAAACTCCAATGCAAAGCTGTGTAGCTCCTAAACTCTGTCAAAAAGGTCTTGATTTGTTTCATAAAGTATCACACTTACCTGAGTGTGTGTCATCATCTTTGTTGGTAAACCCTTGTAGCTGTTAATCCTTTGTTAATTTCAATACGATATCCAAGTTTCCTGCACAGGTTTGAGGTTGCTTCTGGCATTATGGTTTGCTCACTTGTGAGAGCACTGAAGTGGACCATTGTTTATGTGATCGCATCCTGACTCCACCCCCGATCTCTAGCTCACTAGACAGTCCATTGTTACCAACAGAGATAACAAAACACTGTTAGAACTTCTGCCTGATGCCCAGGCATTTTGAAAGAAGTTTCACACAAATTATCACTTCTCATTCACTTCAAATGCAACAGGAATAATTTTTCTTAAATTTCTTAACCACTCAACCAAAGCTAAAAAATTACTGTAAAATGTACTTTTGTTCCCTTCTCAATTTCTCATTTCATTGAAATTTATTTCCTAATCAATTCTGAGTTGGACATACTGCTGCCTTTCCTTGAGTTTCACTGTATAGAAAGAACGAACTTGATTGGGAACGCATTCAAATGCAGTGTGATTTGGACAGGCTGAATGAGTGGGCAAATACATGGCAGATGAAGTATAATGTCGATAAATGTGAGGTTATCCACTTCCGTAGCAAAAGCAGGAAGGCACATTATTATCTGAATGGCTATAAATTGAGAGAAGGGAATGTACAATGAGATGTCTGTGTCTTTGTGCACCAGTTGCTGAAGATAAGCATGCAGGCAGTAAAGAAGGAAAAAGATAAGTTGGCATTCATAGCGAAAGGGTTCAAGTATAGAGCAGGGATGTCTTGCTGCCGTGGTAAAGTCACACCTGGAACCACTAGATCATACAGTAAAGATGCATTTATCTGCACACAAAAAGCAGGACAAAGACAACTTGGCCAGCTACCGCCCCATCAGTTTACTCTCGATCTTCAGCAAAGTAATGAAAATTGCCATCTGCATTGATATCAAGCAGCACGTGCAAGCAGCATTAACCTACTCACTGATGCTTGGTTTGGGTTGTGCCAGGGCCAATTAGCTCCTGACTTCATTACAGCCTTGGTTCAAACATGGTCAAAAGAGCTGAAACCCAGAGGGGAGGGGCAAGTGACGGCCTTGATAGCAGGGTCGCATTTGATTAGGAATGGCATGAAGGAGCCTGAGCAAAATTGGAATCAATGAGTATCGGGGGCATACTCTCCCTGGTTGGAGACACAACTGGCACACGGGAAGATGTCACATGTGCAGTGATTGAGGACTCTGGGTTCATAATCAATGCTGTTTAGAAGGAAGAGGGGGAAGATCTCATTGAAATCTATAGAATATTAAGAGGCCTGGACTGAGTGAGCGTAAGGAAAATGTTGTTATTCATAGGCCCTGAGGGCACAGCCTCCAAGTGAAGGGATGACCTTTTAGAACTGACTTAGTGAGAAAATAGGTCAAATAACTGCTTTATTAGCTAAAGCCAAAACAATAAGGGAGATTTACATAGACACTTCTCCTAATTAAATCATAACCAGGTGAAAAAATTGGTAAGGGACATCAGGTGCTCTACGTGTGACATCTGGCAACTCTGTCAGAAAGTAACTCTGATCTCCAGCATCTGCAGTCTTCACTTTCTCCTATCTGACAACTCTGGGAGAGTTCAACTGTCCTAGATGGTTACATTTGGAGGAAGTGTGTCTCAGCTACAGTTTTTAACAGATTGTTTAAATTAACTGGCACTCAGATGAAGCAGGTAGGAGGCCGAGAGGGTCATAGACATCTGTTTCAGGGAGGTAGCCATAACCAAGGCTGAGGCAGATAGATACAGGATGGTCACAAGGGAAAAGCAATGCAGGAGGCCCCTGTGGCTGTCCCCATCTCAAACAGGTGAGCTACTTTAGATACTGTTCAGGGGGACTGCGTATCGGGGATGACAACAGCAGTAGATAGAACAGTACCAGCAGGGGAGGTTGAAGTGCAGGTAAATAGTGGTAGTCAATGATTCAATAGTTGGAGACACAGATAGACATTTCTATGGCCACAAACAAGACACCAGGACATGTGTTGCCTCCCTGCTGCCAGAGTCAAGGATGTCTCTAAGCATGCTCAGGACATACTGAAGAAGGATGGTAAACAGCTAGATGTCATGGTACACACTTGTACCAATGACATAGAAAGGAAGAATGATGAGGTCCTGCATGGAGAGTTCAGGGAGCTTGGCCATATGTAGATTGGGATCTCTTCCAAGTTAGTGGGACCTGTACAAAAAAGACAGGTTGCATTTTAACTGGAGGGGCACCAACATCTTGGTGGGGATGGTTACTAGTGCAACTTGAATGGATTTATACATTAAGGCAGAGGGTTAGGATCCAATGCAACAGGTCATAAGGTATGCAGTCAGTAAAGACTAATAGGACAAACAGGCAGGGTCAGTCTAATGATTATGGTGAGAGAAGGATTCATAAAAGATCAAAATGTGAGTTGCAAGTTGGAGTAAATGACAGAGGTGAGGTTCAGTATTATGAATGAATAAATAAGGATGGAGAGTATGGAAAGCGTGGTGCACAAGAAAATATTGAAAAAAAAAGACAAACAAGTAGGATTGATTTAAAAACCTTGGACCCAAACACACACAGTATTCGGAATAAAGTCAAGGAGCTGATGACACAGATACAGACAAATAGGTACACCTGGTGGGGATTACTGAATCATGTTGGGGTGGCAGGGGTAAGCTGCAGTAACCGGGTCTGTAGCGCGAGGTCTGGTTCTGAGACTCAGAAGGGAAAGGGGGAGAGGAGGGGAGCGCTAGTTATAGGAGACTCTCTAGTTAGAGGGACAGACAGGCGGTTCTGTGGACATGGGCGAGACTCTCGGATGGTTTGTTGCCTCCCGGGTGCCAGGGTCCGAGACGTCTCAGACCGTGTCTTCAGAATCCTTAAGCGGGAGGGTGTGCAGCCAGAAGTTGTGGTGCACGTTGGCACCAACGACATAGGTAGGAAGAGGGGTGGGGAGGTCATTCAAGAGCTCAGGGAGTTAGGCTGGAAGCTAAAAGCTAGGACAGACAGAATCGTCATCTCTGGGTTGTTGCCGGTGCCACGTGACAGTGAGGCAAGGAATAGGGAGAGAGTGCAGTTGAACACGTGGCTGCAAGGATGGTGTAGGAGGGAGGGTTTCAGGTATTTGGACAATTGGACTGCATTCTGGGGAAGGTGGGACCTGTACAAGCAGGACGGGTTGCACCTGAACCAGAAGGGCACCAATATCCTGGGGGGCTAGGTTTGTTGGACTCTTCGGGGGGGTTTAAACTAATTTGGCAGGGAGATGGGATCCGGACTTGTAGTCCAGCAAGTAGGCTAGCTGTTTGTCAGGATGTCCAAGAATGTAGGGAGACTGTGAAGAAGGTAGCACAGACAGGGAATACGTGCGGACACAGAGATGGGTTCAAGTGCGTATACTTCAACGCAAGGAGTATCAGAAATAAGGTGGGTGAACTTAAGGCGTGGATCGGTACCTGGGACTACGATGTTGTGGCCATCACGGAAACGTGGATAGAAGAGGGACAGGAATGGTTGTTGGAGGTTCCTGGTTACAGATGTTTCAGTAAGATTAGGGAGGGTGGTAAAAAAGGAGGGGGGTGGCGTTGCTAATTAGAAATGGTATAATGGCTGCAGAAAGGCAGTTCGAGGGGGATCTGCCTTTGGAGGTAGTATGGGCTGAAGTCAGAAATAGGAAAGGTGCGGTCACCTTGTTGGGTGTTTACTATAGGCCCCCCAATAGCAGCAGAGATGTGGAGAAACAGATTGGGAAACAGATTTTGGAAAGGTGCAGAAGCCACAGGGTAGTAGTCATGGGCGATTTCAACTTCCCAAATATTGATTGGAAGCTCTTTAGATCAAGTAGATTGGATGGGGCGGTGTTTGCGCAGTGTGCCCAGGAAGCTTTTCTAACTCAGTATGTAGATTGTCCGACCAGAGGGGAGGCCATATTGGATTTGGTACTCGGTAATGAACCGGGACAAGTGATGGGCTTGTTAGTGGGTGAACATTTTGGTGATGGTGACCACAATTCTGTGACTTTCACCTTGATTATGGAGAGAGATAGGTGCGTGCAACATGGTAGGTTTTACAATTGGGGGAAGGGTAATTACGATGCTGTAAGACAGGATCTGAGGAGCATAAGTTGGGAGCATAGGCTGTCAGGGAAGGATGTCGTGGAAATGTGGAACTTTTTCAAGGAACAGATACGACGTGTCCTTGATATGTATGTACCTGTCAGGCAGGAAAGAAATGGTCGTGCGAGGGAACCTTGGTTGACGAGGGAGGTTGAATGTCTTGTAAAGAGGAAGAAGGAGGCTTACATCAGGTTGGGGAAACAGGGTTCAGACAGAGCAGTGGAGGGATACAGGATAGCCAGAAGGGACCTGAAGAAAGGGATTAGGAGAGCTAAGAGAGGGCATGAAAAATCTTTGGCGGATAGGATCAAGGATAACCCAAAGGCATTTTATGCGTATGTGAGAAACATGAGAATGACGAGAACAAGGGTAGGTCCGATCAAGGACAGTAGTGGGAGACTGTGTATTGAGTCAGAAGAGATAGGAGAGGTCTTGAATGAGTACTTCAGTATTTACGAACGAGAGGGACCATATTGTTGAAGAGGAGAGTGTGAAACGGACTGGTAAGCTAGAGGAGATACTTGTTAGGAAGGAAGATGTGTTGGACATTTTGAACAACTTGAGGATAGTTAAGTCCCCCAGGCCTGATGGGATATATCCTAGGATTATGTGGGAAGCAAGAGAGGAAATTGCAGTACCGTTGGCAATGATCTTTTCGTCTTCACTGTCAACAGGGGTGGTACCAGGGGACTGGAGAGTGGCGAATGTTGTGCCCCTGTTCATAAAAGGGAATAGGGATAACCCCGGGAATTACAGGCCAGTTAGTCTTACTTCGGTGGTAGGCAAAGTAATGGAAAGGGTACTGAGGAATAGGATTTATGAGTATCTGGAAAGACACTGCTTGATTAGGGACAGCCAGCATGTATTTGTGAAGGGTAGGTCTTGCCTTACAAGTCTTATTGAATTCTTTGAGGAGGTGACCAAGCATGTGGATGAGGGTAGAGCAGTGGATGTAGTATACATGGATTTTAGTAAGGCATTTGATAAGGTTTCCCATGGTAGGCTTATGTGGAAAGTCAGGAGGCATGGGATAGAGGGAAATTTGGCCAATTGGATAGAAAACTGGCTAACCGGTCGAAGTCAGAGAGTGGTGGTAGATGGCAAATATTCAGCCTGGAGCCCAGTTATAAGTGGAGTTCCGCAGGGATCAGTTCTGGGTCCTCTGCTGTTTGTAATTTTTATTAATGACTTGGATGAGGGAGTCGAAGGGTGGGTCAGTAAATTTGCAGATGATACGAAGATTGGTGGAGTTGTGGATAGTGAGGAGGGCTGTTGTCGGCTGCAAAGAGACTGAGATATGATGTAGAGCTGGGCTGAGGAGTGGCAGATGGAGTTCAACCCTGCCAAGTGTGAGGTTGTTCATTTTGGAAAGACAAATAAGAATGCGGAATACAGGGTTAACGGTAGGGTTCTTAGTGAGGTGGAGGAACAGAGGGATCTTGGGGTCTATGTTCATAGATCTTTGAAAGTTGCCACTCAGGTGGATAGAGCTTGTAAGAAGGCCTATGGTGTATTAGCGTTCATTAGCAGAGGGATTGAATTCAAGAGTCGTGAAGTGATGTTGCAACTGTACAGGACTTTGGTTAGGCCACATTTGGAGTACTGTGTGCAGTTCTGGTCGCCTCACTTTAGGAAAGATGTGGAAGCTTTGGAGAGGGTGCAGAGAAGATTTACCAGGATGTTGCCTGGAATGGAGAATAGGTCGTACGAGGATAGGTTGAGAGTGCTAGGCCTTTTCTCATTGGAACGGCGAAGGATGAGGGGTGACTTGATAGAGGTTTATAAGATGATCAGAGGAATAGATAGAGTAGACAGTCAGAAACTTTTTCCCCGGGTGCAACAGAGTGTTACAAGGGGACATAAATTTAAGGTGAAGGGTGGAAGGTATAGGGGAGATGTCAGGGGTGGGTTCTTTACCCAGAGAGTGGTGGGGGCATGGAATGCGCTGCCTGTGGGAGTGGTAGAGTCAGAATCTTTGGTGACCCTTAAGCGGTATTTGGATAGGTACATGGATGGGTGCTTAAGCTAGGACAAATGTTCGGCACAACATCGTGGGCCGAAGGGTCTCTTCTGTGCTGTATTGTTCTATGTTCTATGGTTACAGGAAGTTCAGAACTGGGAGTTAAATGTCCAAGGGTACTCAGTATTCTGAAAGGTTAGATAAGAGCGAGCAGGAGGTGGAGTTGTTTCATTGCTTAAGCATGGCATCAAGGCTGTGGTAACAAATGATATTGGCACTAGGGTCTAGGGTGGAAATAAAAGATAAGGGAAGAGACCCCTTGCTAGGAGTAATTTTCAGGCTCCAAAACAATACTGCCAAAGTTTAGCATAGTATAAACCAGGAAAGGAATTAAGAGTTAGGGTGAGAGGGTGGGTAAGTGGAGCTGAGGCCTGTAAAGATCAGTCGTGGTCTTATTGAATGGCGTAGCAGGCTCGAAGGGCCAGATGGCCTACTCCTGCTCCTGGTTCTTATGTTCCTATGTTCTTCAATAATGAGGGATTGAGAAGGACTCAAAAGTAATTATAGGTGATTTGAACATGAACATTGATTAGATTATTCAATTTGGCAAGGGAAGGCTCAAAGCAAGGCCCATTGAATGTATAAGGGATTGTTTCCCATAGCAACTTGTCAATGAGCCAACCAGAGAACTGGCTACTTTAGATTTGGTATTATCTAACAAAGAAGGACTAATAAATGGTCTTTGGAATAATTATACAGAGGTAAGTTTCCCATCATCAAGTCACCGTTTATTTATATATGGAGGATAGTGGGCTAGTGTAGGTTAGGTGGGCTTGGATCGGCGCAACATCGAGGGCCAAAGGGCCTGTACTGCGCTGTATTCTTCTATGTTCTATGTTCTAGTGCATGGGCTCTGACCAGACAGCTCAAGGTCAGTCCCTCGACTGAGAAGACCTTCTGTATCCCCTGTTTATGTGTTTTGTTTTGCTTTTTTTTAACTCACAGGAGCTCAGTCCAAACACAATCTCTGTCAAAAAGGTCTTGATTTGATTCATAAAGTATCACGCTTACCTGAGTGTGTGTCATTATCTTTGTTGGTAAACCCTTGTAGCTGTTAATCCTTTGTTAATTTCAATACGATATCCAAGTTTCCTGCACAGGTTTGAGGTTGCTTCTGGCATTATGGTTTTGCTCACAGCACTGAGGTGGACCAATTCTTTATGTGATCGCATCCTGACTCCACCCCCGATCTCTAGCTCACTAGACAGTCCATTGTTACCAACAGAAATAACAAAACACTGTTAGAACTTCTGCCTGAGGCCCAGGCATTTTGAAAGAAGTTTCAAACAAATTATCACTTCTCATTCACTTCAAATGCAACAGGAGTAACTTTTCTTCAACTTCTTAACCACTCAAAAAGGTGAAAACACTACAAACCATAGTGCAAGGGCTAAGCCCAGCCACAAAAACCATCATCGTCCTTGCTCAAAAAACAAAAAGAGTAACACACAGGCTGCAACCATCCAGTAAAATACAGGGGCAAAAAAAACAAGTTCCCCAATGTGAACTAAAATATAACAGTATTCACTGTCTGTGTGACCAGGCAGCTTAGGAATCAGTTATCAAATACAACAGTAACACACTGGCTGTGACCAGCCAACCCACAGTCAGTTCCCTGAACTCAGGAGTTTCTAAATCACCTGATGATACTTCTTTTTTAACCAGAAGTCCCCAGAATACTGGGAAATAGCAATAATGTTAATGTCCCATTTATTTATTTATTTATTATTTTATTAAAACATTACAAAACAGTTCACAAAAAGGAAAACTTAACATTTACAGCTGTATACAACAGCAATTTTACAAGGGAGAGGAGCAGCAAACCCTACCGTTCAACCAGTTTACAGGGAGATGAGGACAAACCTCAAATCCCAGTTCCACATATGAAAAGAGAGTGACAATGACATTTTACATGAGACAATACTGTTACATACAAAAGTGCAGACAATACAGACCCAGCAAGCCCCTGTCCCTCCCACCTTCCGGCCACTCTAAGACAGCCCGCACCTACACATCTTCCGTCCATCCCATGCCCCTTCCAGTTCTCGGTCCGCCCTGACACACCTTTTGACCACCTCTAGGACAGCCCACCCGGGGTGACAGCGGTCAGGACGGCCTACCCACCTTCCATCTTCACTAACCACCCGCAGCACCTTTCGACCACCTCTAGGACATCCCGTCCCCTTCCCTGGGACGACAGCATGCAGGGTAGCCCACAAGCCTTCCGGATCTCAGCCTGCCCCTACGTACCATTGGGCTCTCACCCACCTCTCACCCACCCATCCGGCCAGTGGGCTATCCTGGCACACCTTCCGGCCACCTCTGGGACAGCCCGTCCCCTTCCCTGGGACGACAGTATGCAGGGTAGCCCACAAGCCTTCCGGATCTCAGCCTGCCCCTACGCGCCTTCTGGCTCTCGGCTGCTCTGACACACCTTTCAACCACCTCTAGGACAGCCCCTCCCGATTACCCCTTTTCGGGACGACAGCGCTCAGAACGGCCGACCCACCATCTGGCTCTCAGGGCGACTGGTATCAGGGTAGCCTACCCACCCTCTGGCTTTCGGGACAGTCTACCAACCTTCAGGCTCACAGGATGGCCTACCCACCCTCCGACTCTTGGGGTGACAGCTTTCAGGACCACCCATGAGCCTCCCAGCTCACAGTAAGGCCTGCCAAACCCAGGGACACACAAGACAGTGCAAGTGATAGACCCAACAAACAATACAATACAGTTAATTACCAAAAAAACAGTCCTTTCTGGTACACGGTCCAAATAGAGTCTTCAAAATGTAGAGTCCACTTCAGTTTGAGGTGCATGGTCCAAAATGGAGTCCATTCCAAACTGCAGAGTCCACTCCTGAAGGCAGCAAATACACACCCCACAGCACACAGGTTTTCAGTCTCCATGGAGTCCTGGCCCAGCCTTGGAAAACCAGGCCCACTCACAGGAACACAGTACATAGTACAGGTGCAGTTAACTCACAGGGGTTTGATCCACTCCTGAAGGCAAGGTCTTCACCCAAACCTCCAGGATACAGCAAGTGCTCACCTCCCAGCACACACACAGGTGTTCAATCTTCAGAGGCCAGGTCCCAGGGCTAGGCCTCCCCACAGGAACAGCTCCTCTGGTAAAATGTGTGTCTTCCACACGGGCTCAGTCCAAACACCAAAAACAGTAAAGACACATACAAAAAAAAATGAAACTAGAGTCCAAGGGCTAAGCCCTACCACAAAATTAATATTGTCCTTTTCTCAAAAAGTAAAAAGAGTAACACACAGGCTGCAACCATCCAGTAAAATACAGGGGAAAAAAAAAGTTCCCTAATGAGAAGTAAAATATAACAGTATTCACTGTCTGTGTGACCAGCCAGCTTAGGAATCAGTTATCAAAGACAACAGTAACACACTGGCTGTGACCAGCCAACCCACAGTCAGTTCCCTGAACTCAGGGGTTTCTAAATCGCCTGATGATACTTCTTTTTTAATCAGAAGCCCCCAGAATACTGGCAAATAGCAATAATGCTAATGTCCCATTTATTTTTTTTTTCACAAAGTGACCACTCCTGTTTCTTTTTTTTTACACTCCTGTTTATTTTTTTTAATATATTAACCCCTACAGTACCACCTAAGTGCGGTAGTGCTTATTTTATCCCCAGCACCCATGGTGTGTGTGTGCATTATTATTTTTTTCTTCTGTGAGACACAGTGAGAGACACAAAGTGCACGAATCTTTATTCAATTTCCACCACCAGGAAGATAGGAAAACACCCGGGTGGCCAGTGACAAACACTGCCCTTCACATCAAAGGGCAGTGCTGTGTGATCAAAAACAGTGAGGGGGAGGGTAGGGACTAAATCAAAATAGAGTTGGAGAAATGATGCACTCCATTCCCTGCGGCGCCCACCTCTAATGTCCCATTTTTTTTTTCTTTTAACCCCCACACTACCACCTAAGTGCGGTAGTGCTTATTTTTTCCCCCGCACCCATGGTGTGTGTGTGCAGGTGGGAGACACAGTGAAAGACACAAAGTGCACGAATCTTTACTCAAATTCCACCACCAGGAAGATAGGAAAACACCCAGGTGGCCAGTGAATCTCCTGTTTATTTTATTTTATTTTTTAAAATATTAACCCCCACACTACCACCTAAGTGCGGTAGTGCTTATTTTTTCCCCAGCACCCATGGTGTGTGTGTGCATTATTTTTTTTTCTTCTGTGAGACACAGTGAGAGACACAAAGTGCACGAATCTTTATTCAATTTCCACCACCAGGAAGATAGGAAAACACCCGGGTGGCCAGTGACAAACACTGCCCTTCACATCAAAGGGCAGTGCTGTGTGATCAAAAACAGTGAAGGGGAGGGTAGGGACTAAATCAAAATAGATTTGGAGAAATGATGCACTCCATTCCCTGCGGCGCCCACCTCTAATGTCCCATTTATTTTTTTTTTCTTTTCTTTTTTTTTCTTTTTTAACCCCCACACTACCACCTAAGTGCGGTAGTGCTTATTTTATCCCCAGCACCCATGGTGTGTGTGTGCAGGTGTGAGACACAGTGGAAGACACAAAGTGCACGAATCTTTATTCAATTTCCACCACCAGGAAGATAGGAAAACACCCAGGTGGCCAGTGACAAGCACTGCCCTTCACATCAAGGGGCAGTGCTGTGTGATCAAAACAGTGAAGGGGAGGGTAGGGACTAAATCAAAATAGAATTGGAGGGAGAAATGATGCACTCCATTCCCTGCGGCGCCCACCTCTAATGTCCCATTTATTTATTTTTTTTTTCTGGTTATTTTTTTTTTCTCTTTTTTTTCCTATCCTTTTTTTTTTTTAATTTTAACCCCCACACTACCACCTAAGTGCGGTAGTGCTTATTTTATCCCCAGCACCCATGGTGTGTGTGTGCAGGTGTGAGACACAGTGGAAGACACAAAGTGCACCAATCGTTATTCAATTTCCACCACCAGGAAGATAGGAAAACACCCGGGTGGCCAGTGACAAACACTGCCCTTCGCATCAAAGGGCAGTGCTGTGTGATCAAAACAGTGAAGGGGAGGGTAGGGACTAAATCAAAATAGAGTTGGAGGGGGAAATAATGCACTCCACTACTCCTGTTTATTTATTTTTTTTTTTTTCGAAGTGCGGTAGTGCTTATTATTTTTTTTCCCCAGCACCCATGGTGTGTGTGTGCAGGTGTGAGACACAGTGGAAGACACAAAGTGCACGAATCTTTATTCAAATTCCACCACCAGGAAGATAGGAAAACACCCGGGTGGCCAGTGACAAACACTGCCCTTCACATCAAAGGGCAGTGCTGTGTGATCAAAACAGTGAAGGGGAGGGTAGGGACTAAATCAAAATAGAGTTGGAGGGAGAAATGATGCACTCCACTCCCTGCGGCGCCCACCTCTCCCTGAACAACTCCAGGGTGTTGGTGGACACCGCATGCTCCTTCTCCAAGGACACCCGGGCTACACTGTTGTTTATTTTTTTTAATTTTTTTTTTTTTTTTTTTTTAGTGACAAGCACTGCCCTTTCTCCTGGTTTTTTTTTTTTTTTCTTCTCATTAACCCCCACACTACCACCTAAGTGCGGTAGTGCTTATTTTATCCCCAGCACCCATGGTGTGTGTGTGCGGGTGGGAGACACAGTGAAAGACACAAAGTGCACCAATCTTTTATTCAAATTCCACCACCAGGAAGATAGGAAAACACCCGGGTGGCCAGTGACAAACACTGCCCTTCACATCAAAGGGCAGTGCTGTGTGATCAAAACAGTGAAGGGGAGGGTAGGGACTAAATCAAAATAGAGTTGGAGGGAGAAATGATGCACTCCATTCCCTGCGGCGCCCACCTCTAATGTCCCATTTATATCTGTCAGCCAGGGTTCCCTGATAGGTCCAGGTCAACAACCCCAATCAAGGATCTCATTGTCAATGAGATCCACTTCGCCCTGGTTCTCATCATGACAGTCTTGTAGTCTCCCTCTTGGAAGATGACCACAATATTCTAGTGTTTCAAATTCAGATTGAAAGAGTGAAAAGAAAGTTGCATACGTGAGTTTCAGTTTTAGGCAAAGTAATTCTACAGGCCTGAGGAAGGAGGTGGCCTGAGTGAACTGGGCAAAAATCTATGTTCTATAAAAGAGTAGGAGAGTTAAAGAACAATGGCAAATGCTTCGAGAAATATTTGATGCATCTCAATCAAAGTATATTCCTGAAAGGAAGAGGAATTGTAAAAAGGTGAAAAATCATCCATGACTTAACAAAGAAGTCAAGGTTAACATAAAGGCAAAAACCAGGGCATTTCACATTGTAAAAGTTAGTAACACTTTGGAGGTTCAGGAGAACTTTAAACATTAGCAACGGGTTACTAAAAACAAAATCAAAGAGCTAAGGTGAACTTCAAAAGGAATATAGCAGGAAATATACGCACAGATATGATAAACTTCTATAAATATATAATGAGGAAGAGAATAGTGAAAGTAAATGTCTGTCCTTTATCGGTCGAAAACTGGGAGATAATAATTGAAAACGCAGAAGCACTAAACCAATATTTTGTATCTGTATCACAGTGGAAAATAATGATTTATTTCCAAATACTGCAGTTACTGCAAAGGAACTCGATGAAATAATATAACTAGGGAGACGGTATTAAGTAAACTGATGAGATTAAAGGCAGACAAGTCTCCGAGGCCTGATGGCCTGCAGCCTAGGGTATTAAAATTGGTGGCAGCAGAGCTTGTGGATGTGTTAGTCAAGGTTTTCCAACATTTCCTGGATTCTGGAAAGATATCAGGTGATTGCAAACATCCTGATGTGACACCTTATTCTGTAAAGCAAAAAGTGGGAATATACAGACCACTTAGTTTGACCTCTGTAGTAGGGATGTTGCAGGGGTAAAATCGTAAAGGAGAAAATAACTGAATACCAGTGTCAGGTGTTCATGAAGGGCAAGTCATGATTGACAAACTTGCTGGAATTCTTAGAGAATGTAACCAGCAAGGTAGATGATGGAGATCTAGTGGATGTGGTATATCTCAAGTTCCAGAAGGCATTTGACGAGGTGCCGCATAAAAGACTGATCCAGAAGGTTAGATCCCAGGGTGTTAAGAGTAGAACATTGCCTCGGATAAAGGGTTGTCTAACCAATAGAAAGCAGAGGGTCAGGATAAATGGGTCCTGCTCTGGATGGTGAACTGGAACTAGTGGGTTCTGTTCTCAGACCTCAACTATTTACCATGTATATAAATAATCTGCAAGCAGGGACAGACTAACACAACAAAGTTCACAGACAATACCAAAATAGATGGGCAGGCAGGCAGTGACGAGGAGATAAAGAGTTTGCTGATGGATATTGATTAGCTCGGAGAATGGGCCACAATCTGGCAGATGACGTTTAATGTGAAGAGGTAAGAGATTGTTTATTTTGACCGGAAAAACGGAAAGGGCAAATTATTATTTGAAGTTTGAAGAGAACTGGATTGGATGATATGGCTGCCAACCAAAATATCGGACCAAGTGGGTGGGTACATGCCCTTCTCAAATCTTGATCTTTTGACCTGAAGAGCCATATTTTAAATGATGAGGCACTGGCGCATTGCTCAAACAATGTTAATGGATTTATTATGGATAGATTCAGATCAGGGAGCACATGTTGCAGGGAAACTGATCAAGGAAGTTTGCAAACGGCTGAGCATGAAGCAAACGTTCCACGTTCTGTATCACCCACAGAGTTCAGGCATGGATGAATGAATGAACCAGTCCTTAAGGAGGTTTTAGCTAAAGCCATTCAGGACACTAAACTAACTGGTATCATGTACAGTGAGGAAGGTCATCAGAAAGTGCAGCACGACCTTGATCAGCTGGGGAAGTAAGCCGAGATAAATGGCAAATGGAGTTTAATATAGATAAGTGTGAGGTTTGCATTTTAAAAAGTCAAATCAAGATAGAAATTTCATGGTGAATGGTAGGACCTTAAGGAGGGTAGTGGAACAGAGGGACCTTGGAGTTCAGGTGCACAGTTCTCTGAAAGTGGAGTCACCGGTGGACAAAGCAGCGAAGAAGACTTTTGTTAGACTGGCCTTCATCAGTCAGGGCACTGAGAGTAGAAGTTGGGAAGTTATGTTGCAGTTATACAGGAAGTTGGTGAGGCTGCACTTGGAGTACTGCGTTCAGTTTTGATCACCTTATTATAGGAAGGATGTCATTAAACTGGAAAGAAACCAGAAGCAATTTACAAGGGTGTTGCCTGGACCCAATGGTCTGAATTATAGGCAGAGGTTGGACAAGCTAGGACTTTTTCTTTAGAGCGGAGGAGATTGAGGGGGTCCTTATACAGGTGCATAAGATCACAGGAGTCATGGATAGGGTGAATGTACTCAGTCATTTTCCCAGGGTTGGGGAATCATGGACCAGAGGGCATCAGTTAAGGTTAGAGGGGAAAATATAAAAGGGAACCTGAGAGGCAACCTTTTTATACTGAGGGTAGTAAGCATGTGGAATGAGCTGAAAAATGTGATGCTGGAAAAACACAGCAGGCCAGGCAGCATCCGAGGAGCACGAGAACCGATGTTTCGGGCATAAGCCCTTCTTCAGGAATGAGGCTGGTGTGTCAGGCGGGCTGAGATAAAAGGTTGGGGGGAGGGGCGCTGGGAATACATTAGGTGGAAGGAGGTGAGGGTGATAGGCCGGAGAGGGGGTGGGGGCGGAGAGGTCGGGAAGAAGATTGCAGGTCAAGAGGGCGGTGCAGAATCCGGGGTTGGGACTGAGATACGGTGGGGGGAGGGGAAATGAGGAAGCTGGAGAAATCTACATTCATCCCGTGTGGTTGGAGGGTTCCTAGGCGGAAGATGAGGCGCTCTTCCTCCAGGCGTCGTGTTGCCATGGTCTGGCAGGTCCTTGGCCTCCTCCATCGCATGTCCTTGGCGGAGTGGGAGGGGGAGTTAAAGTGTTCAGCCACGGGACGGTTGGGTTGATTGGCGCGGGTGTCCCAGAGGTGTTCCCTGAAACGTTCTGCAAGTAGGCAGCCTGTCTCCCCAATGTAGAGGAGGCCACATTGGGTGCAACGGATACAGTAAATGATGTGTATGGAGGTGCAGGTGAATTTGTGACGGATATGGAAGGATCCATTGGGGTCTCGGGGGAGGTGTGGGTGGAAGTTTTGCACTTCTTGCGGTTGCAGGGGAAGGTGCCGGGAGTGAAGGTTGGGTTGGTGGGGGGTGTGGACCTGACGAGGGAGTCACGGAGGGAGTGGTCTCTCTGGAACGCTGACAGGGATGTGGAGGGGAATATATCCCTGGTGGTGGGGTCTGTTTGGAGGTGGTGGAAAAGATGGAGGATGATACAATGTATCAGGAATGTGGAATGAGCTGCCAGTGGAAGTTGTTGAGGTGGGTACATTAACAACATTTAAAAGGCATTTGAACAAATACATGGATAGGAAAGGTTTAGAAGGATATGGGGAGAAAGTGAGGGCTGGAGATCAGAGCTGAAAATGTGTTGCTGGAAAAGCACAGCAGGTCAGGCAGCATCTAAGGAACAGGAGAATCGACGTTTCGGGCATAAGCCTTCCTGAAGAAGGGCTTATGCCCAAAACGTCGATTCTCCTGTTCCTTAGAAGGATATGGGCCAAGTACAGGGAAATGGTGTTAGTGTGGAAGGACATTCTGGTTGGCATGGGCCAGTCTGGGTCAAACGGCCTTTCTTCCTGCTGGAGGACTCTGTGACTCTACGACATGGAAAGGATGGGCAGATCTAATTCTCAGTATCCTGATGGGACTCGGAGCAACAAGAAGCGGAATGACTACATTAACTCCATATGAGTTAATGACAAGAAGGCCTATGAGATTGCCAGGGAACATTGTAACAGGGTAGGACCAGTGAGACAGAGAGTGAAACCATTTAGAAGACAATTCTGCAAACAGTTGAATGGGCCAAGACAGCAGGTCAAAGACCAGCAGAAAATCCGCGACCTCGAACAAGATGCTATGACCAACCAAGTAAAGGTACTGAGAGCTGATGTGAAGGTAACGGTTAAAGTAGCACCTGACAAGCCTGGATTTACGTCTAAAAGGCTCAAACAGTTTGTGATTATTATGACCAAGGACACGGGCCTGTTTGGATATGAAAGTTAGAAGGCAGGTGAAGACCTCATCACAGCTGAAGCTCAACACAATTGATTCTGAGCTACAGAACTAATGCCAACAGAACAGTGACAACTGGGGCAGCTCTTTATTCAATTTGTGGAAGGCTGGCCACCACTTTAACCCTTGAGGGACGATTGTTCCTGGCTGTGGAAGCAGTGATTGGTAGCTCAATGTGAGAGGAACTCTGGTGTTACCTCAACCAAAGCAGAATGGAATGCTGAACATGACCATAGGAGAACAGATTTTGAAGAGGAGTTTGAATTTATTTGTGAATAGGAAAGGTGTGTTTACATGGGATGGGTAATGGCTTTTGCCAGACCCTAAATTCCCCTCCAAAAAAATGTGAGAAAGGACATTTGAAACCTTTTCAATCACTTGTACTTGTCCGTCAATGGGGGAACAGTGATGATGGATGGATAGGGGAAACCCACCCCGACGAAATAAATGTCACTACAACGTCACCTCCTTCCACAATAAAGACCACAGACGATCCCCTACCTGACAGTTATCATTCCAACTGCACCGCCAAACAACTTGCCACGTCCATGTCTGAGTATGAGTCTTAGACTGACGAACGGTCTAGTCTTAATCAATGATAATAAAATACTATAATGTACAGCGTGAGTTAGTGCCTGTAGTCGTATACATTTCCTGTATCAGCCTGCCCAAGTGGTTCATCCCACACCAGATACCGATACATGACCTTTATTACTCAAATGATGACTGTAGCAGCTCAGTTCGATAGTGGGGTGCAGCACTCAGTGGTCACACCCTGAGCTTTTCAAGGAAAATTAGATCTTAAGGCTAATTCCACAAATCTAGCAGCCCTGGATCAGAACATCTGATACTGAGCCCCCAACTTAAGAAAATCATAACTGAGGAGCAAAGAATTCAAAGCATGGAACTAAATGCCAATCAGAGCCAAACAAAACTGATCCAAAATCTGCCCACTGTATTGGAGAGTCATTCAGTAACCATTAGTAAATGAATTAAGTTCAGGAAAAACATCTCAGATGATGCTAGTAGGAATGATGTCTGTAAGCACCATTGGTGCTTGAACAGACACAGGAAAGTCTAAGGCAGTTTAATGAGGGTAACAAATGAATATTTATTCAATGTTTCACAATAAAGGAACCACAGATTAACTGGTTGTCAGCTCGTGGTTCTGACATATATACACAACACTAATAGAATCATAGAATCTTCAGTTCAGAAGAACGTCATGCCATCTATCCTGTCTGTACCAGCTCCTAATACAGCTACCCAGCTAGTCCCACCATCCAGCCCTATCTCCGCAGCCCTCTAACTGCATCACTCTCAAATACATATCCAGCTGTTTGAAACCTCCAATGGAATCTGCCTCCACTCTCCCACGCAGCACGTTCCAAATTCTACTAACTCTCGAAGTAAAGAAGGTTCTGCTTATCTCACTCCTAGATCTTTTACTGACAATCTTCAAACCGTGACCCCGAGATTTTTTTATTCATTTGCGGGACTTGGGTGTCGCTGGCTGGCCAGCACTGATAACCCATCCCTATTTGCACTTGAGAACATGGTGGTAGGCTGTTCTCTTGAATCGCTGCAGTCCACTTGCTGTGGATTGACCCAAAATGCCAGTAGGGAGGGAATTCCAGGAGTTTGACCCAACGACTGTGAAGGAACAGTAGTGCATTTCCAAGTCAGGGTGGTGAGGGGCTTGGAGGGGAACTTGCAGGTGGTGGTGTTCCTAAGTTGGGTTGGGAATGGTTGGGCCTAGGACACTACCCTGAGGAACCCCTGCAGAGATGCCCTGGAGCTGAGATGACAGACCCTCCACAACCACAACCATCTTCCTTTGTGTCAGGTATGATTCTAACCAGCGGAGTGTTTGAACCCTGACACCCAGTGAGTCCAGTTTTGCCAGGGCTCCTTGATGCCACACTCAGTCAAATGCAGCCTTGATATCAAAGGCTGTCACTCTCCTCTCCCCTCTGGGATTCAGCTCTTTTGTCCATGTTTGACCCAAGGCTGGAATGAGGTCATGGAGATGTACAGCACGGAAGCAGACCCTTCGTTCCAACCCATCCATGTCGACCAGATATCCCAACCCAATCTAGTCCCACCTGCCAGCACCCGGCCCATATCCCTCCAAACCCTTCCTATTCATATACCCATCCAAATGCCTCTTAAATGTTGCAATTGCGCCAGCCTCCACCACATCCTCTGGCAGCTCATTCCACACACGTACCACCCTCTGCGTGAAAAAGTTGCCCCTTAGGTCTCTTTTATATCTTTCCCCTCTCACCCTAAACCTATGCCCTCTAGTTCTGGACTCTCCCACCCCAGGGAAAAGACTTTACCTATTTATCCTATCCATGCCCCTCATAATTTTGTAAACCTCTATAAGGTCACCCCTCAGCCTCCTCCGACGCTCCAGGGAAAACAGCTCCAGCCTGATCAGCCTCTCCCTGTCGCTCAGATCCTCCAACCCTGGCAGCATCCCTGTAAATCTTTTCTGAACCCTTTCAAGTTTCACAACATCTTTCTGATAGGAAGGAGACCAGAACTGCACGCAATATTCCAACAGTGGCCTAACCAATGTCCTGTACACCCGTAACATGACCTCCCAACTTCTGTACTCAATACTCTGACCAATAAAGGAAAGCATACCAAACGCCTTCTTCACTATCCTATCTACCTGCAACTCCACTTTCAAGGAGCTATGAACCTGCACTCCAAGGTCTCTTTATTTAGCAACACTTCTTAGGACCTTACCATTAAGTGTATAAATTCTGCTAAGATTTGCTTTCCCAAAATGCAGCACCTCGCATTTATCTGAATTAAACTCCATCTGCCACTTCTCAGCCCTTTGGCCCATCTGGTCCAGATCCTGTTGTAATCTGAGGTAACCCTCTTCGCTGTCCACTACACCTCCAATTTTGGTGTCATCTGCAAACTTACTAACTGTACCTCTTATGCTCACATCCAAACCATTTATGTAAATGACAATCCTTGTGGCATTCCACTGGTCACAGGCCTCCAGTCTGAAAAACAACCCTCCATCACCACCCTCTGTCTTTTATCTTTGAGCCAGTTCTGTATCCAAGTGGCTAGTTCTCCTTGTATTCTATGAGATCTAACCTTGCTAACCAGTCTCCCAAGGGGAACCTTGTCGAACGCCTTACTGAAGTCCATATAGATCACATCTACTGCTCTGCCCTCATCAATCTTCTTTGTTACTTCTTCAAAACACTCAATCAAGTTTGTGAGACATGATTTCCCACGCACAAAACCATGTTGACTATCCCGAATCAGTCCTTGCCTTTCCAAATACATGTACATCCTGTCCCTCAGGATTCCCTCCAACAACTTGCCCACCACCGGGGTCAGGCTCACCAGTCTATAGTTCCTTGGCTTGTCTTTACCACCCTTTTTAAACAGTGGCACCACGTTTGCCAACCTCCAGTCTTCCGGCACCTCACCTGTGACTATCGATGATACAAATATCTCAGCAAGAGGCCCAGCAATCACTTCTCTAGCTTCCCACAGAGTTCTCGGGTACACCTGATCAGGTCCTGGGGATTTATCCACCTCTAACCGTTTCAAGACATCCGGCACTTCCTCCTCTGTAATCTGGACATTTTGCAAGCTGTCACCATCTATTTCCCTACAGTCTATATCTTCCATATCCTTTTCCACAGTAAATACTGATGCAAAATATTCATTTATTATCTCCCCCATTTTCTGTGGCTCCCACACAAAGGCCGCCTTGCTGATCTTTAAGGGACCCTATTCTCTCCCTAGTTACCCTTTTGTCCTTAATATATTTGTAAAATTCATTTGGATTTTCCTTAATTCTATTTGCCAAAGCTACCTCATGTCCCCATTTTGCTTCCTGATTTCCCTCTTAAGTATACTCCTACTTTCTTTATATTCTTCTAAGGATTCACTCGATCTATCCTGTCTATACCTGACATATGCTTCCTTCTTTTTCTTAACCAAACCCTCAATTTCTTTAGTCATCCAGCATTCCCTATACCTACCAGCCTTCCCTTTCACCCTGTCAGGAATATACTTTCTCTGGGCTCTCGTTATCTCATTTCTGAAGGCTTCCCATTTTCCAGCTGTCCCTTTACCTGCGGACATCTGCCTCCAATCAGCTTTCGAATGTTCTTGCCTAATACCCTCAAAATTGCTGAGTGGCCGTGATGGAACCCAAACTGGGTGTCGCTGAGCAGGTTATTGCTGAGGAGGTGCTGCCTGATTGCTCTGTTAATGACCCCTTGCATTAGTTTACTGAGGATGGAAAGTAATTGGCCGGGTTGGGTTTGTCCTGCGTTTTGTGTACAGGGTATACCTGGGCAGATTTCCACATTGTCAGGTAGATGCCAGTGTTGTAACACTACTGGAACAGCTTGGCGAGGGAATGGCAAGTTCGGGAGCACACGTCTTCAGTACTATTGAAGAATGTTGTCAGGGCCCATTGCCTTTGCAGTATCCGGTGTCTCCAACTGTTTCTTGATATCACGTGGAGGGAATCAAATTGGCTGAAAACTGGTATCTGTGATGCTGAGGACCACTGGAGAAGGCTGAGATGGAACATCCATTCAGCACTTCTGACTGAAGATTGTTGCTGATGCTTCAGCCTGAGATTTGTTGAAAGCTGTTTCAATTTGCCTGGTTATTTTTGGAGACTTCTGCAGGTGAACCCCAATGACGGTGACTCAGTGGTTAGCACTGCTGCCTCACAGCACCAGGGACCCGGGTTCAATCCCAGCCTCAGGAGACTGTTTGTGTGGAGTTTGCACATCTCCCCATGTCTGTGTGGGCTTCCTCTGGGTGCTCCAGTTTCCTCCCACAATCCAAAGATGCGTAGGTCAGGTGAATTGGCCATGCTACATTGCGCATAGTGTTAGGTGCATTCGTCAGAGGGTTACTCTTAGGAGGGTCGGTGTGGACGTGTTGGGCCGAAGAGCCTGTTTCCACACTGTAGGGAATCTAATCTAATCAAATCTTCTGCTCCACTACTCCCTTCAAAGTTTTATGCTTGAGCCTGTCTTGTCTTAGCGAGCTTTGAGAAGATTTGTAGCTCAGGTTGAGGTTCTGGATGTAGGTTTGTTCGCTGAGCTGGGAGGTTCAGTTACAGACCGTTTGTCACCCTATTGGGTAACATCATCAGTGGGCCTTAGGCGAAGCAGTGTACATGATTCCTACTTTCTATTTATATGTTTGGGTTTCTTTGGGTTGGTGATGTTATTTCATGTGGTGATGTTATTTCCTGTTGTTTTCCTCAGGGGGTGGTAGATGGGGTCTAACTCGATGTGCTAATTGTTAGAATTCCGGTTGGAATGTCATGCTTCTAGGAATTCTTGTGTGTGTCTCTGTTTGGCTTGTCCTAAGATGGATCCGTTGTCCCAGTCGACTGCCCCAGACTTGCTTTTCTCTGATTTGGAGATGCCGGTGTTGGACTGGGGTGTACAGTTAAAAATCATACAACACCAGGTTATAGTCCAACAGGTTTAATTGGAAGCACTAGCTTTCAGAGCACCGCTCCTTCATCAGGTGTTTGTGGAGTACAATTACACCTGTTGGACTATAACCTGGTGTTGTGTGAGTTTTAATTTTCTACATGGCAATAGAATTTTCAATACGAGACAAATCAATGAAGCTTCATAGCCAATCACACTGTATGCCTTGATCCACAAGTACCAGCAAGAATAGGGAAAGTGGCATTAGCAGAAATATACAAGAAAGGCAGAGTTGACCTACAGGTCATGGAGAATTGAAAGGATAATTTGACACAGTATTTGAGCCAGTGTTCTTATGATATCCCCTTCCTACCTGAACACCTAGCAGTGATTCAGGAACAGGCTCAAAGGATACACGGAACCTGGTCACCTCAGTTCACCCCATTTACCACCCTCTGAGAAAAAGAACAAGAAATTGCTTCTCCACAGGAACTGACATCATCACAGGAATTGACATCATCAATGAGCTTCCGGTGAAGCACTGGTGTTTGTGACCCAAGGAAACCTAAACACATAAATAGAAAGTGGGTCACAAACACCAGTGCTTCACCGGAAGCTCATTGATGATGTTACCTAATATGGTGATGAAACATCTGAAAATGAACCTTCCAGCTCAGTGAGCAAACTTAACTCCAGAACCTCAAGCTGAGCTACAAACCTTCTCAAAACTTGTTAACCAAGTTCACTCTTACAGCAACAAAGTTGAGTCTTAAAAGAGCGTATTGACCTGCCTAGTGGGAGGATTGTGGATTTAGCGCTCCAGCATACAAATACACTCATGGATCTGGATTATCTCCCATGCCCTAATTATAATTCAAATGTTATTAGTCATAAAGCTGATCTGTCTCAGTTACCATGTAAGAAAGGAGCAAAAGGGTGGCAGTAGAAACTTGAAAGGGTTCAGTAAAGGTAAATCCCCTCTGCACCCTCCCTAAAGCATCTGTGTCCTTCCTCTGATGAGGCAGCCAGAACTGGACACAATATTCCAAGTGTGGTCTAACCAGGGTTTTACACAGCTGCATCCTTTACTGCCAGGATTGGAGGGTTTGTGTGACAGGGAGAGGCTGAATAGAATACAGAACATAGAACAGTACAGCACAGTACAGGCCCTTCAGCCCACAATGTTATGCCATGCATTTACCTTAATCTAAGATCAACCTAGCCTACACACCTTTCAATTTACTGCTATCCATGTGCTTGTCCTGCAGTCGCTTAAATGTCCCTAATGTCTCTGACTCGACTACCACCGCTGGCAGTGCATTCCACACACCCACCACTCTCTGTGTAAAGAACTGTCTTATGACATCTCCCCTATACATTCCTCCAATCACCTTAAAATTATGACCCTCGTGTCAGTCATTTCTGCCCTGGGGAAAAGTCTCTGGCTATCTACTCTGTCCATGCCTCTCATTACCTTGCACACCTTTATCAAGTCACCTCACTTCCTCTTCTGTCTAGTGCGAACAGCCCTAGCTCACTCAACCTCTCTTCATAAGACAAGCCCTCCAACCCAGGTAGCACCTGGTAAATCCCTCTGCACCCTCCCTAAAGCATCTGTGTCCTTCCTCTGATGAGGCAGCCAGAACTGGACACAATATTCCAAATGTGGTCTAACCAGGGTTTTACACAGCTGCATCAAAACTTTGCAGCCCTTAAACTCAATCCCCCTGCTAATGAAAGCCAAAACACCATTTGCCTTCTTAACAGCCTTATCAACTGGCTGGAGCTATTTTCCCTGGGAGTGTCGGAGGCTGAGGGGTGACCTTATACAAGTTTATAAAATCATGAGGGGCATGGATAGGATAAATAGACAAGGCCTTTTCCACAGGGTAGGGGAGTTCCAAAATAGAAGGCATTGGTTTAAAGTGAGAGGGGAAAGGTTTAAAAAGGCCCTGAGGGATAACTTTTTCACACAAAGGGTGGTGTGTATATGGAATGAGAAAGTGGTGGAGGCTAGTGCAATTACAATATTTAAAAGGCATCTAGATGGGTAAATGAATAGGAAGGGTTTAAAGGGATATGGGCCAAGTGCTGGTAAATGGGACTAGATTAGGTTAGGATACCTGGTCAGCATGAATAAGTTGGATCAAGGATTTGTTTCCATGCTGAACATGTCTACACCTTCAGAAAGCTAGATTTAGCAATTGGGGTAATAAACACCTGGAATAAAGGATCGATTACTACAGATGGTATAACCACCCACCTTTACGATGCTAAGCAGGACATCTGGCCAATATCAATGGTGGTGGACAATAAAGTAAATGGCTGATCAGCATTTGTTGGCTTTCGGTCAAGGGGCTGAAAAAAGGAGCTGTTAGGAGGCAATTTGAATGTGACATGATTCAGCCTGTAAATCCACGTGAAGTTCCAGCTGGGATTAGAATGAGATACGGTTAGCTTCATAAGCAATAATCATTTAATCAATTAAGTTTCATTTTCATTTAATTGAGTCAATAAAATAGTCAGGTGCAATTCTGGTCTCCCTCCGATACGAAGGATGCTCTGAAACTTGAAAGGGCTCAGAAAAGATTTATGAGGATATTGTCAGAGGTGGAAGGTTTGAGCTATAGTGAGAGTCCGAATAGGCTGGGGCTGTTTTCCCTGGAGCGGAGGCTGAGGGATGACCTTATAGAGGTTTATAAAATCATGAGAGGCATAGAACATAGAAAAGTACAGCACAGAACAGGCCCATAAGCCCACGATATTGTGCCGAGACTTAATCCTAATGTAAAATATAGTAACTTAACCTACGCACCCCTCAACTCACTGCTATCCATGTGAATGTCCAGCAGTTGCTTAAATGTCCCCAATGACTTCGCTTCCACCACCACCGCTGGCAACGCATTCCATGCATTTACAACTCTCTGCGTAAAGAACCTACCTCCGATGTCCTTTATACCTTCCTCCTAATATCTTCAAACTATAACTTCTCGTACCAGTCAATCCTGCCCTGGGGAAAAGTCTCTGGCTATTGATTCTATCTATTCCTCTCATTATTTTGTACACCTCGATCAGTTCTCCTCTCTTCCTCCTTCTTTCCAGAGACAAAATTCAGAGCTTAGTCAACCTCTCTTCATTAGGTTCTGGATTAGTGGTGCTGGAAGAGCTCAGCAGTTCAGGTAGCATCCAAGGAGCAGCGAAATTGACGTTTCGGGCAAAAGCCCTTCATCAGACAAAAGCCCTCTCTTCATTAGGCAAGCCCTCCAGTCCAGGCAGCATTCTGCTAAACCTTCTTTGCACCCTCTCCAAAGCCTCTGTATCTTTCCTATAGTAGGGCGACCAGAACTGGACACAACACTCCAAGTGTGGTCTCACCAGGGACTTGTAGAGCTGCAGCAAAACCTCTTGGCTCCTAAACTCAATCCCCCTGTTAATGAAAGCCAAAACACCATATGCTTTCTTAACAATCCTATCCACTTGGGTGGCAACTTTAAGGGATCTATGTACTTGCACACCCAGATCCCTCTGTTCCGCCACTCTGGCAAGAATTCTGTCTTTAATCCGATATTCAGCAGTCAAGTTCGACCTTCCAAAATGCATCACTTCGCATTTATCCAGGTTGAACTCCATTTGCCATTTCTCAGCCCAGCTC
Source organism: Chiloscyllium plagiosum (assembly GCF_037043375.1). Lineage (NCBI taxonomy): Eukaryota > Metazoa > Chordata > Chondrichthyes > Orectolobiformes > Hemiscylliidae > Chiloscyllium > Chiloscyllium plagiosum. The sequence goes on along the minus strand of NW_028270315.1, from coordinate 318,275 downwards.
TGCATCCTGTCTATGTCGCGCTGCAGCCTGCAGTTGCCCTCTATACTATCGATGGCACCTCCAACCTTTGTGTCATCTGAAAATTTACCAGCCCACCCTTTAACCTTCTCATCCAAGTCATTTATAAAAACTACAAAGAGCAGAGGCCACAAGAACAGAGCCCTGCGGGACCCCACTCAACACTGTCCTCCAGGCAGAACACTTTCCATCTACAACCACTTTTTGCCTTCTGTCAGCCAACCAATTCTGAATCCAGATAGCCAAATCTCCCTGTATCCCATACTTCCTGACTTTATGAATGAGCCTACCGTGGGGAACCCTATCAAATGCCTTGCTGAAATCCATATACACCACATCCACTGCTCGACCGTTGTTGACCTGTCTTGACACCTCTCAAAGAACTCAATAAGATTTGTGAGGCATGACCTGCCCCTCACAAAGCCATGCTGAATGCCTATAATCACACTATGTTTTGCCAAATAGTCATAAATCCCATCCCTCAGAATTCCTTCCACAACTTGGCTTTCATTAACAGGGAGATTGAATTTAAGAGCCATGAGATCTTGTCGCAGCTCTATAAAACTTTGGTTAGACCGCACTTGGAATACTGCGTCCAGTTCTGGTCGCCCTATTATAGGAAAGATGTGGATGCTTTGGAGAGGGTTCAGAGGAGGTTTACCAGGATGCTGCCTGAACTGGAGGGCTGATCTTATGAAGAGAGGTTGACTGAGCTCGGACTTTTTTCATTGGGAAAAAAAAAGGAAGAGAGGGGACCTAACTGAGGTGTACAAGATAATGAGAGGCATAGATAGAGTTGATAGCTAGAGACTTTTTCCCAGGGCAGAAATTGTTAAAATGAGGGGTCATAGTTTTAAGCTGTTCGGCGGAAAGTATAGAGGGGATGTCAGAGGTGGGTTCTTTACACAGAGAGTTGTGAGAGCATGGAATACGTCGCCAGCAGCAGTTGTGGAAGCGAGGTCATTGGGGATATTTAAGAGACTGCTGGACATGCATATGGTCACAGAAATTTGAGGGTTCGTACATGAGGTTTACCTTACATGAGGATCAATGGTCGGCACAACACCGTGGGCTGAAGTGCCTATTCTGTGCTGTACTGTTCTATGTTCTAACTTTGCTGACCACAGACGTAAGACTGACTGGTCTGTAATTGCCAGGGATTTCCCTATTACCCTTTTTGAAAAGTGGAACAATATTCGCCTCCTTCCAATCCTCCAGTACGACTCCCGTGGAGAGTGAGGAGGCAAATATCCTCACCAGCAGCTTAGCAACCTCCTTTCTCACTTCCTGGCGCAGCCAAGGATAAATCTGGTCTGGCCCTGGGGATTATCAATCTTAATGGTTTCCAGAATTTCTAGCCCATCAACTTCATCAATCTTGATCTGGTCAAGACTGTGTCCCAGCTCCTCTAAGTTTTCATTTACAACAAGTTCCATTTCCTTGGTGAAAACCGAAGCAAAAAACTCATTTAGGGCTTCCCTTTCTGCTCAGACTCCATGCACAAGTTCCCTCCGCTATCCCTGATCGGCCCTACTTCACCCTGAGCATTCTCTTATTCCTCATGTATGAGTAAAACGCCTTTGGGTTATAGAGTCAAAGAGATGTACAGCATGGAAACAGACCCTTTGGTCCAACATGTCCATGCCGACCAGATATCCCAATCCAATCTCGTCCCACATGCCAGCACCCGGCCCATATCCCTCCAAACCCTCTCACCCTAAACCTATGCCCTCTAGTTATGGACTCCCCGACCCCAGGGAAAAGACTTTGTCTATTTATCCTATCCATGCCCCTCATAATTTTGTAAACCTCTATAAGGTCACCCTTCAGCCTTCGACGCTCCAGGGAAAACAGCCCTAGCCTATTCAATCTCTCCTTGTAGCTCAAATCCTCCAACCCTGGCAACATCCTTGTAAATCTTTTCTGAACTTTTTCATGTTTCACAACATCTTTCCGATAGGAAGGAGACAGAATTGCACACAATATTCCAACAGTGGCCTAACCAGTATCCTGTACAGCTGCAACATGACCTCCCAACTCCTGTACTCAATACTCTGACCAATAAAGGAAAGCATATCAAACATCTTCTTCACTATCCTATCTACCTGCAACTCCACTTTCAAGGAGCTATGAACCTACACTCCAAGGTCTCTTTGTTGAGCAACACTCCCTAGGACCTTACCATTAAGTGCATGGTCCTGCTAAGATTTGCTTTCCCAAAATGCAGCACCTCAATTTATCTGAATTCAACTCCAACTGCCACTTCTCAGCCCATTGGCCCATCTGGTCCAGATCCTGTTGTAATCTGAGGTAACCTTCTTTGCTGTCCAATACACCTCCAATTTTGGTCTCATCTGCAAACTTACTAACTGTACCTCTTATGCTCGCATCCAAGTCATTTATGTAAATAACAAAAAGTAGAGGGCCCAGCACCGATCCTTGTGGCACTCCACTGGTCACAGGCCTCCAGTATGAAAAACAACCCTCCACCAGCATCCTCTGTCTTCTACCTTTGAGCCAGTTCTGTATCCAAATGCCTAGTTTTCCCTGTATTCCATGAGATCTAACCTTGCTAATCAGTCTCCCATGGGGAACCTTGTCAAACGCCTTACTGAAGTCCATATAGATCACATCTACTGCTCTGCCCTCATCAATCCTCTTTGTTACTCCTTCAAAAAACTCAGTCAAGTTTGTGAGACATGATTTCCCACGCACAAGGCCATGTTGACTATCCCTAATCAGGAGGAGAAAGTGAGGACTGCAGATGCTAGAGATCAGAGCTGAAAATGTGTTGCTGGAAAAGTGCAGCAGGTCAGGCAGCATCCAAGGAGCAGGAGAATCGACGTTTCGGACATGAGCCCTTCCTTAGGATAGAGCTTCAGCTCTATCCCTAATCAGTCCTTACCTTTCCAAATACATGTACATCCTGTCCCTCAGGATTTCCTCCAACAACTTGCCCACCACTGAGGTCAGGCTCACCGGTCTATAGTTTCCTGGCTTGTCTTTACCGCCCTTCTTAAACAGTGGCACCACATTTGCCAACCTCCAGTCTTCTGGCACCTCACCTGTGACTATCGATGATACAAATATCTCAGCAAGAGGCCCAGCAATCACTTCTCTAGCTTCCCACAGAGTTCTCGGGTATACCTGATCAGGTCCTGGGGATTTATCCACCTCTAACCGTTTCAAGACATCCAGCACTTCCTCCTCTGTAATCTGGACATTTTGCAAGCTGTCACCATCTATTCCCCTACAGTCTATATCTTCCATATCCTTTTATGTCTGTCTCTTTGTGGGGTCCGTGGAACATTCAGTGTTGCAGTTCTATTCCAGCCCCCACCCACAACTCTTTCTCTGGTATATCAATGATATTATTGGCACTGCTTCCTTCTCATGTCCAGAATTCCAATTTCCACCTGGCTCTCACCTTCGCCGAATCCGATGGGATTCCTCCCGTGGCAAAAGTGAGGACTGCAGATGTTGGAAATCAGAGTCTAGATTAGAGTGATGCTGGAAAAGCACAGCAGGTCAGGAAGGATCCGAGAAGCAGGAAAATCGACGTCTCGGGCAAAAGCCTTCATCTTCCATCCCTATCTCAACATTTCTGTTGCTATTTTTGGGTTTAGGCTGACCACCAATACTCACTACAAACTCACTGACACCCACAATTATCGTGACTATACATTCTCGCACCCTACTTCCTGTAAAAACTCTATTATCCCAGTTCCTCCATCTCCACCATACCCGTTCTGATAATGCCAACTGTGACAAGGTGGCCTCTGAAATGTCCACCTGCTTCCTCAACCGAAGAATCCTCAGCACCATTGTTGACAGGGCCCTTAGCTGAGTCTGGCTGATCTCCCACTCTTCTGTCTTAACTCCCTGTCTTTCCTTCCAAAGGAACAATAGGGCTCCCCTTATCCTCGCCTACCAACCCACCAGCATCCATGTTCAGAGGATCATTAACCACCATTTCTGTCACTTCCAAGGAGGCCACCACCAGACACATGTTCCCCTCCCCTCCTTGTTGGAATTGGTGAGTTGGACCACATTCAAGAATTCAGCAAACATCCTAGACGAAAATGACACTACCATCATAGACTTCATTAGCAAGTGTGTCGAGGACTGCGTGCTAAAGAAGTCAATCCGTTTGTCCCCCACACAGAAACCTTGGATGAAACAGGAAATCCATTGCCTACAAAAGGCCAAGTGTGCACCATTCAAATCAGATGACCCAGAGCTTTCCAGTAAATCCAGATATGACCTCCACAAGGCCATTAGAAATTCCAAGAGGCAAGACTGGACCAAGTTAGAGTTCCAAACTAACCACACAGGCACCTGTCACCTCTGTCAAGGCCGACATGAAATAACGGGGTACAAAATGAAGCAGAGCAAAATAGTAATCAAAAACACAACCTTCCCTGATGGACTCAACACTTTTTATTTTCAGTTCGATCAGAATATAAGTGGTGTGAAGTCACCTTCCCCGAGAGCCCCCGATGTACTTGCTCCCTCAGTCACTGCTTCAGATATCAGATAAGTATTTGCTGACATCTTTAGTCTCCCTTTCCTACAATCTGTAAACCACCATCATACCAGTTGCAAAGAAAACTCATAGAACGTGCATCAATGACTACCACCCAGTAGCTCTGACCTCAATAATTATGAAGTGCTTGGGGAGGTTAGTCATGGCCCACATCAATTGTAGCCTCCCAGCCTGCCTTGATTCCCTGCAATTTGCCTACCGATGAAACAGGTCCACAGCGGATGCCATTCCGTGGCCCTACACCCATCCCTGGAACATCTGGATAATACAATACCTATGTCAGGCTCCTACATTATTACTATAGCCCCATCATCAACAATATAATCCCAACCAATCTAACCTCAAAACTCAAGGTTTGTGTAAAGATTTGTAGCTCGGTGCTGGTTGTCATAGTTGTGGGTATGTTCGCCGATCTGGGAAGTTGATTTGCAGATGTTTTGTCCCTTACCTAGGTGACATCTTCAGTGACTTGGAGTCTCCTGGGAAGTGTTGCTGTACTGTGTCTTCTGGAATTTATTTGGTTCATACACATGATTACAATTTAAACACGTCTCACCAAAATAAAAGTCCCAATACCCATCACGTGTAAGACAAATGGAATTTACAAGATTCCATGCAAAGACTGCACAAAACACTTTATAGGGCAAATAGGCAGCAACTACCAATCCGCATCCATGAACACCAGCTAGCCACTAAATGCCACGACCAGCTGTCCCCAGTAGCCATACACACAGATGACAAGGACCACAAATTCGACAGGGACAACTCAATGATTATAGCACAAGCTAAACAGGACAGCCAGAGAATTTCTACAAGCATTGCACTCAGCCACAGACTCAGTCAACAAACACATTGACCTAGACTCAGTATACTGGCCACTACAATGAATAACTGGAACTGGCAACCGAAAGCAGCAGAACTAAAATCAAATAAATTCCAGAAGACACAGTACAGCCGCGTTTCACAGGAGGCTCCAAAGCACTGAAGATGTCACCTAGACAGGGGTTAAAAATGGGCGATCCGACTGCGACATCTGTCACCCCATTGATCGCTAGGGGTTAAAAATGTCTGCAAATGAACTTCCCAGCTCAGTGAACATATCCATGACTACAGTAACCTCAGAACTCTGAGACTTAGGTCTCAGCTGTGCCCTCTGCAACTACGTCCTGAACTGCAAACCACAATCAGTGAAGATAGACAACAGCTCCTCCTCCATGATAATCCCTGCAAGAATATGTACTCAGCCCCCTACTGTACTCCCTGGCTGTGTGGTCAAATTTCGTATGAATGCCACCTACACGTTTGCTGATGACATCACCATTGTAGGTCAGATATCAAACCATGACGAGTCAGAATATAGGAAGGAGATAGAATGCGAGGTGTCGTGTTGCAAAGATAACAGTGTCAGCAAAACAAAAGAACTGACTATTCACTTCAGGAAGAAAGGAGGAGGACCATGCCCCGGTCTATATCAATGGAGATGATGTGGGGAGGATTGAAAGCACCAAATTCCTAGAAACTCTCATGTTTATGGAATCACAGGGTCATACAGCATAAAATCTCCCTGGATCTCCCGCAAAGATGCAGTGGTCAAGAAGGCACAACAATGCCTTTTATCGTCTGCAGGCTTAGGAAATTCGGCATGTCCAAAAGGACATTTATCAACATTTGCAGAAACACCACAGAGAGCACTTTATACGAATGTATAACTGCCTAATACGGTAACTGCTCTGCCCACTACCGTAGGACACTACCAAAAAGCGTACACACCTCAGGCCACCACAAAAGTCAGCCTCCTACACTTCTCATTGCCACAGAAAGGCTGGCAAAAACATCAGAGACCCCTCCCACCTGGTAACACTGTCTTCCAACACCATCAGAGACCCCTCCCACCCCGGTAACACTCTCTTCATCATCATCAGAGACCCCTCCCACCCCGGTAACACTCTCTTCATCATCATCAGAGACCCTCCCACCCCGGTAACACTGACTTCGAACATCATCAGAGGCCCCTCCCACCCCGGTAACACTGTCTTCGAACATCATCAGAAACCCCTCCCATCCGGTAACACTCTCTTCATCATCATCACAGATCCCTTCCACTCCAGTAACATTCTCTTCATCATCAGCAATGACCCCTCCCACCCCGGTAACACTCTCTTCAAACACCATCAGAGACCCCTCACACCCCGGTAACACTCTCTTCAAACACCATCAGAGACCCCTCACACCCCGGTAACACTCTCTTCAAACACCATCAGAGACCCCTCCCCCCACCCCGGTAACACTCTCTTCCCTCATTTTCCGTGGGGCAGAAAATACAGAAGCTTATGCACTTGTACCAACAGGTTGAAAACCAGCTTCTTCCCTGCTGTTTTTAGATTGCTGAATGGACCTCTCTCTAATTCCAAACCAAATATTGATCTTGCTTTTGTGCACCTCCTGTGCAGCTGTAACCTTGTATGCCTCACTGTCTAATAACCCTATGATCTGTATGTCCTTGTATGTTATGACCTGTCTGTGCTGCTTGCAAAACAAATCCTTTCACTGCACTTAGGTACATGTGACAATAATAATCAAATCAAATGAAAATCTTGTTAGCTTTCTGCATGGTCTGTTCCCTCTGGCTCACCTTGGTCCACTCGTCCTTCACTCCTGACACCACCTTGTTCCCTGGCCAACTTCTCTGTCTCGGGTTTGCTGCAATGCTCTAACGAGACTCAGCAGAAGCAGGAAGAACAGCACCTCATTATCTACCTGTTAACTCTACAGCCTTCTGGACTCAATATTGAGGTTCAACAACTTTGGATCCTGAGGCACCTTTTCCCATGTCCTTAGCCCAGCATTCTTATCACATGCACTGCTATTACACACATCACATTATCAGTCATTGATTGTCCCCATTAGCAGCTATTCACTCTCCTAGGCTGACTGTTATTTTTCCCTCTTTTTTCTATCCAACTGATCTTATCTCTCTTTGACCTCTATCTCCACTTATTATTTACTCCTTACCCCCTCCCCCATCATAACTTCTGGACAAAAAATAACTTTTACCTATCTACCATCAGTTCTGAAGAAGGGCACAATGTTAATTTTGATTTCTCTCCACAGATACTCCAGACCTGCTGAGATTTTCCAACAAATTCTGTTTTAGTTTCTGATTTCCAGTGTCTGCAGTTTTTTTCATTTTTTTATGAGGAGTTGGGACATTATGTTGAGGTTGTAGGACACTTTGATGCGTTTTGAAGTACTGTGTATAGTTCGAGTCACACTGCTAAAGGAAGGATATTATTAAATTGGAGAGGGTTCAGACAAGATTTACAAGGATGTTGCCAGGACTACAGATTTGAATTCTAAGGAGAGAATAGTCTGGGACTTTTTTCACTGGCATAGGTGGTTGAGAGGTGACCTTAAAGAGGTTTACAAAATCATGAGGGGCATAGATAAAGTGAATGGCAAAGGTTGTTTCCCCAGATTGGGAGAGTTGAAAACAATGCGGCATATTTTTCAGGTGAGAGGAGAAAGACTTAAAAGACCTGAGGGTATCTTTTTCACTAGGCGGAAGTGGGTACTGCAGATGCTGGAGTCAAGAGTAGAGTGGTGCTGGAAAAGCACAGCAGGTCAGGCAGCATCAGAGGAGCAGGTTGATAGGATTGTTAAGGTGTACAGTGTGTTAGCTTTTATTGGTAGAGGGATTGAGTTTTGGAGCTGTGAGGTCATGCTGCAGCTGTACAAGACTCTAGTGTAGCTGCACTTGAAGTATTGCACTCAGCTCTGGTTGCTGCATTATAGGAAGGATGTGGAAGCTTTGGAAAGGGCACAGAGGAGATTTCCCAGGAGGGGAACGGCCACAGGGGATCTCTGCTCTGACCGTCGGTTCCCTTTCCTGCCCCTGACAGTAATCCAGCTGTCCTTATCCTGTGTCTGGGGAGTGATCACCTCCCTGTATATCCTCTCAATTACCCCCTCAGCCTCCTGGATGATCCATAGTTCATCCAGCTCCAGCTCCAGTTCCCCAACTCAGTTTTCGAGGAGCTGGAGTTGGGTGCACTTCCCGCAAATGTCCCTCACCTGCCACATTCTGCAGGAGGAACACGCAACTACCCTGAGTGAAGGACTTCAGGGGAGTTTTTAAGTTGGTTAGATCTCACCCACTTAAAAACTCCCCAGAAGTTCTTCGCTCCTCCCTCGCACCTCTCGGCAGACAAGGGACGTGCGGTAGTACAGCTGCAACATGACCTCCCAACTCCTGTACTCAACACTCTGACCAATAAAGGAAAGCATACCAAACGCCTTCTTCACTATCCTATCTACCTGCGACTTCACTTTCAAGGAGCTATGAATCTGCACTCCAAGGTCTCTATGTTGAGCAACATTCCCTCGGACCTTACCATTAAGTGTATAAGGAGATAGTGAGGTCTGCAGATACTGGAGATCAGAGCTGAAAATGTGTTGCTGGAAAAGCGCAGCAGGTCAGGCAGCATCCAGGGAACAGGAGAATCGACGTTTCGGGCATAAGCCCTTCTTCAGGAATGAGGAAAGTTTGTCCAGCAGGCTAAGATAAAAGGTAGGGAGGAGGGACTTGGGGGAGGGGCGTTGGAAATGCGATAGGTGGAAAGAGGTCAAGGTGAGGGTGATAGGTCAGACTGGGGTGGGGGCGGAGAGGTCAGGAAGAAGATTGCAGGTTAGGAAGGCGGTGCTGAGTTTGATGGATTTGACTGAGACAAGGTGGGGGGAGGGGAAATGAGGAAACTGGTGAAATCCGAGTTCATCCCTTGTGGTTGGAGGGTTCCTAGGCGGAAGATGAGGCGTTCTTCCTCCAACCGTCGTGTTGTTGTGGTCTGGCGATGGAGGAGTCCAAAGACCTGCATATCCTTGGTGGAGTGGGAGGGGGAGTTGAAGTGTTGAGCCACAGGGTGGTTGGGTTGGTTGGTCCGGGTGTCCCAGAGGTATTCTCTGAAACGCTCCGCAAGTAGGCGGCCTGTCTCCCCAATATAGAGGAGGCCACATCGGGTGCAGAGGATGCAATAGATGATGTGTGTGGAGGTGCAGGTGAATCTGTGCCGGATATGGAAGTTTCCTTTGGGGCCTTGGAGGGAGGTGAGGGGGGAGGTGTGGGCGCAAGTCTTGCACCTCCTGCGGTTGCAAGGGAAGGTGCCGGGAGTGGAGGTTGGGTTGGTGGAGGGTGTGGATCTGACGAGGGAGTCACGGAGGGAGTGGTCTTTACGGAATGCTGATAGGGGAGGGGAGGGAAATATATCCATGGTGGTGGGGTCCATTTGGAGGTGGCGGAAATGACGGCGGATGATGCGCTGTACATGGAGATTGGTAGGGTGGTAGGGGTGGTAGGTGAGGACCAGTGGGGTTCTGTCCTGGTGGCGGTTGGAGGGGCGGGGCTCAAGGGGGGAGGAGCGGCAAGTGGAAGAGATGCGGTGGAGGGCATCGTCGACCACATCAAGGGGGAAATTGCGGTCCTTGAAGAAGGAGGCCATCTGGGTTGTACGGTTTTGGAACTGGTCCTCCTGGGAGCAGATGCGGCGGAGACGAAGGAATTGGGAGAATGGGATGGCATTTTTACAGGGGGCAAGATGGGAGGAGGTGTAGTCCAGGTAGCTGTGGGAGTCGGTCGGTTTGTAGTAGATGTCCGTGTGATTCGGTCGCCTGAGATAGAAATAGAAAGGTCGAGGAAGGGGAGGGAGGAATCTGAGACTGTCCAGGTGAATTTGAGGTCGGGGTGGAAGGTGTTGGTGAAGTGGATGAACTGTTCAACCTCCTCCGTGGGAGCACGAGGCGGCGCCGATACAGTCATCGATGTAGCGGAGGAAAAGGTGGGGGGTGGGGCCAGTGTAGTTACGGAAGATAGACTGTTCCACATATCCTACGAAGAGGCAGGCATAGCTGGGGCCCATGCGGGTGCCCATGGCTACTCCTTTCGTTTGGAGGAAGTGGGAGGATTGGAAAGAGAAGTTGTTCAGAGTGAGGACCAGTTCAGTCAGTCGAAGGAGGGTGTCAGTGGAAGAGTACTGGTTGGTACGGCGGGAAAGGAAGAAGTGGAGGGCTTTGAGTCCTTCGTGATGGGGATGGAGGTGTACAGGGACTGGATGTCCATGGTGAAGATAAGGAGTTGGGGACTGGGGAAGCGAAAATCATGGAGGAGGTGGAGGGCATGGGTGGTGTCCCAAACGTAGGTGGGGAGTTCTTGGATTAAGGGGGACAGGACCGTGTCGAGGCATGCGGAGATGAGTTCCGTGGGGCAGGAGCAGGTGGAGACAATGGGTCGGCTGGGACAGTCAGGTTTGTGGATTTTGGGCAGGAGGTAGAAGCGGGCGGTGCGGGGTTGTGGGACTATGAGGTTGGAGGCGGTGGATGGGAGGTCCCTGAGGTGATGAGGTTATGGATGGTCTGGGAGATGATGGTTTGGTGGTGGGGGATGGGGTCATGGTCAAGGGGGCAGTAGGAGGAGGTATCTGCGAGCTGGCGTTTGGCCTCAGCGGTGTAAAGGTCGGTGCGCCAAACTACTACCGCGCCTCCCTTGTCTGCCGGTTTGATAGTGAGGTTGGGGTTGCAACGGAGGGAGTGGAGGGCTGCGCGTTCCGAGGGTGTGAGGTTGGAGTGGGTGAGAGGGGTGGGGGAGTTCAGGTGGCTATGAAGAGGTCGAGGGCAGGTAGGAGGCCAGCACGGGGTGTCCAGGTGGACGGGGTGTGTTGGAGGCGGGAGAAGGGGTCGTCAGAGGGTGGGCGAGAGTCCTGGTTGGAAATGTGTTGCTGGAAAAGCGCAGCAGGTCAGGCAGCATCCAACAAACAGGAGAATCGACGTTTCAGACATAAGCCCTTCTTCAGGAATGGGGAAAGTTTGTCCAGCAGGCTAAGATAAAAGGTAGGGAGGAGGGACTTGGGGGAGGGGGCATCGGAAATGTGATAGGTGGAAAGAGGTCAAGGTGAGGGTGATAGGTCAGACTGGGGTGGGGGCGCAGAGGTCAGGAAGAAGATTGCAGGTTAGGAAGGCGGTGCTGAATTTGATGGATTTGACTGAGACAAGGTGGGGGGAGGGGAAATGAGGAAACTGGTGAAATCCGAGTTCATCCCTCGTGGTTGGAGGGTTCCTAGGCGGAAGATGAGGCGCTCTTCCTCCAACCGTCGTGTTGTTGTGGTCTGGCGATGGAGGAGTCCAAAGACCTGCATATCCTTGGTGGAGTGGGAGGGGGAACTGAAATGTTGAGCCACGGTAGTAGTTTGGCGCACCGACCTTTACACCGCTGAGGCCAAACGCCAGCTCGCAGATACCTCCTCCTACTGCCCCCTTGACCATGACCCCATCCCCCACCACCAAACCATCATCTCCCAGACCATCCATAACCTCATCACCTCAGGGACCTCCCATCCACCGCCTCCAACCTCATAGTCCCACAACCCCACACCGCCCGCTTCTACCTCCTGCCCAAAATCCACAAACCTGACTGTCCCAGCCGACCCATTGTCTCCACCTGCTCCTGCCCCACGGAACTCATCTCCGCATGCCTCGACACGGTCCTGTCCCCCTTAATCCAAGAACTCCCCACCTACGTTTGGGACACCACCCATGCCCTCCACCTCCTCCATGATTTTCGCTTCCCCAGTCCCCAACTCCTTATCTTCACCATGGACATCCAGTCCCTGTACAGGGTGGTTGAGCCACAGGGTGGTTGGGTTGGTTGGTCCGGGTGTCCCAGAGGTGTTCTCTGAACCGCTCCGCAAGTAGGCGGCCTGTCTCCCCAATATAGAGGAGGCCACATCGGGTGCAGAGGATGCAATAGATGATGTGTGTGGAGGTGGAAGTAGGCGCGGAGGCAAAGGCGGCGGAAGAATTGTTCGATGTCACGCCGTGTGTTGAACTCGTTAATCCGAGAGCGTAGGGGAATAAAGGTGAGGCCTCTGCTGAGGACTGATCTTTCATCCTCAGAGAGGGGTAGGTCTGGAGGGATAGTGAAAACGCGGCAGGGCTGGGAGCTAGGACCTGGTGTGGGGCTGGAGCTGGGTGTGGGGGCGGGGTTAGGCCTGGGGGCGGGGACATAGATCGGCGTGGGGGCGGGGTTGGGCGTGGTGATGGAGATTGGCGAAGGGGCGGAGACACATGCGGCGTTGTGGTCGTGGAGGTTAGTAACGTCACTGGGGGCAGAAGTGGCTGCGGCGATCACAGAGACAGAGTTATTCCCCATAGCCGCGGGGGTCGCGAATCTGTCGGCGATTGTCTTCATGGCGATCGTGGAGGCGGTTGTCTGGGAGGCGATCGCGGAGGCGGTTGTCTGGGCAGCGATCGCGGAGGCGGATGTCTGGGCGGCGATCACGGAGGGGGTTGTCTGGGCGGCGATCGTGGAGGCGGTTGTCTGGGCGTCGATCGCGGAGGCGGTTGTCTGAGCGGCGATCGCGGAGGCGGTTGTCTGGGAGGCGATCGCGGAGGTGGTTGTCTGGGAGGCGATCGCGGAGGCGGTTGTCTGAGCAGCGATCGCGGAGGCGGTTGTCTGGGAGGCGATCGCGGAGGCGGTTGTCTGAGCAGCGATCGCGGAGGCGGTTGTCTGGGAGGCGATCGCGGAGGCGGTTGTCTGGGAGGCGATCGCAGAGGCGGTTGTCTGAGCAGCGATCGCGGAGGCGGTTGTCTGGGAGGCGATCGCGGAGGCGGTTGTCTGAGCAGCGATCGCGGAGGCGGTTGTCTGGGAGGCGATCGCGGAGGCGGTTGTCTGAGCAGCGATCGCGGAGGCGGTTGTCTGGGAGGCGATCGCGGAGGCGGTTGTCTGGGAGGATATCGCAGAGGCGGTTGTCTGGGAGGCGATCGCGGAGGCGGTTGTCTGGGAGGTGATCGCGGAGGCGGTTGTCTGGGCGGTGATCGCGGAGGCGGTTGTCTGAGCGGTGATCGCGGAGGCGGTTATCTGGGAGGCGATCGCAGAGGCGGTTGTCTGGGCGGCGATCGCGGAGGCGGTTGTCTGGGAGGCGATCGCGGAGGCGGTTGTCTGAGCGGTGATCGCGGAGGCGGTTGTCTGAGCGGTGATCGCGGAGGCGGTTGTCTGAGCGGCGATCGCGGAGGCGGTTGTCTGAGCGGCGATCGCGGAGGCGGTTGTCTGGGAGGCGATCGCGGAGGCGGTTGTCTGAGCAGCGATCGCGGAGGCGGTTGTCTGAGCAGCGATCGCGGAGGCGGTTGTCTGGGAGGCGATCGTGGAGGCGGTTGTCTGAGCAGCGATCGCGGAGGCGGTTGTCTGGGCGACGATCGCGGAGGCGGTTGCCTGGGCGGCGATCGCGGAGGCGGTTGTCTGAGCAGCGATCGCGGAGGCGGTTGTCTGGGCGGCGAACGCGGAGGCGGTTGTCTGAGCAGCGATCGCGGAGGCGGTTGTCTGGGAGGCGATCGCGGAGGCGGTTGTCTGGGCGGCGATCGCAGAGGCGGTTGTCTGGGAGGCGATCGCGGAGGCGGTTGTCTGAGCAGCGATCGCGGAGGCGGTTGTCTGGGAGGCGATCGCGGAGGCGGTTGTCTGAGCAGCGATCGCGGAGGCGGTTGTCTGAGCAGCGATCGCGGAGGCGGTTGTCTGAGCAGCGATCGTGGAGGCGGTTGTCTGGGCGGCGATCGCGGAGGCGGTTCTCTGAGCAGCGATCGCGGAGGCGGTTGTCTGGGAGGCGATCGCGGAGGCGGTTGTCTGGGCGGCGATCACGGAGGCGGTTGTCTGGGAGGCGATCGCGGAGGCGGTTGTCTGGGAGGCGATCGCGGAGGGGGTTGTCTGAGCAGCGATCGCGGAGGCGGTTGTCTGGGCGGCGATCGCGGAGGCGGTTGTCTGGGCGGCGATTGTGGAGGCGGTTGTCTGGGAGGTGATCGCGGAGGCGGTTGTCTGGGAGGCGATCGCGGAGGCGGTTGTCTGAGCAGCGATCGCGGAGGCGGTTGTCTGAGCAGCGATCGCGGAGGCGGTTGTCTGAGCAGCGATCGTGGAGGCGGTTCTCTGAGCAGCGATCGCGGAGGCGGTTGTCTGGGAGGCGATCGCGGAGGCGGTTGTCTGGGCGGCGATCGCAGAGGCGGTTGTCTGGGAGGCGATCGCGGAGGCGGTTGTCTGAGCAGCGATCGCGGAGGCGGTTGTCTGGGAGGCGATCGCGGAGGCGGTTGTCTGAGCAGCGATCGCGGAGGCGGTTGTCTGAGCAGCGATCGCGGAGGCGGTTGTCTGAGCAGCGATCGTGGAGGCGGTTGTCTGGGCGGCGATCGCGGAGGCGGTTCTCTGAGCAGCGATCGCGGAGGCGGTTGTCTGGGAGGCGATCGCGGAGGCGGTTGTCTGGGCGGCGATCACGGAGGCGGTTGTCTGGGAGGCGATCGCGGAGGCGGTTGTCTGGGAGGCGATCGCGGAGGGGGTTGTCTGAGCAGCGATCGCGGAGGCGGTTGTCTGGGCGGCGATCGCGGAGGCGGTTGTCTGGGCGGCGATTGTGGAGGCGGTTGTCTGGGAGGCGATCGCGGAGGCGGTTGTCTGGGAGGCGATCGCGGAGGCGGTTGTCTGAGCAGCGATCGCGGAGGCGGTTGTCTGAGCAGCGATCGCGGAGGCGGTTGTCTGGGAGGCGATCGCGGAGGCGGTTGTCTGGGAGGCGATCGCGGAGGCGGTTGTCTGGGAGGCGATCGCGGAGGCGGTTGTCTGGGAGGCGATCGCGGAGGCGGTTGTCTGGGAGGCGATCGCGGAGGCGGTTGTCTGAGCAGCGATCGCGGAGGCGGTTGTCTGAGCAGCGATCGCGGAGGCGGTTGTCTGAGCAGCGATCGTGGAGGCGGTTGTCTGGGAGGCGATCGCGGAGGCGGTTGTCTGGGAGGCGATCGCGGAGGCGGTTCTCTGAGCAGCGATCGCGGAGGCGGTTGTCTGGGAGGCGATCGCGGAGGCGGTTGTCTGGGCGGCGATCGCGGAGGCGGTTGTCTGGGAGGCGATCGCGGAGGTGGTTGTCTGGGCGGCGATCGCGGAGGCGGTTGTCTGGGCGGCGATCGCGGAGGCGGTTGTCTGGGAGGCGATCGCAGAGGCGGTTGTCTGGGAGGCGATCGCGGAGGGAGTTGTCTGAGCAGCGATCGCGGAGGCGGTTGTCTGGGCGGCGATCGCGGAGGCGGTTGTCTGGGCGGCGATTGTGGAGGCGGTTGTCTGGGCAGCGATCGCGGAGGCGGTTGTCTGGGAGGCGATCGCGGAGGGGGTTGTCTGAGCAGCGATCGCGGAGGCGGTTGTCTGGGAGGCGATCGCGGAGGTGGTTGTCTGGGAGGCGATCGCGGAGGCGATTGTCTGGGCGACGATCGCGGAGGCGGTTGTCTGGGAGGCGATCGCGGAGGCAGTTGTCTGAGCAGCGATCGCGGAGGCGGTTGTCTGGGAGGCGATCGCGGAGGCGGTTGTCTGGGAGGCGATCGCAGAGGCGGTTGTCTGAGCAGCGATCGCAGAGGCGGTTGTCTGAGCAGCGATCGCGGAGGCGGTTGTCTGAGCAGCGATCGCGGAGGCGGTTGTCTGGGAGGCGATCGCGGAGGCGGTTGTCTGGGAGGCGATCGCAGAGGCGGTTGTCTGAGCAGCGATCGCGGAGGCGGTTGTCTGAGCAGCGATCGCGGAGGCGGTTGTCTGGGCGACGATCGCGGAGGCGGTTGTCTGGGAGGCGATCGCGGAGGCGGTTGTCTGGGAGGCGATCGCAGAGGCGGTTGTCTGGGAGGCGATCGCGGAGGCGGTTGTCTGGGAGGTGATCGCGGAGGCGGTTCTCTGGGCGGTGATCGCGGAGGCGGTTGTCTGAGCGGTGATCGCGGAGGCGGTTATCTGGGAGGCGATCGCAGAGGCGGTTGTCTGGGCGGCGATCGCGGCGGCGGTTGTCTGGGCGGCGATCGCGGAGGCGGTTGTCTGGGAGGCGATCGCGGAGGCGGTTGTCTGAGCGGTGATCGCGGAGGCGGTTGTCTGAGCGGTGATCGCGGAGGCGGTTGTCTGAGCGGCGATCGCGGAGGCGGTTGTCTGGGAGGCGATCGCGGAGGCGGTTGTCTGAGCAGCGATCGCGGAGGCGGTTGTCTGGGAGGCGATCGTGGAGGCGGTTGTCTGAGCAGCGATCGCGGAGGCGGTTGTCTGGGAGGCGATCGCGGAGGCGATTGTCTGAGCAGCGATCGCGGAGGCGGTTGCCTGGGCGGCGATCGCGGAGGCGGTTGTCTGAGCAGCGATCGCGGAGGCGGTTGTCTGAGCAGCGATCGCGGAGGCGGTTGTCTGGGCGGCGAACGCGGAGGCGGTTGTCTGAGCAGCGATCGCGGAGGCGGTTGTCTGGGCGGCGAACGCGGAGGCGGTTGTCTGAGCAGCGATCGCGGAGGCGGTTGTCTGAGCAGCGATCGTGGAGGCGGTTGTCTGGGAGGCGATCGTGGAGGCGGTTGTCTGAGCAGCGATCGCGGAGGCGGTTGTCTGAGCAGCGATCGCGGAGGCGGTTGTCTGGGCGGCGAACGCGGAGGCGGTTGTCTGGGAGGCGATCGCGGAGGGGGTTGTCTGAGCAGCGATCGCGGAGGCGGTTGTCTGGGAGGCGATCGCGGAGGCGGTTGTCTGGGCGGCGATCGCAGAGGCGGTTGTCTGGGAGGCGATCGCGGAGGCGGTTGTCTGAGCAGCGATCGCGGAGGCGGTTGTCTGGGAGGCGATCGCGGAGGCGGTTGTCTGAGCAGCGATCGCGGAGGCGGTTGTCTGAGCAGCGATCGCGGAGGCGGTTGTCTGAGCAGCGATCGTGGAGGCGGTTGTCTGGGCGGCGATCGCGGAGGCGGTTCTCTGAGCAGCGATCGCGGAGGCGGTTGTCTGGGAGGCGATCGCGGAGGCGGTTGTCTGGGCGGCGATCACGGAGGCGGTTGTCTGGGAGGCGATCGCGGAGGCGGTTGTCTGGGAGGCGATCGCGGAGGGGGTTGTCTGAGCAGCGATCGCGGAGGCGGTTGTCTGGGCGGCGATCGCGGAGGCGGTTGTCTGGGCGGCGATTGTGGAGGCGGTTGTCTGGGAGGTGATCGCGGAGGCGGTTGTCTGGGAGGCGATCGCGGAGGCGGTTGTCTGAGCAGCGATCGCGGAGGCGGTTGTCTGAGCAGCGATCGTGGAGGCGGTTGTCTGGGAGGCGATCGCGGAGGCGGTTGTCTGGGAGGCGATCGCGGAGGCGGTTCTCTGAGCAGCGATCGCGGAGGCGGTTGTCTGGGAGGCGATCGCGGAGGCGGTTGTCTGGGCGGCGATCGCGGAGGCGGTTGTCTGGGAGGCGATCGCGGAGGCGGTTGTCTGGGAGGCGATCGCGGAGGGAGTTGTCTGAGCAGCGATCGCGGAGGCGGTTGTCTGGGCGGCGATTGTGGAGGCGGTTGTCTGAGCAGCGATCGCGGAGGCGGTTGTCTGGGAGGCGATCGCGGAGGGGGTTGTCTGAGCAGCGATCGCGGAGGCGGTTGTCTGGGAGGCGATCGCGGAGGCGGTTGTCTGGGAGGCGATCGCGGAGGCGATTGTCTGGGCGACGATCGCGGAGGCGGTTGTCTGGGAGGCGATCGCGGAGGCGATTGTCTGGGCGACGATCGCGGAGGCGGTTGTCTGGGAGGCGATCGCGGAGGCGGTTGTCTGAGCAGCGATCGCGGAGGCGGTTGTCTGGGAGGCGATCGCGGAGGCGGTTGTCTGAGCAGCGATCGCGGAGGCGGTTGTCTGGGAGGCGATCGCAGAGGCGG
Source organism: Chiloscyllium plagiosum (assembly GCF_037043375.1). NCBI lineage: Eukaryota > Metazoa > Chordata > Chondrichthyes > Orectolobiformes > Hemiscylliidae > Chiloscyllium > Chiloscyllium plagiosum. Next base: position 300,061 of record NW_028270315.1, on the reverse strand, counting down.
TTGTCTGGGAGGCGATCGCGGAGGCGGTTGTCTGAGCAGCGATCGCGGAGGCGGTTGTCTGGGCGACGATCGCGGAGGCGGTTGTCTGGGAGGCGATCGCGGAGGCGGTTGTCTGAGCAGCGATCGCGGAGGCGGTTGTCTGGGAGGCGATCGCAGAGGCGGTTGTCTGAGCAGCGATCGCAGAGGCGGTTGTCTGAGCAGCGATCGCGGAGGCGGTTGTCTGGGAGGCGATCGCGGAGGCGGTTGTCTGGGAGGCGCTCGCGGAGGCGGTTGTCTGGGCGGCGATCGCGGAGGCGGTTGTCTTGGAGGCGATCGCGGTGGCGGTTGTCTGGGAGGCGATCGCGGAGGGGGTTGTCTGAGCAGCGATCGCGGAGGCGTTTGTCTGGGAGGCGATCGCGGAGGTGGTTGTCTGGGCGACGATCGCGGAGGCGGTTGTCTGAGCAGCTATCGCGGATGCGGTTGTCTGGGAGGCGATCGCGGAGGCGGTTGTCTGGGCGACGATCGCGGAGGCGGTTGTCTGAGCAGCGATCGCGGAGGCGGTTGTCTGGGAGGCGATCGCGGAGGCTGCGAGGTCGGTGGGGGCGGAAGTGGCGTCATCATCCGCGGCGGCTATTGCCGCGGGCGATGTAGCGGGCGCGTGTGTTCTGGCGCTGGACTGATTTCGGAGGCCGATGGAAGATTCACCCTCAGAGAGGGGTAGGTCTGGAGGGATGGTGAGTTGAGGAATCCGGAGTGTGGGGGTAAGTACATGAAAGTTTTTGGTACTTACTGTCTTTAATTTCCGATATGGCTCAGAAGAACTGTTTGTTTAGTTTATGGATCTTTCTGTGGATGAAGAACAGTAGAGGTCCTTTGCAGGTCTGTGAGAGTGTTGTCCTGAGCTGGGGCAGGGCTGACTGTAGGGAAGGTAGGTAGCGGCGCATGGCTGCAAGTGTGGAGCGGAGGATCCGGAGGGAGGTCTGTTGCTGGAGGCTTCGGATTAGTTGTAGGTACTGGTTGTCCTGGTTGGGTCCAAGTTTTGTTGGTCGGAACGTAGTCCGGAGTCCGTGCGGGATCAGTCGGTTCCGTAGGCAGGTGCTGAGGAAGATGTGGCTGTGGTAGCGAGTCTGTTTGAGAATGTGGCTGAAGAGCTTCTGTGCAGAGGAGATGACCTGGGGGGTGCAGTGAGAGAGGGACTCACTGAAATCTTTGTAGAGGGAGGAAGAGAGCTTCTTCAAGGAAGGCATCCTTGTAAGAGGATTCGCAGTAGGTTGAAATCTTTGAGGAGAAAGTGAGGTCTGCAGATGCTGGAGATCAGAGCTGAAAATGTGTTGCTGGAAAAGCGCAGCAGGTCAGGCAGCATCCAGGGAACAGGAGAATCGACGTTTCGGGCATAAGCCCTTCTTCAGGAATGAGGAAAGTTTGTCCAGCAGGCTAAGATAAAAGGTAGGGAGGAGGGACTTGGGGGAGGGGCGTCGGAAATGTGATAGGTGGAAAGAGGTCAAGGTGAGGGTGATAGGTCAGACTGGGGTGGGGGCGGAGAGGTCGGGAAGAAGATTGCAGGTTAGGAAGGCGGTGCTGAATTCGATGGATTTGACTGAGACAGGGTGGGGGGAGGGGAAAGAGGAAACTGGTGAAATCCTAGTTCATCCCTTGTGGTTGGAGGGTTCCTAGGTGGAAGATGAGGCGTTCTTCCTCCACCGTCGTTTTGTTGTGGTCTGACGATGGAGGAGTCCAAAGACCTGCATATCCTTGGTGGAGTGGGAGGGGGAATTGAAATGTTGAGCCACAGGGTGGTTGGGTTGGTTGGTCCGGGTGTCCCAGAGGTGTTCTCTGAACCGCTCCGCAAGTAGGCGGCCTGTCTCCCCAATATAGAGGAGGCCACATCGGGTGCAGAGGATGCAATATACATTAAGATTAGCTTTCCCAAAATGCAGCACCTCACATTTATCTGAATTCAACTCCAGCTGCCACTTCTTAGCCCGTTCACCCATATGGTCAAGATCCTGTTGTAATCTGAGATAACCTTCTTCGCTGTCCACTACACCTCCAATTTTGGTGTCATCTGCAAACTTACTAACTGTACCTCTTGTGCTCGCATCCAAATCATTTATGTAAATGACAAAAAGTAGAGGACCCAGCACCGATCCTTGTGGCACTCCACTGATCACAGACCTCCAGTCTGAAAAACAACCCTCCACCTCCATCCTCTGTCTTCTACCTTTGAGCCAGTTCTGTATCCAAGTGGCTAGTTCTCCCTGTATTCCATGAGATCTAACCTTGCTAATCAGTTTCCCATGGGGAACCTTTTCGAACACCTTACTGAAGTCCATATAGATCACATCTACTGCTCTGCCCTCATCAATCTTCTTTGTTACTTCATCAAAAAACTCAGTCAAGTTTGTGAGACATGATTTCCCACGCACAAAGCCATGTTGACTATCCCTAATCAGTCCTTGCCTTTCCAAATATATGTACATCCTGTCCCTCAGGATTCCCTCCAACAACTTGCCCACCATTGAAGTCAGGCTCACCGGTCTATAGTTCCCTGTCTTGTCTTTACCGCCCTTCTTAAACAGTGGCACCACATTTGCCAACCTCCAGTCTTCCGGCACCTCACCTGTGACTATCGATGATACAAATATCTCAGCAAGAGGCCCAGCAATCACTTCTCTAGCTTCCCACAGAGTTCTCGGGTACACCTGATCAGGTCCTGGGGATTTATCCACCTCTAACCGTTTCAAGACATCCAGCACTTCCTCCTCTGTAATCTGGACATTTTGCAAGATGTCACCATCTATTTCCCTACAGTCTATATCTTCCATATCCTTTTCCACAGTAAATACTGATGCAAAATATTCATTTAGTATCTCCCCATTCTCTGTGGCTCCACACAAAGACCGCCTTGCTGGTCTTTGAGGGGCCCTATTCTCTCCCTAGTTACCCTTTTGTCCTTAATATATTTGTAAAAGCCCTTTGGATTCTCCTTAATTCTATTTGCCAAAGCTATCTCATGTCCCCGTTTTGCCTTCCTGATTTCCCTCTTAAGTATACTCCTACTTTCTTTATACTCTTCTAAGGATTCACTCGATCTATCCTGTCTATACCTGACATATGCTTCCTTCTTTTTCTTAACCAAACCCTCAATTTCTTTAGTCATCCAGCATTCCCTATACCTACCAGCCTTCCCTTTCACCCTGACAGGAATATACTTTCTCTGGATTCTTGTTATCTCATTTCTGAAGTCCTCCCATTTTCCAGCTGTCCCTTTACCTGCAAACATCTGCCTCCAATCAGCTTTCGAAAGTTCTTGCCTAATACCGTCAAAATTGGCCTTCCTCCAATTTAGAATTTCAACTTTTAGATCTGGTCTATCCTTTTCCATCACTATTTTAAAACGAATAGAATTATGGTCACTGGCCCCAAAGTGCTCCCCCACTGACACCTCAGTCTCCTGCCCTGCCTTATTTCCCAAGAGTCGGTCAAGTTTTGCACCTTCTCTAGTAGGTACATCCACATACTGAATCAGAAAATTGTCTTGTATGCACCTAAGAAATTCCTCTCCATCTAAATCTTTAACACTATGGCAGTCCCAGTCGATGTTTGGAAAGTTAAAATCCCCTACCATAACTACCCTATTATTCTTACAGATTTAAAAATTACACAACACCAGGTTATAGTCCAACAGGTTTAATTGGAAGCACACTAGCTTTCGGAGCGACGCTCCTTCATCAGGTGATTGTGGAGGGCTCGATCGTAACACAGAATTTATAGCAAAAATTTGCAGTGTGATGTAACTGAAATTATACATTGAAGAATTGATTGTCTTTTAAGCCTTTCTTCTGTTAGAATACAGTGATAGTTTCACTTCTTTCATGTGTAAATCACAAAACCCTTTTTTTTAAAGTTGCATTCTTGGGTTAGCTGTTAACAATGGTGATAGCTAGACAATATGTTGAAGGTGTTAGTCCCCTGTGTTCTCTGTCTATGACCTGATGTTTAGATTGATTCCAATCTAAAAAGTGAGATAACAGAGTTTTACATAAATTCATGCAGTTTTTGAGCTCAGAGTTCGACATGAATCTCTGTGGTTTTTGAGCAAAGTGCAATGTAACTTTGTACCAAAAAAATTCACCACACACAATATATATGTGTGCATGTGGGTGTTTGTCTGTCTGTGTGTGTGTCTGTCTGGGGTGGGGGTTGTGAGTGTGAGAAAGTGTGTGTGTGTGTGTGTAGTGAGTGCAGAGTGTCTTAAGTCTGTGAGGGGGTGCATGTGTGGGAGTCTGTGTGTCTATAAGGGTGTGTGTGGGTGTCTGTGTGCGCGTCTGTGTGTATCTGTGTCCGTGTGCATGTGAGAGTGTGTGTGTGTGTAGGAATATCTGTGTATGTGTGTGTAGTGCAATGGTGATCACCTGTAATGTGACATGAACCCAAGGTCCCGGTTGAGGCCCTCCCTATGGGTACCGAACTTAGCTATCAGCCTCTGCTCAGCCACTTTCCTCTGCTGCCTGTCCCAAAGTCCACCTTGGAGGATGGTCACCCGAAGGTCCGAGGCTGAATGTCCTGGATCACTGAAGTGTTCCCCAACTGGGAGGGAACCCTCCTGTCTGTTGATTGTTGTGCGGTGCCCATTCATCCGTTGTCGTAGCCTTTGCTCAGTTTCCCCAATGTACCATGCCTCCGGGCATCCCTGCCTGCAACGTATAAGATAGACAATGTTGGCTGAGTTAGCTGAGTTACCTGCTGCCTGACCTGCTGCGCTTTTCCAGCAACACATTTCCAGCTCTGATCTCCAGCATCTGCAGACCTCACTTTCTCCTTACATGAGTACCTGCCATGTACACGGTGGGAGGTGTTCCCACGCGTAATAGTGGTATCTATGTCCACAATCTGACACGTTTTGCAGCGTCCACCATGACAGGGTTGTATGGAGTTGTCCTGAGAGCCGGGCAGTTTGCTACGAACAATGATCTGTTTGAGGTTTGGCAGTTGTTTAAAGGCAAGTAGTGGAGGTGTGGGGAAGGTCTTGGTGAGGTGCTCATCTCCATTGATAATGTGTTGCAGGTCACGAAGAACATGGCGTAATTTTTCAGCCCCTGGGAAGTACTGAACAACGAAGGGTACCCTGTCAATTGCAGCCCGTGTCTGTCTCCTGAGGAGGTCATTACGGTTCCTTGCTGTGGCACGTCGGAACTGGCGGTCGATGAGTTGAACATTGTGCCCCGTTCTTGTGAGGGCATCCTTGAGTACTTCCAGGTGTCCGTCACCTTTTTAACTTTATACACCCCAGTCCAACACCGGCATCTCCGAAACATTCTTACAGATAGCTGAGATCTCCTTACAAGTTTGTTTCTCAATTTCCCTCTGACTATTAGGGGGTCTATAATACAATCCCAATAAGGTGATCATCACTTTCTTATTTCTCAGTTCCACCCAAATAACTTCCCTGGATGTATTTCTGGGAATATCCTCCCTCAGCACAGCTGTAATGCTATCCCTTATCAAAAATGCCACTCCCCCTCCTCTCTTGCCTCCCTTTCTATCCTTCCTGTAGCATTTGTATACTGGAATATTAAGCTGCCAGTCCTGCCCATCCCTGAACCATGTTTCTGTAATTGCTATGTTATCCCAGTTCCATGTTCCTAACCATGTCCTGAGTTCATCTGCCTTCCCTGTTAGGCCTCTTGCATTGAAATAAATGCAGTTTAATTTATTAGTCCTACCTTGTCCCTGCCTGTCTTGACTGTTTGACTCATTTCTGTTCTCAGCTGTACCAGTCTCAGATTGATCTCTTAGGAGAGAAAGTGAGGGCTGCAGATGCTGGAGATCAGAGCTGAAAATGTGTTGCTGGAAAAGCGCAGCAGGTCAGGCAGGATCCAAGGAACAGAAGAATCAACGTTTCGGGCATAAGCCTTCCTGAAGAAGGGCTTATGCCCGAAACGTCGATTCTCCTGCTCCTTTGATGCTGCCTGACCTGCTGCGCTTTTCCAGCAACACATTTTCAGCTCAGATTGATCTCTTACCTCACTATCTCCCTGGGTCCCACCCCCCCCCCAACTTGCTAGTCTAAATCCTCCTAAGCAGTTTTAGCAAATCTCCCTGCCAGTATATTAATCCCCTTCCAATTTAGGTGCAATCTGTCCTTTTTGTACAGGTCACTTCTACCCCAAAAGAGATTCCAATGATCCAAAAATGAGAATCCTTCTCTCATACACCAGCTCCTCAGCCATGCATTCATCTGCTCTATCCTCCTATTCCTGCCCTCACTAGCTCATAGCACTGGGAGAAATCCAGATATTACTACCCTTGAGGACCTCCTTTTTAAATTTCTGCCTCTCTGTAATCTCCCTTCAGAATCTCAACCTTTTCCCTTCCTATAGAACATAGAACATTACAGCGCAGTACAGGCCCTTCGGCCCTCGATGTTGCGCCGCCCTGTCATACTAATCTGAAGCCCATTCCACCTACACGATTCCATGTACATCCATATGCCTGTCCAATGACGACTTAAATGCACTTAAACTTGGCGAATCTACTACCGATGCAGGCAAAGCATTCCATGCCCTTACTACTCTGAGTAAATAAACTACCTCTGACATCTGTCTTATACCTATCTCCCCTCACTTTTTAAAGTTGTGTCCCCTTGTGTTTGCCGTCCCCATACTTGGAAAAAGGTTTTCCCTCTCCACCCCATCTAGCCCTCTGATTATCTTGTATGTCTCTATTAAGTCACATCTCAACCTTCTTCTCTCTAACGAGAACAGCCTCAAGGCCCTCAGCCTTTCCCCGTAAGACATTCCTTCCGTACCAGGCAACATCCTAATAAATCTCCTCTGTACCCTTTCCAGGGTGCTGAGGGAGGATATTACCAGGAGAGTTAGGTTTATCGTTGATTCCAATGTGGACAATGACCTCTTGCTGGCCCCTCTCTCCCGTGAGAACATACTGCACCCTTTCTGAGACATCCTTGATCCTGGCACTAGGGAAACAATGCACCATTCTGCTTTTTCTCTGCTGGCCACAGAAACGTCTGTCTGTACCTTGGCCTTCAGACTCCCCTAACACAGTTGATCTCTTGGAAGCCGACATACCCCTCTCGTTGCATTAGAGCCAGTTTGAGTACCAGAAACTTGGCTGTTCGTGCTACATTCCCCTGAGAATCCATCACCCCCTACATTTCATTAGGGACATTTAAGCAACTGCTGGACATGCACACGGATAGCAGTGAAATGAGGGGTGCGTAGGTTAAGTTATTATATTTTATATTAGGATTAATCCTCAGCACAACATTGTGAGCCAAAGGGCCTGTTCTGCACTGTATTGTTCTATGTTCTGTGTGCTAATATGACATTGCTGCTGCCTTGAGTTACCTTGTATCCTGAGGCCAGTTCCAACTTGTTGCAGATGCTCATGAGTCTGCTCTTGGAGGCACAGTACTTATATGGCCAGCAGTGTTCACTTCCATTTCTGATCAATGGTAACCCCGGGATAGTGATTGGGAGGTGGGCTTCAATGATGCTGAGTCAAAGAAGGTGGTGCTGAAAAAGCACAGACGGTCAGGCAGCATCCAAGGAGCAGGAGAATCGACGTGTTGAGTATTAGCTCTTCATCAGCTTATACTTGATTCTCCTTCTCCCCGGATGCTGCCTGGCCAGCTTTTCCAGCACCACACTCCTCGACTCTGATCTCCAGCATCTGCAGTCTTCACTTTCACCCCCTTTAATGATGCAACCATCAAATGCCAAAGGTCACATATTGTCTCTTGTTCTAAGATGGTCATGGCCTGGCACATGTGTGGGACAAATGCTACTTGTCACTTGTCATCACAAATATGGGGTTATCGTTCAGGTCTTGCTGTCTTTGGACATGCATTACTCCAATACCTGAGGATTCGGGAAAGGTGCTGAACAACGTGCAGTCATTGGTGGTCTTTGGAGACAGCACTTTCCTGGGTGGCAACGTCAGTATGCCTTGAGACGTAGAGTCACATAACATGGAAACAGACCCTTCGGCCCACCTTGTCCATGCTGACCAGGTTTCTTAAAATGAACGCGAGTCATAGAGTCCTACAGCACGGAGACATGTCTTTTGGCCCAAATTGGTCTATGCTGACCAAAATGTCTGCCCTCCATAACCCCATTACCCTGCACTTGGCCCATATCCTTCTAATCCTTTCCTATCCATGTATTTGTCTAAATGCCTTTTAAATGTTATTAATGTTTATGCCTCCACCACTTCCGCTAGCAGCTCATTCCATATGCACATCACCCTCTGTGTAAGAAAGTTGCCTCTCAGGTTCCCTTTTATGTCGTCTTGTCCTCCATTCTCCAACCCTGGGAAAAAGACTGAGTGCATTTACCCTGTCCATGCCTCTCATAATCTTATACACCTCTAAAAGGTTCCCCCCTCAGTCTCCTATGCTCTAAATAAACATTCTAGCTTGTTCAACCTCTCCCTAAAACTCAGACCATGGAGTCCAGACAATGTCCTTGTAAATTTCTTCTGCGTTCTTTCTAGATTAGTGACGTCCTTCCTACAACAAGGTGACCAAAACTGAACGCAATACTCCAAGCATGGTCTCACCAACATCCTGGATAACAGCAACATAACTTCCCAACTTCTATACTCAATGACCTGACTGATAAGAGCCAGTCTACCAAAAGCCTTCATCATTGCCCTGTCCACCTGGAACACCACTTTCAGAGAACTGTGAACCTGAACTCCAAGGTCCCTCTGTTCCATGACATTCCTTCAGGCCCTACCATTCACCGTGAAATTCCTACCTTGATTTGACTTTCCAAAATGCAAGACCACACACTTATCCATACTAAACTCCATAAACTCCCCAGCTGGTCAAGGTCTTGCTGCAATTTCTGATAATCTTCCTAACTGTCCACAATGCTGCCTAGTTTAGTGCCAACAGCAAATTAATGAATGCCTTGGACATTCTCATCCAAATCATTGATATAGGTAACAAACAGCAATGGACCCAACACTGACCCCTGAGGTACTCCACTACTCACAAGCCTCCAGTCTGACAAGCATCCTTCCACTATTACCCTCTGCGTCCTATCATAAAGCCAATTTTGTATCCAATTTGCCAGCTCACCTTGGATTCCATGTAATCTAGCCTTCAAGGGCAGCCTACCATGTGGAACCTTATCAAAGGCCTTACTGTAATACATATAGACTATGTTCACTGCCCTGCCCTGATCAACCTTCCTGGTCACTTCATCAAATCTGTGAGGCATGATCTCCCACTCACAAAGAAACTAGTCCCATTTGCCTGTATTTGGCCCATATTCCTCTAAGCCTATGCTAACTATGTAGCTGTCGAAATTCCTTCTAAATGTTGTAATTGTACTCACCTGTATTACTTCCTCTAGCAGTTTGCTCAATATACATACACCCTTTACCTATTGCCCCTCATGATTTTATAAACCTCGACCATGTCATCCCTACGTCTCTGCCGATTCAGCCTCTCCTTATAACTCAAACACTACAGTCTCGGTAGCAGCTTTGCAAATCTGTTTTGCACCCATTCCACTTTAATAACATCCTTCCTATTGCAAGGTGACCAGAATTGTAAATATAGAACATAAAACATAGAACAGTACAGCACAGAACAGGCCCTTCAGCCCACATGTTGTGCCGACCACTGATCCTCATGTATGCACCCTGAAATTTCTGTGACCATATGCATGCCCAGCAGTCTCTTAAATGTCCCCAAAGACCTTGCTTCCACAACTGCTGCTGGCAATGCATTCCATGCTCTCACAACTCTGTGTGTAAAGAACCCGCCTCTGACATCCCCTCTATACTTTCCTCCAACCAGCTTAAAACTATGACCCCTCGTGTTAGTCATTTCTCTCCTGGGAAATAGTTTCTGGCTATCGACTCTATCTATGCCTCTAATTATCTTGTATACCTCAATTAGGTACCCTCTCCTCCTCCTTTTCTCCAATGAAAAAAGTCTGAGCTCAATCAACCTCTCTTCATAAGATCAGCCCTCCAGTCCAGGTAGCATCCTGGTAAACCTCCTCTGAACCCTCTCCAAAGCATCCACATCTTTCCTATAATAGGGCGACCAGAACTGGACGCAGTATTTCAAGTGCGGTCTAACCAAAGTTTTATAGAGCTGCAACAAGATCTCACGACTCTTAAACTCAATCCCCCTGCTAATGAAAGCCAAAACACCATATGCTTTCTTAACAACCCTGCCCATTTGGGTGGCCATTTTAAGGGATTTATGTACCTGTACCCCAAGATCCCTCTGTTCCTCCACACTGCCAAGAATCCTATCCTTAATCCTGTACTCAGCTTTCAAATTCGACCTTCCAAAGTGCATCACCTCGCATTTATCCAGGTTGAACTCCATCTGCCACCTCTCAGCCCATCTCTGCATCCTGTCAATATCCCGCTGCAGCCTACAACAGCCCTCTATACTGTCAACAACACTGCCAACCTTTGTGTCATCTGCAAATAGTATTCCAAATGTGGCCTCACCAAACATGACTTCCTAACTCCTGTACTCAATGCTCTCACCGATGAACACAAGTATACCAAATGCACCACCCTGTCTCCCTGACGCCACTTTCAAACAATTATGTACCTAGACCGCTTGGTCTCTGTTTGAGAACACTCCCCAAGAGCCCTTCCATTAACTGTGTAAGTCCTGCCCTGGTTGTCTTTCCAAAATGCAATATCTCGCATTTATCTGAATTAAATTCCATCTGCCATTCCTCAGCCCACTGGCCCAGTTGAATAAGATCCCGTTGTACTCTTAGATAAATATCTTCACTGTCCACTATACTCCAATTTTGCTGTCACCCGCAAACTTACCAATCATGCCTCCTGTATTTTTATCCAAATAATTTATATAAATAATGAACAACAGTGGACCCAGCACCGATCTTTGCAGCACACCGCTGGTCACAGGCCTCCAGTTGGAACAACTCTCTACCACCATTCTCTTTCTCCCACTGTCAAGACAATTTTGTATCTAACTGGCTAGCCCTCCCTGAATTCCTTGTGATCTAACCCGACTTAACCATCTTCCATGCGGAACCTTCTGAAGGCTGTGCTAAAGTCCATGGCAACATAAATGTGTCTGCTATTGCATGGGAATCAACAGGGGACAAAGTCTGACATAGGAGAAAATTTGAAATAGCAGAATTTGAAATTAAGGAAAGCAAATTTTGAGGAACAGCTTAGAATCCCTAACAAGCAATAGTAGGCTAACTGGAAAGAGCAAATTAATGCAAAAGCTGGAATGTGTACTGAAAACAACAAATGCTGGAGGTCAGAGTGGGTCAGACAGCACTGGCGTGCTTTGACTCTCCAAATAAAATGCCCCTGCCCACCTTTTCCCTCCAACTCCACATTTGTTATGGTTAATCACTCTAACCTGCACACTGCAGGGGAATTTAGTACAGCGTATTCACCCAACCTGCATGTCCCTGAACTATGGGGGGAATCCCAAGCAACCACCAGAAACGCACTCAAACATGGGGAGAACATGCAAACTCCACACTAGCCCAAGGCTGAAAATGAGCTCGGGTCCCTGGTGCTGTCAGGCAGTAGTGCTACTAGTTACCTGATGAAGGAGCAGTACTCTGAAACCTAGTACTTCAAATAAGCCTGCTGGGACTATAACTGGTGGCACGGTGGCTCAGTGGTTAGCACTGCTGCCTCACAGCGCCAGAGACCCGGTTCAATTCCCGCCTCAGGTGACTGTGTGGAGTTTGCACATTCTCCCTATGTCTGCGTGGGTTTCCTCCGGGTGAAAGTGAGGACTGCAGATGCTGGAAATCAGAGCTGAAAAATGTGTTGCTGGAAAAACGCAGCAGATCAGGCAGCATCCAAGGAGCAGGAGAATCGACGTTTCAGGCATAAGCCCTTCTTCAGGAATGAGTGTGTGCCAAGCAGGCTAAGAAAAATGGTAGGGAAGAGGGACTTGGGGGAGGGGCGTTGGGAATGCCATAGGTGGAAGGAGGTTAAGGTGAGGGTGATAGGCCGGAGAGGGGGTGGGGTCGGAGAAGTCGGGAAGAAGATTGCAGGTCAAGAAGGCGGTGCTGAGTATCATCCTTCGTCATTTCTGCCACCTCCAAACAGACCCCATCACCAGGGATATATTTCCCTCCCCTCCCCTATCAGCATTCCAGAAAGGTGACTCCCTCATCAGGTCCACAGCCCCCACCAACTCAACCTCCACTCCCGGCACCTTCCCCTGCAACCACAAGAAATGCAAAATGCGCCCTCACTTCCCTCACTTCCCTCCAAGGCCCCAATTGATCCTTCAATATCCATCACAAATTCACCTGCATCTCCACAAACATCATTTACTGCATCCGCTGCACCCGATGTGGCCGCCTCTACATTGGGGAGACAGGCCGCCTACTTGCGGAACATTTCAGAGAACACCTCTGGGACACCTGCACCAACCAGCCCAACCACCCCATGGCTGAACACTTTAACTCCCCCTTCCACTCCGCCAAGGACATGCAGGTCCATGGCCTCCTCCATCGCCAGACCATGGCAACACGACTCATCTTTCACCTAGGAATCCTCCAACCACAAGGGATGAATGCAGATTTCTCCAGCTTCCTCATTTCCCCTCCCCCCAGCCTGTCTCAGTCCCAACCCTCAGACTCAGCACCACCTTCTTGACCTGCAATCTTCTTCCCGACCTCTCCGCCCCCACCCCCTCTCCGGCCTATCACCCTCACCTTAACCTCCTTCCACCTATCGCATTCCCAACCCCCTCCCCCAAGTCCCTCCTCCCTACCTTTTATCTTAGCCTGCTTGGCACACCCTCCTCATTCCTGAAGAAGGGCTTATGCCCGAAACGTCGATTCTCCAGCTCCTTGGATGCTGCCTGACCTGCTGCGTTTTTCCAGCAACACATTTTTCAGCTCTTTCCTCCGGGTACTTTCATTTCCTCCCACAGTCCAAAAATGTGCAGGTTAGGTGAATTGGCCATGTTAAATTGCCCGTAGTGTTAGGTGAATAGGGTAAATGTAGGGGAATGGGTCTGGCTGGGTTGCACTTTGGTGGGTCGGTGTGGACTTGTTGGGCCGAAGGGCCTGTAAGTAAGAGTCATAGAAATGTACAGCATGGAAACAGATCCTTCGGTCCAACCCGTCCGTGCCGACCAGATATCCCAACTCAATCTAGTCCCACCTGCCAGCACCCGGCCCATATCCTTCCAAACCCTTCCTATTCATATATCCATCCAAATGCCTCTTAAATGTTGCAATTGTACCAGCCTCCACCACTTCCTCTGGCAGCTCATTCCATACACGTACCACCCTCTGCGGGAAAAAGCTGCCCCTTAGGTCTCTTTTATATCGTTCCCCTCTCACCCTAAGCCTATGCCCTCTAGTTCTGGACTCCCCCACCCCAGGGAAAAGACTTTATCTATTTATCCTATCCATGCCCCTCATAATTTTGTAAATCTCTATAAGGTCACCCCTCAGCCTCCGACGCTCCAGGGAATACAGCCCCAGCCTGTTCAGCCTCTCCCTGTAACTCATATCCTCCAACCCTGGCAACATCCTTGTGAATCTTTTCTGAACCCTTTCAAGTTTCACAACATCTTTCCAATAGGAATGAGACCAGAATTGCACGCAATATGCCAACAGTGGCCTAACCAATGTCCTGTACAGCTGCAACATGACCTCCCAACTCCTGTACTCAATACTCTGACCAATAGCATACCAAACACTTCTTCACTATCCTATCTACCTGCGACTTCACTTTCAAGGAGCTATGAACCAGCACTCCAAGGTCTCTTTGTTCAGCAACACTCCCGAGGACCTTATCATTAAGTGCATAAGTCCTGCTAAGATTTGCTTTCCCAAAATGCAGCACCTCACATTTATCTGAATTAAACTTCATCTGCCACTTCTCAGCCCATTGACCCATCTGGTCCAGATCCTGTTGTAATCTGAGGTAACCCTCTTCACTGTTCATTAAACCTCCAATTTTGGTGTCATCTGCAAACTTACTAACTGTACCTCTTATGCTCGCATCCAAATCATTATTGTAAATGACAAAAAGTAGTGGACCCAGCACCGATCCTTGTGGCACTCCACTGGTCACAGGCCTCCAGTCTGAAAAACAACCCTCCACCACCACTCTCTGTCTTCTACCTTTGAGCCAGTTCTGTATCCAAATGGCTAGTTCTCAGTCTCCCATGGGGAACCTTGTTGAACGCCTGACTGAAGTTCACATATCTAATCTACAAAAAAATAACCTGGTGTTGTGTGATTTTTAACTTTGTCCAGCACCAGCACCTCCACATCATAACCACTACACCGACAATGCCGCTAGTTTAAGAAGTAATGGAAAGCAATGGCAGCCAGTTGTCAAAATCTGTGTTCTTTTGTATTTTATACCTTCCTGCCCCGATTAGGAAACCTGCAACATTGTTTCCAGTCTTGCAGCACGTGGTATTAACAAGTTTGGAAGCTGTTTACCATATCAAAACATTGAAGTGGACAAGAAAGGTACTGGTGTGTAATAACGGAACTATGAAGTTCAGTATAATTTTTGTTTGCTGATTTTAGATGGGCTTTCTCACAGATAACTGGAAACCCTAATTAAAATTACTTGTTCTTTTCTAAGAATCTGTTTTCACCTATACGGCTGTGACATTATCTGTTACTGATCATTCAAATATCAACCAAGGAATCCATTCCAGGAGAGAAAAGGAACAATTACGTTCTGTTCTTCTGGCTGATTTGCAATGGTTTAGGTTGTTTCATATTAGCAAATTGGAAGCTAAAAGCCAAGCCGAACAAGCACAACTTGATTTCAACATGCCAGTGTAATGAAGGAGCAGCACTCTGAAAACTCGTGCTTCCAAATAAACCTGTTGGTCTATAACTTGGTGTTGTGTACAAAGTTAAAAATCACACAACACCAAGTTAGAGTCTGGCAGGTTTATTTGGAAGCCGGGCTGCCAGAGGAAGTGGTGGAGGCTAGTACAATTGCCACATTTAAAAGGCACCTGAATGGGTATATGAATAGGAAGGGTTTGGAGGGATATGGGCCAAGTGCTGGCAGGTGGGACAATATTGGGTTGGGGTATCTGGTCAGCATGGACAAGTTGGACCGAAGGCTGTACCTCTCCAGGACTCGAAACACAACTTCAAACAGTATGTTGGTGCAATGTCCTGACTGTATCCAAAGTGGCATTATCTCAACCAGTTTCTTTGATGTTAACGGTTGGCGGTGCAGGCTCGAAGGGCTGCACCTCATGTCTATAATCTGTATGTAGATGATTCGGAGATGCCGGTGTTGGACTGGGGTGTACAAAGTTAAAAATCACACAACACCAGGTTATAGTCCAACAGGTTTAATTGGAAGCACACTAGCTTTCGGAGCGTCGCTCCTTCATCAGGTGATTGTCCAATCATTTAAAAGCAGCATTGAAGAAACTGGAGACATTACCAATGCGACACCAATGTGATTAGTTTAAACACTGAGAAGGAAGTTTATCCGTTGAAAACAAAGACATTCGGCAGATCAGGTCTGACATTCCAACATAAAATACCACAAAACACTTCACACATCTGATTGCTGCATGTTTACACCAACCCAGTAAGTTAAAGATATAAGCTAATAACATGATCAAAAGTAATATGACTTTCATGAATAAAGCTCCAAACTGCAGACTCTCTGTGATGTGTTTGGCAAAACAGTCACCTGGTCAAGTATCACTCCAGAGAACTGAGCTTTGTTGTGTGAAAATTAATTTCTGCATTTCCAGCATCTTAATAGACTTGAATATTTCAAAACTATTTAATTGATGAAAGATCTCTGCACAATCCAGTAGGAAAGAAATAAACACATCTTCTTTGAGAAACCCAGCAGAAACTATTAAAAATGAAAAACAACAATTCAACTCTCTCACATGGTGAGCTGACCAAATTATCTTTTAAAAAGAATTTTTAAAGATATCTTTTTGGATGGAGACAAACTTTTCCCCAGCGTGAAGGTATCAATAACGAGGGGTCATGCTTTCAAGGTGAGAGGTGGAAAGTTTAAGGGAGATACATGCGGCAAGTATTTCACACAGAGGGTGGTGGGTGTCTGGAACGAATTGCCAGCAGACGTGGTTGAGGCAGGCACAGTAGATTCATTTAAGATGAGTCTGGACAGATGCATGCGTAGGTGAGGAGCAGAGGGATACAGATGCTTAGAAATTGACCGACAGGTTTAGACAATACATTTGGATCGGCTCAGGCTTGGAGGGCTGAAGGGCCTGTTCCTGGGCTGTAAATTTTCTTTGTTCTTCTAAAACTCTGATTTCTGAACACAGAGCATCAGAGTCGAAGAGGTTGGCACTGGAAAAGCACAGCCAGTCAGGTAGCACCTGAGGAGCAGGAGAATCGACATTTGGGCATAAGCCCTTTATGCCCAAAATGTTGATGTACCGTCTCCTCGGACCCTGCCTGACCTGCTGTGCTTTTCCAGCACCACATTCTCGACTCTGATCTCCAGTCCTCACTTGCTCCTAGAACGCAGAGCATCATCAGGAAACCTTGAATAAGTTTTAGAAATGAAAAGGAACGAGGTTAATTGGGAACTCATTCAATTAAAATACTAATCTGTCTTGACTGGGGAGTCTGGTCCCCGTAGTGCCCAATGGAAACTGAACAGCAGTGTGTGTCTGTTGAGACTGTGATGCTGGAAAAGCACAGCAGGTTAGGCAGCACCCGAAGAGCAGGAGAATTGACGTTTTGGGCATAAGCCCTTCATCAGAATGTGCTGGCCAGTTCAAATGAAACCAGACGGATCACCAATCCGTCTGTCAATTGCAAAGTGCATTCTCCCTGTGCAGGTCTGGATCCTAAAGTTGATTAGAGTGCTAACAGCAAGCTATTAAAGTGAATAGTTCCATGTGAGTTGTACCATCAGAAATGTTAGCTCAATCTTTTCAAACTGTAAAACCTCCAAAGCTACTATCATCTGTCAAAAAAATTTAGATTCAATCCTTGGGTTATCACGAGTACCTGAGTGTGTGTCATCATCGTTGTTGGTAAATCCTTGTCGCTGTTAATCCTTTGTTAATTTCAATTCAAAATCCACGTTTCCTGCACAAATTTGAAGTTGCTTCTGGCATTAAGTTTGCTCACTTGTGAGAGGCTTGGAGGTGAATCAATTATTTGTGATAGCCTCCTGACTCCACCGCCACAGTCCATTGTTGTCAACAGAAATAACAAAACAGGTAGAACTTTTGCCTGAGGCACAGGGATTTTGAAACAAGTTTCAAACAAATGATCTCTCCCCATTCACTTCAAATGCAACTGGGAATAATGTTTCTTAAACTCCTATACCAATACTCTGACCAATAAAGGAAAGCATACCAAACGCCTTCTTCACTATCCTATCTACCTGCGACTTCACTTTCAAGGAGCTATGAACCTGCACTCCAAGGTCTCTTTGTTCAGCAACACTCCCGAGGACTGTTTCTCCACTACATCTTGTCAGTAGCTGCCCTTGTCCCAAGCTTTAGTTTGTCCCTCTTGATGTTGTTTTGAACTTTGGAAAGCACCAGTCTGCAACACTCGGTCAAGGTCAGCTCCTTATCACTGGAAAACCAACTAGTTTCAGAGAGACTACAAAGCAAGTCGATGGTTCACCAGGCAGTTATATTTGTCTCAAAGTGTGTCCTGGGCACCAGCCCGTGGAGCACAGAGTCCTGCGTCAAGGAATTGTTTGGGACAAATCTTGACATCTCTCTCCAGATCATCTTTGCAAAGGCACATTTGAGGAGATCCCTTCACCCCAGCCTCCCACCCCCATCGCTGGCAGCCACTTTGAGGGCAGTGTACAATGGTGCAGATATTCCACGTGTACATGAAGGATCTAATGCAGAGTGCCCTTCCTACCACCAGCCAAACTGTGCCTTGCTGCATAGGTGTACTGCTAAATGACTTTTTAACTGTCTGCTCAGGAAACTATCCACAGGATCAACTCTCTCAAGATGCTACATGCTGACCCCTGCCTGATGGACTTGTGTTCAAGACTGTTTTTGTTAAAAGCCTTCGCTGGAGGAACAGCTGATACAAATTGTCCAACTACTTGGAGTGTTCTGCAGAAATAAGATCAGACTTATCCTTCACAACATAAATTCTTTACAGTGCGGATAGAGGCCTCTCAGCCAGTTAATTCTGCACTGACCCCTCAAAGGGCATCCCATCCAAACCTAGTGCCCCACATTATCTCCATATCCCAGCTGTTAACCATGGCTAATCCACATAGCCTTCGCATTCCTGGACAGAGGAGCATATGAACCACCTGATGAAGGAGCGACACTGCGAAAGCTAATGTGCTTCCAATTAAACCTGTTGGACTATAACCTGGTGTTGTGTGATTTTTAGCTATTGCTAGACTGTTAATCCAGAGACCCAGGTAATATCCCAGGGACCTGACTTGAATCCGACCATGGCAGATGTTGGAATTTGAATCCAATGAAAATAGAGTCGTAGAGATGTACAGCATGGAAACAGACCCTTCGGTTTGCACAATCTAGTCCCACCTGCACATCGTTTTACTGTGTGGAACCCACACAGACACAGGGGAAATGTGCAAACTCTACACAGCCAGTCAACCAAGGCTGGAATCAAACACAGGTCCCTGGTGTTGTCAGACAGCAGCGATAACCACAGTACCAGCTCTGCACCAGGGTGAAAGGAACTTCAGTACCTTGTGACATTTAGTGTTTGTGAACCAAAGGTCTGCACACAGCTTGATGCAGACACACACAAAGGTGGCCATTGGGAGGAGGATATGTGCTTCCCCATTTGGGGTGGTACAGTAGCTCCGTGGTTAGCACTGCTGCCTCACAGCACCAGGGACCCATGTCTGCTGGGTTTCCTCCGGGTACTCCAGTTTCCTCCCACAATCCATCTGCAGTCCTCACTTTCTCCGAGAACACAGAGCATCATAAGGAATCCCTGAATAAGTTTTTGGAATGAAAAGAAACTAGGTTAATTGGGAACTCATTCAAAGACAGCACTATTCTGTCTTGACTGGGGAGTCTGATCCCCGCGGTGCCCAATGGAAACTGAACAGCAGTGTGTGTCTGTTGAGACTGTGGTGCTGGAAAAGCACAGCAGGTCAGGCAGCATCCGAGGACCAGGAGAATTGATGTTTTGGGCATAAGCCCTTCATCAGAATGTGTTGGCCAGTTCAAGTGAAACCAGACAGATCACCAATCATCTGTTCCACTATCTGTCAATTGCAAAGTGCATCCTTCCCTGTGCAGGTCTGACCCTAAAGGTGGTTAGAGTGCTAACAGCAAGCTATTAAAGTGAATAGTTCCATGAGGGTTGCACCATCAGAAATGTTAGCTCAATATCTTTGAAAGTTGCCACTCAGGTGGATAGAGCTTGTAAGAGGGCCTATGGTGTATTAGCGTTCATGAGCAGAGGGATTGAATTCAAGAGTCGTGAGGTGATGTTGCAGCTGTATAGGACCTTGGTAAGGCCACATTTGGAGTACTGTGTGCAGTTCTGGTCGCCTCACTTTAGGAAAGATGTGGAATCTTTGGAGAGGGTGCAGAGAAGATTTACCAGGATGTTGCCTGGAATGGAGAATAGGTCATACGAGGATAGGTTGAGAGTGCTAGGCCTTTTCTCATTGGAACGGCGAAGGATGAGGGGTGACTTGATAGAGGTTTATAAGATGATCAGAGGAATAGATAGAGTAGACAGTCAGAAACTTTTTCCCCGGGTACAACAGAGTGTTACAAGGGGACATAAATTTAAGGTGAAGGGTGGAAGGTATAGGGGAGATGTCAGGGGTGGGTTCTTTACCCAGAGAGTGGTGGGGGCATGGAATGCGCTGCCTGTGGGAGTGGAAGAGTCAGAATCATTGGCGACCTTTAAGCGGCAATTGGACAGGTACATGGATGGGTGCTTAAGCTCGGACAAATGTTCGGCACAACATCGTGGGCCGAAGGGCCTGTTCTGTGCTGTATGTTCTATGTTCTATATAATATATTCAAACTGTAAAAGCTCCTACCGTCTGTCAAAAAAATTTAGATTCAATCCATAAGTTATCACGCTTACCTGAGTGTGTGTCATCATCGTTGTTGGTAAATCCTTGTCGCTGTTAATCCTTTGTTACTTTCAATTCAATATCCACGTTTCCTGCACAAATTATGTTTGCTCACTTGTGAGAGGCTTGGAGGTGAATCAATTATTTGTGATCGCCTCCTGACTCACCCCTGATCTCTAGCTGACTAGACGGTCCATTTTTGTCAACAGAAATAACAAAATACTCCAAACATCATCCTACAACTCATCTGCTTTATCCTCGATCACAATGTCTTCACCTTTGACAACTAATTCTCCATCCAGACACATGGAACAGCCATGGGGACCAAATTTGCACCCCAATATGCCAACATTTTTATGCACAGGTTCATAGAACATAGAACATAGAACATAGAACATAGAACATAGAACAATACAGCACAGAACAGGCCCTTCGGCCCACGATGTTGTGCCGAACTTCTAACCTAGATTAAGTAACCTAATAATAACATCTGTTGTGGCAAGCAGGTAAGTGCTGAATTTTGCTTGTATTATTTAGACACAGTTTTTGTTTAAACAGTTAGCTTTAGAGGGATGGCAGTGAAGGCAGTGCAATGTTCCTCCTGCAACATGTATGAGGTGAGGGATGCCATCGACGTCCCTGCCGATTACACTTGCAGGAAGTGCACCCATCTCCAGCTCCTCCAAGACCGTGTTAGGGAACTGGAGCTGGAGTTGGATGAACTTCGGATCATTCGGGAGGCAGAGGGGGTCATAGATCAGAGTTATAGGGAAGTAGTAACTCCAAAGATGGCAGATAGATGGGTTACAGTGAGGGGGACTGGGAGGAAGCAGCCAGTGCAGGGACCTCCTGCGGCCATTCCCCTCAAGAACAAGTATACCGTTTTGGATACTTGTGGGGGGGATGACTTACCAGGGGTAAGTAACGGGGCTCAGGTCTCTGGCACGGAGCCTGTCCCCGTTACTCAGAAGGGAAGGGTGAAGAAGAGCAGAGCAGTAGTAATTGGGGACTCGATAGTTCGTGGCACAGATAGGCGGTTTTGTGGGAACGAGAGAGACTCACGTTTGGTATGTTGCCTCCCAGGTGCAAGGGTACGTGATGTCTCTGATCGTGTTTTCCGGGTCCTGGAGGGGGAGGGGGAGCAACCCGAAGTCGTGGTCCACATTGGCACCAACGACATAGGTAGGAGGAGTGCTGAGGATGTTAGACAGGCTTTCAGGGAGCTAGGTTGGAAGCTTGGAGTTAGAACAAACAGAGTTGTTGTCTCTGGTTTGTTACCCGTGCCACGTGATAGAGATTCGAGGAATAGGGAGAGAGAACAATTAAATGCGTGGCTTCAGGGATGGTGCAGGAGGGAGGGGTTCCAGTTTTTGGATAACTGGTGTTCTTTCTGGGGACGGTGGGACCTCTATAAACAGGATGGTCTACACCTGAACCTGAGGGGCACCAGTATCCTTGGGGGGAGGTTTGCTAGTGCTCTTGGGGGGGGTTTAAACTAACTCGGCAGGGGCATGGGAACCCAGATTGTAGCTTCAGGGTGCAGGGCCTGGAGTGTAGGGAGGTGAGGAACATGGCATCAATTTCCAAGGAGGGTGCCTGTAAACAGGGAAGTGGCTTGAAGTGTGTATACTTCAATGCAAGAAGTATACGAAATAAGGTAGGTGAACTTGCAGCGTTGGTTGGTACCTGGGACTTCGATGTTGTGGCTATTACGGAGACATGGCTAGAACAGGGACAGGATTGGCTGTTGCAGGTTCCGGGATTTAAATGTTTTAGTAGGTTTAGAGGTGGGGGTAAAAGAGGGGGAGGTGTGGCATTGCTTGTCAAAGATAGTATTACAGCGGTGGAAAGGACGATGGATGAGGACTTGCCATCTGAGGTAGTTTGGGCTGAGGTTAGGAATAGGAAAGGTGAGGTCACCCTGTTAGGAGTCTTTTACAGGCCTCCTAATAGTCCTAGAATCATTGAAGAAAGGATTGGGAAGGTGATTCAGGAGATGAGTGACAGTAATAGGGTGGTTGTTATGGGGGACTTTAACTTTCCTGATATTGATTGGGAAAGCTATAGCTCAAGTTCGTTAGATGGGTCAGTGTTTGTTCAATGTGTGCAGGAGAGTTTCCTGACACAATATGTAGACAGGCCAACAAGAGGTGAGGCCATACTGGATTTGGTTCTGGGTAACGAACCAGGCCAGGTGTTAGAATTAGAGGTAGGTGAGCACTTTGGGGATAGTGACCATAATTCGGTGATTTTTTACACTCGTGATGGAGAGGGATAAGTGTGTACTACAGGGCAAGAATTATAGCTGGGGTAAGGGAAATTATGATGCGGTGAGGCATGACTTAGGATGTGTGGCTTGGAAAAGTAGACTCCAAGGCAAGAGTGTAAATGATATGTGGAACTTGTTCAAGGGGCAACTATTGAGTGTCCTTGATAATTATGTACCTGTCAGGCAGGTAGGAAAGGGTCGTGCGAGGGAGCCGTGGTTTAATAAGGAATTGGAATCCCTTGTTAAATGGAAGAGGGCGGCCTATCTCAAGATGAGACGTGAAGGTTCAATTGGGGCGATTGAGAGTTATAGGGTAGCCAGGAAGGACCTGAAGAGAGAGCTAAAAGCAGCAAGGAGGGGACATGAAAGGTCCTTAGTAGATAGGATTAGGGAAAACCCTAAGGCTTTCTATAGGTATGTTAGGAATAAAAGAATGACTAGGGTAGGAATAGGTCCAGTCAAGGATAGTAGGGGGAAGTTGCGTGTGGAGGCGGAAGAGATTGGGGAGACACTGAATGAATACTTTTCTTCAGTATTCACTCAGGAACAGGGCATTGTTGTCGATGAGAATACTGAGGCACAAATAAGTAGAATGGATGGCTTTGAGGTATGTAGAGAAGAGGTGTTGGAAATCCTGGAAAAGGTGAAAATAGATAAGTCCCCTGGGCCTGATGGCATTTATCCTAGGATTCTCTGGGAAGCAAGGGAGGAGATTGCAGAGCCATTGGCCTTGATTTTTATGTCCTCTTTGTCTACAGGAGTAGTCCCAGAAGACTGGAGGATAGCAAATGTGGTTCCCTTGTTCAAAAAGGGGAGTAGGGATAGCCCTAGTAACTATAGGCCGGTGAGTCTCACTTCTGTTGTGGGCAAAGTCTTAGAGAGAATTGTAAGGGATAGGATTTATGCACATCTAGATAGGAATAATGTGATTAAGGATAGTCAGCATGGTTTTGTGAAGGGCAAGTCGTGCCTCACAAACCTTATTGAATTCTTTGAAAAGGTGACGAAGGAGGTTGATGAGGGGAAAGCGGTAGATGTGGTATATATGGATTTTAGTAAGGCGTTTGATAAGGTTCCCCATGGTAGGCTACTGCAGAAAATACGGAGATATGGCATTGAGGGTGAGTTGGAGGTTTGGATTAGGAATTGGCTGGATGGAAGAAGACAGAGGGTAGTAGTTGATGGCAAAGTTTCTTCATGGAGTGCCGTCACTAGCGGTGTTCCGCAAGGATCTGTTTTGGGACCATTGCTGTTTGTCATTTTTATAAATGACCTGGAAGAGGGGTTAGAAGGTTGGGTGAGCAAGTTTGCGGATGACACGAAAGTCGGAGGAGTTGTTGACAGTGAGGAAGCATGTGGCAGGTTACAGCAGGATATAGAGAAGCTGCAGAGCTGGGCAGAAAGGTGGCAGATGGAATTCAATGTAGCTAAGTGCGAGGTGATTCACTTTGGGAAGAATAACAAAAAGATGGGGTACTGGGCTAATGGTCGGATACTTGGTAGTGTGGATGAGCAGAGGGATCTTGGTGTCCATGTACACAGATCTCTGAAAGTTGCCACCCAGGTAAATAGTGCGGTGAGGAAGGCATATGGCGTACTGGCTTTTATTGGTAGAGGAATTGAGTTCCGGAGTCCTGAGGTCATGATGCAGTTGTATAAGACTCTGGTACGGCCGCATCTGGAATATTGTGTGCAGTTTTGGTCGCCATACTATAGGAAGGATGTGGAGGCATTGGAACGGGTGCAGAGGAGGTTTACCAGGATGTTGCCTGGTATGGAAGGAAAA
Organism: Chiloscyllium plagiosum; assembly: GCF_037043375.1. Lineage (NCBI taxonomy): Eukaryota > Metazoa > Chordata > Chondrichthyes > Orectolobiformes > Hemiscylliidae > Chiloscyllium > Chiloscyllium plagiosum. Next base: position 275,951 of record NW_028270315.1, on the reverse strand, counting down.
TCGTATGAGGAAAGACTGAGGCACTTGGGGCTGTTTTCACTAGAGAAAAGAAGGTTTAGGGGTGACTTGATTGAGGTGTACAAGATGATTAGGGGGTTAGATAGGGTCGACAGTATGAACCTTTTCCCGCGTATTGAGTCGGGTATTACAAGGGGGCATAGCTTTAAATTAAGGGGGGGTAGATATAGGACTGATGTTAGGGGTAGGTTCTTCACTCAGCGAGTCGTTAGTTCATGGAATGCCCTGCCAGTAACAGTGGTGGACTCTCCCTCTTTATGGGCATTTAAGAGGGCATTGGATAGGTATATGGAGGATAGTGGGTTAGTGTAGTTTAGGTGGGCTTGGATCGGCGCAACATCGAGGGCCCAAGGGCCTGTACTGCGCTGTATTCTTCTATGTTCTATGTTCTATGTTCTAAGTACCCATCCATGTACCTATCCAAATGCCGCTTAAAGGTCGCCAATGATTCCGACTCTACCACACCCACGGGCAGCGCATTCCATGCCCCCACCACTCTCTGGGTAAAGAACCCACCCCTGACATCTCCCCTATACCTTCCACCCTTCACCTTAAATTTATGTCCCCTTGTAACACTCTGTTGTACCCGGGGAAAAAGTTTCTGACTGTCTACTCTATCTATTCCTCTGATCATCTTATAAACCTCTATCAAGTCACCCCTCATCCTTCGCCGTTCCAACGAGAAAAGGCCGAGAACTCTCAACCTATCCTCGTATGACCTATTCTCCATTCCAGGCAACATCCTGGTAAATCTTCTCTGCACCCTCTCCAAAGCTTCCACATCTTTCCTAAAGTGAGGCGACCAGAACTGCACACAGTACTCCAACTGTGGCCTAACCAAAGTCCTGTACAGCTGCAACATCACTTCACGACTCTTGAATTCAATCCCTCTGCTAATGAACGATAATACTCCATAGGCCTTCTTACAAACTCTATCCACCTGAGTGGCAACCTTCAAAGATCTATGTACATAGACCCCAAGATCCCTCTGTTCCTCCACCTGACTAAGAACTCTACCATTAACCCTGTATTCCGCATTCTTATTTGTTCTTCCAAAATGGACAACCTCACACTTGGCAGGGTTGAACTCCATCTGCCACTCCTCAGCCCAGCTCTGCATCATATCTAAGTCCCTCTGCAGCCGACAACAGCCCTCCACACTGTCCACAACTCCACCTATCTTCGTATCATCTGCAAATTTACTGACCCACCCTTCGACTCCCTCATCTAAGTCATTAATAAAAATTACAAACAGCAGAGGACCCAGAACTGATCCCTGCGGAACTCCACTTGTAACTGGGCTCCAGGCTGAATATTTACCATCTACCACCACTCTCTGCCTTCGACCGGTTAGCCAGTTTTCTATCCAATTGGCCAAATTTCCCTCTATCCCATGCCTCCTGACTTTCCGCATAAGCCTACCATGGGGAACCTTATCAAATGCCTTACTAAAATCCATGTACACTACATCCACTGCTCTTCCCTCATCCACATGCTTGGTCACCTCCTCGAAGAATTCAATAAGACTTGTAAGGCAAGACCTACCCTTCACAAATCCGTGCTGGCTGTCCCTAATCAAGCAGTGTCTTTCCAGATACTCATAAATCCTATCCCTCAGTACCCTTTCCATTACTTTGCCTACCACAGAAGTAAGACTAACAGGCCTGTAATTCCCGGGGTTATCCCTATTCCCTTTTTTGAACAGGGGCACAACATTCGCTACTCTCCAGTCCCCTGGTACCACCCCCGTTGCCAGTGAAGACGAGAAGATCATTGCCAACGGTACTGCAATTTCCTCTCTTGCTTCCCACATAATCCTAGGATATATCCCGTCAGGCCCAGGGGACTTGTCTTTCCTCAAGTTGTTCAAAATGTCCAACACATCTTCCTTCCTAACAGGTATCTCTTCTAGCTTGCCAGTCCATTTCACACTCTCCTCTTCTACAATACGGTCCCTCTCGTTCGTAAATACTGAAGAGAAGTACTTGTTCAAGACCTCTCCTATCTCTTCCGACTCAATACACAGTCTCCCACTACTGTCCTTGATTGGACCTACCCTCGTTCTCGTCATTCTCAGGTTTCTCACATACGCATAAAATGCCTTGGGGTTATCCTTGATCCTATCCGCCAACGATTTTTCATGCCCTCTCTTAGCTCTCCTAATCCCTTTCTTCAGGTCCCTTCTGGCTATCCTGTATCCCTCCACTGCTCTGTCTGAATCCTGTTTCCTCAACCTTATGTAAGCCTCCTTCTTCCTCTTTACCAGACATTCAACCTCTCTCGTCAACCAAGGCTCCCTCACACGACCATTTCTTTCCTGCCTGATAGGTACATACATATCATGGACACGTCGTATCTGCTCTTTGAAAAAGTTCCACATTTCCACCACATCCTTCCCTGACAGCCTAAGCTCCCAACGTATGCTCCTCAAATCCTGCCTTACAGCATCGTAATTTCCCTTCCCCCAATTATAAAATCTACCTTGTTGTGCGCACCTATCTCTCTCCATAACCAAGGTGAAAGTCACAGAATTGTGGTCACCATCACCAAAATGTTCACCCACTAACAAGTCCACCACTTGTCCCGGTTCATTACCGAGTACCAAATCCAATATGGCCTCCCCTCTGGTTGGACAATCTACATACTGCGTTAGAAAAGCTTCCTGGACACACTGCACAAACACCGCCCCATCCAATCTACTTGATCTAAAGAGCTTCCAATCAATATTTGGGAAGTTGAAATCGCCCATGACTACGACCCTGTGGCTTCTGCACCTTTCCAAAATCTGTTTCCCAATCTGTTTCTCCACATCTGTGCTGCTATTGGGGGGCCTATAGTAAACACCCAACAAGGTGACTGCACCTTTCCTATTTCTGACTTCAGCCCATACTACCTCCAGAGGCAGATCCCCCTCAAACTTCCTTTCTGCAGCCGTTATACCATTTCTAATTAGCAATGCCACCCCCCCTCCTTTTTTCCCACCCTCCCTAATCTTACTGAAACACCTGTAACCAGGAACCTCCAACAGCCATTCCTGTCCCACATCTATCCACGTTTCCGTGATGGCCACAACATCGTAGTCCCAGGTACCGATCCACGCCTTAACTTCACCCACCTTATTTCTGATACTCCTTGCGTTGAAGTATACGCACTTGAGCCCGTCTCTGTGTCCGCAAGTAGTCCCTGTCAGTGCTACCTTCTCCACAGCCTCCCTACAGTCTTGGGCATCCTGACAAACAGCTAACCTACTTGCTGGACTACAAGTCCGGATCCCATCCCCCTGCCAAATTAGTTTAAACCCCCCCGAAGAGTGCTAGCAAACCTACCCCCCAGGATATTGGTGCCCTTCTGGTTCAGGTGCAACCCGTCTTGTTTGTACAGGTCCCACCTTCCCCAGAATGCAGTCCAATTGTCCAAATATCTGAAGCCCTCCCTCCTACACCAGCCTTGCAGCCACGTGTTCAACTGCACTCTCTCCCTATTCTTTGCCTCACTGTCACGTGGCACCGGCAACAACCCAGAGATGACGACTCTGTCTGTCCTAGCTTTTAGCTTCCAGCCTAACTCCTTGAGCTCTTGAATGACCTCCCCACCCCTCTTCCTACCTATGTCATTGGTGCCAATGTGCACCACGACTTCTGGCTGCACACCCTCCCCCTTAAGGATTCTGAAGACACGGTCTGAGACGTCTCGGACCCTAGCACCCGGGAGGCAACAAACCATCCGTGAGTCTCGCCCATGTCCACAGAACCGCCTGTCCGTCCCTCTAACTAGAGAGTCCCCTATAACTAGCGCTCTCCTCCTCTCCCCCTTTCCCTTCTGAGTCTCAGAGCCACAGACCCCTTCACTGCAGCTTACACCTGCAACGCTGTCCCCCCCAACAGTTTCCAAAGCTGTATATTTATTTTTTAGGGGAACGACCACAGGGGAACCCTGCACTGCCTGCTTCTTCCCCTTCCCACCTCTAACTGTTACCCAGCTACCTCGGTTCTCCGGCGTAACTATGTCCCTGTAGCTTCTATCAATCACCCTCTCAGCCTCTCGAATAATCCTCAGTTCATCCAACTCCAGTTCCAGTTCCCTAACTCGTTCGGTGAGGATCAGGATCTGACTGCATTTCCTGCAGACGAAGTCGGCAGGAGTATCGGTGGTCACCCCTACCTCAAACATCCTGCAGGAGGAACATTCCACCGCCTGCGCTGCCATGACTGTACACTTTCTCCAAAAACAAGAACACTGAGTCAATAACACTGAGTCACTTACCTGGGGTCTAGAACACACCCACTCAAATACTAATCACTTACCTTCCCGCCCAGCTATGCGCTCCAACCTCACTTCCGCTGCTCCCACTCAAATGACCGTTGGTGATTAAAAGGTGAGTATTTATACTCACAGTTCTCCTTCCCGGCTGCCCCTCTGTTTGCCGTCACTTCCTCTGCTGCTCCCGCTCTTTTTGTGAAGAGAGAATAAAAAACACCGCTGCCCACTACAGGTAAGTAATTTTGAAACAAATTGTTTTACCTTAGCTGTAGTCTCCCGGGTTCGCCTTTACTCGGCCGCTGCTCCCACTCAAATGGGACTTCTTCTCTACGGAGGATCTCCAACCAACATTATACACCAAGTACATTGACAACATTTTCTTCCTCTGAACCCATGGCGAGGAGTCACTGATAAAACTACACAGTGACATCAACAATTTTCATCCCACCATCAAACTCACCATGGACTACTCTCGACTATCTGTCTCATTCTTGGACACATGCGTCTCCATCAAGGATGGACACCTCAGCACCACACTCTACCGCAAACCCACAGATGACCTCACAATGCTACACTTCTCCAGCTTCCACCCAAAACATATTAAAACAGCCATCCCCTATGGTCAAGCCCTACACATACACCGGATCTGCTCAGATGAGAAGGAACGTGACAGACACCTGGAAGTACTCAGGGATGCCTTCACAAGAACGGGGTACGATGCCCAACTCATCGACCGCCGGTTCCGACATGCCACAGCAAGAAACCGTAATGACCTCCTTAGGAGACAGACACGTGATGCAACCGACAGGGTACCCTTTGTTGTTCAGTATTTCCCAGGAGCTGAAAAACTACGCCATGTTCTTCATGACCTGCAACACATTATCAATGAGGATGAGCACCTCACCAAGACCTTCCCCACACCTCCACTACTTGCCTTTAAACAACCGCCAAACCTCAAACAGATCGTTGTTCGTAGCAAGCTGCTTGGCTCTCAGGACAACTCCATACAACCCTGTCACGGTGGACGCTGCAAAACGTGTCAGAGTGTGGACATAGATACCACTATTACGCATGGGGACACCTCCCACCATGTACACGGCAGGTACTCATGTGACTCAGCCAACGTTGTCTATCTTATACGTTGCAAGCAGGGATGCCCGGAGGCATGGTACATTGGAGAAACTGAGCAAAGGCTACAACAACGGATGAATGGGCACCGCACAACAATCAACAGACAGGAATGTTCCCTCCCAGTTGGGGAACACTTCAGTGATCCAGGACATTCGACCTCGGACCTTCGGGTGACCATCCTCCAAGGTGGACTTCGGGAAAGGCAGCAGCGAAAAGTGGCCGAGCAGAGACTGATAGCTAAGTTCGGTACCCATAGGGCGGGCCTCAGCCGGGACCTTGGGGTCATGTCACATTACAGGTGACCACCATTGCACTATACACACACAGATACTCCTACACACACACTCTCACACACACACAGGCACTCCTATACACGCATACAGACGGACACACATATACACGGACACACATATACACAGACACACACACAGACACCCACACTCACACATGCATCCCCTCACAGACTTAAGACACTCTGCACTCACTACACACACACACATACACTTTCTCACACTCACAACCCCCAACCCACACACAGACAGACAAAGACCCCACATGCACACATATATTTTGTGGGGTGAATTTGTACTTGCAGGGTTACACTGTACTTTGCTCAAAAACTGCATGAATTCATGTAAAACTCCGTTATCTCACTTTCTAGATTAGAATCAATCTAAACATCATGGCATAGACAGAGAACACAGGGGGCTAACACTTTCAACATATTGTCTAGCTATCACCATTGTTAACAGCTAACCTGAGAATGCAACTTTTTTAAAAAAAGGTATTGTGATTTACACATGAAAGAAGTGAAACTGTCATGGTATTCTAACAGATGAAAGGCTTAACAGACAATCAATTTTTCAATGTATAATTTCAGTTACATCACAATGTAAATTTTTGCTATAAATTCTGTGTTAGGATTGAGCCCTCCACTACCACCTGATGAAGGAGTGACACTCCGAAAGCTAGTGTGCTTCCAGGACCAGTTCAAAATACGTACAACACAGATGGCCTCCTTCTTCAAGGACCGCAATTTCCCCCCCGACGTGGTCGACGGTGCCCTCCACCGCATCTCCTCCACTTCCCGCTCCTCCGCCCTTGAGCCCCGCCCCTCCAACCGCCACCAGGACAGAACCCCACTGGTCCTCACCTACCACCCCACCAATCTCCATGTACAGCGCATCATCCGCCGTCACTTCCGCCACCTCCAAACAGACCCCAGCACCAAGGATATATTTCCCTCCCCTCCCCTATCAGCTTTCCGTAGAGACCACTCCCTCCGCGACTCCCTTGTCAGATCCACACCCCCCACCGACCCAACCACCACTCCCGGCACCTTCCCTTGCAACCGCAGGAGGTGCAACACTTGGGCCCACACCTCCCCCCTCACTTCTCTCCAAGGCCCCAAGGGAAACTTCCATATCCGCCACAGATTCACCTGCACCTCCACCCACATCATCTACTGCATCCGCTGCAGCCGGTGTGGCCTCCTCTATATTGGGGAGACTGGCCGCCTACTTGCGGAGCGATTCAGAGAGCACCTCTGGGCCACCCGGACGAACCAACCCAACCAACCTGTGGCACAGCATTTCAACTCCCCCTCCCACTCCACCGAGGATATGCAGGTCATTGGACTCATCCACCGCCAAACCACAACAACCCGACGGTCGGAGGAGGAGCGTCTTATCTTCCGACTGGGAACCCTCCAACCGCAGGGGATGAACTTGGACTTCACCAGTTTCTTCATCCCCCCTCCCCCCACCTTGTCTCAGCCGGATCCCTCCAGCCCGGCACCGCCTTCCTGACCTGCAGTCTTCTTCTTGACCTCTCCGCCTCCATCCTACTCCGACCTATCACCCTCACCTTGACCTCTTTCCACCTATCACATTTCCAACTCCCCTCCTCCAAGTCCCTCCTCCCTACCTTTTATCTTCTCCTGCTGAACACTCTCTGCTCATTCCTGAAGAAGGGCCTGTGCCCGAAACGTCGAATCTCCTGTTCCCTGGATGCTGCCTGACCTGCTGTGCTGTTCCAGCAATAAAGTTTCAACTGCTTCCAATTAAACCTGTTGGACTGTAGCCTGGTGTTGTGTGATTTTTAACTTTGTACGCCCCAGTCCAACACCGGCATCTCCCAATCAAAACACTGTTAGAAATTTTGCCTGAGGCCCAGGGATTTTGAAACAAGTTTCAAACAAATGATCTCTCCCCATTCACTTCAAATGCAACTGGGAATAATGCTTCATAAACTTCTTAACCCCTCAACCAAAGCTAAAAAATTATAGTAAAACATTATTTTGTTATTTGTTTTATTTCTCATTTCATTGAAATTTATTTCCTAATCAATTCTGAGTTGGACATTTTGCTGCCTTTCCTTGAGTTTCACTGTGTAGAAAGAATTAGATTGATTGAAAACTCATTCAAATGCAGCGTGATTTAGACAGGCTGAACGAGTGGGCAAATACATGACAGATAAAGTATAACGTGGACAAAAGGAAAGTTATCCACTTCAGTAGTAAAAACAGGAAGGCACATTATTATCTGAATGACTATAAATAGAGAGGGAGGACTGTATTATGAGTTGTCTGTGTCCTTCTACACCAGTCACCGAAGATATGCATGGGGCTGGAGTGGATCAGACAGCAGACAGCGGGGAGGTGCAGCAGCTGATCCAAGCCCCTTCAAAACAGATGGAGGAAATGGAAGAGGAGGGAACAAAGGAGGCAGAGGATTGGATTACTGTCAAAAGCAGGAAGAGGAAACCTCACCAGGCCCCCATAGCCACCCAGCAAAGGGGGAAGTGACACCTACACGACGAGGATACAGGCAGCTCTTCCGACGATGAGGACGGGTGTAAGGAGGGTCGTCACCAGAGGAAGAGATAGAGCGCCGCGGGGAGAAAGGAGGGCAGCACTGCCCAAACAGGGAAAGACGATCCCTCTGAGGGGACGGGTAAAGACTAGCCCCCACCCGGTGAGAACCAAGAGGCACCCACCGGCCCACACATCCAGGTCCTATGACAGCCCCACTGTCAGATGGTGAACTGGACTGTGTGGACCCTGGGCCCGACACGAAGACACCAGAGCGGGGGAGGGTCCAGCAGTTTGCCGTCACCATGGAGATGCACACAGCTACCCCAGAGAGGCAAGACCAGCAGCAAATGGACACTGGTAACCTCGTAAACTGTTAAAATGGGGATAACAATTGCCAGCATCAATGTGCGTAGCACCAAATCGGCTACGCGATGTTTCTAAGATGGCCTTCCTGGCCAACGTTAAAGCTGATGTCCTGTTTCTGCAGGAGTGTGGGATACCGCACCTCAGCAGCTACAGGAGATGGTCGAGCTTGTGGGCCCATGGGCCGTCAGTTTGGTCGGGGGGGCAACGATAACCGCTCCTCAGGCCTGGGTATCCTGTTGCAAGGAGGCAACTCCACCATCTCTGAGGTTAAGGAGGTGGTGAGCAGGCGCCTCCTCGTCACCGACGTCATACAGGAATGCTCCCCTGAGACTGATTAATGTGTATGCCCCAGTGGGTAAGAGTGAACGGCTGGCTGTCCTGCAACAGCTTCCACTGTTGCTGGCTATGTCCAGGCCAGTCATTCTGGCTGGAGACTTCAAATGTATCATTGATGCAGATGGACGATCCGGTGCGGGGGGAGGGGGAACAGTAAACTGGACGCCATGTCCAGAGCCTTGATGGACACGGTAAAAGATCTCAAGCTGCACGACGTCTTCATCACCCCTGCAGACGGAGCACAGCGTAGATACACCTGGTCATGGGCAGACGGGTCTATCCGCTCAAGGATAGATTACCTGTTTGTGTCCCGAATGCTCTTGGTCAGATCCACCGACGTCAAGCCAGCGTTCTTCTCTGACACTGCCTCCTGCTGGCCAACTGTCACCTACAGGACGAGCAGCGGGCTGGTAAGGGAACGTGGAAGCTGAACACAAAGCTGTTGACCCTGGGAAACATTGAGGAGCTCAAGAGGAACTACGCAGGTTGGGGAACTGTGAAGCCCCTCTTTGATTCCCCAGCAGACCGGTGGGAAACAGTAAAAGGGAACATCAAGAGGTTCTTCATCCTCATGGTGTTCAGGAGACGAGAGAGAGGCGGGGAAACTGTCCCAACTTCAGGAAAGTATGCAGAACCTGCTCCTGCTGCAGACGATGGGGGTGGATGTCACGGAGGATCTCAAGGAGGTGAAGGGCTAGCAGGCCTCGCTCTTTGCCTCGGAGGCCTCCAAGATAATCTTCCGGTCCAGGGTCTGCTCCATGGAGCAGGACGAAACGTGCTCATGTTTCTTCTTCAAGAAGGTGCACAAAGAGAGCTCCGTGCTCAGCAGCCTGAAGGAAGAAGATGGCTCGGTAACGTCATCTCAGGCTGACATCATGAGGATCAGCAAATCCTTCTATGCCAGTCTGTATGACTCGAAGCCAACCGCCAGCGCGGCCTCACAGTCGTTCCTGTCCTCTATCACAGAGGTCTTAGACGACAGGACACGGGAGAGGCCGGACCAGCCACTATCTCTGGATGAGCTGACCAAGGCCCTCGAGTCCTTCAAAAAGAATAAAACTCTCGGAAGCGACAGCTTACCGGTCGAGCTCTATTCTGCTCTGTGGGACTTGATTGGCCAGGGCCTGCTGGATGTGTATGTCAGTATGCTTCGGGCAGGTACCATGAGTGAATCCATGAGGAAAGGCATCATCACCCTCATCTACAAGCGGAAGGGGGAGAGGGAGGAACTCAAAAATTGGAGACCAATCTCACTATTGACTGGGGATTACAAAATTCTGTCAAAGGTTATCGCCAACCGGGTCAGGTCTGCTCTGGGGTCAGTGATTCACCCTGACAAAACCTGTGCTGTACCGGGCAGGAAAATTGCTGGGAGTCTCGCACTCCTCAGGTATACGATCACCTATGTGCAGGACAGGGGGGTGGACACCTGCCTGATCAGCCTGGACAAGGAGAAAGCCTTTGACAGGATATCACACACGTATAAGAGGGCTTTGGGGAGGGAATCTGCAATTGGATCAGACTGCGCTACACCAACGTTGTCAGTGCAGTCTCAATGAATGGGTGGGAATCAGATAGCTTCCCAGTCAGACCTGGAGTCAGGCAAGGGCTGCCCTCTCTCCCCTGCCTTGTTTATGTGCTGCATAGAGCCATTTGCCAAGCCCATCAGGAAGGATGCGAGTCTGAGAGGGGTGACTATTCCTGGCAGCGGGGGCCTGCAGGTTAAGGCCTCCCTGTACATGGATGACGTCGCCATTTTCTGCTCGGATCTGCTGTCCGTGCACAGACTCATGTGCATCTGTGACCAGTTTGAATGGGCCTTGGAGGCCAAGGTAAACCGAGGCAAGAGCGAGGCCCTGCTTTTTGGGAACTGGACCGACCAATCCTCGATCCCCTTCACCGTCAGGACCAACCACCTGAAGGTGCTGGGTATTTGGTTCGGGGTTGGGCGGGGTTGGGGTATGTGCCAAGTCTTGGGAGGAGCGTATCAGCAAAGTGAGGCAGAAACTGGGCAGATGGAAGCTACGGTCGCTCTCTATCGTGGGAAAAAACCTGGTCATCAGGTGTGAGGCACTGTCATTGCTGTTATACGTGCCACAGGTCTGGCCTATTCCCAGAACCTGTGCCGCTGCAGTCACCCGGGCCATCTTCCAGTTTATATGGAGATCAAAGATGGACCGGGTCCAAAAGGACTCAATGTATAAAGATCTGGGCAACGGGGGAAAAAACACACCCAATGCCACCCTCACCCTGATGGTCACCTTTGTGTGTGACTGCATCAAGCTGTGAGTGGATCCCCAGTACGCAAACACCAAGTGTCACTACGTACTGAGGTTCTACCTGTCCCCGGTGTTGCGAAGGATGGGCCTGGCCTCGCTGCCGCGGAATGCTCCGAGTAGTTGGACCGTTCGGTATCACCTGTCCTTCGTGGAGAAGTTTATGAAGAAAAACACCTTTGACCACAAGTCCATCAGGAAGTGGTCAGCATGTAGTGTCCTTGAGACACTTCGGGAAAAGGAGAGGGTGGACCCTATCGAGTGGTTCCCTGGGCAGACTGTCAAAGCCATTTGGCAGAATGCCTCATCGCCAGAACTTTCCAACAAGCACCCAAGACATGGTTTGGCTGATGTTGAGAAGGGCTCTGCCTGCGAGATTCTTTATGCACGCCCAGACTCTCAGCCACATCGTATGCTGCCCTCGAAGCAGCTGCGGTGGGGACGAGACTGTCACACACCTCCTTCTGGAATGTGCCAATGCAGAAGAAGTCTGGAGAGGAATGCAGTGGTGTTTGTCGAGGTTCGTCCCGAGTAGCGCCGTGACGCGGGACTCCGTGCTCTACGGTCTGTTCCCTGGAACGCACACTGAGACGAACATCAACTGTGCCTGGAGGATCATGAACTCGGTGAAGGACGCTCTCTGGGCAGTCCAAAACCTGTTGATCTTCCAGCTGAAGGAGTTGACCCCGACTAAGTGTTACAGACTGGCACATTCCAAGGTCCAGGACTACGTGTTGAGGGACGTGCTGACGCTTGGGGCAGCTGCTGCCAAGGCGCAGTGGGGAAAAAAACATCTGCCTGCCTTAGAAGAACAGGGGGCCCATGTAGTCTTTTGGGCTCTGCTGATGCCTCAGCTAAATATATGGACATATGATTGATAAACGTACAGACCTGCATATACAAATTATAAATTCTGATCTCTGTATGCAAATGACCAACTGTACAGACCATCAAATTATTTTATGAATAAAGTATATTTTTGAAACTAAAAAAATGCAGGCATAGCAGATGATAAAGAAGTGCAAAAGGTATGATGGCCTTCACAGCAAAAGGATTAGAGTGCAGAAGCGGGGGGGGGGGTGCACACAAAAAGCAGGACAAATCCAACCCAGCCAATTACTGTCCATCAAGGTACTCTCACTTAAAATGATGGAAAGTGCCATCAACATTGATTCCTGATGAATGGATCTTGCTCGTGCTCCACGGCTGCAGTCCAACTACTTGGAGTGTCCTGCGGCAACAAGTTCAGACCTATCCTTCATAACATAAATTCTTTACAGTGCGGATAGAGGCCTCTCAGCCAGTTGATTCTGCACTGACCCCGCGAAGGGCGTCCCATCCAAACCCAGTGCCCCACACTATCCCCGTAACCCAGCATTAACCATGGCTAATCCACATAGCCTTCACATCCCTGGACACTATGGGAGGATTTAGCACAGCCAATCCACCTAACCTGCACATCTTTTTACTGTGTGGAACCCACAGAGACACAGGGGAAATGTGCAAACTCTACACAGACAGTCAACCAAGACTGGAATCAAATTGAGGCAAAAGTGAGGACTGCAGATGCTGGAAATCAGAGTCTAGATTAGAGTGGTGCTGGAAAAGCACAGCCAGTCAGGCAGCAACCGAGGAGCAGGGAAATTGACGCTTCGGGCAAAAGAGCTTTATCAGACCGTCCTGATGAAGGACTATTGACCGAAATGTCGATTCTCCTGCTCCTCGGATGCTGCCTTACCAGCTGTGCTTTTCCAGCACCACTCTAGACTAGAATTAAATCCAGGTCCCTGGTGTTGTCAGGCAGCAGCAATAACCACAGTACCAGCCCTGCACCAGGGTGAATGGAACCTCAGTACCTTGTTACATTTAGTGTTTGTGAACCAAAGGTCTGCACACAGCTTGATGCAGACACACACAAAGGTGGACATTAGGAGGAGGATATGTGCTTCCCCATTTGGGATGGTACAGTGTCTCCGTGGTTAGCTCTGCTGCCTCACAGCACTAGGGACCCATGTCTGCTGGGTTTCCTCTGGGTGCTCTAGTTTCCTCCCACAATCCAAAGATGTGCAGGTTAGGTGAATCGGCCATGCTAAATTGCCCATAATGTTCAGAGATGTATAGATTAGGTGGATTATGAAGGGGTAAATGTAGAGTAATAGCATAGGGGAATAGGTCTGGGTGGTTTACTCTTTGGAGGGTCAGTGTGGACTTGTTGGGCCAAACGGCCAGTTTCTACCCTGTAGGGATTGTATGATTTATCTAGAGCTTTATACATGGTGTCCTTGCAGACACAGTTGAATTTTGACCTCTAGCGAAGCCTGGGAATGTGTGTGATTTGCAGCATGTCCAACAATACTGAGAGTACCTAACACGTGTTTTTACTCATAATGGAGGTGGAGCAGTGTTTCCATCTGCCCACTTTCTGCCTCACCTTGACAATATGCTCCTCCCATGTTTCAATGCACATTCCCTGGCCACTCCATACCATATACCAGCACGTTCAGGTCACCTGAGGTGTTGGTCAAGGAAGAAATTATTGATCAGCCCAGACCCCAAGGAATATAGTTCCCCTGGGCAAGATGGGATTTATCCAATGATTCTCTGGGAAGCAAGAGAGGAGATGACGGAACCGTTGGTCTTAATCTTTGAGTCATCATTGTTTACAGGTTTAGTACCAGAGGACTGGAGGATTGCAAATGTTGTGCCCTTGTTCAAGAAGGGCAGTAGAGATGATCCAGGTAATTATAGACCAGTGGTCCTAACATTTGTTGTAGGACAAGGATTATAAGAGATAGGATTTATAATCATCTAGCAACCAACAATTTGATTGGAGATAATCAACGTGGTTTCGTCAAGGGCAGGTTGTGTCTCATAAACCTCATTGAGTTTCTTGAAAAGATGGCCAAGCATGTGGATGAGGGTAGCAGAGTTGACATAGTGTACATGGAGTTCAGCACAGCCTTTGATAAGGTTCCACATGGTAGGCTTTTGGAGAAAATGCGGAGGCATGGGATTGAGTGTGATTTAGCTGTTTGGATTAGAAATTGGCTTTCTGTAAGAAGGCAGCGAGTGGTGGTTGATGGAAAATATTCAGCCTGGAGTTCAGTTACTGGTAGTGTGCCACAAGGATCAGTTTTGGGACCACTGCTGTTTGTCATTTTTATAAATGACTTGGACGCAGGCATAGGTGGATGGGTTAATAAGTTTGCAGATGACACTAAAGTCGGTGGAGTGGTGGACAGCGTGGAAGAATGCTGCAGGGAGACTTGAATAAACTGCAGAATTGGGCTGAGAGGTGGCAAGTGGAGTTCAATGCAGCTAAATGAGGTGATTCACTTTGGGAAGAATAACAGGAAGGCAGAATACTGGGTCAATGGAAAGACGCTTGGTAGTGTGGATGTGCAGCGGAATCTTGGAGTCCATGTACATATATCCCTGAAAGTTGCCACCCAGGTTGATAGTGCTGTTAAGAAGGCATATAAAGAACAAAGAAAATTTACAGCCCAGGAACAGGTCCTTCAGCCCTGCAAGCCTGAGCCGATCCAAATCTACTGTCTAAACCTGTCGGTCAATTCCTAAGCATCTGTATCCCTCTCCTCCCCACCTACACATTATTGATTTCTTCTCCCTGGGAAAAAGCTTATCTCTATCCACCCGGTCTATACCCTTCATGATTTTGTAAACCTCAATCAGGTCCCCCCCAATCTCCTTTTTTCTAATGAAAACAATCCTAATCTACTCAACCTCTCTTCATAGCTAGCACCTTCCATACCAGGCAACATCCTCGTAAACTTTCTCTGCACCCTCTTCAAAGCGTCCACATCTTATTGGTAATGTGGCGACCAGAACTGTACACAGTTCTGGTCAAAATGCGGCCAAACCAATGTCTTGTACAATTTTAACATGACCTGCCAGCTCTTATACTCAATACTCCGTCCAATGAAGGCAAGCATACCATATGCCTTCTTGACCACTCTTTCCACCTGTGCAGCAACCTTCAGGGTACAATGGACCTGCACTCCCAGATCTCTCTGCTCATCAACTTTTCCCAAGGCTCTTCCATTCATTGTATAATTCGCTCGAGAATTAGACTTTCCTAAATACATCACCTCACATTTGTCTGGATTGAACTCCATCTGCCACTTTTCCACCCAACTCTCCAGTCTGTCTATATCCTCCTGTATTCTTTGACAGTCCCTTATGCTTTCTGCTACTCCACCAATCTTTATGTCACCTGCAAACTTGCTGTTCATACCATCAGTGCCCTCTTCCAGATCATTTATGTATATTACAAACAACAGTAGCCCCAGCACTGATCACTGTGGAACACCACTGGTCACCTTTCTCCATTTCGAGATACTCCCTTCAACTACTACTCCCTGTTTCCTGCTGCTCAACCAGTTCTTTATCCACCTAGCTAGAACATCCTGCACACCATGTGACTGCACGTTCTCTATCAGTTTACCATGGGGAAATTTATCAAACTCCTTACTAAAATCCATGTTTATGCATATGGTGCCTTTATAGGTTTGATTAGTAGAGGGAATGAGTTCCGGAGCTGTGATGTCATGCTGCAACTGTACAAAACGCTAGTGGGGCCTCACTTGAAATATTGTGCACAGTTCTGGTCGCCATATTTCGAGAAGGAATTGGAAGCATTGGAAAAAGTGCAGAGGGGATTGACCAGGATGTTGCCTGGTCTGGAGGGAAGGTTTTATGAGGAAAGGCTGAGGGACTTGGGTCACATTGGAGAGCTAAGAGGGGATTTAATAGAGGCACACAAGATGATCAGAGGATTAGATAGGGTAGACAGTGAGAGTCTTTTTCCTAGGAAGATGACGTCATCTAGTACGAGGGGGCACAGCTGAGGGGTGATAGATTTAAGACAGATGTCAGAGGCAGGTTTACGGGCGGCACGGTGGCACAGTGGTCAGCACTGCTGCCTCACAGCGCCAGAGACATGGGTTCAATTCCCGCCTCAGGTGACTCTCTGTGTGGAGTTTGCACATTCTCCCCGTGTCTGCGTGGGTTTCCTCCGGGTGCTCTGGTTTCCTCCCACAATCCAAAAAAATATGTGCATTTTAGGTGAATTGGCCACACTAAATTGCCCATCGTGTTAGGTGAAGAGGTAAATGTAGGGGTATGGGTCTTGGTGGGTTGTGCTACAGCGGGTCGGTGTGGACTTCTTGGGCCGAAGGGCCTGTTTCCACACTGTAAGTAATCTAATCAGGTTCTTTACTCAGACAATGGTAAGGGCGTGGGATATCCTGCCTGCCAAAGCAGTTAACTCAGCCACTTTAGCAGCATTTAAACACTACTTGGATAAGCAAATAGATGATGATGGGATAGTGTAGAGGGATGGGCTTAGATTAGTTTAAAGTGACTACAGAGAGTTAGGCTGGAAGCTGAACAGCAGGACGAGTAGAGTAGTGATCTTGGGTTTGCTACCGGTGCCACGAGATAGTGAGATGAGGAACAGTCAGCAAATGCAGCGTAACACGTGGCTGTGAGGCTGGTGCAGGAGGGAGGGCTTCAGATACCTAGACCATTGGGATATCTTCTGGGGAAGATGGGACCTGTACATGAGGGACGGGTTGCACCTGAACTGAAAGGCACAAAAGTCCTGGGTGGGAGATTTGCTCGTGTGGTTCGGGAGGGTTTAAACTAGTTTGGCAGGGGGTTGGGAGTCAGAGCCACATATCTGAGAGGGGGGCAGTTGCAGATGGGGCAGTGACAGGGTGCAGTGAATTTATCGGGAAGGTTGCTGACACTATAAAACAAAAGGATTGGTTAAAGTGTGTCTGCTGTCATGCAAAAGGAGTGTCAGAAATAAGAGTGACAAACTTAGAGAATGGATCAGTACTTGGGGCTATGATGTGTGACCAAAACGGAGACGTGGGTTTCACAGGGGCAGGAATGGTTGCTGGATGTTCCAGGGTTTAGAATGTTTAAAAAGATCAGAGAGGGTGGAAAAAGAAAAAGGGGGTATAGCATTGTTAATCAGAGAGTGCATCACAGCTACAGAAATGAAGAATGTTGATGAAGGTTTGCCTACTGAGTCAGTATGGGTGGAAGATAGGAACAGCAAGGGAACAGCCACCTCAGTGGGGTTTTCTATAGACTCCCTAATAGCAATAGAGAGATCAAAGAACTCATAGCTGGGCAGATTTTGAAAAAATGCAGATGTAGCAGGGTTGTTGATATGGGTGATTTCAACTTTCCCAATATTGACTGGAACCTCCTTAGTGCAGATGGTTTGGCTGGAGCCGTTCTGTCAGGTGTGTTCAGGAGGGTTTCCTTACTCAGTATGTAGACAGACTGACGAGGGGAGAGGCCATTTTGGATTTGGTGCTCGGCAATGAGCTTTACAGGTGTCAGATCTCGCGGTGGGAGAACACTTTGGTGACAGTGATCACAATTGCGTCACATTTAACAAAGCCTTGGAGAGTGAAAGGAGCAGTTACTGAGGGAAGATATTTAATTGGGGAAAAGGAAATTATGATGCTATCAGACAGGGAGTTGGAAAGGAGAGACTGGGAGCAATTGTTCCACAGAAAGAGCACAGCAGACATGTGGAAACTGTTGAAGGAACAGTTGTTGAGTGATGCACGAATTTGTTCCTCTGAGACAGGTAAGAAGGGGTAAGATTAAGGAACCTTGGATGACGAGAACAGAGGAGCTTCTTGTCAAAAGGAAGAAGGCAGTTTAACTAAGGTGGAGGAAGGAAGGATCCAGCACAGCTTTAAAGGATTACAGGCTTACGAGAAAGGGGGGGTTTAAACTAACTCTGCAGGGGCATGGGAACCTAGACTGTAGCTTTAGGGTGCAGGACCTGGAGTGTAGGAAGGTTAGGAACATGGCATCAATCTCAAAGGAGGGTGCCTGTAAACAGGAAAGTGGCTTGAAGTGTGTATACTTCAATGCAAGAAGTATACGAAATAAGGTAGGTGAACTTGCAGCGTGGGTTGGTACCTGGGATTTCGATGTTGTGGCTCTTACGGAGACATGGGTAGAACAGGGACAGGATTGGCTGTTGCAGGTTCCAGGGTTTAAATGTTTTAGTAGGGTCAGAGGTGGGGGTAAAAGAGGGGGAGGTATGGCATTACTTGTCAAAGATAGTATTACAGCTGTGGAAAGGACGATGGATGAAGACTCGCCGTCTGAGTAGTTTGGGCTGAGGTTAGGAATAGGGAAGGTGAGGTCACCCTGTTAGGAGTTTTCTACAAGCCTCCTAATAGTCCTAGAGATGTAGAAGAAAGGATTGCGAGGATTATTCAGGAGAAGAGTGAAAGTAATAGGGTGGTTGTTATGGGGGCTTTAGCTTTCCAGATATTGACTGGGAAAGCTATAGCTCGAGTTCGTTAGATGGGTCGGTGTTTGTCCAATGTGTGCAGGAGGGTTTCCTGACACAATATGCAGACAGGCCAACAAGAGGTGAGGCCATACTGGATTTGGTTCTGGGTAACAAACCAGGCCAGGTGTTAGAATTGGAGGTAGGTGAGCACTTTGGGGACAGTGACCACAATTCGGTGACTTTTACTCGAGTGATGGAGAGGGATAAGTGTGCACTGCAGGGCAAGAGTTATAACTGGGGGCAGGGAAATTATGATGCGGTGAGGCACGACCTAGGATGCGTGGCTTTGAAAAGTATGCTTCAAGGCTTGGGTACAATTGATATGTGGAGCTTGTTCAAGGAGCAACTATTGAGTGTCCTTGATAAGTATGCACCTGTCAGGCAGGGAGGAAAGGGTAATGTGAGGGAGCCTTGGTTTAATAAGGAATTGGAATCCCTTATTAAATGGAAGAGGGAGGCCTATGTAAAGATGAGGCGTGAAGGTTCAATTGGGGCGATTGAGTGTTATAAGGTAGCCAGGAAGGATCTGAAGAGAGAGCTAAGAGCAGCAAGGAGGGGACATGAAAAGTCCTTAGATGGTAGGATTAGGCAAAACCCTAAGGCTTTCTATAGATATATCAGGAATAAAAGAATGACTAGGGTAGGAATAGGGCCAGTCAAGATTAGTAGTGGGAAGTTGCGTGTGGAGGCTGAAGAGATTGGGGAGACACTGAATGAATACTTTTTCATCAGTATTCATTCAGGAACAGGACATTGTTGCCGATGTGAATATTGAGTCACAATTAATTAGAATGGACGGCTTTGATGTATGTAGGGAAGAGGTGTTGGAAATTCTGGAAAGGGTGAAAATAGATAAGTCCCCTGGGCCTGATGGCATTTATCCTAGGATTCTCTGGGAAGCAAGGGAGGAGATTGCAGAGCCATTGGCCTTGATTTTTATGTCCTCGTTGTCTAGAGGAATAGTGCCAGTAGACTGGAGGATAGCAAATGTGGTTCCCTTGTTCAAGCAGGGAAGTAGGGATAACCCTAGTAACTATAGGCCGGTGAGTCTCACTTCTGTTGTGGGCAAAGCCTTAGAGAGAATTAAAATGTGTTGCTGGAAAAGCGCAGCAGGTCAGGCAGCATCCAGGGAACAGGAGAATCGACGTTTCGGGCATAAGCCCAGTATTCCTGAAGAAGGGCTTATGCCAAAACGTCGATTCTCCTGTTCCCTGGATGCTGCCTGACCTGCTGCGCTTTTCCAGCAACACATTTTCAGCTCACATTTAGCAAAGCCTTGGAGAGTGAAAGGAGCAGTTACAAAGGGAAGATATTTAATAGGGGAAAAGGAAATTATGACACTATCAGACAGGAGTTGGGAAGTACAGACTGGGAGCAATTGTTCCACAGAAAGGGCACAGCAGACATGTGGAGACTATTTAAGGAGCAGTTGTTGCGAGTGATGCACAAATTTGTTCCTCTGAGACAGGTTAAAAAGGGGTAAGATTAAGGAGCCTTGGATGAGAACAGAGGAGCTTCTCGTCAAAAGGAAGAAGGCAGCTTACGGAAGGTGGAGGAAGCAAGGATCTAGCACAGCTTTAGAGGATTACAGACTTGCCAGAAAGGAGCTCAGAAATGGACTGAGGAGAGCCAGGAAGGGACATGAAAAAGGCTCGGCAAGAAGGATTAGGGAGAACCGAAAGATGTTTTAACTCATATGTGAGGAATAAGAGAATGCTCAGTGAGCAGGTAGGGCCAATCAGGGATAGCGGAGGGAACATGTGCGTGGAGTCTGAGCAGATACGGGAAGCCCTAAATGAGATTTTTGCTTCGGTTTTCACCAAGGAAAGGGGACTTGTTATAAATGAAAACTTAGAGGAGCTGGGATACAGTCTTGACCAGATCAAGATTAATGAAGTTGATATGCTAGAAATTTTGGAAAACATTAAGACTGATAAGTCCCCAGAGCCAGACCAGATTTATCCTAGGCTGCTCCGGGAAGCAAGAAAAGAGGTTGCTGAGCCACTGTAGAGAATATTTGCCTCCTCATTCTCCAAGGGAGTTGTACCGGAGGATTGGAAGGAGGTAAACGTTGTTCCACTTTTCAAGAGGAGGAATATGGAAATCCCTTGCAATTACAGAGCAGTCAGTCTTACGTCTGTGGTCAGCAAAGTTGTGGAAAGAATTCTGAGGGATAGGATTTAGGACTATTTGGCAAAGCATAGTGTGATTAAAGGCAGTCAGCATGGCTTTGTAAGGGGCAGGTCATGCCTCACAAATCTTATTGAGTTCTTTGAGAGGTGTCAAGACAGGTCGACAACGGTCGAGCAGTGGATGTGGTGTATATGGATTTCAGCAAGGCATTTGATAGGGTTCCCCACGGTAGGCTCATTCATAAAGTCAGGAAGTATGGGATACAGGGAGATTTGGCTATCTGGATTCAGAATTGGTTGGCTGACAGAAGGCAAAGAATGGTTGTAGATGGAAAATATTCTGTCTGGAGGACAGTGTTGAGTGGGGTCCCTCAGAGCTCTGTTCTTGGACCTCTGCTTTTTTGAGTTTTTATAAATGACTTGGATGAGGAGGTGGAGGGGTGGGTGAGTAAATTTGCAGATGACACTAAGGTTGGAGGTGTCGTCAATAGTGTAGAGGGCTACTGCAGGCTGCAGCGTGACATAGACAGGATGCACAGCTGGGCCGAGAAATGGCAGATGGAGTTCAACCTGGATAAATGCAAAGTGATGCATTTTGGAAAGTCGAACTCAAATGCTGAATATAGGATTAAAGGCTTGATTCTTGGCAGAGTGGAGGAACAGAGGGATCTGGGTGTGCAAGTACATAGATCAAAGTTGCCACCCAAGTGGATAGGGTTGTTAAGAAAGCATATGGTGTTTTGGCTTTCATTAACAGGGGTATTGAGCTTAAGAGCCGTGAGGTTTTGCTTCAGCTCTACAAGTCCCTGGTGAGACCACACTTGGAATATTGTGTCCAGTTCTGGTCGCCCTATTATAGGAAAGATACAGAGGCTTTGGAGAGGGTGCAAAGAAGGTTTACCAGGATACTGCCTGGACTGGAGGGCTTTCCTAATGAAGAGAGGTTGACTAAGCTTGGAGTTTTCTCTCTGGAGAGGAGGAGGAAGAGAGGAGACCTGATCAAGGTGTACAAGATACTACGAGGAATGGATAGAGTCAATAGCCAGAGACCTTTACCCAGGGCAGGATTGACGGCTACGAACAGTCATAGTTTTAAGATATTAGGAGAAAGGTGTAGAGGGGACGTCCAGGAAAGTTTCTTCACACAGAGAGTTGTGAATGCATGGAATGCATTGCCAGCGGTGGTGGTGGAAGCTGAGTCGTTAGGGACATTTAAGCGACTGCTGGACATTCACATGGATAGCAGTGAGTTGAGGGGTGCACAGGTTAAGTTATTTTATTTTACATTAGGATTAACCTTCGGCACAACATCGTGGGCCAAAGTGCCTGATCTGTGCTGTACCTTTCTATGTTCTCACTGGATTGCAAGTTTGGGCTTTTCTCTTTCCCTTTTCATAGTGTTTAGAATTTCTTCCTGTACTTTCACTGCATGATATTTGTATTGTCTTCCTCAAACACACCCACTTAATATATTCTTTATTATGTTGCAGTTTCTGCACACAGCTTCTTTCTACCACCAATTTATTGCTGCATGACATGTGTTTCCAAACCAGTGGCAGTTATATGTCTGCGTTGGTGTTTGTCCCTGGGCCACCATTTTGTGAACTCTCAGCCATCATTTTGTGAGGTGTTGAGCTTCCTTTGTAATGTTAAAAGATTAAGTTGTACTATCTCTCTGGATATTAATGTAATGTTAAAGGGTTAAACTATACTGTCTTTCTCCAAGAAGCTGAACATTCTGGAAGTGGGTGGGGGCGACATTCTGTCTCACAAACAGCATGCAGGAATGTGGATGACTATCCGGAATTGATTTGCGTGTACTGTTGGTAAATCTAAAATGGTTAGAGTACATTTAGACAAATGGGACAGTACTTGATAAATGGGTCTTTGGTACCAGTTAGGAAATATTTGTTGCGACAATCCACATGACGGGTTAAATTATCGAAGATTGAGCGTTCAACTAAACAAGTTATTGGGAAATGAACAATGGCCATTGGGGGGATCTTGGGATCTAGATAAATGTTCAAAAGCAGAGGCAGAGGTGTGGAAGTCTAATATTTTGCAAAAATGGAAAGATTTAATTACTAATTGGAGGACGGTGGCCACCTGATTAAATGAAAATTCGTGTCAAATTTCTTCGGAACACACCACTAAATGTAAGGATGATAAAGGGAAAACCCTTTGTTAGAAGGTTTTGAAGGCTTTATGTGAAATGTATGAACTTAAATCAAAGCCTACTAAAGACAAAAGTGAGAAAACCGTCTCTCATGCACCATTGGACATGTCTGGAACCCAGACTTTATTTGATAGTGGGGAAGATTCCGACAGAAATGATGCTGGTTCTCCAGGCATGTCCACTATTTTACAATGTCAGAGGGACAACCCCATCTTCCGAAAAAGATATGTGGCAGAAATATTGCTGTATGCAATCCTGGTCGCTGGCATACCCCAGCCGGATAAACATGCCTTTTTTTGTTGACAATTTACACACAGACACTCACTTGGGAAATGGAGGAGTGAACGCTTTTATTACAAACATGGTGGAGTCCACACCTAAATGAGGCAGCTGAACAAAGGGCCAGGCATTGTCTTGTATGCCAGAAAGTTAACCCAGGGAAACCGATTCGATGTACCAAAGAACTCCAGTCCCAAGTGGCCCCTTCAACACTTTACAACTGGACTTTATAGAATTACCACGAGTGCAATGGTACAAATATTGCCTTGTCATCATAGATACATTCAGCAAATGGATACAGGTTTTCCCAACAACTAATAACAAACATCTAAAGGGACCCAAATTCTCCTAAAATAAATAATCTCCTGCTTTGGCATGCCTCAGTGATGATCACCTGATAATGGAAAGATTAACCAAGAACTGTGTACCTTCCTCAACATTGACCAGCAGTTCTATTGTGTATATCATCCAAAGGCAGCGGGAATAGTGGAACGTGCAAGTGGAATTCTGAAGGACAAATTTGCTAAACTCATTCTAGAAACAGGACTGAATTGGCTAAAGGTTCTGCCCCCTCGCCCTGTACCACATGCGCATTACTCCCCAAATCGGTACCGGTTTCACAGCAGCTGAAATAATATGTGGCCAACCTGGACGAACTTCATGGAACAGCAACGAGGCTCCACCACCCCAGGTTGATCTGTATGTAATGGGGGATGAAATGCAGTGTTATTTCAAACAACTAACGATGTCTCTAAAGTCTCTCCACTCACAGGTGAAGGAAACCACCAAACCACCCCCTGATCGCGACAGTGACTAGAAAGGAGTAAAGACTGGCGAATGGATCCTAATCCGAAGCTGGGACCCCACTGGAAAGGACCATTCTAGGTGTTGATTCGAATGCCCACCTCAGTGAAAGTCAAGGGAAAAGATTGCTGGATTCACCTGAGCGACTGTAAACGGTGGAAGATGCACCAAGGGAAGAAAGAGGAAAAGGACTAAGAAGGACTGATTAAAAACTTTAATCTGTACTTCTGTATTGCCGGCTCTGCTATCGATACACCGTGTGTCTCTAAACTTGCCTCCGGTAAGATGACAGAATGGGGTTACCAAGGGAGATTAGTAGTATTATGATGGGCTTAACAGGGATATGTCTACTTCTCCTAGGAGAAAGTGAGGACTGCAGATGCTAGAGATCAGAGCTGAAAATGTGTTGCTGGAAAAGCGCAGCAGGTCAGGCAGCATCCAAGGAGCACCACCTTCTGAAGAAGGGCTCATGCCTGAAACGTTAATTCTCCTGCTCCTTGGATGCTGCCTGACCTGCTGCGCTTTTCCAGCAACACATTTTCAGCTATGTCCACTTCTCTCCAACCAGGGTACCAAAGGGAGGGTCGAGATTTGAAGGCTGGGTAGACGTAAACAGGTCAATCATTTCTGCAGGAGAGACATTCTCACTTGTATCAATGAACAAGGGAACCCATTTGGGGTATGGAATGTTACTAAAATCGATTACTGCAATGGATTGCTTGCCCAAACAGTGAAAGCAGTCATGTTAGAAACATTTAAGGTGCATCTTGATTTCCTGAACAGGAAATGGAACAGGAGGACAGAAACCACATTAGGGCAACAAGTAGCATGTCTTAAACAAAAAGAGTAGGAATCAGCGCAGTCTTGGTGGGCTCTGTTCCTGTGCCATTTTGTATAATGGATCCGATAGTGCCAAAGTCACCTGCCATGTGTATAAAAGTTGGTGAATTCTGCAAATATCTTGGAGCTAGCGCTGTGACGGTGACCCTATAGCACATAGAACATTACAGTGCAGTATAGGCCCTTTGGCCTTCGATGTCACGCTGACCTGTGAAGCCAAACTGAAGCCCATCTAGACCTGTTAGCAATGTTGTGCCAAAACTATTGGTGCTGGGTCCACTACTTTTCATCATTTGTAAACCTGTAAATGATTTAGTGACACCAAGATGAAGTGGTGGACAGCAAAGAAGTTAGCTAGAGTACAACAGGATCTTGATCAGATGGGCCAAGGAGTGGCAGATGGAGTTAAATTTAGATAAATGTGAGATGCTGAATTTTGGAAAGGCAAATTAGGGAAAGACTTATACACTTAAGGGTAAGGTCCAGGAGAGTGTTGCTCAACAAAGAAACCTTGGAGTGCAGGTTCATAGTTCCTTAAAAGTGGAGTTTCAGGTAGATAGGATAGTGAAGAAGGTGTTTGAAATGCTTTCTTTATTGGTCAAAGCTTTGAGTATAGGAGTTGAGAGGTCATGCTGTGGCTGTACAGAATATTGGTTAGGCTACTTTTGAAGTATTGTGTGTAATTGTGGTCTCCCTCCTTTGGAAGGATGTTCTGTAACTTGAAAAGGTTCAGAAAATATTTACAGGGATGTTGCCATGGTTGGAGGGTTTGAGCTATAGGCCGAAGATGAATAGGTTGGGGCTGTTTTCCTTGGAGCATCGGAGGCTGAGGATTATAAAATAGAAGTTTATAAAATCATGAGGGGCATGGATGGGGAAAATTGACAAGGCTTTTTCCCTGGGTTCACACCGTGACGTCACGATTTTACTGCTCCTCAGATGCTGCCTGAACTGCTGTGCTCTTCCAGCACCACTCGAATCTGGTTTCCAGCATCTGCAGTCATTGTTTTTTCCCTGGGTTGGGGGACTTGTGGGCGGCACGGTGGCACAGTGGTTAGCACTGCTGCCTCACAGCGCCAGAGACCCGGGTTCAATTCCCGCATCAGGCGACTCTCTGTGTGGAGTTTGCATATTCTCCCCGTGTCTGTGTGGGTTTCTTCCGGGTGCTCCGGTTTCCTCCCACAATCCAAAAATGTGCAGATTAGGTGAATTGGCGAGGCTAAATTGCCCGTAGTGTTAGGTGAAAGAGTAAATGTAGGGGAATGGGTCTGGGCGATTTGCGCTTCAGCAGGTCGGTGTGGACTTGTTGGGCCAAAGGGCCTGTTTCCACACTGTAAGTAATCTCCAGAACTAGAGTGCATAGGTTGAGGATGAGAGGGGAAAGATTTAAAAATAACCTAAGGGGCAACTTTTTCACACAAAGGGTGATGAGTAAATAGAATGAACTGCCAGAAGAAGTGATGGAGACTGGAATAATTACAATATTTAAAAGGCGGCTGGATGGGTACATGAACAGGAAGGGCTTGGAGTGGTTTGGATCAATTGCTAGTAAATGGGACTAGATTCATTTAGGAGATCTGGTCAGCATGGACTAGTTGGACTGAAGTGTCTGTTTCCATGCTGTACATCTCTGTGACTCTAAGTGTGCTGCTACACTATTTAAAGTCATCGAGGGATTCATTTGAGCCCGATAGCTGCTTCTTTTTACTGACTAGCCTACAATATCCATCGTCAGCGAGGGATCCTTATACCTGTCAGCTTTTCTCTTTACCCTAACAGGGACATACTGTCCCTTGACTCTTCAAATTGCACTTTTAAGAGGCTACCATTTGCCAGTTGTTCCTTTTCCTGACTTGCATTAGTCATTCTCCAGTCCTCTGGTACTTCACCTAAGGCCAGAGAGGAATTAAAATTTTTTGTCAGAGCTCCTGCAATTTCCTGCCCTTCCTCCTGCAGCAACCTGGGATGCCCCCACTGCTCCACTATAGAATTATTTGCAAGGAACTGTTCCCAGTCAGCTTTGGCCAGTTCCTGCTTTATTTTAATAAATTATGCCTTCCCCCCATCCAAAGTGTTTTTTGCAAGCCACCTTTTCACTTGTCCTTAAGTAATTTGAACCATGTTGTTTTCACTATCACGAAAATGTTCCCCCACTGCTATATTAAACACTCATCCAGCTTCTTTCCCCAGAATCAGATCCAGCACTGTGCTGTCCTAAATTGAGCCTTCTACATGTTACTACAAACAAAACTTTGCTGGATTAAATTCCAAGAAATCACCCCCTCTAAACCCTTTCACTCGGTACTTCTCAATGCAGACTGTCATAAATGCTTAGCCTTATCTTTGCACTAATGTGCTAAGGTCCTCCATAATTGAGGATGGAGATATTTGTACAGCCTTCTCCTCCAGGGAGTTGTTTAATTGTCTGCCTCTATTCACGACCAGACACAGCAAATTGTAGAGCTTAGGTCTGAACTGTTGGTTGCGAAATCACTTGGCCCTATCTATCATTGTGTGCAATTCTGGTCTCCCTCCTATCAGAAGGATGTTGTGAAACTTGAAAGGGTTCAGAAAACATTTAGATTAGATTACATTAGATTAGATTATATTACAGTGTGGAAACAGGCCCTTCGGCCCAACAAGTCCACACCGACCCGCCGAAGCGAAACCCACCCATACACCTACATTTACCCCTTACCTAACACTACGGGCAATTTAGTATGGCCAATTCACCTGACCTGCACATCTTTGGACTGTGGGAGGAAACCGGAGCACCCGGAGGAAACCCACGCAGACACGGGGAGAACGTGCAAACTCCACACAGTCAGTCGCCTGAGGCAGGAATTGAACCCAGGTCTCAGGCGCTGTGAGGCAGCAGTGCTAACCACTGTGCCACCGTGCCACCCACACTCCACACAGTCAGGTTGTTGCTAGGATTGCAGGGTTTGAGCTACAGGGAAAGGCTGAATAGGCTGGGACTGTTTTCCCTGGAGTGTCAGAGGCTGAGGGGTGCCCTTATAAAACCATGAGGGACTTGGAAAGAGTAAATCGATATGGTCTTTTCCCCAGGGTGGGTCCAGAACCAGAGGGTGAGGTTTAAGGTGAGAGGGGAAAGATTTAAAAGGGGTATAAGGGGCAATTTTTTCACACACAGGGTGTTGTGTGCATGGAATGAGCTGCCAGAGGAAGTAGTGGAGGTTGATACAATGACATTCAAAAGGCATCTGGATGGGTATATGAACAGAAAGGGTTTAGAGGAATATGAGCAAGTGCTGGCAAATGGGACTAGATTAGATTAGGATATCTGGTTGACATGGGTAAATTAGACTGAAGGGTCTGTTTCCATACTGTATATCTGTATGACTATCTGCTGTTAGCAAATAACTGTATTTTGTC
Organism: Chiloscyllium plagiosum; assembly: GCF_037043375.1. NCBI lineage: Eukaryota > Metazoa > Chordata > Chondrichthyes > Orectolobiformes > Hemiscylliidae > Chiloscyllium > Chiloscyllium plagiosum. The sequence continues at coordinate 247,768 of NW_028270315.1, read as the reverse complement.
ACTTCATCATGCTGACACATCATTTGTAGGTGTGCCCAGTGTTGCTCCATTGAACCTCTTAATTGTTCGATCTCTTGGCTTGATGAGTATGCTGAGCCATGCAATTACAGATTGCCTTAGGGTACAATTTGATTGATGGCCAACAGCACCTCATGGATGTCCAGAATTGAGTTGCAAGATCTGTCAGAAATTTATTGCATTTTGCAATGTGATAATGCTGTGCAATAGGACAGGTGTGGGGAGGGGGGGGGGGGGAGGGGGGAGGGGGAAGGTGGAGGGGAGGATTGGGGGGAAGGTGGAGGACGGGGAGATGGGGGGAGGGGGGAAGGTGGGGGGGGGGGAGGTGCTGGAGGTGGGGGGGGGGGCTGGAGGTGGAGGAGTTTGGGGGCTAACCCCCTGAAAAATCCCCCAAAACGAGTACTCTCTGCGGTCAGACATGGGGAAACAAATCCCCATTTAAACGACTCTGACTGCAATAAAACAGGACACTGCCAGGAGAAAGGTCAAAAATATCTGAGAAAGGAACCAGGAACTGCCTTGAAGCCGTTAAACTTTTCAGGGGCAGGTCCGCAGTGGGACACCCTTGTCAAAGACAAAGCCGAGGGGCTGAATGGCCTCGTGGTTGCTATAGTCCTGTATGACTTGAGTGGGAGGGAAAATATTGAAACTGTTGGGAAGTTGAGAAATTCACTGAATTGATTCTACTTTAACGTGACAACCTGGGGGGAAGAAGAAACTTGTGATAAGTAGTTTTAATATTATCTACATTGAAGTGACCATAACTTGAGTGAATATTTCAAAGGCTTCTATTGATATAGAGGCTCTTCATGTGACCCCAATAATGCTGTAGTTAACTGAACTTAGGGCAGTTTTTAAAAACTCAACAAGAGATCCCGCCCACTTACTTGAACAGTCTGATCCTCCAGTTTAATAATGAACCACCTTTTCTTTACAAAAGCTTGGTTTTACTGCAACTCGTGGAGTTTAGTACTCTGATTTGAAATAATATTTCTCCAACAATTGTGTTGGTGACTAAAAACTGGCCACAAGCAAGAACAAAAGGCTGGGGAGACAGGACCTTTTCTCATCCTGGGATGTGATACTATTCTGTCCTCGTTATATTAAGAAAATCTGGGGTTTTAAAGTGAGCTACATAAGATAATGTTTGTCCATTCAATCTTATTCCAACATCACAAACATTTGAATGTTATCGTGGCAGCTAGACTGATTAAAAATCAGACAACACTAGGTTTATAGCCCAACAGACTTATTAGTAGTTGCAGCTTTTGGATGCTGCTCCTTCATCAGGTAGTTATGGAGCAGAATCATAAGACACAGTCTATAGGAAAAGATTCGTGTCATGCATCTGAAAAGATACATTGAACAAACTTAGATTGCTGTTAAGTCTTTCACTTTTAGAATAAGTTGCAGGATTTGGTTCATTAGTCGAGGTGGAATTTAGACATTAATGTAGCTCAAGGTTTTTGTCTGGGGACACTGGTTCAAACATGACCATGGCAGCTGGTGGAAATTGCAAGTTAATCCTCAATGATGCCCTGAATGCTTCATTTTTAAGTGAAAAGACCCATCTGGTTCACCAATGACCCTTTTTAAAAGAGGGCATGCCTTTATTTGGTCTGGTCTGTGTGTTCACAGCAATGTGGTTGACTGTCCTCTGACATAGATTCTGGATCAATGGTGCTGGAAGAGCACAGCAGTTCAGGCAGCATCGAGGAGCTCCAGCAAAATCGACGTTTCGGGCAAAAGCCCTTCATCAGGAATAAAGGCAGAGAGCCTGAAGCGTGGAGAGATAAGCTAGAGGAGGGTGGGGGTGGGGATAGAGTAGCATAGAGTACAATGGGTGAGTGGGGGAGGAGATGAAGGTGATAGGTCAGGGAGGAGAGGGTGGAGTGGATAGGTGGAAAAGGAGCTAGGCAGGTCGGACAAGTCCGGACAAGTCAAGGGGACTGGAAGTTTGAAACTAGGATGAGGTGGGGGAAGAGGAAATGAGGAAGCTGTTGAAATCCACATTGATGCCCTTGGGCTGAAGTGTTCCGAGGCGGAAGATGAGGCGTTCTTCCTCCAGGCGTCTGGTGGTGAGGGAGTGGCGGTGAAGGAGGCCCAGGACCTCCATGTCCTCGGCAGAGTGAGAGGGGGAGTTGAAATGTTGGGCCACGGGGCGGTTTGGTTGATTGGTGTGGGTGTCTCGGAGATGTTCCCTAAAGCGCTCTGCTCGGAGGCGCCCAGTCTCCCCAATGTAGAGGAGACCGCATCGGGAGCAACGGATACAATAAATGATATTAGTGGATGTGCAGGTAAAACTTTGATGGATGTGGAAAGCTCCTTTGGGGCCTTGGATGGAGGTGAGGGAGGAGGTGTGGGCACAGGTTTTACAGTTCCTGCGGTGGCAGGGGAAGGTGCCAGGATGGGAGGGTGGGTCGTAGGGGGGCGTGGACCTGACCAGGTAGTCACGGAGGGAACGGTCTTTGCGGAAGGCGGAAAGGGGTGGGGAGGGAAATATATCCCTGGTGGTGGGGTCTTTTTGGAGGTGGCGGAAATGTCGGCAGATGATTTGGTTTTTGCGGAGGTTTGTAGGGTGGAAGGTGAGCACCAGGGACGTTCTGTCCTTGTTACGGTTGGAGGGGTGGGGTCTGAGGGCGGAGGTGCGGGATGTGGACGAGATGTGTTGGAGGGCACCTTTAACCACGTGGGAAGGGAAATTGCGGTCTCTAAAGAAGGAGGCCATCTAGTGTGTTCTGTGGTGGAACTGGTCCTCCTGGGAGCAGATACAGCGGAGGCGGAGGAATTGGGAATATGGGATGGCATTTTTGCAAGAGATAGGGTGGGAAGAGGTGTAATCCAGGTAGCTGTGGGAGTCGGTGGGTTTGTAAAAAATGTCAGTGTCAAGTCGGTCTTCACTAATGGAGATGGAGAGGTCCAGGAAGGGGAGGGAGGTGTCAGAGATGGTCCAGGTAAATTTAAGGTCAGGGTAGAATGTGTTGGTGAAGTTGATGAATTGCTCAACCTCCTCACGGGAGCACGAGGTGGCGCCAATGCAGTCATCAATGTAGCGGAGGAAGAGGTGGGGAGTGGTGCCGGTGTAATTACGGAAGATCAACTGTTCTACGTAGCCAACAAAGAGACAGGCATAGCTGGGGCCCATACGTGTGCCCATGGCTACCCCTTTGGTCTGGAGGAAGTGGGAGGATTCAAAGGAGAAATTGTTAAGGGTGAGGACCAGTTTGGCCAAACGAATGAGAGTGTCGGTGGAAGGGTTCTGTTGGGGACGTCTGGAGAGGAAATCCGATTATAGAGAAATCCGATCCCAATTCTAAGTCCCACGTATGTGATCCACCCTTTAAAAAACCCTTTTCTATTAAAGAATAAAAAGGTGGTTGACAGGGCAACCAGGGTCCAGTCCCACTGAGGAAATTCGATCAGATCTGAGATATTAAAATGGCTTCTCTAACTCTTAACCTTGTAGGACTGATGAAGGACTTTTGCCCGAAATGTTGATTTTCTTGCTCCTCAGATGCTGCCTGACCTGTGCTTTTTCAGCATCACTCTAATCTCCAGCATCTACAGTACCCACTTTTGCCTACCATGTAGGACTGGTTGGGATCAGTGGTGTTGTCCAGTATAATGTCACCTGCTGAGACCAGTTCTTGGTGGTGAAGTCTGCATCCCCACTGCAGCAGGGCAATGATTTGTGGCCCAAGACTATTTAAAAATTTCTCTCCCACCTTCCTCTGACCACCCCTTGCCCCCAAACAAAAAAGTGCACTTTGTCGATGGAACAGAAGTTGAAGACTATTTTAAAAGAAGCTTGTTTGCTGCAATCCAGCCCATGAAGTATATAGTTATTTGATAAGTGTCACATCTCCCAGTGGGCAGAGTAATGGAGCAAACCACCTGGTGCTGGGTTGTTGACACACCTACCACACTAAAGGATCTACAGTGGGAAATGGAGATCCAAGAAGTTAGCTCCCCTTTTGAAAATGACTGTAAGGTGACTCTGATTCAGTTTTTTACAACTGATTCACCCAGGTTAATTTCTTGGAGTGGTGAGTATCTCGCAGGAAGCGCACTACCTTTTTTTCCTAACATAGAAATAGAACATAAAGTACAGCACAGAACAGGCCCTTTGGCCCACAATGTTGTGCTGAGGATAATCCTAATGCGCATGTCCAGCAGTCACTTGAATGTCCCCAGTGACTCAGCTTCCACCACTACCGCTGGCAATGCATTCCATGCATTCATAATTCTGTGTGAAGAACCTTCCTCTGACATCTGGTCTATACCTTTCTCCCAATATCTTAAAAACTATGACCACTTGTGCCAGTCAATCCTGCCCTGGGGAAAAGTCTCTGGCTATTGATTCTATCCATGCCTTTCATTATTTTGTGCAACTCGATCAGGTCTCCTCTCTTCCTCCTCCTCTCCATCGAGAAAAGTCCGAGCTTAGTCAAACCTCTCTTCATAAGGCAAGCCCTCCAGTCCAGGCCGCATCCTGGTAAATCTTCTTTGCACCCTCTCCATAGCGCCTCTCTTTCCAGTAATAGGGTGATCAGAACAGGACATAATATTCCAAGTGTGGTCTCACCAGGGACCTGTAGAGCTGCAGTAAAACCTCACAGTTCTTAAACTCAATCCTCCTGTTTTATATTAGATTAGATTACTTACAGTATGGAAACAGGCCCTTCGGCCCAACAAGTCCACACCGACCCGCCGAAGCGTAACCCGCCCAGACCCATTCCCTTACATTTTCCCCTTCACCTAACACTACGGGCAATTTAGCATGGCCAATTCACCTAACCTGCACATTTTTGGACTGTGGGAGGAAACTGGAGCACCCGGAGGAAACCCACGCAGACACGGGGAGAATGTGCAAACTCCACACAGTCAGTCGCCTGAGGCAGGAATTGAACCCGGGTCTCTGGCACCGTGAGGTAGCAGTGCTAACCACTTTGCCACCGTGCCGCCCATCCTGTTAATGAAAGCCAAATCGCCATATGCTTTCTTAACAACCCTATCCACTTGGGTGGCAACTTTGAGGGATCTGTGTACTTGAACACCAAGATCCCTCTGATCCTCCACATTGCCAAAAATGCTGTCTTTAATCCTATATTCAACATTCAAATTCGACCTTCCAAAATGCGTCACTTCGTATTTATCCAGGTTGAACTCCATCTGCCATTTCTCAGCCCAGCTCTGCATCCTGTTTGTCACGCTGCAGCCTGCAGTAGCCCTCTATACTATCATCGGCACCTCGAACCTTTGTCATCTGCACATTTACTAACCCAACCCTCAACCCTCAACCCTCAACCTCCTCATCCATGTCATTTATAAATATTAATATGTAGGGTCAGTTGCACTCAGGCCTGGTCTTAATGGGTCAGAGTCTGAGTCTCCATGTCTGCATTTTCTTTCCTGTCTTTGCTTAAGGAGTATTTTGGATGCTTTTGATATTAGTCTTTTGAGCCATTTTCTGAACATAGAGACCTATTGTATCATGGGAGCCCCCTTTAGTTAATTGGAGTTGTTATGGAGAAGAGGTAGTGCTAATGTCACTGGGCTAGTAATCTAGAAGCTGGGATTAAATCCATAGACAGGAGGTTCACATCCAACCTTGCCCCACTAAGATGTTAAAGGCTTAATTTGTTCTGCTGACATTAAGAAATTTGATCTTCAGGGGAGTGTGTTTTCTGCCTTGCAGGCAGGATGCAACAATTTAATAATACTCTGTAAATACTGTTGTTTAAGGAATAACCTAATCACGCACTGCTTGAAGAATAATCTAATCACACATTAGATTATTTCCAGAAATGACTTCATGTGTTTTAGGATATCATGTGACTATGGGAGAATGGCAGTGGGTGGTGTATTGCATTTATGACTGACCTGACTGACTGACTCGACTGTGATGTAAAATCCTGTTTTAAAGGGAGGACTTTTCCTTTAATCGAAGGACATCTCTTGACATGGCTCAGCAAGCCTCGTGAAGAGTATTAAGTGATTCTCCAAAAAAAACTTGTACTTGCTGAATAAAACTTGGTGGAGTGGGAGGGGGAGTTGAAGTGTTGAGCCACAGGGTGGTTGGGTTGGTTGGTCCAGGTGTCCCAGAGGTGTTCTCTGAAACGCTCCGCAAGTAGGCGGCCTGTCTTCCCAATATAGAGGAGGCCACATCGGGTGCAGAGGATGCAATAGATGATGTGTGTGGAGGTGCAGGTGAATCTGTGGCGGATATGGAAGTTTCCTTTGGGGCCTTGGAGGGAGGTGAGGGGGGGAGGTGTGGGCGCAAGTCTTGCACCTCCTGCGGTTGCAGGGGAAGGTGCCGGGAGTGGAGGTTGGGTTGGTGGGGGGTGTGGATCTGACGAGGGAGTCACGGAGGGAGTGATCTTTACGGAATGTTGATAGGGGAGGGGAGGGAAATATATCCTTGGTGGTGGGGTTCGTTTGGAGGTGGCGGAAATGACGGCGGATGATACGTTGTACATGGAGGTTGGTGGGGTGGTAGGTGAGGACCAGTGGGGTTCTGTCCTGGTGGCGGTTGGAGGGGCGGGGCTCAAGGGCGGAGGAGCGGGAAGTGGAAGAGATGCGGTGGAGGGCATCGTCGACCACGTCGGGGGGGATATTGCGGTCCTTGAAGAAGGAGGCCATCTGGGTTGTACGTTTTTGGAACTGGTCCTCCTGGGAGCAGATGCGGCGGAGACGAAGGAATTGGGAGAATGGGATGGCGCTTTTACAGGGGGCAGGGTGGGAGGAGGTGTAGTCCAGGTAGCTGTGGGAGTCGGTCGGTTTGTAGTAGATGTCCGTGTTGATTCGGTCGCCTGAGATAGAAATAGAAAGGTTGAGGAAGGGGAGGGAGGAATCTGAGACTGTCCAGGTGAATTTGAGGTCGGGGTGGAATGTGTTGGTGAAGTGGATGAACTGTTCAACCTCCTCGTGGGAGCACGAGGCAGCGCCGATACAGTCATCGATGTAGCAGAGGAAAAGATGGGGGGTGGGGCCAGTGTAGTTGCGGAAGATGGACTGTTCCACATATCCTACGAAGAGGCAGGCATAGCTGGGGCCCATGTGGGTGCCCATGGCTACTCCTTTCGTTTGGAGGAAGTGGGAGGATTGGAAAGAGAGGTTGTTCAGGGTGAGGACCAGGTCAGTCAGTCGAAGGAGGGTGTCAGTGGAAGGGTACTGGTTGGTATGGTGGGAAAGGAAGAAGCGGAGGGCTTTGAGTCCTTCATGATGGGGGATGGAGGTGTACAGGGACTGGATGTCCATGGTGAAGATAAGGCGTTGGGGATCGGGGAAGCGAAAATCATGGAGGAGCTGGAGGGCATGGGTGGTGTCCCGAACGTAGGTGGGGAGTTCTTGGACTAAGGGGGACAGGATCGTGTCAAGGTATGCAGAGATGAGTTCAGTGGGGCAGGAGCAGGCTGAGACAATGCGTCGGCTGGGACAGTCAGGTTTGTGGATTTTGGGCAGGAAGTAGAAGCGGGCGGTGTGGGGTTGTGGGACTATGAGGTTGGAGGCGGTGGATGGGAGATCCCCCGAGGTGATGAGGTTATGGATGGTCTGGGAGATGATGGTTTGCTGGTGGGGGATGGGGTCATGGTCAAGGGGGCAGTAGGAGGAGGTATCTGCGAGCTGACGTTTGGCCTCAGCGGTGTAAAGGTCGGTGCGCCAAACTACTACCGCGCCTCCCTTGTCTGCTGGGGAGATGTAGCTGTGGTAGCGAGTCTGTTTGAGAATGTGGCTGAAGAGCTTCTGTGCAGAGGAGATGACTTGGGGTGTGCAGTGAGAGAGGGACTCACTGAAATCTTGGAGATGTGGCTGTGGTAGCAAGTCTGTTTGAGAATGTAGGAGCTTATGCCCGAAACGTCGATTCTCCTGCTCCTTGGATGCTGCCTGACCTGCTGCGCTGTTCCAGCAACACATTTTCAGCTCTGAAATCCAGCATCTGCAGACCTCACTGTCTCCTCAAAGAATTCAAACAGAGATAAGCTAACTGCAAACCTTCATCAAAGCATCGTTTACAAAGCTCAGTACAGCATTGAATTTAGGCAAATCATTCTCTTTTAAATTTCACAGTAAATGGATAATTTTCCATTACTCCTTCAAAGGTCAGCAGTACACTTGGACGTGCCTCCCTCGGGGATTTGTCCATTCGCCCACTTTTATTCTCCCAGGTATTGCACTGGCAGCTTTCGGAGCTTCAGCTCTCGGGCAGCGTCACCATTGTCCAATATGTTGATGACTTGCTCCTAGCTAGCCCTTTGGAATCTGCTCACATCAGATACCAACCATCTCCTGAACGCCCTCCATTGTTGGGGATATCTCATACCAGAAGAAAGTGAGAGCTGCAGATGCTGGAGATCAGAGCTGAAAATGTGTTGCTGGAAAAGCACAGCAGGTCAGGCAGCATCCAAGGAGCAGGAGAATCGACGTTTCGGGCATGACCCCTTCAGGATATATCATACCAGCCAGCAAGATTTAGCGCACCCAGCACTGTCACATTCCTGGGAACCTTGCTGAGTGTTTCTGATAGACGATTGACCCTGGAGCATTTTGCACCCATTTACGTGACCCCCCCTGCCCACAAGCGCCAAGCAAATGTGTGCTGCCTTAGGCCTAGTTAACTACAGCTGACAGTGGCTCCCTAATGTAATGTTACACTCCAAATAGTTAACCACTTTGGCTCAAACACCTTCACCCTAAATGAAGAACAAAAGTCAGCTTTCACTGAATTAAGAACGGCCCCAACACTCTGAAGATAATTGTATGACAGGCCCTTCCAGCTGTATACCACTATTCTAGAGGACTGTGTAACTGCTGTTTTAACCCCAAACCCACAGGCATAGACAGTGGCCTAATACACAACTCTCCTTCACTCTATCGCTATGGGCCTCCCACCCTGCTCACAAATTCTCCTCCCGGCTATCTACTCCCTTGTAACAGCTGCTTCCAATATTACTCTCCAAAAACCCTGTCTATTCATCACATGCTATTGTAGTCCTTCTGACCTCCCATCAGACCCAACACCTTATCAGGCTTGACTGAGTTGTTATGAGTTAGCTCTTCTCAATGACCCCCTTCTGACCTTCTACTGCTCAGCTGTGAACTCAGTGACCTTTCTGAGTATCCCTCCAGAGGAGATCCCAGAACACCCAATGATTGCTTTTTGAGCAACCACTTGATCTGCCCTTGACCAAACCTTGTAGATGCTCCATTACCCACACCGGATTTTACCCGCTATGTGGATGGTAGTTCCTCTATCGCTCTTAGGAGTATCCCATTTAGGATACACAATCATGACCCTTCGCCACCTTGGAATCTGCCTCCTTCAATCCCCCAGTATCTGCTCAAAGCAGAACTCTTTGCTCTAACACTGGCTTGTATCCTGGCTACAGGAAAATCTGTACACACCCGCAGTTTGCTTTTGGCGTGGCCCATAACTTTGGCCAGCTATGGTCAAATGTGGATTTCTAACATCCTCAGGGACATCTATTCAGAACTCACTATGTCCAAAATCTCCTTAAAGCCATCCTCCTCCTCAAGCAATTGGCCGTAATCAAATGTGCTGCCCATGTAATGAACAATATGGATATTGGCAGTGCCAGAGCTGATGGAGCTAAAAACTCTATGGTGTCCTCTGGGAACCGGCAGGTGCTAAATTAACCACCAACCTCAAACACTGTGCAGTGTTTACAGGGGGACGTGTGGGATATAGGTGAATTAATGTTATTTCTGCAATTATAAGTTCTGATACAGAGTAAATGAATTCACATTAGTTTGGGATTGTTTCGGACGAAAACTGACTTAGCAAAAATGAGGAAACATATAATCCGTTAAAGAAAATGGTATGTTAGCAGAGACGTGATTACAGAACAATGGTGGATGTATGGGTAAACAGGAAAAACATCTGTTTCCCCACTTGCACAGAGACACAGGAACAAACCCCAATTAAAAGGGCTTAGTGATAAGATGCTGTGAGGGGCAGCGCAGATGGAGGGAACAGATAATGGTAAGCAAAGGATGGGATGACGTCAAACAACCTTATAGGAGGCAGAGATAGACATTTGTCACTGACAAGGCCGGATAAACAGAAGTTGTGGGATCAGTCTGAAGGAAATGAGTGACGTAAGCGAAGCAGGGAACAAACAATGGAATAAGGAAAACATATGGGAAAAAAACTGTATAAATTGCGAGAGTTTGTTAGGGTTTACTGTGCATTTGTCATTGCCTTACCTGGCAATTAGACATGGCACCCACTTGCAAGTGTACAAATAAATGACTCTGTTTCAGATATTTAGTCTCGGACTGAAATTATTAAAGTGAGTGAGCTTTTGTTTCTCACAATTGGAGGCTCGGCTGGGATTTTCTTCCATCACCGGGGGGAGTGTCTGGCCTTGGACACTGGGAAGACGCGTCCCGTTCCCCATTGAGGAGCGGTCTCGTGTCCCGGTTTGGTCTGCTCCCTTGGGTGACTGGTGTGAATCCTACAAGAGAGACATCTGAATCAGACAGTGATAAGAGGTTGATAGACAATACGGAAAAAAGGGGCCAGGCAACTCTGTGCACAGACCAAGGTAAGAAAATTGACTTTTAAGTATTGCCTTGGTGGCCGGGATTGAGTTTTAGTAGTTAATAAGGGACTAACGAAGGAACTCAATATGGATTGTGCTGTTGGTAAGGAAAAAGCCTCCGGGAAAACAAAGTAAGGAAAAGGCAATGGAAATGGAGGTGGGGTCCCTTACAACATACCTCCAGAAAGTCCTTTGGGCAGGATGTTGTGGAATTGGCAAAATAATACTTGTACAAGGGAGAAAGATGATTAAATATTGTTGCTTTGTATGGACTAAGGAATCCATTCTTCGTCCCGCTGTCTTCTGGCCAAAGTACAGATCAGACGAAGACTGGGTTTGTGAATATCTGAATTTATATGTCAATGTGCGAGAGAGAGAGAGAGAATTAAAAGAGCTGTACAGCTGGTAGGAAGTTTAACCCTTTGTGATTTGGTTTGAGTGAACATTTGTTTGTTGGTGATTGAATGTTTGTGTTTTATTCCCTGGAGCTTGAGTTCCAAGACTGTTTTGAATCTGATTTTTATTATGGAAACTTAACATGATTTCTTTTAAGGTTAAGGATTCTATCGAGATTATGAAGAAAAAAAAGAATGATAACTCCTGTTCTTTTTACAGATCATGACTGCCTTACTATCAGTTTCTAACTAATCTCTTTTATCTTTACATAAAAGCGATTTATGGAGAACAGTTGAAGTTTCAGTTCAACATTAGATTGTAGTAAAAGCAAAATTTTATGGTTAATATGTGACCTTGGATTCAGCCATTGTTCATGCATTAGAAGTTTTTTTTAAAAAACTTGAGTAGACAAATTCTTTTAAGGCAGCTCTGATTATTTTACGACCTATAGTATTGTAATTGAGCAATGATTGGTCAGGACTATTTAAGAAAACTAATTTTGGATCTAAATTAAAGGACTAAAACTGGGTAATTACAGTGAATTGCAAAATTGGGAACTATGCATTTTGCATTTTAACTATTAAATACTGAAGAAATGAACGTAAATATATAAATATATTTATAAGTTAGGAACAGGCTTTAAAGGTTAGTCAAGCATGAATTGATGAATTGGTGTTTGAAGTTATCAAGTTTTAAAAAACTTGAGTAGACAAATTCTTTTAAGGCAGCTCTGATTATTTTATAGCTTTAAATTAAGGGGGGGTAGATATAGGACTGAAGTTAGGGGTAGGTTCTTCACTCAGCGAGTCGTAAGTTCATGGAATGCCCTGCCAGCAGCAGTGGTGGACTCTCCCTCTTTATGGGCATTTAAGCGGGCATTGGATAGGTATCTGGAGGATAGTGGGTTAGTATAGGTTAGGTGGGCTTGGATCGGCGCAACATCGAGGGCCAAAGGGCCTGTACTGCGCTGTATTCTTCTATGTTCTATGTTATGGGGAGCTAGAAATATTGCAATATTTCTTTAAAGAAAGAAAAAGGGGAAGAACGTGACGACTTATCCCTTTTGGGAGGTACCCATAGGGGACAAAGAGATTGGGTTTGTAAGTGCCCCCCCTCACCAGTGGGGAGGTCAGAACATTTAAAAAGGAAATGAAGGTCCTGGTTGAGGATCCGGTGGGGTTGTCTGAACAAATTGATCAATTTCTGGGGCCCAGTCTGTATACCTGGGCTGAATTACTGTCTATTTTGAATATACTATTTACTGGGGAGGAAAGGGGACTTATACGGGGAGCTGCCATTAAAATATGGGACAGGGAACACCCGATTGGAGATGGGGATGCTGGACAGGGAGAGGTGAAGTTTCCCCTCAAAGACCCCCAGTGGGAAAACCAAAACCTGGAGCATAGAGAAGAAATGAGGGAATTGAAAGACCTGATTCTAAAAGGAATAAGAGAGGCAGTTCCAAAGTCACAGAATTTAACTAAAGTCTTTGAAGCTAGACAGGAGAAAGATGAGACTCCCTCAGCTTTCCTGCAAAGATTAAGGGACTCAATGCGGAAATATTCTGGAATGAACCCTGAGGACCCAGTGGCACAGGGTCTGTTGAAAGTACATTTTGTGACAAAAGCATGGCCAGACATACAGAGAAAGATACAGAAGGTAGAAGGATGGAGTGAAAAACCATTAGATGAATTGTTGAGAGAGGCACAGAAAGTGTTTGTAAAGAGGGAGGATGAGAGACAAGAACAGAAGGCGAAAATGATGATAGCTACGGTTGATGAGGTAATTAAGGGGAGAATGGAACCAATAGTGAGCAACCGGAGCAGCGGGTGGCAGCATGTAGGACAGAGAGGAAGAGGGAGAGGGAGAGGACAAGGGGGAGCATTTGATAGAGGGTTTGGGCGACAGGGGCAGAGATGGAAGTCTCCACAGGCAGGATGCTATTATTGCGGAAAGATAGGGCATTTTAAGCAGGAGTGTCCTGATCTACAAAGGGAAGAAAGGGCAATTCCGCTTATGAACTTTGTTGAAGAATAGGGGTGTCAGGGGTTCCTGCCCTCGGGGGCCCACCAGGAACCCTTGATAAACTTGAAGGTGGGACCCTGTGGGGAGGAGGCAGTCTTCCTAGTAGATACGGGGGCAACACGGTCATCGCTGAATTTTAAACCAAAGAGGGTAGAAATGTCGACATGGTCAATTACTGTTTCAGGGGTGAAAGGGGAAGGATTTACTGTTCCAGTATTTGAACCTATGATGATAGAAGGTCCTAAGGATAGGGTCACAGGGGAACTGCTGTATATCCCTGATATAGGAAGTAACTTACTGGGGAGAGACTTAATTATCCTTTTAGGACTGGAGATTGGAATTTAGGAAAAAGAATTAGTTGTACAACTGGCAATGTTGACAGAGGATGCAGAGAGAAAGATAGACCCTATTGTATGGGCTAGAGAAGGAAATCGTGGAAAACTACAGATCCCTCCCCTTTTAATAAATTTAAAACAGAAAGGGGACGTTGTCTGTGAATGACAATACCCTATTTCCATAGAAGGTAAACGAGGACTGCAGCCAGTAATTGAGGGACTGATTAGAGATGGACTGTTGGAGCCATGTATGTCTCCTTATAATACCCCAATTCTACCAGTGCGGAAATCTGATGGAACTTATCGATTAGTGCAGGATTTGAGAACATTAAATCGAATAGTACAGATCAGGCACCCAGTGGTGCCAAACCCCTACACATTATTAAGTAAGATCCCTCATGACCACAGATGGTTTAGTGTGATAGATTTAAAAGGTGCCTTTTGGGCTTGTCCCTTGGCGGAGGAAAGATTTAGGACTATCCCCCTATTAAATTTTATTTGGATTACCTTATCTGGGAACAAATGGAGAATTACCAATTCCCGAAACTAAAGATTTGTTTTTAAAGAAGTATATACTGGGCTTGTCCTCCTCTTTGTCTTTCCTCAGGAAACAAGGCCTATTGGCACAGACTCCGCCCCTTGAATTCGCTGTTCACCCCATCCGGCCGGGTGATTGGGTCTTAGTAAAATCATGGACAGAGACTAAATTGCAGCCGGACTGGGAAGGGCCGTACCAGGCTCTTTTGACTACCGAAACGGCAATAAGGACGGCGGAAAAAGGCTGGACTCATTACACTCGGATCAAAGGGCTAGTGGAATCTCCAGTTGAGGAAGAAGTCTGGACAGCCGAATCAACGCAAGACCCGCTAAAACTCAGACTAAAGAGACTTTGAGTAACTGACTATACAGTGGCGGCGCGAGCGCGGGATTATTTCTGTAAGATTGTATATTAAGCCTTTTTGTGCTTCAGCATGATGATTAGAATACTGGGAATGTTTAGAGTTATGATGATAGCCCTCTTGGTATTAGGATTATGTCACATATCATTTTCATATGTATTATTAATGGTTCCTGAGTCTGATAATCCACAAGTAATAGACACTGATGCATGCAGTTTAGTAAATTGTGGGACTGTAGTTAATCAGAGACAGTACCGCAGCTCAGAGATACATCTTAAGTCCTATGGGGATGGCCTCGGGGATGGTACTTGGTATTATGGTCTTGTCACAGTACACCGGGCCCCCTTCCGACCAGCTCGCGATTGTCTCGATAAGAAGTGTTAACCCAATATACTTAACGATAAGGAAAACCACATGGCGCGAAGCAATTCTGGAGCGGGGGGGAGGGGGGGCACTTATGAGATACAATTAAATGAAACATTTGGGATTGAAATGAAATCAAATGGGAAGGAGTTCGTGGGCTGTTGTTTTCGAATTAGTGTAGGACAGGGAAAACGGGTAGAATTACTGGGTAATGAGATACAACCTTTCACCCCTCCCGATGATCCTAAAGTAGTAAAAATTATAGAGGTAAAAGACTTGAAACAGACCATCGAGATAGAAACTGGGTACGGGGATGCAAATGCCTGGGTTGAATGGGTAAAGTATACTGTAAAAAGTCTGAACAAAAGCAATTGCTATGGATGTGCCTCCGGTAGGCCAGTGGCCCAGGTGGTTCCCTTTCCGCTCAGGTGGAAGCAAGACAGGAAGGGCATGAAATGTATGATAGCCCTGTACCAGGATGAGACTGCATGGAATGATAGGAATTGTACCTCCCTATCTCTGATGTTCCCTCCCTTGGAGAAGAAAGATGTAAAAGTTCCCCCCACATTTTCCGCCGCAGTTGGAAATCACACGTCGTGTGTGCGCAGGCGAGGTACAAGTCAGTCGAGAGATTTGGGAGAGCTGAAATTATGTACAGAGATTAAGAATGTTACCGAAACAGAGAAGGGAGGGAACTACTCAGCACTAAAGGTTCCCCGAGCGGATCTGTGGTGGTACTGTGGAGGAAAAATATTGAGACCCACACTATCTCCGGATTGGAGAGGGATATGTGCAATTGTACAATTGGCAATTCCATTTACCTTGGCATTTGAGAAGGAGAAGATCGTAGGGAAAAAGGGAAGGGGTAAGAGATTACTGTTAGATACTTCTTTTGATGACAGGATTTATCTTGATTCGGTAGGAGTCCCTAGGGGAGTACCTGAATTCAAAGCTCGTAACCAGATTGCAGCAGGTTTTGAGTCAACTCTCTTTTGGTGGGTAACAATTAATAAAAATGTAGATTGGATAAATTACATTTTCTATAATCAACAGCGATTTATAAATTATACAAGAGATGTGGTTAAAGGAATATCAGAACAGCTTGATGCGACAAGTAGGATGGCATGGGAGAACAGAATAGCCCTTGATATGATATTAGCAGAAAAAGGGTGTGTGTGTGTGATGTTAGGAGGAAGCTGTTGTACCTTTATTCCTAATAATACTGCGCCTGATGGGGATTGACTACTTTCGCAGAGGAACTGGCTGAGAATTCGGAAGTAGACACATCTCTCACGGGATGGCTTGAATCCTGGTTTGGAAAATGGAAGGGGGTGGTGGTTTCTATCCTTACTTCCCTGATAGTAGTAGTCGGGGTATTGGTGGCCATTGGCTGTTGTGTCATACCCTGTATACGAGGGCTCACCCGAAGACTGACTGAAACAGCCTTGATGAAACAGATGCCCCTAAGAGGGAATCAGACAGAGGAACTTTATCGGCTAAATAATGAGGAGATGAGTGAAACCAAGATGGATGAAATCTCTGAAATGATGCTTGCGAATTTTGGGAACGATGTTTAAAGAAAAAAAAAAGAGAGACAAAAATGCAGAAGATAACAAAGGGTAATCAAAAGTAAAAGGGGAAATTGTGGAATATAGGTGAATTAATGTTATTTCTGCAATTATAAGTTCTGATACAGAGTAAATGAATTCACATTAGTTTGGTATTGTTTCGGACGAAAACTGACTTAGCAAAAATGAGGAAACATATAATCCGTTAAAGAAAATGGTATGTTAGCATGAGACGTGATTACAGAACAATGGTGGATGTATGGGCAAACAGGAAAAACATCTGTTTCCCCACTTGTACAGAGACACAGGAACAAACCCCAAATAAAAGGGCTTAGTGATAAGATGCTGTGAGGGGCAGCGCAGATGGAGGGAGCAGATAATGGTAAGCAAAGGATGGGATGACGTCAAACAACCTTATAGGAGGCAGAGATAGACATTTGTCACTGACAAGGCCGGATAAATAGAAGTTGTGGGATCAGTCTTAAGGAAATGAGTGACATAGAACAATACAGCACAGAACAGGCCCTTCGGCCCACGATGTTGTGCCGAACATTTGTCCTAGCTTAAGCACCCATCCATGTACCTATCCAATTGCCGCTTAAAGGTCACCAAAGATTCTGACTCTACCACTCCCACAGGCAGCGCATTCAATGCCCCCACCACTCTCTGGGTAAAGAACCCACCCCTGACATCTCCCCTATACCTTCCACCCTTCACCTCAAATCATGTCTAAAATGTCAACAAAATAATGCCTGTTAAGGGTGCGGTGCATGACGGGGAGAACATCTTGCTTGATGGCTCATGTGTGTATTCAGCTTGATTTCATTGAATTGCAGTGTGTACGTTACTATAAGTATTGTCTTGTTGATGTATTTAGTAGATGGATTGAAGCCTTTACAACCACCAATAATAAAGCCTCAACGATAGTAACATTACTCTTGACCAAGATCATAAGGAGTTGGAGTTCCTCTGCAGTTTAGTTCAGACAATGGCCCCCATTTTGTCGGGAAAATCCACAATGAGCTATGTGAGGTGCTGCGTATCCAGCAGCAATTCCATTGTGTTTACCACCCACAGGTGGCAGGAATAGTGGAAAGGGCAAATGGACTCTTGAAACCAAACTAAGTTAATGTCTGAAACAGACCCCCAACTGGTTGAAGGTCTTGCCTTTGACCCTGCATCAGGAGGATCACCCCACACCCGACCACTGGACTGTCGGCAGCAGAAATAATTTATGGCCGATCCAGTAGGATCCCTTGGGATGCTGACACAGACCCACCCACTCATGTAGATTTTATTATGGGAGAGGAAATGCAAAGATACTTTGAGCAGCTAACATCGTCACTAAAGATTCTCCATTCACAGGTAAAGCATCCTTTGGACAACCATCACAAGCGACGGATCAAAACTCAGGCAACCAGAATGAATCCCCAGATGGAAGACCTTGTGCTGATCAAAGACTGGGATCACCCCCAAGCTTGGACCCAGGTGGAAGGGACAATTGTAGGTGCTCCTTCAGACGCCGGTGTCAATCATACGTCCATGGACAGTGGCTGAGTCGATTTGAGTGACTGTAAATGAGGGGCTTCTCAAATGGCCTAAACACTACATTTTCTCTCTGTATGGTATCATGGCTGCCACCATGGTATTAGGCCTGGAGGACAGCTTGTTTTATAAAGCCCATATATATTTACATGGTAATCAAACTGTTACCTGCTTGTCCTGTCAGTGTAGGTGTTATTTGTAGCCATTCCTGGGTGGACCCCCCTCAACCGATATACTACAGATACTTCAGATGCCCCACACACACCCTCCCCCCACCCCCACCCTGTGTAGGTCAAAGCAGGAAGTTTTAGAAGGGTGCCATCAGGATGGTGCATAGAGCGATAGACTCAGACTCAGACCCCTAGCTGCATAGGGACCCCGGGAAGAAATGGAACGGTTTGTTATGATCCCATGAGCTATCCACTTTGCATCTCAGGACTGGAATGGGACTGTACCTACGCTTTGGTTCCCATGAATGTTTTTGGGCACGAGGCGATGTGCCACAGGCATTGTCAGGTGAGCCATGGAATAGTCACCTGCACCTGTGACAAGGAAAGGTGCTTAAATGTTACTGCAGGAAGACCATTTATTTGTGTGAACTGTAACAGAGCCCATGTCAGTTCAGTCATTTGTTCATATCCTTCGTATGATTACCAACTGATCGGATCAGGAGGAAACTCCAGCCAGGAGAGAAACTGGAGATATAAACAGTTTGTGACTGCCGATAACTGAGCAATAAAATGCTACCGGGCCTAAAGAGGGTGTCTGTTCCTTCTCAACCGTACCTTTTTACTCTGGCCACCCTGACTCTCCCGGTCCTGTTCGCTGTAGGGGCAGTAGAACCACTCACTGCCCCATGCCCCATAGTTTTACGAGCTGTTAGGAGTTTTGTGTGGATTGGAAGGACCCAGTAACTCTGGGATCTTCCCTTGGCGATGGCTACCAGGGGGCATTGTCCCTCTGAGGGTCAGCGGGAACAATGGCAACAAAGAACCAGAATTTCTTCACTTGTGGGTTAACCATCCTGGGAAACAGTATAGTGAGGGGACTAGAGGCAGTTAATCAGGAATTGGTGGCGTAAAGGATCTATGTACAACAGACTAGATGTGCAGTACATAGAACATAGAAGAATACAGCGCAGTACAGGCCCTTTGGCCCTCGATGTTGCGCCGATCCAAGCCCACCTAACCTACACTAGCCCACTATCCTCCATATGCCTATCCAATGCCTGCTTAAATGCCCATAATGAGGGAGAGTCCACCACTGCTACTGGCAGGGCATTCCATGAACTCACGACTCGCTGAGTAAAGAACCTACCCCTAACATCTGTCTTATACCTACCACCCCTTACTTTAAAGCTATGCCCCCTTGTAATAGCTGACTCCATACGTGGAAAAAGGTTCTCACGGTCAACCCTATCTAAACCCCTAAACATCTTGTACACCTCTATCAAGTCACCCCTAAACCTTCTTTTCTCCAATGAAAACAACCCCAAGTGCCTCAGCCTTTCCTCATACGATCTTCCTGCCATACCAGGCAACATCCTGGTAAACCTCCTCTGCACCCGTTCCAGTGCCTCCACATCCTTCCTATAGTATGGCGACCAAAACTGCACACAATACTCCAGATGTGGCCGCACAAGAGTCTTATACAACTGCAACATGACTTCAGGATTCCGGAACTCAATTCCTCTACCAATAAAAGCCAGTACGCCATATGCTTCCTTCACCGCACTATTTACCTGGGTGGCAACTTTCAAAGATATGTGTACATGGACACCAAGATCCCTCTGCTCATCCACACTACCAAGTATCCGACCATTAGCCCAGTACCCCATCTTTTTGTTACTCTTACCAAAGTGAATCACCTCACACTTAGCTACATTGAACTCCATTTGCCACCTTTCTGCCCAGTTCTGCAGCTTATCTATATCCCGCTGTAACCTGCCAAATCCTTCCTCACTGTCAACAACTCCTCCGACTTTCGTATCATCCACAAACTTGCTCACCCAACCTTCTAGCCCCTCCTCCAGGTCATTTATAAAAATGACAAACAGCAATGGTCCCAAAACAGATCCTTGCGGAACACCGCTAATAACGGCACTCCAAGATGAACCTTTACCATCAACTACTACCCTCTGTCTTCTTCCAGCCAACCAATTCCTAATCCAAACCTCCAACTCACCCTCAATGCCATACCTCCGTATTTCTTGAAGTAGCCTACCATGGGGAACCTTCTCAAACGCCTTACTAAAATCCATATACACCACATCTACCGCTTTCCCCTCGTCCATCTCCTTAGTCACCTTCTCAAAGAATTCAATAAGGTTTGTGAGGCACGACTTGCCCTTCACAAAACCATGCTGACTATCCTTGATCACATTATTCCTATCCAGATGTTCATAAATCCTATCCCTTACAATTCTCTCTAAGACTTTGCCCACAACAGAAGTGAAACTTACCGGCCTATAGTTACTAGGGTTATCCCTACTCCACTTCTTGAACAAGGGAACCACATTTGCTCGCCTCCAGTCTTCTGTCACTCCTCCTGTAGACAACGAGGACATAAAAATCAAGGCCATTGGCTCTGCAATCTCCTCCCTTGCTTTCCAGAGAATCCTAGGATAAATGCCATCAGGCTTAGGGGACTTATCTATTTTCACCCTTTCCAGAATTTCCAACACCTCTTCCCTACATACCTCAAAACCATTCATTCTACTTAATTGTGACTCAGTATTCACATCGGCAACAATGTCCTGTTCCTGAGTGAATACTGACGAAAAGTATTCATTCAGTGTCTCCCCAATCTCTTCAGCTTCCACACGCAACTTCCCACTACTATCCTTGACTGGACCTATTCCTACCCTCATTCTTTTATTCCTGACATACCTATAGAAAGAGTTAGGGTTTTCCCTAATCCTACCAACTAAGGACCTTTCATGTCCCCTCCTTGCTGCTCTTAGTTCTCTCTTGAGGTCCTTCCTGGCTACCTTATAACTCTCAATCGCCCCAACTGAACCTTCACACCTCATCTTTACATAGGCCGCCCTCTTCCATTTAACAATGGATTCCAATTCCTTATTAAACCACGGCTCCCTCACACGATCCTTTCCTCCCTGCCTGACAGGTAGATACTTATCAAGGACACTCAATGTTGCTCCTTGAACAAGCTCCACATATCAATTACGCCCTTGCCTTGAAACCTACTTTTCCAAGCCACGCATCCTAAGTCATGCCTCACCGCATCATAATTTCCCTGCCCCCAGCTATAACTCTTGCCCTGCAGTGCACACTTATCCCTCTCCATCACTAGAGTAAAAGTCACCGAATTGTGGTCACTGTCCCCAAAGTGCTCACCTACCTCTAATTCTAACACCTGGCCTGGTTCATTACCCAGAACCAAATCCAGTATGGCCTCACCTCTTGTTGGCCTATCTACATATTGTCAGGAAACCCTCCTGCACACATTGGACAAACACCGACCCATCTAACAAACTAGAGCTATAGCTTTCCCAATCAATATCAGGAAAGTTAAAGTCCCCCTTAACAACCACCCTATTACTTTCACTCTTCTCCTGAATCATCCTTGCAATCCTTTCTTCTACGTTTCTAGTACTATTAGGAGGCCTGTAAAAAACTCCTAACAGGATGACCTCACCTTTCCTATTCCTAACTTCAGCCCAAACTACCTCAGATGGCGAGTCTTCATCCATCGTCCTTTCCACCGCTGTAATACGATCTTTGACAAGCAATGCCATACCTCACCCTCTTTTACCCCCACCTCTGACCCTACTAAAACATTTAAACCCTGGAACCTGCAACAGCCAATCCTGTCCCTGTTCTACCCATGTCTCCGTAATAGCCACAACATCGAAGTCCCAGGTCCCAACCCACGCTGCAAGTTCACCTACCTTATTTCGTATACTTCTTGCATTGAAGTATACACACTTCAAGCCACTTTCCTGTTTACAGGCACCCTCCTTTGAGATTGATGCCATGTTCCTAACCTTCCTACACTCCAGGTCCTGCACCCTAAAGCTACAGTCTAGGTTTCCATGCCCCTGCAGAGTTAGTTTAAACCCCCACCAAGAGCACTAGCAAACCTCCCGCCAAGGATACTGGTGCCCCTCAGGTTCAGGTGTAGACCATCCTGTTTATAGAGGTCCCACCTTCCCCAGAAAGAACCCCAGTTATCCAAATACCAGAATCCCTCCCTCCTGCACCATCCCTGTAGCCACGCATTTAACTGTTCTCTCTCCCTATTCCTCGACTCTCTATCACGTGGCACGGGTAACAAACCAGAGACAACAACTCTGTTCGTTCTAACTCTGAGCTTCCAACTTATCTCCCTGAAAGCTTGCCTAACATCCTCAGACTATCAATTGGCCCAACAAGGAGTTTGTACAATAGTAGGAGACAAATGCATCACCCATGACACAGATGAATCTTACAACATTACCCACGCCATCCAATCTATTAAGAACTAGTTGGATCATTTTCAGACAAGGTCCCAAAGAATGGTGATGGCTGGCTAGGGTGGTGACTGGGAGGATCCTGGGGATCCTATCTACTGCATGGACTAGTAATTCTTGTTATAATCATATGTAGTGTGTCAATAAGTTGCTTAAATACAGGCTGCCAGATTCTTATGAATAAGTTGGTAGTGCCTTCTCCAGCTCCAGTTAGTTGGTTATCGTGGAATGATAAAAGGAGGGAATGAGATGGTAAGGGTTAATTTGTTCTGCTGAAATTTGATGTCCTGGGGGGTGGTTTTCTGCCTTGCAGGCAGGATGTGACATTCTAATCCGACTCTGTAAATACTGCAGTTAAAGGAATAATCTAATCTCACACTGTTTTCAGAAACAATCTAATCACCGGTCCAACTACTTGGAGCGTTCTGCGGCAGCGAGGCCAGGCCCATCCTTCACAACACCGGGGACAGGTAGAACCTCAGTATGTAGTGACACTTGGTGTTTGCGTACTGGGGATCCACACACAGCTTGATGCAGCCACACAAAGGTGGCCATCAGGGTGAAGGTGGCATTGGGCGTGCTTTTTCCCCTGTTGTCCAGATCTTTATACATGATGCCCCTTCGGACCCGGTCCATCTTTGATCTCCGCATGAAGTGGAAGATGGCCCGGGTGACTGCGGTGGCACAGGTTCTGGGAATAGGCCAGATCTGTGCCACGTATAACAATACTGAGAGTACTGATGACCAGGTTTTTACCCGCGATGGAGCGTGACCGTTGCTCTCATCTGCCTAGTTTCTGCCTTACTTTGCTGATACAGTCACTCCTCCCAAGACTTGGCGTGTGCCCCAGCCCCTCAGAACCAAATACCCACCACCTTCAGCTGGTCAGTCCTGATGGTGAAGGGGATGGAGCAGAGGTGGGGAACTTTTTCATGTTGGAAGGCTGCATTATGTTAGTTGTAATCTAATATGGCCGCATCCAAGAAACTTCAATTATATATATTCTTCAAAATTCACATTATTTTGTAAAAATCTTAACTACTATGTACGAACTAACTAAAAAAAGACAAAGTTAATTCTAAAGTTAACTAACCTTTTTTATTGACTTTGTTCTAACTGCTTTTTGTAGGAAAGCATTTGAATATTTGGTTGCAGCATGGAGGTCTGCAGACCTCGAGATGGGTATCCGTCATTTGTGACCTTAAGGGCATCTTGATTTTGGTTAAGTAGGAGAATGTAGATTTGCAGCAATAAGTGGTTGTTGCCGAAGGCATGGGTATTCTATTGCATTTTTCCATATTTCAATCTGATCTTTCTTAGCGTCTTTAAAGGACTTTAAAAGGACTTTAAAATGTCATCTTCTGAGAGCTCAATCAATTCCATCTGTAGGTCTTTAGGAGCCTTGGAGACATCAACCAGGTCAGGTTGAAATGCTAATTTGAGTGTGATGTCATGATTCTCAAAGTCGGAGAACCTTTCATTGTATTGTCCAATTAATAAATCTATAACAGCTGCGTATTCTTCAAATGATTCGCAAGAAACCTCCTGTTCATCAATGACCTTTTGCTAACTGGGGAAAATGTTCAGCCGAAATTTCCTTAAGAAGAAGAATTTTGAAAAAAAGATAGCTTTTTTAGAAATGCTTGGTTTTTTTT
Organism: Chiloscyllium plagiosum; assembly: GCF_037043375.1. Taxonomy (NCBI): domain Eukaryota; kingdom Metazoa; phylum Chordata; class Chondrichthyes; order Orectolobiformes; family Hemiscylliidae; genus Chiloscyllium; species Chiloscyllium plagiosum. Next base: position 223,928 of record NW_028270315.1, on the reverse strand, counting down.
GCCACATTTTGTATATAGACCTAGTTTTACCTTGCAAAGAAATATTCAAATCATTTTGCTTTGGCATGACATCACACAGAAATGCAGCATTTCTATAGAAATCTTCTTTCATTAATTCGCATTGCTGACTCTGTTCTTCATAAAATTTAATTATCTGTTCTTGCAAAGATAAAATTTGTGCTAACAGCTGTCCGTTCGATAGCCAATGTACTTTAGAATGATACGGTAGATCCGCACTGAATACCTCGTCATCCAACTTTAGCATGTTACAAAACTGACGATGCCATGTTGCGTTTGCACGAATATAGTTAACAATATTGGGTGACACAGTGAACATAGAACATAGAACAATACAGCACAGAACAGGCCCTTCGGCCCACGATGTTGTGCCGAACATTTGTCCTAGCTTAAGCACCTATCCATGTAATATCCAATTGCTGCTTAAAGGTCACCAATGATTCTGACTCTGCCACTCCCACAGGCAGCGCATTCCATGCCCCCACCACTTTCTGGGTAAAGAACCTACCCCTGACATCCCCCCCCCCATACCTTCCACCCTTCACCTTAAATTTATGTCCCCTTGTAACACACTGTTGTACCCGGGGAAAAAACCTCTGACTGTCTACTCTATCTATTCCCCTGATCATCGTATAAACCTCTATCAAGTCACCCCTCATCCTTCGCCGTTCCAATGAGAAAAGCCTAGCACTCTCAACCTATCCTCGTACGACCTATTCTCCATTCCAGGCAACATCCTGGTAAATCTCCTCTGCACCGTCTCCAAAGCTTCCACATCTTTCCTAAAATGAGGCGACCAGAACTGCACACAGTACTCCAAATGTGGCCTAACCAAGGTCCTATACAGCTGCAACATCACTTCACGACTCTTGAATTCAATCCCTCTGCTAATGAACGCTAATACACCATAGGCCCTCTTACAAGCTCTATCCACCTGAGTGGCAACTTTCAAAGATCTATGAACATAGACTCCAAGATCCCTCTGCTCTTCCATCTTACTAAGAACCCTACTGTTAACCCTGTATTCCACATTCTTATTTGTCCCTCCAAAATGGACAACCTCACACTTGACAGGGTTGAACTCCATCTGCCACTCCTCAGCCCAGCTCTGCATCATACCGAAGTCCCTTTGCAGCCGACAACAGCCCTCCTCACTATCCACAACTCCACCAATCTTTGTATCGTCTGCAAATTTACTGACCCACTCTTCGACTCCCTCTTCCAAGTCATTAAGAAAAATTACAAACAGCAGAGGACCCAGAACTGATCCCTGCGGAACTCCACTTGTAACTGGGCTCCAGGCTGAATACTTACCATCTACCATCACTCTCTGACTTCGACTGGTTGGCCAGTTCTCTATCCAACTGGCCAAACTTCCCACTATCCCATGCCTCCTGACTTTCCGCATAAGCCTACCATTGGAAACCTTATCAAATGCCTTACTAAAATCCATGTACACTACATCCACTGCTCTACCCTTATCCACATGCTTGGTCACTTCCTCAAAGAATTCAATAAGACTTGTAAGGCAAGACCTACCCTTCACAAATCCATGCTGGCTGTCCCTAATCAAGCAATGTCTTTCCAGATACTCATAAATCCTATCCCTCAGTACCCTTTCAATTACTTTGCCTACCACCGAAGTAAGAATAACTGGCCTGTAATTCCTGGGGTTATCCCTATTCCCTTTTTTGAACAGGGGCACAACATTCGCCACTCTCCAATCCCCTGGCACCACCCTCATTGACAGTGAAGACTAAAAGATCATTGCCAACGGCTCTGCAATTTCCTTTCTTGCTTCCCACATAATCCTAGGATATATCCTGTCAGGCCTGAGGGACTTGTCTATCCTCAATTGCCTGTAATATTAGGTGAAGGGGCAAATGTAGGGGAATGGGTCAGGGTGGGTCGCGCTTTGGCGGGTCAACATGGACCTACAGACCCCACCACCAGTGATATATTTCCCACCCCTCCCCTATCAGCGTTCCGAAAAGACCACTCCCTCCGTGACTCCCTCGTCAGGTCCACACCCCCCACCAACCCAACCTCCACTCCCGGCACCTTCCCCTGCAACCGCAAGAAATGCAAAACTTGCGCCCACACCTCCCCCCTTACTTCCCTCCAATGCCCCAAGGGACACTTCCATATCTGCCACAAATTCACCTGCACCTCCACACACATCATCTATTGCATCTGCTGCACCCGATGTGGCCTCCTCTATATTGGGGAGACAGGCCGCCTACTTGCGGAACGTTTCAGAGAACACCTCTGGGACACCCGGACAAACCAACCCAACCACCCCGTAGCCCAATACTTTAACTCCCCCTCCCACTCCACCAAGGACATGCAGGTCCTTGGACTCCTCCCTCGCCAGACCATGGCAACACGACAGTTGGAGGAAGAGGGCCTCATCTTCGGCCTGGGAACCCTCCAACCACAAGGGATGAACTCAGACTTTTCCAGTTTCCTCATTTCCCCTCCCCCCACCTTGTCTCAGTCAAATCCCTCGAACTCAGCACCGCCTTCCTAACCTGCAATCTTCTTCCTGACCTCTCCGCCCCCACCTCACTCCGGCCTATCACCCTCACCTTGACCTCCCTCCACCTATCGCATTTCCAACGCCCCTCCCCCAAGTCCCTCCTCCCTACCTTTTATCTTAGCCTGCTGGACACACTTTCCTCATTCCTGATGAAGGACTTATGCCCGAAACGTCGATTCTCCTGTTCCTTGGATGCTGCCTGACCTGCTGCGCTTTTCCAGCAACATATTTTCAGCTGTTGGGCCGAAGGGCCTGTTTCCACACTAAGTAATCTAATACTTATAACTTGTTGCAAAGTGTCACTTAAGATAGTAGATTTAGCACAGAAATTTTGCTGATGTAAGATACAATGAAAAGAAATGAGACCATCTGGATCTGATAATACTTTTCATCTGCAATAAGCCCTTTTTATGTTTTTAGATTAGATTAGATTACATTAGATTAGATTACATTACATTACATTACAGTGTGGAAACAGGCCCTTCGGCCCAACAAGTCCACACCGACCCGCCGAAGCGCAACCCACCCATACCCCTACATTTACCCCTTACCTAACACTACGGGCAATTTAGCATGGCCAATTCACCTGACCCTGCACATCTTTTGGATTGTGGGAGGAAACCGGAGCACCCGGAGGAAACCCACGCAGACACGGGGAGAACATGCAAACTCCACACAGTCAGTCGCCTGAGGCGGGAACTGAACCCGGGTCTCAGGCGCTGTGAGGCAGCAGTGCTAACCACTGTGCCACCGTGCCACCCCACCGTGCCACCACCGTGCCGTCTGTCATGGAAGGTGCACCGTCTGTACATACACTCACTAAATTAACCAAATTCAGTTTAAATTAACGACATTTATCTTGAAAATTTGTAAAGATATCTATTCCTCGTGTTCTACCTGTAAGAGTGCCCAAAGCCAGTAACTCATTGTAGCAAATAAAATCTTCTGTTATGGCCCGAATGAAGTATAAAACCTGCGCTGAGTCAGTAGTATCAGTTGATTCATCCAAAGCGATTGAATAATATGTGTTTTCCTTTTGGAGTATTTGTTGGAGGAGTTCTGTTACGTTGAGGGCTAATTCATGCTGCCGATCAGTCATGGTTCTCCTTGAACGAAGCAGTTGTTTGTACTTTGGAACATTATCGGGGTCTAAGCGCCCCACAACTTCGACAATACATTCTTTTACGATTTCCACATCGCTGAAACGCTTCCCTCTTTTTCTGAGTATATAAGCTATTTTATATGTTGCTTCAGTGGCATTTTTTCCGGGTCTTAATACTGCTTGAAATAACTGTCTTTGCTTTTGCTTTTCATCTTTTAATTTCTGCAATGCCACCTTCCACACCTGTCCCTCTAATTTAAATACTTGTGGTCCTTATGTGTGGCATAATGCTGATAAGCATTATATTTCTTCAATGTTGATATTGCAGTATCATCCTATCTTTAGCAGACACAAAATAATATTGCAATTCCCAATCCTCATTAAAACCTGTTTTCTTCCTTCAGCGTTCTCTTGGTCATCTTTGACATGATGGGCTGTTAAGTGACAAAATAAAAAAACACAAATGTTGATACTGTTAGACTGTGTGTAACTATTCTCAAATTTCACTTCAAATGGAAAGTCACGTGCACTGTTGTCATAAGTTGATAAACACTGGCGTACTGGATATCCACAGACTCTCTCCAACCAGCCTTGGGTGATAGTGGCGCCAGTCAGGCGGGGAAGATAACGTACATTCTAGAGTCGCATTATAACTACATCATGGGCATAGCAGGTGCCGAAATAGCCCTTATAGCTTCCCAATTTTTTAGTCTGTGAGGATTATTTCATTGAATTTTCTTTTACTCTCTGGTATTTTAAAAACATTCACTTTAAGATCAAAATAAAATTAAAGGACAAAAAAGCTAATAAAAAATAATTTGTTCTGCAAAATTTGGATTAATTGAAAAGGCCACACACAATGACCTAGACGGAATGGGGCGATTGGGTGCAGCCGTTTTGACACGGCTGTTTGGGTGCCCGCTGATTTGGCGCAAGCCCATTTGGCAACGCACGCTTTGGCGCTAGGAAAAAAATTGTTGGTTGATTCATCATCATTCAAAGGTAGAACTTTAAAGATTTTTAAAACTAACTATTGAAATATAAAAACATTAAATCTGTTAATCACTAAAAACTGTAACGTAGCTTTTATTTGGTTCATTTAGTAATTATGAGCAAGGCTATTCAAGTACTTGATAACATCCATGTTTTCAAATCTAAGAACAATTTCATGTATCCTTCTATCTGCATCTCTATAATGTTTTAATTTCTATGGTGGTTCATGCCCAGCTAGTAACCCTTCATAATATGCATCTCTACCTTTCTGTACTTTACACTGGCCATCTATTAATTTTCCATATGGTGGGAGGTTGCATGCTAAGTTCGTATTGTCATCAACGGTGGGCTGCCTCCGCATGATTGTTTGTGCAGTCTTTCCCGGTTAATATTCTCTGAAAGTTCTAAATCTCATGGAGAAATAGAGGAGTTTGTGTTCCATTTCCTCGTCTGGTCTGACAATCAACATATGTATCTTCAAACCAGTTCAGTAAATCTTGAAGTTCTTGCGGCAGTTCGGTCACTAGAGCATCCAGATATTCATTGAACTTGTTCAAAGGTACAAAGGCAAGCACAATAATCATTCTAGCTTTTAACCCAAAATCAGGGTCAGTGTTATACAAACCAGTGAACCCCAATCTAGCTAAATGTTTTTGCATATTTTGAGCTAAATGAAAAAAAGCATCCTTTTTATTTGGTCTTCAGGGAATATGTCCTTCATAGCACTGTGCGCAGCTTGTTCAAAATTGCAGACGATTGAAGTGGGTTTCAAATTGGGTTCCATTTCTTTCAATAACTAACATTCTCACATATGTGGTGCGTTGCTTGTTGGGCAAAAGAGCATACACTAAAAGGTGAATACCTCAGTGTTATTTTGCTAGAATTACATAAATCTGAGAAAAGAGGCTGGGAGCAATACTGAATATGCCATCAGCAAACCACATATCAGATGTCACTAAGTGTTGGAGCCAGCTCTGTCTTCCAAAGATTAATATCCAGTGGGACCTGCTCTGTTATCACAGTAAAAAATTTCTTCCACGCCTGGTTGAGGGATATATATTCTGTAGCATTCTGGCACAAATTGTTGCAAATTAGTTGGATTGGTGGGTGTGTTCATGACTGAATTACGCTTTCTGCATATTATTTTCCTCAAAGCAGACATATTAGGAATGACGAGGACGGCTAGACTAGCTTGGGATATGTCTGTCAAACATGCATTAACAACTACAGTCGGTGACTCGAGTCTCCTCTGCTCTCTTTATTTTAGTTTTCACAAGTATAACCTCTAATTGTGCAGCAGAAGCTTCATGTGAATGGTTGTTCAGCTCCCTCACCACCCCTCCAGCTTTAGTATGGACCCGTGCTTTGCACCGATTCTTATTTTTATTTTATTTTCATTTTTTTTCTCTTCTCACAATGCCAAAATTTCAAGTTGCTGTCAACTTTGCTTCTTTTGTCAAAGACGTAGAGGAATCCATTTTGTTAATACCTCCTCAGTCAGCCATATGGATAAAACTATTAAAAAAATATAAAAAGATGGCAAAAGAACGAAACACTTGTGGCAGCACAGCCGCGGTTAACTCAACTGAGGCTGAGGACTAACTGTTGCCTGAGCAAACGGCTAAACGAGGAGAGAGCTAGTTTTCCTGTTTCCATATGTACTAGCTCAATTTATACAAAGGAAGTGCAAACAGCAACGTACCTATTGGTCTTTTCAACGCTGCATGCTCAACTACTATATACAAAAATACTTAGTACAAAAAAATGCATGCAAAAAATGCATGCAATTATATGTTCTCATGTACAAATAGTATATTTATGTTGAAATTAAACTTACCTACACCATTCGATAAACATGCGTGGTTATTCAACATAACAGATGGTTATATAACAGATATATTGTAATTTTGTTACACTAAAGCTGTCCATACAGACAGATTTACAAATAAAGAAGTATTCTTAGTGCCAAAACATCTGTCGCCAAATGTGCTGGCGCCAAATAGGTTTGGCGCCCAAACAGCCGTGCCAAAACATACCAAACCTGGCCTAGAAGGCTGCAGGTTCCCCACCCCTGGGATAGAGGATTGGTCCGCCCAGTTCCTGAAGAGCATGGCCTCGCTCTTGCCTCGGTTTACCTTTGCCCCCGAGGCCCATTCAAACTGGTCACAGATGCACATGAGTCTGTGCACGGACAGCGGATCCGAGCAGAAAATGGCGACGTCATCCATGTACACGGAGGCCTTAACCTGCAGGCCCCTGCTGCCAGGAATAGTCACCCCTCTCAGGCTCGCATCCTACCTGATGGACTCGGCAAATGGCTCTATGCAGTACACAAACAAGGCAGGAGAGAGAGGGCAGCCCTGCCTGACTCCAGATCTGACTGGGAAGCTATCTGATTCCCACCCATTGATTGAGACTGCACTGACAATGTTGGTGTAGAACAATCTGATCTAATTGCAGATTCTCTCCCCAATGCCCATTTTGGAGAGGACATCTCTCATATGTATGCGATATCAAGTCAAAGGCTTTCTCCTGGTCCAGGCTGATAAGGCAGGTGTCCATCCCGCTGTCCTGCACGTAGGCGATCATATCCCTGAGGAGTGTGAAACTCTCAGCAATCTTCCTGCCTGGTACAGCACAGGTTTGGTCAGGGTGATTCACCGACCCCAGAGCAGACCTGACCCGGTTGGCGAAAACCTTTGACAGAATTTTGTAATCTGCATTCAATAGTGAGATTGGTCTCCAATTTCTGAGTTCCTCCCTCTCCCCCTTCTGTTTGTAGATGAGGGTGATGATGCCTTTCCTCATGGATTCACTCATGGTACCTGCCGGAAGTGTACTGACATCCAACTCCAGCAGGTCCTGGCCAATCAAGTCCCACAGAGCAGAATAGATCTCGACCGGTAAGCCATCGCTTCCAGGAGTTTTATTCTTTTCGAAGGACTCGAGGGCCTTGGTCAGCTCATCCAGAGATAATGGCTCGTCCAGCCTCTCGCGAGTTCTGTCGTCTAAGACCTCCGTGATAGAGGACAGGAATGACTGGGAGGCTGCGCTGGCGGTTGGCCTCGAGTCATACAGACTGGCATAGAAGAATTTACTGATCCTCATGATGTCAGCCTGAGACGACGTTACCGAGCCATCTTCTTCCTTCAGGCTGCTGAGCACGGAGCTCTCTTTGTGCACCTTCTGGATGAAGAAACATGAGCACGTTTCGTCTTGCTCCACAGAGCGGACCCTGGACGGAAGATTATCTTGGAGGCCTCAGAGGCAAAGTGCGAAGCCTGCTGGCCCTTCACCTCCTTGAGGTCCTCCGTGACATCGACCCCCAATGTCTGCAGCAGGAGCAGGTTCTGCATAGTTTCCTGGAGTTGGGACAGTTTTCCCCGCCTCTCTCTCGTCTCCTGAACACCATGAGGATGAAGAACCTCTTGATGTTCCCTTTTACTGTTTCCCACTAGTCCGCTGGGGACTCAAAGGGGGGGCTTCACGGTTCTCCAATCTGCGTAGTCCCTGTTGAGCTCCTCGATGTTTCCCGGGGTGAACAGCTTAGTCTTCAGCTTCCACGTTCCCTCACCAGCCCACTGCTCGTCCTGTAGGTGACAGTCGGCTGGCAGGAGGCAGTGGTCGGAGAAGAACACCGGCTTGACGTCGGTGGATCTGACTGAGAGCGTTCGGGACACAAACAGGTAATCTATCCTTGACTGGATAGACCTGTCTGCCCATGACCAGGTGTATCTATGCTGTGCTCCGTCTGCAGGGGTGATGAAGATGTTGCGCAGCTTGGCATCTTTTACCGTGTCCATCAGGGCTCTGGACATGGCGTCCAGTTTACTGTTTTTCCCCCCGCCACCCCACCACTGCTGGATCGTCCATCTGCATCAATGATATAGTTGAAGTCCCTGGCCAGAATGACCAGCCTGGACGTAGCCAGCAACAGTGGGAGCTGCTGCAGGACGGCCAACCGTTCATTCTTACCCACTGGGGCGTACACATTAATTAGTCTCTAGAGCGTTTCTGTACATGACATCAGTGACGAGGAGGTGCTTGCCCATCTCCTTAACCTCAGATGGTGAAGTTTCCTCCTCACAACAGGATACCCAGGCCTGAGGAGCAGTTATCATTGCCCCCGACCAAACTGACGGCCCATGGGCCCACAAGCTCGACCATCTCCTGTAGCTGCTGTGGTGCGGTAACCCCCACTGCTGCAGAAACAGGACATCGGCTTCAATAGACAATAGGTGCAGGAGTAGGCCATTCAGCCCTTCGAGCCTGCACCTTAATGTTGGCTAGGAAGGCCATCGTAGAAACACATCACGTAGCAGATTTAATGCCAAGCACGTTTAATACTTGTGATTTTTATCCCCATTTTTAACAGTTTTGAGGTTACCCATGTACATTTGCCGCTGGTCCTGTCCCTCTGCGGTAGCTGTCTGCATCCCCCATGGTGAACATGAACTGCTGGACCCTCGCGGGTCTGAGGTAGCTGCCCAGCTCCTCACTGGGGCCATTTTCCCACTCCGGTGTCATCGGGCCGGGACCAGGGTTCGCACAGTCCAGTTCTATATCTGACAGCGGGGCTGTCAGAGGGTGGCTGCTCCCAGTAACCTGGGTACCTCCTGGCTTTCACTTTGTGGGGGGGTGGTCTTTACCAGTTGCCTCAGGAGGTTTGTCCTTTCTTGTTTGGCAGGTACTGCCCTCCTTTCTCCCCGCAGCGCTCTGTCTCTTCTCTTGGTGACGACCCTCCTTGTGCCTGTCCTCACCCTCCGAAGAGCTGTCTGTGTCTTCCCCGTGCAGCTGCCATTTCCCCCTTTCTGAGGTTTTGGCGGCCTGGTGGGTTTTCTTCCTCCTGTTTTTTACAGGAATCCATTCCTCTGCCTCCTTCGTTCCCTCCTCCTCCTCCATTGCGTCCGTCTGTCCTGTAGGAGCTTCGATCAGCAGCTGTACCTCCGGTGGCTGTCCTCTGCTCTGCTCCAGCCTGTCCTTCCTTTTGCGTGCCCCCAGACACTGTTCCCTTGCTGGTTTGTGCTGCCTTGCTGGTCTTTTGCGGTCCACCTCAGGCCACCTGCACATAGGCAGCGGCTCCTCGTCTTGGGCAGGCCTTGTACACGTGGCCCGCCTCTCCGCACAGATTGTACTTCTTGGCTTCTTTGCTTGGTTGGGTGACCCTCCTGCTTGCAGTTCCGACAGATAGTAACCTTATAGTCCGCCGAAATGTGGCCTGACCTCCCGCAGGTTCGGCACACTTTCGGCTGCCCTGCGTACGTCAGGTACCCTCTGCTCCCTCCGATAGCAAAGCTGGAGGGTGGGTGGAAGATGGTGTCGACCCTCAGGGTTACCCTGACCTGCCATTTGCTAGTCCAGATCCCGAAAGGGTCAACCACATCGGTGCTTTCTCCCTCGACCTGCACGTACCTTCCCAGGAAGGTCAGGACATCAGCTGCTGGAACATAGAGGTTGTACATATGAATCGTAACAACTCGACTCCACTGTGCAGGAAGCACACGCAACAGGACGGCCGACAAGGTGGAGAACAGAGGCTCCCCTTCCTTTTTCTTTGAAGACCTTGCGGAGCTGCTCACATTGCTTCACACTCCTGTCGGTGACGTCAAAGTAGCCTGCCCCAGGGAGGTCCTGCAGGCAGTACACATCCTTCTTTGAATTTCAAAAATATGCTTTATTCATAAAATTATTTGGATCTCTATACAATTGGTCATGCCATTCTTGTGCACAGGCAGTACACATCCTTTATGTTATTTCAAAAATATACTTTATTCATAACTACTTTGATCTATACAACTGGACATGCCATACATATGTAAACATTCCATTTGTTTGCATACCGAAAACAGAGTAACCATTCCTATTTACAGGTCGGTACGATTACATTTTTAGCTGAGGCGCCAGCAGAGCCCAAATGACTACGTGGCCCCCTGTTCTTCTTTCGGCAGGCAGATGTTACACAGTGGTCTTTCCCCACTGCGCCTTGGCAGCAGCTGCCCCAAGCTTCAGCGCGTCCCTCAACACAGTCCTGGACCTTGGAATGTGCCAGTCTGCAACACTCGGTCGGGGTCAACTCCTTCAGCTGGAGGATCAACAGGTTTCGGATCACCCAGAGAGCGTCCTTCACCGAGTTGATGATCCTCCAGGTGCAGTTGATGTTCGTCTCGGTGTGCGTCCCGGGGAACAGACCGTAGAGCACGGAGTCCCGCGTCACGGCACTGCTTGGGACGAACCTCGACAAACATCACTGCATTCCTCTCCAGACTTCTTCTGCATTGGCACATTCCAGAAGGAGGTGTGTGACAGTCTCGTCCCCCCCGCAGCCGCTTCGAGGGCAGTGTGCGGTGCGACTGAGAGTCCGGGCGTGCATAAAGAATCTCACAGGCAGAGCCCTTCTCACCACCAGCCAAGCCACGTCTTGGTGCTTGTTGGAAAGTTCTGGCGATGAGGCATTCTGCCAAATGGCTTTGACAGTCTGCTCAGGGAACCGCTTGACAGGATCCGCCCTCTCCTTTTCCCGAAGGGTCTCAAGGACACTACGTGCTGACCACTTCCTGATGGACTTGTGGTCAAAGGTGTTTTTCTTCATAAACTTCTCCACGAAGGACAGGTGACACAGAACGGTCCAACTACTCGGAGCGTTCCGCGGCAACGAGGCCAGGCCCATCCTTCGCAACACCGGGGACAGGTAGAACTTCAGTACGTAGTGACACTTGGTGTTTGCGTACCGGGGATCCACTCACAGCTTGATGCAGCCACACACAAAGGTGACCATCAGAGTGAGGGTGGCATTGGGGGTGTTTTTTCCCCCATTGCACCGGTCTTTGTACATTGTGTCTCTTCGGACCCGGTCCATCTTTGATCTCCATATAAATTGGTAGATGGCCCGGGTGACTGCGGCAGCACAGGTTCTGGGGATAGGCCAGACCTGTGCCACGTATAACAATACAGAGAGTACCTCACACCTAATGACCAGGTTTTTCCCGGTGATGGAGAGCGACCGTTGCTCCCATCTGCCTAGTTTCTATCTCATCTTCCTTATCCACTCCTCCCAGGTCTTGGCGCACGCCCCAGCTCCCCCACCCCCGAGCCAAATACCCAGCACCTTCAGGTGGTCAGTCCTGACGGTGAAGGGGATCGAGGATTGGTCGGCCCAGTTCCCGAAAAGCATGGCTTCACTCTTGCCTCGGTTTACCTTGGCCCCCGAGGCCAGCTCGAACTGGTCACAGATGCACATGAGTCTGTGCACGGACAGCTGATCCGAGCAGAAAATGGCGACGTCATCCATGTACAGGGAGGCCTTAACCTGCAGGCCCCCGCTGCCAGGAATAGTCACCCCTCTCAGGCCCGCATCCTTCCTGATGGGCTCGACAAATGGCTCTATGCAGCACATAAACAAGGCAGGAGAGAGAGGGCAGCCCTGCCTGACTCCAGGTCTGACTGGGAAGCTATCTGATTCCCACCCATTGATTGAGACTGCACTGACAATGTTGCTGTAGAGCAGTCTGATCCAATTACCGATTCATAGAACATAGAAGAATACAGCGCAGTACAGGCCCTTTGGTCCTCGATGTTGCGCCAATCCAAGACCACCTAACCTACACTAGCCCACTATCCTCCATATGCCTATCCAATGCCCGCTTAAATGCCCATAACGAGGGAGAGTCCACCACTGCTACTGGCAGGGCATTCCATGAACTCACGACTCGCTGAGTAAAGAATCTACCCCTAACATCTGTCCTATACCTACCACCCCTTAATTTAAAGCTATGCCCCCTCGTAATAGCTGACTCCATACGTGGAAAAAGGTTCTCATGGTCAACCCTATCTAAACCCCTAATCATCTTGTACACTCTATCAAGTCACCCCTAAACCTTCTTTTCTCCAATGAAAACAGCCCCAAGTGCCTCAGCCTTTCCTCATACAATCTTCCTACCATACCAGGCAACATCCTGGTAAACCTCCTCTGCACCCGTTCCAGTGCCTCCACATCCTTCCTATAGTATGGCGACCAAAACTGCACACAATACTCCAGATGCGGCCGCACCAGAGTCTTATACAACTGCAACATGACCTCAGGACTCCGGAACTCAAATCCTCTACCAATAAAAGCCTATACGCCATATGCTTTTTTCACCGCACTATTTACCTGAGTGGCAACTTTCAGAGATCTGTGTACATGGACACCAAGATCCCTCTGCTCTTCCACACTACCAAGTATCCGACCATTAGCCCAGTACCCCATCTTTTTGTTACTCTTACCAAAGTGAATCACCTCACACTGAGCTACATTGAACTCCATTTGCCACCTTTCTGCCCAGCTCTGCAGCCTATCTATATCCCGCTGTAACCTGACACATTTTTCCTCACTGTCAACAACTCCACCAACTTTTGTATCATCCGCAAACTTGCTCACCCAACCTTCTAGCCCCTCCTCCAGGTCATTTATAAAAATGACAAACAGCAATGGTCCCAAAACAGATCCTTGCGGAACACCGCTAGTAACTGCATTCCAAGATGAACCTTCACCATCAACTACTACCCTCTGTCTTCTTCCAGCCAGCCAATTCCTAATCCAAACCTAATCCAAAATGTAGGTTAGGTTGGCTTGGATCGGCGCAACATCGAGGGCCGAAGGGCCTGTACTGCGCTGTATTCTTCTATGTTCTATGTTCTATGACTACCTCTCTAAGTCCTGTCAATAACCCCTCTGCCTCCCGAATGATCCGAAGTTCATCCAACTCCAGCACTAGTTCCCTAACGTGGTTTTCAAGGAGCTGGAGTTGGGTGCACTTCCCCCAGATGTAGTCAGCAGGGACACTAGTGGTGACCCTTACCTCCCACATTCTGCAGGAGAAACATTCCACTGCCCTAAACTCCATTCCCAATATTCTAACTCCCGAAGTGACTACTAAAAAAAAGATTAGGAAATAAACTAGTTACCTCACATTGTCAATCTGGCTCCCACAACGTTTTTTTAGGTTAGAGGAGGAGGATGGGTGAGAGACACTACCCGAGTAGTGTCTCGGGTAACGCAACCACGCAAATATAAACTGTTCTACTTACTCTTCCCAGAGGTCCTTTGCTCGCTCCTCCCTCGCTGGCCTGAGGTAAGAAGTTTAAATATACTTATTGGCCTTCCCGACAATCACCTCGCACCAACGTCACCTCCTCTCGGCTCCTGCCTCTCGCTATATCCATATGTTTATCCAAATACTGTTTAAATGCCCTTAAAGTTTGAGTCTACTACTGTTGCATGGCAGGCCGTTCCACGCCCCTACTACTCAAAGAACAAAACATTTACAGCCCAGGAACAGGCCCTTCAGCCCTCCAAGCCTGAGCCGATCCAAATGTATTGTCTAAACCTGTCGGTCAATTCCTAAGCATCTGTATCCCTCTGCTCCCCACTTACTCATGCATCTGTCCTGATGCATCTTAAATGAATCTACTGTGCCTGCCTCTACCACCTCTGCCAGCAACGCGTTCCAAACGCCTACCACCCTGTGTGAGGTACTTACTGTGTGTCTCTCCCTTAAACTTTCCACCTCTCACCTTGGAAGCGTGATTGAATCCTTCACCCTGGAAAAAAGCTTGTCTCTATCCACCCTGTCTATATTCTTCATGATTTTATAAACCTCAATCAGGTCCCCCCTCAATCTCCTTTCTAGTGAAAATAAACCTAACCTACTCAACCTCTCTTCATAGCTCGCACCTTCCATACCAGGCAATATCCTCGTAAACCTTCTCTGCACCCTCTCCAAAGTGTCCACATCCTTTTGGTAATGTGGCGACCAGAACTGTACACAGTATTCTAAATGCGGCCGAACCAATGTCTTGTACAATTTTAACATGACCTACCAGCTCTTATACTCAATACCCCGTCCAATGAAGGCAAGTATACCATATGCCGCCTTGACCACTCTATCCACCTGTGCAGCAACCTTCAGGGTACAATGGACCTGCACTCCCAGATCTCTCTGCCCATCAACTTTTCCCAAGGCTCTTCCATTCATTGTACAATTTGCTCTAGAATTAGACTTTCCTAAATGCATCACCTCACATTTGCCGGAATTGAACTCCATCTGCCACTTTGCTGCCCAACTGTCTAGTCTATCTATATCCTCCTATATTCTTTGACAGTCCCTTATGCTTTCTGCTACTCCACCAATCTTTGTCATCTGCAAACTTGCTGATCATACCAACAGTGCCCTCTTCCAGATCATTTATGCATATTACAAACAACAGTGGCCCCAGCACTGACCCCTGTGGAACATCACTGGTCACCTTTCTCCATTTCGAGATACTTCCTTCAACTACTACTCTCTGTCTCCTGTTGTTCAACCAGTTCTTTATCCACCCAGCTAGAACACCCTGCACACCGTATGACTTCATTTTCTCCATTAGCCTACTTTGGGGAACCTTATCAAACGCCTTACTACATATGACACCAACAGCCCTTCCTTCATCTAACAACTTGGTCACTTCCACAAAGAACTCTATTAAGTTGGTAAGGCACGATTTCCCCTGCACAAAACCATGTTGCCTCTCACTGATAAGCCCATACTTTTCTAAATATAAATAGATCCTATCCCTCAGTACCTTCTCCAACCTTCCCACCACTAACGTCAGGCTGACTGGTTTGTACTTACCTGGAATGTACAGGGGGACAACATGAACAACCCTCCAGTCCTCTGGCACCTCACCTGTATTTAAGGATTCCACAAAGATATCTGTCAGGGCCCCAGCTATTTCCTCTCTCGCCTCCCTCAGCAACCTGGGATAGATCCCATTCGGTCCTGGGGATTGGTCCACCTTAATAACCTCTAGCCTACCCAACACATCCTCCCTACTTATGTCAATGTTATCCACAACATGAACACTGATGCAAAGTAATCATTCAGAATCTCACCCATTCTCTCAGGTTCGACACATAGCCTTCCTTCGTTATCCTTCAGTGGACCAATCCTTTCTCTAGTCACCCGCTTGCTGCTTATATTAGAATAAAATGCTTTGGGATTCTCCTTAATTCTGCTCTCAAGCTATTTCATGACCCCTTTTAGCCCACTTGATTCCTCATTTAAGACTTGTCCTATTCTTCCGATATTCCTCCAGGGCCCGTTCTGTTCTTAGCTGCCTGGACCTTATGTACGTTTCCCTTTTCCTCTTGGCTGGTCGTACAATTTCTTCTGTCATCCACGGTTCACTAATCTTGCCCTTCCTATCCTTTACCTTCAACGGGACATGCGTATTCTGCACTAGCTTTGAAAGCCTCCCACATCTCAAATGTGGACTTCCCTTCAAATAGTTGTGTCCAATCCACATTTCCCAGCTCCTGCCTGATTTTGATATAATTGGCCAGTTTAGTATGCTTTCCTTCTCTTCACTTCTTTATCCACGAGTATTCTAAAACTTACAGAATTGTGGTCACTGTTCCCAAAGAAATCCCCCACCGCAACTTCTACTATCTGTCCTGGTTCGTTCCCCAGTACCAGGTCCAACATGGCCCCTTCCCTCGTCGGACTATTGACGTACTACTCTAGAAAACTCTCCTGGACACTTCGTACAAATTCTACCCCATCCAGACCTCTGACGTTAAGTGTATTCCATCACCACTACCCTATTGCCTCTACATCTTTCCATTGTCTGTTTACCTATTTATTCTTCTACATCACGCTCACTGTTGGGAGGCCTGTAATACAGCCCCAACAATGTAACTGCACCTTTCCCTCCAAAACTGTCAACATCCCAGTAAATCTCCTCTGAACACTTTCCAAAGCTTCCACATCCTTCCTATAGTGCGGTGACCAGAACTGTACCCGGTACTCCAAGTTGACCGCACCAGAGTTTTGTACAGCTGCAGCATGACCTCATGGCTCCGAAACTCAATCCCTCTACCCATAAAAGCTAACACACGGTATACCTTCTTATCAACCTGGGTGGCTACTTTCAGGGATTTATGTACCTGGACACAGAGATCCCTCTGCTCATCTACACTGCCAAGAATCTTACTGTTAGCCTATTAACTGTTTATTCCTGTTGCTCCTTCCAGAATGAATCACCTCACATTTTTCTGCATTAAACTCCATTTGCCACCTCAGCCCAACACTGCGGATTATCTATGTCCCTCTGTAACCTGCAATATCCTTTGGCACTATCCACAACTCCACCATTCTTAGTGTCATTCACAAATTTATTGACCCATCCTTCTACATCCTCATCCAGATCACTTATAAAAACGACAAACAGCAGAGGGCCCAAAACAGATCCATGCAGTACACCACTAGTAACTGAACTCCAGGATGAGCATTTCCTAGTGAAGTTGTTGGAACTGTTACAGAGAAGAGGTCATAGAGTCATAGAGATGTACAGCAGGTTGTGGGAATGTCACTGGCAGGGACGTTCCCCCAGTGGATCTGTGCTAGCTGAGTAGTGAAGGAGGCAGAGGTGTGAACAGCACAGTCGGATGGCCGTGGCCAGTGCCACAATCCCAGCAATGATAACCAAGTACGCTATCAGTCCCTGTAGTAGGGCTGTACCCTGAGCCCAGCCAAGAGGCTGCCTAGTCCCATAGGTCCCTGTGGGAGCTCTGATCATACAGGACAGAAGCTGCCTGCTGGATAAATTGGGCCAGGTGTGTGATGTTTTCACTGGGGTCAGGAATGTAAGTGCAGCAGTCAGCACCAATGAGGGCATATGTGCCCCCTTTCGCAGCGAGCAGGTAGTCCAGGGCCATCCTGTTCTGCAGAGCCACAGTACGGATGGTAACAGCCTCTGCATTCAGCTGGGCGAGTGCATCTACTGTGGAGTTCGCCACCACCTCTAGTGTGGTGGTGAGTTTGTGGCTCCCACATGCAACCGCAGGGTTGTATAGGGGATGTCATCGGGGCGAGGGCTCGTCTGCTGTAGGACATGGGCTTTGGGAATGGAAGGGACTGGGAGTAATGCATGAATGGTACGGTGAGCCTGACAGAACAGCTCCCAGTCCAGGATATTGGCAGCCAGGGGTAGGTTTTATGGCCACAGATAAAGTAGGTGCCGTTGTAGGTCTGGAGATGACGGGTCCGGGTCCCTGTCCAGATGGTGAGGAAGGTGATGTTCTGGCTGGTCCTGTTGAGGACCGGTAGGTTTAATACGCTGCCTTCTGCAGCGGATCGACATACTGTGGGAGTCAGGAGCCAGGAGTCAGTGCATCAGCTCCAGCCAGCTTCCCATCCCGATGGCTGTGTGCTTTTTAAACAGAAGGATCAGGTAGGTGGCCCGTGTGTGTCCGTCTCAGCAATGGTCAGGGCTGGGGATACGTAGGAGAGGTTGTAGGCTGGGTAAAACCACCCTTTAAATTTGTCCAGGTGGTACCCTGCTGACCTCCAGCAGGCTGGGCTGTTGTCCCCGTAGTTGGGCATTGCTGGTGGTATTTTGAGTGTGGTAACCTCAGGGGATCTCTCTGGTTCCAGCCACCACTTTGCCATGTCGGAGAAGTTAAAGGGGATTGAAACTAAGGGAATGCCCCTGTGAGAGTGGACAGGGACCCCACTGCAGACCCAGCAGCGGTGTGAGAGGCAATTTCGGTTTAAACTTTAAGATGTGCCTGGACCACAGACTGATCTATAATAAAAGACAAAAACTTTTGTTTCTTTTCTAACAACCATTTTATATACTCAAAAGTAGAGCAGTTTAAATTGTGCAGAATGCTGACAATTTGTGAGCGATAGTAAAAACAAGCAGGCTCTTGATTAATGAAGCCATTCACACAGCTGTGAAGGATGAGTCCTTGACTGATAAGACTCCAGGATGGGGGAACGACTTGAGACATCTGTTTCAAATTAAAGCCTTTGACTGATAAGACTACAGGGTGAGAAAAACAACAAACTTTGGAGACTCTGGAGCCTTTTGTTGCAGACTTTGTGATAAAAATAATGATGTTTTTAAGAATGTGAACCTCATGGCTTGTTGGAGCCAAGGAGAGGAGGGACTTGTGCTATATATAATGGAGACTTTGTAAGCCTCAGCGCGCCTTTTCTTTAAGGGTGCCCGACTCTGCAGACTTGACTTGTTAATAAAACTTTGTTTTCCTGAATTTGTCTAGAGCGATTATTGAGAAGCGATTTTCGTTTCTAACAAGCGGGCCTGTTTAAATCGCTGATCATAGCCATGGATCATTTGCAGGAAAATGTTGGCCCGCAAGTCACGGTGGATCATTAAATGTCTCGCTCCTTGTCCATGTGTAGCAGCAAGTCAAGACAGATGAGGCTGAGGGTGATGGTCATGGCTGCGGTGAGTAGCTGGGTCCATCTTCAGCGTTCCGAGCGGTGCCTTCCTCTGTGTGGTCCCTGGTCATTGGAGGTGGAGCCCTCTTGCAGCAGGTGGCATGTGTCCATTCGGGCCGTCCTTCCAGTTTCACAGCAGTCCGGGTCGTCATCAGGATGAGATACGGAACTCCCCACCTCTGGGTGGTGGAGAGAGTCGTTATTCAGTGATCTTATCATGATATAGTCCCCGGGTCAGAATGGATGAATGGGCACTAATTGGAGTGTGAGCAGCACGGCTCTGGCCTGGTCATGCTTTACATTAATGCTGCTGCTGAGGGCTTGTACATAATTCAGCAAGGCCTCTTGTGTTAGGGGAAGGGCTGTGTCCATGGAGAGCTTTGGGGACCTGGTAGTGGTGGGCGTACGTCACTCCATGAGCACCTCAAAAGGGGGGAGTACAGTCGTGCGGTTTGCTTGACCACGTATAGTGTAAAGAGTTAGCAGCAAGGCGTCTGGCCAGGTCAGTCCTGTGTCTTGGGGGATCTTGTTCAGTGTGGTTTTAAGGGTGTCATTCATCTGCTTGACCATGCCTGATGTCTGGGGTTGGTAGGGGATGTGGTGTCTCCACAGTAACCCCAATGCCTCGTTAATGCCAGTCATGAGCTGATCAGTGAAGTGAGTCCCCTGTCTGTCTGTGTTACTGGGGACCCTGAATCTGGGGATGACATCCCTTAGGAGGCATTTTCCCACAGCCCGTGCACTACCCTTTTCTTCTTCTCTAAATGGATGGAAGCATTCCCCACATGTCGATGATGACTAGGAAGCCTTCACTTGGAGGTCGCCACTGATGATGTTACCTAGCCAGGTAATGAAACGTCTGGATATCAAACCTACAGCTCAGCGAGTAAACCTACACCCTAAGGCTTTCCTGTGTTGTTCTGCAGGCAGATGAGGCCCTGTAACAGCAAGGCTTGGGCAGCTGCAGCAAATCCTGATGTGTACCAGGATTGTGTGACAGCGTGTTGTAGTGGCCTCTCTGCTGAAGTGATGAACCCTCTCTGTTTCCAGAATGTGCCAAAGTCATGAACGACTCCGAAGTCAGTGTGAATGTTGGCTGTGTGACCTTTAGCAATGACACGAGCCCTAGTGAATGCGAACAGCTCCGCAGCCTGTGTGGATGTGCCATCTGGTAGCACAGCTGATTCCAGGATTGTGAAAGGGTTGCACACTCCATAACCTGCCAGTGTGCGATGGCCTGAAGGATGAGCCATCCGGAGAGAGAATGAGGTCAGGGTTGTCTAGAAATGTTTGAGAGGCCGGGGTACAGGGTGATGACCTGCTGAACAAGGTCGAAACAGTTGTGGGTCTTCCGCAATGGCATTCTGAGTGAATGGGAGCAAGGTGGTAGGGTTCAGGGACAGGTTAGCTTTGGACAGTAAAGCGACCTCATAGCCAGTTCTCCGGGTGGCAGTGAAATGTTGGGTTGCCGCTGAATTGAGCAGCAGGGAGACTGAATGGGGAACCAAAACAGTGCATGGGTGATCCAGCACGATGGGAGTGGCCTTCTCTACTGTTATGGTGGCTGCTGCCACAGCTCTCTAACACACCGGCATTCCCCATACAACAGGTGGGAAGTGTACAGAGTAAAAAGCAACAGGGCACTGGAGATCCCCATGGAGCTGTGATTAGATTAGGTCACTTAGTGTGGAAACAGGCCCTTCGGCCCAACAAGTCCACACCGACCCTCCAAAGAGCAACCCAGCCAGACCCATTCCCCTACACTCACTCCATTCACCTAACACTATGGGCAATTTAGCATGGCCAATTCACCTAACCTGCACATTTTTGGACTGTGGGAGGAAACCGGAGAAAACCCACGCAGAGAACATGCAAACTCCACACAGACAGTCACCTGAGGCAGGAATTGAACCCAGGTCTCTAGCACTGTGAGGTAGCAGTACCAACCACTGTGCCACCATGCTACCTTGTCTTCTGTGTGTGTGGCTACTAGGGACAGCAGGTCGTGGCGCTTAGTGGCCAGCCGGTGTCCGTGGATACGGACTGCCGGCCATCCACCTGTCTGCATGCTGTCCTTGCGTGGAATCCTGCAAACCATGTCTGTTTGCACATGATGGGTATAGGATCTTTCAACAACCAAATGTATGAACAGATCAATGGATAACCTATGTGCTCCCCCATCTTGGGGCTTATAGCAAAGCAGTGATGCAAAGACTAAAACAAACAGCCCTTCCACAAATCCTACCCAAACTCTGGATGAGATACATGGATGACACTTTTGTTATCATTTAAGAGAACAGAAATCAACACCTTGGTCACAGGTACCAGATTTACGAGAGAAGAGGAAACCAACAATCAACTCGCATTCCTAGATGTGATGGTGAAAAGAACACACAACAGTTAATGCACTACAAAAGTGTACAGAAAAGCCGCACACACTGATCAGGTCCTGAACTACAACTGGAACTACCTGAACACACAAAAGAGAAGCTGTATTAGGACCCTGTTTAAAATGGCTACAGCACACTGCAGCACTCCCGACCTACGAAGGGAAGAAGAACACCTTTAAAGTTTATTTGCCAACTTCACCAGCAGATGCCTAACAGACAAACCAATGTGATGAGGACATGCCACGAGCTAACTCACTAGCCACTCTACCTTACATTAAAAACCCCTCAGAACTGACAGCCAGACTTCTCCGATCACTCCGATCCGGATTCACGACAGCCCATAAACTGACAGCCACACTCAGACAGCAACTCACTAGGACAAAAGACCTGATACTCATCATGTGCCAGACTAATAAATTTTATAGGAATCCATGCAAAGACTGCACGAAACACCATACAGAGCCAACAGGCAGACAACCAGCAATCCGCATCCACGAACACCAACCAGCCACCAAATGCCACAACCAAATGCCCCCAGAAGTCACACACACATGTCAAGGACCACAAATTTGACTGTGCCAACACAACAATCATTGGACAAACCCAAACAGAGGACAGCCAGAGAACTCCCAGAAGCGTGGCACTCATCCACAGACTCCAAAAACAAGCTGGGTGGGGGGGGAGAGGGGACAAACTGGATGTTTAAAAAGGAAATTGAAGGGAAAGTTAGAACAAGAGAAGTCAAGAAAGACAACTATATCAATGAGGCAGAAAACTCGGAAAGGGATCATGCTGTAAGGTTGAGTGAAATAGGAGTTGATGCGAAGGGTGAGAGCAGTAACAAATTAAAAATACTATACATGAATGCACCAAGCATTAGACATAAGATGGATGAGCTTGAGGCTCTTTTGGAAATTGGCAGATACGATATTGTGGGGATAACTGAGACATGGCTTCAAGTGGACAGGGCCTGGGAAATAAATATTCAAGGCTACACGTGCTATCGTAAGGACAGACTGATGGGCAGAGGGGGTGGGGTGGCCTTGTTGGTAAGGGAGGATATTCAGTCCCTTGCACGGGGGGACCTAGAGTCAGGAGATGTAGAGTCAGTGTGGATAGAGCTGCGAAATACTAAGGGTAAAAAGACCCTCTTGGGAGTCATCTACAGGTCTCCAAATAGTAGTCTAGATGTCGGATGTAAGTTGAATCAGGAGCTGAAATTGGCCTGTCGCAAAGATGTTACTACAGTTGTTATGGGGGATTTTAACATGCAGGTAGACTGGGAAAATCAGGATGGTATTGGACCTCAAGAAAGAGACTTTGTGGAGTGCCTCAGAGAGGATTCTTAGAGCAGCTGGTGCTGGAGCCGACCAGGGAGAAGGCAATTCTGGATCTGGTATTGTGTAACGAATCAGAATTGATCAGGGACCTCGAAGTGAAGGAGCCATTGGGAAGTAGTGACCATAATACATTAAGCTTCAATCTGCAATTTGAGAGGGAGAGGGTACAGTTGGAAGTGACAATACTTATGTTGAATAAAGGGAACTATGGAGCTATGAGGGAGGAGCTGGCCAAAGTTCAATGGTGCAATACCTTAGTAGGGATGACCGTGGAGGAACAATGGCGGATATTTCTGTGTATAATGCAGAAGTTGCAGGATCAGTTCATTCCTAAAAGGAAGAAAGATCCCAGGAGGAGGCATGGGTGGCCGTGGCTGACGAGGGAAGTTAAGAAACATATAAAGTTAAAAGAGAAAAAGTATAACATAGCAAAGATAAGTGGGAAAACAGAGGACTGGGAAACTTTTAAAGAGCAACAGAGGATTACTAAGAAGGAAATATGCAGAGGAAAAATGAGGTACGAAGGTAAACTGGCCAATAATATAAAGGAGGATAGTAAAAGCTTTTTTAGGTATGTGCAAGGCAAAAAAATGGTTAGGACTAAAATTGGGCCCTTGAAGACAGAAACAGGAGAATATATTACGGGGAACAAAGAAATGGCAGAAGAATTAAATGGGTACTTCAGATCTGTGTTCACTGGGGAAGACACAAGCAATCTCCCTGAGGTAACAGTGGCTGAAGGAACTGAACTTAAGGAAATTTATATTTGCCAGGACTTGGTCTTGGAGAGACTGTTAGGTCTGAAGGTTGATAAGTCTCCGGGGCCTGATAGTCTACATCCCAGGGTACTGAAGGAGGTGGCTCAGGAAATCGTGGATGTGGTGGTGATTATTTTCCAATGTTCTATAGATTCAGGATCAGTTCCTGCGGATTGGAGGGTGGCTAATGTTGTCCCACCTTTTAAGAAAGGTGGAAGAGAGAAAGCAGGAAATTATAGACCAGTTACTCTGACCTCAGTGGTGGGAAAGATGCTGGAGTCTATTATAAAGGATGAAATTACGGCACATCTGGATAGTAGTAACAGGATAGGTTAGAGTCAGCATGGATTTATGAAGGGGAAATCATGCTTGACTAATCTTCTTGAATTTTTTGAGGATGTAAATCTGAAGATGGACGAGGGAGATCCAGTAGATGTAGTGTACCTGGACTTTCAGAAAGCTTTTGATAAAGTCCCACATAGGAGGTTAGTGAGTAAAATTAGGGCGCATGGTATTGGGGGCAAAGTACGAACTTGGATTGAAAGTTAGTTGGCTGCTACGAAACAAAGAGTAGTGATAAACCACTCCTTTTCGGAATGGCAGGCAGTGACAAGTGGGGTACCGCAGGGATCCGTGCTGGGACCGCAGCTTTTTACAATATATGTTAATGATATAGAAGATGGTATCAGCAATAACATTAGCAAATTTGCTGATGATACAAAGCTGGGTTGCAGGGTGAAATGTGATGAGGATGTTAGGAGATTACAGGGTGACCTGGACAAGTTAGGTGAGTGGGCAGATGCAGTTTAATGTGGAAAAATGTATGATTATCCACTTTGGTGACAAGAACAGGAAGGCAGATTACTACCTAAATGGAATCAATTTAGGTAAAAGGGCAGTACAGAGAGATCTGGGTGTTCTTGTACACCAGTCAATGAAGGCAAGCATGCAGGTACAGCAGGTAGTGAAGAAGGCTAATAGCATGCTGGCCTTCATAACAAGAGGAATTGAGTATAGAAGCAAAGAGATTCTTCTGCAGCTGTACAGGGCCCTGGTGAGACCACACCTGGAATACTGTGTGCAGTTCTGGTCTCCAAATTTGAGGAAAGACATTCTGGCTATTGAGGGAGTGCAGCGTAGGTTCACAAGGTCAATTCCTGGAATGTCGGGACTACCTTACACGGAAAGACTGAAGCAACTGGGCTTGTATACCCTTGAGTTTAGAAGACTGAGAGGGGATCTGATTGAGACATATAAGATTATGAAAGGATTGGACACTCTGGAGGCAGGAAACATGTTTCCGCTGATGGGTGAGTGTCGAACCAGAGGACACAGCTTAAAAATATGGGGTAGATCATTTAGGACAGAGATGAGGAGAAACTTCTTCACCCAGAGAGTGGTGGGTGTGTGGAATGCTCTGCCCCAGAGGGCAGTGGAGGCCCAGTCTCTGGATTCATTTAAGAAAGAGTTGGATAGAGCTCTCAAGGATAGTGAAATCAAGGGTTATGGAGATAAGGCAGGAACAGGATACTGATTAGGAATGATCAGCCATGATCATATTGAATGGCGGTGCAGGCTCGAAGGGCAGAATGGCCTACTCCTGCACCTATTGTCTATTGTCTATTGTCACACAGACTGAGACCCAACATACCAGCCATGACAACGAACAACCGGAAGTAGAAGAAACAGAACCAAACAAATTACAAGCAACACAGTACAGCCACGCTTCACAGGAGGCTCCAGAGCTCTGCAGATCTCACCCAGACAGAGGACGAAACATCCGCAAATCAACTTCCCAGTTCAGCAAACATACTCACAACTATGACTGGTTCTGAAAAAATATGGAACTTTTTTTAAAATAAGAAAGCCGCAAGAAATTATTCATAATCATTGCATTGTAATTTCATTTATTTATGTTTAAAGATATTTGCTGAAAATGCATTACTTACATTATTGAAGTATTGGCCTCAGTAATTTATTCATTCTTTACTGTTGGAGGGAATTATATCAATAAACATTAAGTTATTAAGCCAATACTGTCTTGGTTTCAGCTGCGCATGCTAATTAAGCTCTCTTGCACTTGCAGTCTCAGTAGCCATTCCAAGTTGGTACTGCTATCCAAATTCATCAGCCTTCTAATTATAAATTCAGCTTTCACATGTCATTCAAACACTTTTCTCTTTATTTGTTGGATATATTTATTTTCTGAAAGAGAATATCATGGGGCAGTAACTTTTCAATTGTAATGTGGAACAATGGGAAAGACCTGTTTCCTCCCCTGCACACATCACTCTAAATAGTTCGAAATGACAATAACAGGCTAGGAAGGTAGATGTGGTCTCAATTGTTCAGCTTCTAGATTTAAAAAGCTCATCTTAGTGACAGAAGGCAGTAGTCGGAGCTGTAAGAAGAATGAAGAATGTCCTGCTCACAGCCCTAATGCCATTTTATCAGGTATTAACAGTAATAAATTCAGTTCTTGTCTATCAAAGCGCTAATCCAAGGTCTCGCAGATTTCATGCATTTCTTTTCTACTCCACCCTCTTCAGATCAACACGTACCTCTGGTCATTAGGATGTTCAGCTGAGAAACACTTTGGCTATACCATCAAACTACTAGATTGTTCAATTTGCTAAACATGATGGAATTCTGCACACTAGTTTTCCTCTATTGCAGTAGAGTGCCCTCTCATGAGTAGTAGAAACTCACAGGTGTAGACATTCAACTTATTGCCAGAACATAAAACTAACATTGAAGGTCAGTCATAGACATCACCCAACCTTTTTGGTTAAATTTACTTAAATGGAATTGAAACTGGGCAATTTCTATAAAAAGCAGCTGATTGAAAATGCAAGCTTTACATCTTGGTGGTAAGTTGAAAATCTGGCTAGTTTTTCTGGAAAGATGGAGTGCAAATGTCATTCAGGTCTGGGATTTGAACACTGGCCACATTAGCAGTTTTCCAGTGCTCTAGTGTTATATCAGTCTGTAACTAACAAGCCATTCCTGGTATCAAACATGGACTACATTTCATACCCGCTTTATGTGCAAGTTAGGAATGGACAATAGCAAGGGTTCCAGGCCATGATACATTATCTTCCTTCTTTAATACCTGTATGAGCAAGAGACATACACTTTCTGGACAGAAATAAAATGATTTACTCTTAAAATCACTATGAACTGGCCCTGGGATTACTGATTATAAAAGGTAAAGTGGTTCAAAAATATGGCTCTCCATTCTGATTTGCCCAAAAGCAAGATTTCCACACACGTTTCTTTTTTTTAAAAAGGATCTGTCAGGTATATGTCATAAACAATTATTTAATTCCAAATAGTGACTATCGTTATGGTAGCCGTTTCAATGAGAATGAGAAGCTTCATCCCCTTTTGGTGTGTGTTACTTCTCTTTTTACTTCTTGAAATGAATCATTCTCTGATGCCGTGTGCACGAGATGTGGGAAGTGTTTCATGCATATTGACAAGCAACTGGTAGTTTATCAGGAAAAAACAGAATCAGATTCAAAGACTTGTTCCTGATTCAACACACCATTTGGGTTCTATTTCACTTTTAAACCTTCACTGACCATGACTGAGAAGGGGGATTGTTGTTCCAACTGATAACTGAGACAGTAATTGCACAGAAAACACAGCAACATAGCCATAACAACACTGGGAAGAGAGCTCAGGAAACTTTGTGCCAGATCTTAAATTATTTGGATTTCCTATTACAAGTTTTGATAATTAAGCTGCATCTTCTGACACAACCAGAAATTATGAACCAGTAAATGCTGGAAATCAGACAGCACCTAAGAATAAAACAAACAAGATGTTGGATACAAACCCCTCGGATTCACTGACATAGAGGTAGAAGGGCTGAGTATAGTCTGTGACCCCCAGGGCAGGAGCAGAGACTAATGCCTGTTCCATCTTTGGTGTCCAGTGCACTTTCGTTGGCTGCTTTGGTGAGGCTGCCTCCGGTAGGGGCTGGTCAATGGCACAGTGCTCTGGGATCCAGTGCTTTCAATAATTCACCATCCCCAGGAAAGTCTGCAGCGGAGTTCTTGTGGCTGGCGGGGGAGGCTGAGTGATGGCCGTGACTTTCTCTCTAGATAGTGCCCTGAGGCCATGTGAGAGTTTGTACCCCAAGTACTGTACTGTGTACTGGCAGAGTTGCATTTTCTCTAATGGAGACCCTATGTCACATTGCTCTGCTGTCTGGCAAAGAATGCATACATGATTCAGTGGAGGTGGAGGCCAGTAACAAACTGTCTGTGTATTGGAGGAGGGTGCTGTGGTATGGCAGGTGTAGGGTGGAAAGGGTATGGTGTAGACTGTGTGGGGCTCTCTGTGTAAGCCCTGGGGAAGCCGGGTCCATGTGTACTGGCAGCTGCCATACGTAAAAGCGGAAAGATACTGAGTCGGGACAGTTTGATGAAGGAAAAAGGCTGAGCAGAGGACGGTTACAGAAGAACAGATGGCGGAGGCAGTGATACTAGCATTCGTGTCCGGGAACACTGGCCACCTGGGTTTTGGGATGGGTATATTACAGGGACTGGTCGTTGGAGCCAGGACACCCTGTAGTAGGAGGGAGTCAGTCACCGGCTTGATCCCTTCTACTGCCGCTGGGAATAGTGGCTCCCTGCTTGAGTGTGACTCTGACTCTGTGTGGCGGACCTCACTTGGCCTGCATGGTTGGGGTGCTGTGCCCATAGTGATGTCGGGAGGTCAGCTAGCAACAGGGGGTTTTTGTAGGAGGGGGCAGTGCCTGGGGTGTGCGTGGTAAATGTGGCCTGGAGTGTTGCAGGAGCGCAGCGTAAACTGAACTCATCCTGCCCAAGTTGGGCAACCTCTACCAGGGGGATGGGACCAGACTAAAGGGTGAAAATTGGAGGGGTACACTTATAAAAGAGACCCCAACTTTGGTTCAACTGAGATGACTCTTAACTGCGTGCGAGCAGGACCAGGTACAGCTGGAGCTAGCAGGGTTGGAGATTCCAGGACTCTGGGAAATTGCTACCCGCAGCATGGAGTAGTGTCTGGGATTTCCAGTGTGAGACCCTAAGGGGAGCAGTGGATGCTGGCATCCAACTTGCACAATGTCTGCCCACCCAGGAGGGCCACTGGGCATGAAGCAGAAATTATTGCAGTATTGGGGACAGTGACGGGTCCTGTGTTGAAGTTGACAGGATCAGATAATAACTCTACCATGGGTACTCCATACTCCCTGATGAGATGCAGCAATCTTAAAATTATGTGGGCCCCCCAAAATCAAAATTTAATTATGCCAGTATAATTTTCTGAATGTAATGTTGGTGGTTTGGGAGATTTATAACTGTCTTTAGAGTCGGTTTTACGGTTTTCTTTTGTATTTTAATTAAGCCATATAAAGTTCACGTTTATTCTCGTGAAGATCATCCTGTGTCTCAGTCCAGGATGCCAAGTGTTACTTTCACTGTATTATACCACATCATTAAAATTCAATGTATTATTTTTTAAATAAACATACTGCCGTAAACTCTAATAGAGAAGCAGTGTACAGTCTGATGCCAATTTAGTTATAATCCATCTGCTTTGATCTACTTTATTCTTTGACTCGTTAGAGAGTGCCAGTGGGGCAGTCATGGTGTCTAAGAAGGGAGGGAGCGTTAATACCTTATTAATAAAATTTAAGCAGAACTTTCATTTCATAAGCATTAATGGTTCCTTAAAACAAAAACCATCATGGATCACCAAATGCAAAAGAAATCAAGTCATCTCTGGATCTTGAGCTGCAGGGATTGAAACAGACATTCGAACACCAGCAAGCAAATGTGCATGCAAGTCCGAACACAGAGTCAAAGTTTCTCCAAGGTTTAGTGAGTAAGTGCATCCGGGCACTAGGACCCTGTTTAGTACTAACATGAACTTTGACAGTCAGTCCGGCTCTCGATCCCTCCCCTCAGTAACAAGGTAAGTGTCAGGTACTGAGCAAAGGGGGCTGGGAGGCATCCTTTATTCCCCCGAGTTTTCGGGACTCTGATTTTAAGTCGGATGGGGGGGGGGGGGGGGGGGGGGGCGTGCTCACCGCTTCCTAAAACTTACTTAAACTCAGGCGATGGAGAGTCGCCAAATCTACCTTCCCAATTCTGCTCTCAAACAATATTGGCTGGAGACCTACCTTACTCTGAGTGTAAGTGGTTATCCCGGTGCTTGCTACTTCCTTGGGAGTCGTTGCAGGAGCGCAGCGGTCCCCTGCCTCAGCAGGACAAGTTAGACCTGACCCTGGGGCAATCCTTCTGCAGAGGGTTGGGGTCCCATAACCTCATGGACCTCTGATTTGAGCTGGGAATGGAGAACAGACTGCAGCACTGACAAACACAGAAACAAACAGGACAAACAGATGAGACAAATACAGGACAAACACAAGACAGACAAACGATAGCAGGGCCCCTGTCAATTTACCACGATCTCTGGATTTCTTAGTATTAAACTGTAAATTTAATCGGCGATCTGTGTCTATTTTGCCATACTTTCCCTGGCTGGATCAGAATCGTGACACATCCTGGCTCAAGTTGGATTACGCGTGAGCCAAATTGTTTCTTTTAAAATTTAGTTCATGAATTTGGGAGTCCACCTGACTACCACCTCAGTCCAAGTCTGTGGTTGCTCAACCTCCGAATTGCTGCAGTAGCTGGCTGCCAAATCGGTTTAAAATTTTGTTGATTAATTTATTCACTTACCCAACTACCTCCCCAGGCCAAGTCATGGTAGCTGAAGCCAATTTGCCGTAGTTGCTAGATAAGAATTGTGGCCACCCTCCACAGTCGTCCAGCTTTTCTCTGGTCTGACCCGCTGGGGTAGGGCCGGCTGCCAATTGGGCGAAATTTGAAATATCGGATTCGCTTACCCTGTTTGAAAAAAAAAGGGCTGGTGACTAACGCCAAATTGTCGGAGAAATTAGCCCAATGAAGCAGAGACCACACAAACCAGATCAGGTGAAATTGACAAGTTGTTTATTACAAGTGATATTGCTGGAAGAGGAGTTGACGAGGCTGACCCAGAACTGACAGTCAGTGCAGATAGTTCAAGGGTTCTCTTCTTCGAGCTGAGGGTGAAGCCAGGTTTTATAGGAATCTTGGACAATAAGATTAATTAAAATGGGGAAAGATACAATGTACTTGGAAATGGAGTAATCACAATGGTGATAATTGTAAAGCCGTTCTTGGAAGAATGTCCTGATAGTATCGACAATGTAACATCTGACAGTATCAGTGAGTTCCTGATGGGATCAGGAGATTCCAGCACTCTTTGGTAGGGGAGCATGTCTCTTTTGAAACAGGTGAGGTGTTTCCATTGTTCGTGTCCTGGGAGCGATGTCCTTGGTGGTGCCTCTCCTTCTGACCTGTCCTTTGTGTGGCTTTGGTATTGCTGTGTTATGAGACTGCCCTCGGGGCTTTGGGACAGCTGTGTTTACCAGGTATTGATAGTGGGTTTAGGGAAGTGTATTCCCTTGTCTGTGAGTGCTGTCTGGTTTCACTTGTCAGCCTGTTTGGAAACTGCTGAGGCATTCTGGGTTTGCTGGTATAGTTTGGCCAAGTTTGTTTTCCTATGTTCTGTGTGGGCCTACATTGGGTAGGCAGGGTGGCAGATCTTTCCCCACAGTACATAACTCCCATTCTGTTTTTTTTGCCTTTGTGGTTCCTGAACTCCACCCACACAGGCTCCACATCATCTGACTGTCATTCAGTGCCATAGATTTAATTTCATTCTTAACTAATAAGGCAAGCTCACCTCTGCCAATCTGCCTGGTTTTTTGATCAGTTGTATATCCTTGGATGTATAACTGCCAGTCCTGGACCCCCTGCAACCACCTCTCAGTGATGCCTACCACTGATGATTTATGCTGTTAATTCATCTACTTTGTTACGAATACTACGAGCATTCAAGTAAAGCACCTTAATGCTAACTTTCTTATCCTCATGATTTCCATCATCTCTAGTAATAGCCTTTTTGCTTCATCCCTAGTCTGCCTCAAACTTAAACCATGCACAAGTGCTAACCTGCTGCTTATCTTTCTACATGACTCCTTACCCCCGTTGCTTTCCCTTTCCCTCTTCCCCCGCCCCCGCCCCCGCCCCAATTCACGAGTTTAAGGTCCTAGTGACCACTCTATTTATCCTGTTCACCAGAAAACTGCTTCCAGATCGGTTCAGGTGGAGATCGTCCCATCAGTACAGATCCCACCCGGTTCTAAAACTGATGCCTGTGTCCCATGAATGGAATCCCTCTTTCCCACACCAATTTCTTAGCCACATGTTTACTTCCCTAATCTTCTTATCTCCTATGCCAATTAGCACGTGGCTCGGGCAATAATCTAGAGATTACGACCCTCTAGGACCTCAAGTGTCCA
Source organism: Chiloscyllium plagiosum (assembly GCF_037043375.1). Classification (NCBI taxonomy): domain Eukaryota; kingdom Metazoa; phylum Chordata; class Chondrichthyes; order Orectolobiformes; family Hemiscylliidae; genus Chiloscyllium; species Chiloscyllium plagiosum. Next base: position 192,135 of record NW_028270315.1, on the reverse strand, counting down.
TTGAGCAGGTGCCCCTCGTTTTGTTGTGGGGGCCCTGTGTAGTTTCTCAATGGTTTCCAATTCCCCCAAGTGCTTTGTTTCCTCCCCCTCCTCCTCCATTGACTGGATTCTTGGGTGGAGGTTGAGTCGGTTTCTGTGCTGGTTCCCTGTCTCTCCTCTCTCTCTGTCCCTCCTCCTGTGGAATCCTCACTTTGTTTTTTTCCTTCTTGCTGGAGGGTGATCCCTTACTGTCGTTTTGGGGGTGCTCTGTTCACATTGCCACTGCTCACCATTTGAGGATGTGCCCTCCACCCTATGGTCTTGGATATGTCTTATACAGGGTCTGCTCCCCCCACCACAGGTTGTGGTTCTTTGCATTGCTGGCAGTCTCTGGTCAGGTGCCCCTCCTCTTTACAGTTCCTGCACACAGTCATCTTGCACTCGGCTGCGATGTGCCCTGACCTCCCACAGGTTTTCCCCGCCTCTCTCTCGCCTCCTGAACACCTTTGAGGATGAAGAACCTCTTGATGTTCCCTTTTACTGTTTCCCACCAGTCTGCTGGGGAATCAAAGAGGGGCTTCACGGTTCTCCAACCTGCGTAGTCGCTCTTGAGCTCCTCAATGTTTCCCAGGGTCAACAGCTTTGTGTTCAGCTTCCACGTTCCCTTACCAGCCCGCTGCTCGTCCTGTAGGTGACAGTTGGCCAGCAGGAGGCAGTGGTCAGAGAAGAACACCGGCTTGACGTCGGTGGATCTGACCGAGAGCATTCGGGACACAAACAGGTAATCTATCCTTGACTGGATAGACCCATCTGCCCATGACCAGGTGTATCTACGCTGTGCTCCGTCTGCAGGGGTGATGTAGACATCGTGCAGCTTGGCATCTTTGACCGTTTCCATCAGGGCTCTGGACATGGCGTCCAGTTTACTGTCTCCCCCCCATCCCCCCCGCCAGATCATCCATCTGCATCAATGATACAGTTGAAGTCTCCAGCCAGAATGACCGGCCTGGACATAGCCAGCTGCTGCAAGACGGACAGCCATTCACTCTTACCCACTGGGGCGTACACATTGATTAGTCTCGAGAGCGTTTCTGTACATGACATCAGTGACGAGGAGGTGCCCGCCCACCACCTCCTTAACCTCGGAGATGGTGAAGTTGCCTCCTCGCAACAGGATATCCAGGCCTGAGGCGCGGCTATTGTTGCCCCCGACCAAACGTCTGCTGCTTGGAATCCATCGTACTCCAACAGAATCTTCTTAACTAACACAGTCTGACCAACTGATGTACACTCCTCCACCACCTTCAGTTACCCTGACTGTGTTCCAAATCACCTGGCATGGGCTGTGGGTGGCTGCTGAGGGGCCATTGCTCCAGGTTAGCTTTTCCCTGAATTGGTGAGTATGATATGTGCCCATGATGCCTATGCCCTAACCCTCCCCAACTTTTTTTTACAACTAATGAAACATGATTATGTGAATCCCAGGTGGCAAGTTAGGTCGGGTTCAGAGGCCTGTTATGCTCCAACCTCTGTTTCTCATGGTAGGGGTTAGGAGTGTTTAAACGCCCTGACCATGATGTGGTTAGGAAAAAGAACCTGAGATACAGTGGTCATGAAGACCAATGTTTCAGAGACAAGTGATTATGCAGAGGACTGCAAGAGATCAATCATTTTAAATAAAAGTGAAAATGGAGCTGACCTGTCGGACAGAGACCACTTTAAACGTAGGTAATAGAAATGATGGTGAAAGCAAAGGGGAGGTAGGGATCTGATTTTGAGACTATCCAATGCGCAGAAAATTTGAAGGACTTAACCAACTTTGAATTTTATCAGCATGCACAGGAATACAGTTGTGATGTGGTGGTGCCAGTGTTGGACTGGGTTGAACAAAGTTAAAAATCACACAACAGCAGGTTATATAGGGGAAAAAATGTGAACCGCAGATGTTGGAGATCAGAGTCAAAACGTGTGGCGCTGGAAATTCTCAGCTGGTCAGGCAGCATCTGCGGAGCAGGAGAGTTGAGCTCACAGGTTTATTGGGAAGGACGAGCTGTTGGATTGTTGCTCCTTTATCAGGAAGAAGTGAGATCCATTTGAGTTTTGATATGTCAGAAACAGTTACACCTTGTCTTGTCTGGCTGTCAGGAGCTATTTCATCACTTGGATCACTGAATCAGTGCATTTGTTAAACAGGTACCAAACAGAGTGTCTGAATCCTTTCTGGGTTAAAAATCACAACACCAGGTTATAGTCCAACAGGTTTAATTGGAAGCACTAGCTTTCACAGCGCTGCTCCTTCATCAGGTGGTTATGGAGGGCTCAATTGTAAGGCACAGAATTTATAGCAAACGTTTAGTGTGATTTAACTGAAATTATACATTGAAAAATACCTTGATTGTTTGTTGAGTCTTTTATCTGTTGGAATACCATGATAGCTTATCTTCTTTCATGTATAAATCACAAAACTTTTTTTTTTAAAGTTGCATTCTCAGGTTAACTGTAACAATGTGGGTCTTTGTGTCTGGGTTGGGGGATTGTGCGTGTAAGAGAGTGTGTGTGTGTGTATGTATAGAGTGTCTTACTGTGAGGGGATACATGTGGGATTGTGTGTCTGGGGTGGGTTGTGAGTATCAGAGTATATGTGTGTGTGCATGAGTGCAGAGTGGTCTAAGTCTCTGAGAGGATGCATGTTTGAGTATGGGAGTGTGTGTCTGTAAGATTGTGTGTGTCTGTGCGTGTCGTGTGTGTATAGGAGTGCCTGTGTGTGAGTGTCTGTGTGTGTGTGTGTGTAGGAGTATCTGTGTGTGTGCATAGTGCAATGGTGGTCACCTCTAATGTGACATGAACCCAAACTCCCGGTTGAGGCCCTCCCTATGGGTACCGAACTTAGCTATCAGCCTCTGCTCGGCCACCTTTCACTGCTGCCTGTCCCGAAGTCTGCCTTGGAGGATAGTCACCCGAAGGTCCGAGGTCGAATGTCCTGGATCACTGAAGTGTTCCCCAACTGGGAGGGAACATTCCTGTCTGTTGATTGTTGTGCGATGCCCATTCATCCGTTGTCGTAGCCTTTGCTCGGTTTCCCCGATGTACCATGCCTCCGGGCATCCTTGCCTGCAATGTATAAGATAGACGATGTTGGCTGAGTCACATGAGTACCTGCCGTGTACATGGTGGGAGGTGTTCCCACGTGAAATGGTGGTATCCATGTTCATACTCTGACACATCTTGCAGCGCCTACCGTGACAGGGTTGTATGGCGTTGTCCTGAGAGCCGGGCAGCTTGCTACGAACAATGATCTGTTTGAGGTTTGGCGGTTGATTAAAGGCAAGTAGTGGAGGTGTGGGGAAGGTCTTGGTGAGGTACTCATCCTCATTGATAATGTGTTGCAGGTCACGAAGAACATGGCGTAGTTTTTCAGCCCTTGGGAAATACGGAACAACAAAGGGTACCCTGTCAGTCGCAGCACGTGTCTGTCTCCTGAGGAGGTCATTATGGTTCCTTGCTGTGGCACGTCTGAACTGGCGGTCGATGAGTTGGGCATCGTACCCCGTTCTTGTGAGGGCATCCCTGAGTACTTCCAGGTGTCTGTCACGTTCCTTCTCATCTGAGCAGATCCGGTGTATGTGTAGGGCTTGACCATAGGGGATGGCTGTTTTAATATGTTTTGGGTGGAAGCTGGAGAAGTGTAGCATTGTGAGGTTGTCTGTGGGTTTGCGGTAGAGTGTGGTGCTGAGGTGTCCATCCTTGATGGAGACGCATGTGTCCAAGAATGAGACAGATAGTCGAGAGTAGTCCATGGTGAGTTTGGTGGGATGAAACTTGTTGATATCACTGTGTAGTTTTATCAGTGACTCCTCGCCATGGGTCCAGAGGAAGAAAATGTCGTCAATGTACTTGGTGTATAATGTTGGTTGGAGATCCTGCGTAGAGAAGAAATCTTGTTCGAACCTGTGCATGAAGATGTTGGCATATTGGGGTGCAAATTTGGTCCCCATGGCTGTTCCGTGTGTCTGGATGAAGAACTGTTTGTCAAAGGTGAAGATGTTGTGATCGAGGATAAAGCGGATGAGTTGTAGGTGGTGTTTGGAGATTAGCAGTTGTTGGTGTTGAGTACTGAGGCTGTTGCCGTGATGCTATCATTGTGGGGGATACTGGTGTAGAGTGCGGAAACGTTCATTGTGACGAGGAATGTTCCCGGTTCGACTGGTCCGTGGGTGCTGAGTTTCTGTAAGAAATCTGTCATGTCGTGACAGAAGCTGGAGCTCCCCTGTACAATAGGTTTCAAGATGCCTTTGACGTAGCCGGAGAGACAGTCAGAAAGGATCCCATTGCCCGACATGATGGGACATCCTGGTGTGTTGGCTTCGTGTACCTTTGGAAGGCAGTAGAAGTTCCTGGCTTTTATTGGTAGAGGAATTGAGTTCCGGAGTCCTGAGGTCATGATGCAGTTGTATAAAACTCTGGTGCGGCCGCATCTGGAATATTGTGTGCAGTTTTGGTCGCCATACTATAGGAAGGATGTGGAGGCACTGGAACGGGTGCAGAGGAGGTTTACCAGGATGTTGCCTGGTATGGAAGGAAGATCGTATGAGGAAAGACTGAGACACTTGGGGCTGTTTTCATTAGAGAAAAGAAGGTTTAGGGGTGACTTGATTGAGGTGTACAAGATGATTAGGGGGTTAGATAGGGTTGACAGTGTGAACCTTTTCCCGCGTATGGAGTCGGGTATTACAAGGGGGCATAGCTTTAAATTAAGGGGGGGTAGATATAGGACTGAAGTTAGGGGTAGGTTCTTCACTCAGCGAGTCGTAAGTTCATGGAATGCCCTGCCAGCAGCAGTGGTGGACTCTCCCTCTTTATGGGCATTTAAGCGGGCATTGGATAGGTATATGGAGGATAGTGGGTTAGTATAGGTTAGGTGGGCTTGGATCGGCGCAACATCGAGGGCCAAAGGGCCTGTACTGCGCTGTATTCTTCTATGTTCTATGTTCTATGTTCTAAGTTGCCTACACGAGAAGTACGTGGTATAAGGGAGCGTAGGGAACTCTGAAGGACTGGATCCAAAGTCCTGATCAATGTGTTTAGTTCACGGGTGTGTTCTTTGGTCGGTAGTTGCCTGTAGTGTTCCTGGTTGTTCAGTTGTCGGTAAACATCCTTGCAGTAATCTGTTCTATTCTGAATGACAATGGCTCCTTCTTTATCTGCTAGTTTGATGACAATGTTATGATTGGTTTTGAGAGCATGGATGGCATTGCATTGTGAACGGGTGATGTTTTGCTCGACCTTGTTGGTGCTGCTGATGAATCTGGCATTTATATATTTCCTGATGGTTTGAGCATACATGAAGAAGGGCTTATGCCCGAAACGTCGATTCTCCTGTTCCCTGGATGCTGCCTGACCTGCTGCGCTTTTCCAGCAACACATTTTCAGGTTTGAGCATACATGTCAAGCACAGGGCAGCGGCCCTCTGGTGGGCTCCAAGTTGACACCTTCTTTGGTCACTCCTCTACAATAGACAATAGGTGCAGGAGTAGGCCATTCCGCCCTTCGAGCCAGCACCACCATTCATTATGATCATGGCTGATCATCCTCAATCAGTATCCTGTTCCTGCCTTATCCCCATAACCCTTGATTCCACTATCCTTAAGAGCTCTATCCATCTCTTTCTTGAAAGTATCTAGATAATTGGCCTCCACTGCCTTCTGGGGCAGAACATTCCATACACCCACCACTCTCTCTGGGTGAAGAAGTTTCTCCTCAACTCTGTTCTAATTCTTAAACTGTGTCCTCTGGTTCGGGACTCCCCCATCAACGGAAACATGCTTCCTGCCTTCAGAGTGTCCAATCCTTTAATAATCTTAGACGTCTCAATCAGATCTCCTCTCAGCCTTCTAAACACAAGGGTATACAAGCCCAGTAGGTCCAATATTTCAACGTAAGATAGTCCCTCCATTCCAGGAATTGACCTCGTGAACCCATGCTGCACTCCCTCAATAGCCAGAATGTCCTTCCTCAAATTTGGAGACCAAAACTGCGCACAATATTCCAGGTGCGGTCTCACCGGGGTCCTATACAGCTGCAGAAGAATCTCTTTGCTTCTATACTCAATTCCTCTTGTTATGAAGGCCAACATGCTATTAGCTTTCTTCACTACCTGCTGTACCTGCATGCTTGCTTTCATTGACTGATGTACAAGAACACCCAGATCTCTCTGTACTGCCCCTTTACCTAACTTGACTCCATTTAGAGAGGAACCTGCCTTCTTGTTCTTGCCACCAAAGTGGATAACCACACATTTATCCACACTAAACTGCATCTGCCATGCATCTGCCCACTCATCTAGCCTATCCAGGTCACCCTGTAATCTCCGAACATCCTCCTCAAATGTACCCTGCCACCCAGCTTTGTATTATCAGCAAATTTGCTAATATTACTTTTACGACCTTCATCTATATCATTAATGTATATTGTAAAAAGCTGCGGTCCCGGCACTGATCCCTGCGGTACCCCACTGGTTAGCGCCAGCCATTCCGAAAGGGAGCCGTTTATCACTACTCGTTGTTTCCTGTTAGCCAACCAATTTTCAATCCAAGTCAGTATTTTGCCCCCAATATCATGCACCCTAATTTTGCTCACTAACCTCCTATGTGGGACTTTATCAAAGGCTTTCTGAAAGTCCAGGTACACTACATCCACTGGATCTCCCTCGTCCATCTTCAGAGTTACATTCTCAAAAAATTCCAGAAGATTAGTCAAGCATGATTTCCCTTCATAAATCCATGCTGACTCTGACCTATCCTGTTACTACTATCCAGATGTGTCGTAATTTCATCCTTTATAATTGACTCTAGCATCTTTCTCACCACTGAGGTCAGACTAACTGGTCTATAATTCCCTGTTTTCTCTCTCCCTCCTTTCTTAAAAAGTGGGACAACATTAGCCACCCTCCAATCCGCAGGAACTGATCCTGAATCTATAGAACATTGGAAAATAATCATCAACGCATCCACGATTTCTAGAGCCACCTCCTTCAGTACCCTGGGGTATAGACCATCAGGCCCCAGGGACTTATCAACCTTCAGACCCAACAGTCTCTCCAACACCAATTCCTGGCAAATATAAATTCCCTTAAGTTCAGGTCCTTCAGCCACTATTACCTCAGGGAGATTGCTTGTGTCTTCCCCAGTGAACACGATCTGAAGTACCAATTCAACTCTTCTGCCATTTCTTTGTTCCCCATAATATATTCACCTGTTTCTGTCTTCAAGGGCCCAATTTTAGTCTTAACCATTTTTTTCCTTTCACATACTTAAAAAAACTTTTACTTATCCCCCTTTATATTTTTGGCCAGTTTACTTTCGTACCTCATTTTTTCTCTGCGTATTTCCTTCTTAGTTATCCTCTGTTGTTCTTTAAAAGCTCCCCAGTTCTTTGTTTTCCCACTTATCTTTGCTATGTTATACTTTTTCTCTTTTAACTTTATAAGTTTCTTAACTTCTCTCATCAGCCACGGCCACCCATGCCTCCTCCTAGGATCTTTCTTCCTTTTTGGAATGAACTGATCCTGCAACTTCTGTATTATACACAGAAATATCCTCCATTGTTTCTCCACTGCCATCCCTGCTAGGGTATTGCACCATTGAACTTTGGCCAGCTCCTCCCTCATAGCTCCATAGTTCCCTTTATTCAACAGAAATATTGTCACTTCCGATTGTACCCTCTCCCTTTCAAATTGCAGATTAAAGCTTATTGTATTGTGGTCACTACCTCCTAATGGCTCCTTCACTTCGAGGTTCCTGATCAAATCCGGTTCGTTGCACAACACCAGGTCCAGAATTGCCTTCTCCCTGGTAGGCTCCAGCACCAGCTGTTCTAAGAATTCATCTGGGAGGCACTCCACAAACTCCTTTTCCTGATTCTCCCAGTCTACCTGCATGTTGAAATCCCCCATAACTGTTCCAGTTCATCAATGGGCTCGTTGGGATCACTGGCACCTTGAAAGAATTCCCGGAGTGTCATTCGTCTGATGAACTCCTCCTTGTCTGCTGCAAGAACCAATGGGTCCGTTTTGGTGGTGGGGCAGAAGTTGAGATCCCTGCTTAGGACTTCAATCTCTTCCAGTTGAAGGGTGTGGTCTGATAAGTTGATAATAGACTTCCTCACAGTAATAATGTGGGCGGCACGGTGGCACAGTGGTTAGCACTGCTGCTTCACAGCGCCAGAGACCCGGGTTCAATTCCCGACTCAGGCAACTGTGTGGAGTTTGCACATTCTCCCCGTGTCTGCGTGGGTTTCCTCCGGGTGCTCCGGTTTCCTCCCACAGTCCAAAGATGTGCGGGTCAGGTGAATTGGCCATGCTAAATTGCCCGTAGTGTTAGGTTAAAGGGGTAAATGTAGGGGTATGCGTGGGTTACGCTTCGGCGGGTCGGTGTGGACTTGTTGGGCCGAAGGGCCTGTTTCCACACTGTAAGTAATCTAATCTAATCTAATCTAATCTAATCTATTACTGGTGCGAATGCCAAGTTTCACCAGTTTTTTGTTCTTGATGTGCGTGTACGTTGTGTAGTTTTGTTGCCTTGTCTGTTTGGCAATATCGGGTAATTGTAATGCTGTATCCTGAGCACAGGATCAGAGCGTGGACTTCATCTAATTTCAAGGTTGTGGCGCCTCCGGCATCTCCAAATCCTTTCGCTCTGCGGTGTCTGGATGAAATCCTCCCTGTTCTCCTGTTGGTGTGCTGTCAGCCCCCCTATTGGAGAAATGTGGAATTGCCACCTGAGTGTTTGTGTTAATTGTTTCGTCCTTGGTTCCCATAGTTGTGCTTTGCCATGCCCTCTATTGGATACATCTAGAAATACCATCCGGATAGTCTGGTCAGTCTGTAATTCTCTCTGTTTCCCTGTTGGGTAACTATCATTCCCCCTATTGGAGGCACCAGGAACTGCTGTCTAGCAATCTGAGGACTGTATATTCAGTCCGTACTAACCTTTTTGCATTGTCTCATGTCCATGGTGCAGGGATGTTATTAGTGGTTTGAGTTATAGTGAGTCGGGAATGTTCGGTTTGTTTGCCTGTTAGGGAGTTCTTGGGAATCTGTGAAATATCCATATTGTCACTGAGTAGTGAGTGATTTACAGTCTGTCAGACAATCTCCTATTTGGCCATTTAAAAATCATCAGAACATAAAGCATAGAATGTTACAGTGCAGTGTAGGCCCTTCGGCCCTCGATGTTGCATCGACCTGTGAAAATTATCCACATTAAACTGCATCTGCCATGCATCTGTCCACGTCATCCTGTATACTCATAACATCCTCCTCACATTTCACCCTACCACCCAGCTTTGTGTCATCAGCAAATTTGCTAATATTTGGTGACCCACTGGTCACCGCCTGCCATTCCTGTTTATCCCTACTCTTTTCTTTCTGTCAGCAAGTCAATTTTCGATCCAAGTCAGTATTTTGTCCCCAGTACCATGTGCCCTAATTTTGCTCACATATCTCCTATGTGGGCCTTTATCAAAGGCTTTCTGAAAGTCCAGGCACACTACATCCACTGGATCTCCCTTGTCCATTTTGAGAGCAACATCCTCAAAAAAGTCCAGAAGATTAGTCAAGCATGATTTCCCCTTCATAAATACATGCTGACTCTGATCTATCCTGTTAATGCTATCCAGATGTGTCGTAATTTCATCCTTTATAATTGACTCCAGCATCTTTCCCACCACTGAGGTCAGAGTAACTGGTCTATAATTCCCTGTTTTCTCTCTCCCTCCTTTCTTAAAAAGTGGGACAACATTAGCCACCCTCCAATCCGCAGGAACTGATCCTGAATCTATAGAACATTGGAAAATAATCACCAACGCATCCACGATTTCCCGAGCCACCACCTTCAGTACCCTGGGATGTAGACCATCAGGGTATCAACCTTCAGACCTAACAGTCTCTCCAACACCAAGACCTGGCAAATATAAATTCCCTTAAGTTCAGTTCCTTCAGCCACTGTTACCTCAGGGAAATTGCTTGTGTCTTCCCCAGTGAACACAGATCTGAAGTAATTAATTCTTCTGCCATTTCTTTGTTCCCCGTAATATATTCTCCTGCTTCTGTCTTCAAGGGCCCAATTTTAGTCCTAACCATTTTTAGTCCACTGCTCAGGTATTGAACCATTGAACTTTGGCCAGCTCCTCTCTCATAGCTCCATAGTTCCCTTTGTTCAACTGCAATACTGACACTCCCGATTCTCCCTTCTCCCTCTCACATTGCAGATTAAAACTTATCATATTATGGTCACTACCTCCTAATGGTTCCTTTACTTTGACGTCCCTGATCAAATCCGGTTTGTTGCACAACACCAGATCCAGAATTGCCTTCTCCCTGATCGGCTCCAGCACAAGCTGTTCTAAGAATCCATTTCGGAGGCACTCCACAAACTCCCTTTCTTGGGGTCCAGTACCATCCTGATTCTCCCAGTCTACCTGCATGTTGCAATCCCCCATAACAGCTGTAGTAATACCTTTGCGACAGACCAATTTCAACTTCCTATTCAACTTACACCTTACATCCAGGCTACTGTTTGGGGGCCTGTAGATAACTCCCATTAGGGTCTTTCAACCCTTAGAATTTCTCAGCTCTATCCATACAGACTCTACATCCTCTGATTCTATTCCCTCCCCCCCGCAAGGACTGAATATCATTCCTCACCAACAGGGCCACCCTACCCCCTCTGCTCGTCAGTCTGTCCTTACGATATCAAGTATAGCCTTGAATATTAATATCCCACGCCCTGTCCACTTGAAGCCACGTCTCAGTTATCCCCACAACATCGTAACTGCCAATTTCCAACTGAGCCTCAAGCTCATCCACCTTCGTTCTTATGCTTTATGCATTCATATATAATATTTTTAATTTGTTACTCCCCTCACCCTTCCTATCAATCCCTATTTCACTTGACCACACTGTATGATCCCTTCTTGAGTTTTCTGCTTTGTTGATTCTGTTGTCTTTCTTAACTTCTCTTATTCTCACTCTCCCTTTAACTTCCTTCTTAAATTTCCAGATTGTCCCCTCTGCCCCACGTTTTAGTTTAAACATACCTGTGTTGCAGTGGCAAACATGCATGAACATGACCATCAGTGTTGTATCACCTTAAACACAAAAGACAAAAAGGAGAAAGGGGTGAGACCATTTCAATGGATTCACCCCTAAGAGAACAGCGAAATCATTGCACAGAGACACAGGCACAGAGACACAAGTGCATACACTCATGTATATCAGCACACAGACTCAGCTACAAGCACACAGACAGTTCGACAGAGATAAAAACATTTGCAGAAATACAGACAAATGCAGAAACTAAGAGGCACACACTGAGACACTAACACACACACGTACACACATACAGACACACTGAAACATGCACACATGCTGACACACACAGATGTACACGCGAATGGACACACAGGGAGAAAAGCTGTAACATATAGAGCAAGGGAGAGAGAGAAAGTTCTGGGCCTCTCTCCAGATTGCTCCCTCTGTGTTTAATGTGATACAATGCCGCCCTCAGCTGTCCTCCACACACCATGGGACAGTGGAGGGTGAAAATCATCTGGGGTTCAGTCTGAGAGAGTAACTCTCAGCAGTGTCAGCAGAAACACACACACTATGCTGGTGTGGAGAGGATTGTAATTATACTGAGGCTCTTCAAAGTGAAACATACTCATGTTCAGAATTGATTTGGAGATACCGGTGTTGGACTGCAGTATACAAAGTTAAAAATCACACAACACCAGGTTATAGTACAACAGGTTTATTTGGAAGCACTAACTTTCAGTGCACTGCTGCATAAACTGAAACACCTGATCAGCGGATCCAGACACTCTATACAATCAACACAGGAATTCTTGGACATCATCAGAAATATACACATAGACAAGGAAGAAACCATGGTCTCATTCGATGTAACAGCACTGTTCACCTCTATTGACAAAGCCCTAGCCAGAGAAACAATAGCCAACCTGCTGAACAGACTTAACAGACAACAGGACGTTGAACCCATCAACAAAGACGGCATACTCAAACTCCTGGACCTGTGCCTCACAACACACTTCATATGCAACAACCAGATATACGAACAAATCAACAGAACACCCATGGGCTCACCGATCTCGGGACTCACAGCAGAAGCAGTAATGCAAAGGTTAGAACAAACAGTCATACCACAAATTCAATCCAAACTCTGGGTCAGATACGTAGATGACACCTTTGTAATCATTAAAAACACGGAAATAGAGAAAACACACCGGATCATCAACGCCACACTCACAGGAATCCAATTCACGAGAGAGGAAGAAAAGGACAACCAACTCCCATTCCTAGACGTGATGGTTCAGATAACACCAAACGGAGAATTCACCACAAAGGTACACAGGAAAGCCACACACACAGACCAAGTCCTGAACTATGAAAGCAACCACCCCAATAAACACAAACAAAGTTGCATCAGGACACTATTCAAAAGGGCCACAACACACTGCAGTACACCAGAACTGCAAAAAGAGGAAGAGGAACACCTATACAAGGTATTCGCCAAAAACAGATATCCTCGCAATTTCATCAACAGATGCCTAAGGGAAAGACAACGGAACAAGGACATGCCGCAACCCAAAGGACTAGCCACACTACCATACATCAAGAATATCTCTGAACTAACAGAGATTGCGACCACTAGGACTTATAACAGCACACAAACCAATAGCCACACTCAGACAACAACTCACCAGAACGAAGGACCCGATACCCAGTATGAGCAAAACTAATGTAGTGTACAAAATCCCACGTAAGGACTGCACAAAACACTATATAGGACAAACAGGAAGACAGCTAACGATCCGCATCCACGAACATCAACTAGCCACGAAACGACACGACCAGCTATCCCTAGTAGCCACACACGCAGACGACAAGCAACATGAATTCGACTGGGACAACACTACCATTATAGGGCAAGTGCAGCAGGCGCTGCCTGGCATGATGCACATTAAATACAGTATTCCCTTGCAGCTATGTTCACGCACCTTGGATTGAACCATTCTGAAAGGAGATGTGGTGAATTTTATTGCACTTACATTCTTTTTTACACTGTTCCGTCAGTAACCTCCTCAACCTTTCACAAAATCATAAAATCCCTATAGTGTGAAAACAGGCCACACCAACCTTCCAAAGACCGTCCAAACCAGACCCTCCAGCTCCATCCTAACCCGATGTGGAAGTACTAAGGACTTGGCATATTGCTGCATGATGGGATACTTGACCACGGTAAAAGGTATCTTGACTTTCAGCGTCTTGCTTACTCAGGAAATACTGCTGGCGATAAAGACTGAGGTTGTGTAATTATAATTTGATGAAATATAGGGAGTATATCAGAGGCTCGTTAGTGGGGGTGCTTCCTGAGTTCGTTAACTTCTCTGTCCTTGAGCAACAAGGAGAGAGCTGCACTGTCCTTATCTTTATCATGAATTATTGTAAACTGCGGAATGTAAGCAAAGTTGTTTGTATCATTGTTTAAGTATAGGCTGACTTTTCAGCTCAAGAGAGAGAGCAGTGAGACAGTGGAGACGGTCTCAGCCTCTCCCTGAATTCATGAAAAAATAAAACTTCTTGAAATAAGACTCGAATTCTTAGTTTTAGTGAAGAAAAAGATGTATGTATGTTTAGATCAAAGTGGTGCTGGAAAAGCTCAGCAGGTCAGGCAGCATCCGAGGAGTAGGAAAACCAACACTTCGGGCAAAAGCCCTTCATCAGGAATAGAGGCAGGAAGCCTCCAGGGTGGAAAGATAAATGGAGGGGGGGGTGGGGGGGGCTAGCAAAGAGTACAATGGGTGAATGGGGGTGGAGGTGATAGGTCAGAGGGTTGGGTGGAGGGGATAGGTGGAAAGGCAGGTAGGACAGGTCATGAGGGCGATGCTGAGCTGGAAGGCTGGAACTGGGGTGACATGGGGGGGGAAGGGGAAATGAGGAAACTGTTGAAGTCCACATTGATGCCCTGGGGTTGAAGTGTTCTGAGGTGGAAGATGAGATGTTCTTCCTCCAGGCGTCTAATGGTGAGGGAGCGGCGGTGAAGGAAGCCCAGGACCTCAATGTCCTCGGCAGAGTGGGAGGGGGAGTTGAAATGTTGGGCCACGGGGCGGTGTGGTTGATTGGTGTGGGTGTCCCGGAGATGTTCCCTAAAGCGCTCTGCTAGGAGGCGTCCAGTCTCCCCAATGTAGAGGAGACCACATCGGGAGCAACGGATACAATAAATGATATTGGTGGATGTGCAAGTAAAACTTTGATGGATTTGGAAGGCTCCTTTCGGGCCTTGGATGGAGGTGAGGGAGGAGGTATGGGCACAGGTTTTGCAATTCCTGCGGTGGCAGGGGAAGGTGCCAGGACGGGAGGGTGGGTTGTTTGGGGACGTGGACCTGACCAGGTAGTCACGGAGGGAACGGTCTTTGCAGAAGGCGGAAAGGGGTGGGGAGGGAAATATATCCCTGGTGGTGGGGTCTGTTGGGAGGTGGCGGAAATGTCGGCGGATGATTTGGTTTATGCGAAGGTTGGTAGGGTGGAAGGTGAGCACCAGGGGCATTCTGTCCTTGTTACGGTTGGAGGGATGGGGTCTGAGGGCGGAGGTGCGGGATGTGGATGAGATGCGTTGGAGGGCATCTTTAACCACGTGGGAAGGGAAATTGCGGTCTCCAAAGAAGGAGGCCATCTGGTGTGTTCTGTGGTGGAACTGGTCCTCCTGGGAGCAGATACAGCGGAGGCAGAAGAATTGGGAATACGGGATGGCATTTTTGCAGGAGGTAGGGTGGGAAGAGGTGTAATCCAGGTAGCTGTGGGAGTCGGTGGGTTTGTAAAATATGTCGGTGTCAAGTCGGTTGTCATTAATGGAGGTGGAGAGGTCCAGGAAGGGGAGGGAGGTGTCAGAGATGGTCCAAGTAAATTTAAGGTCAGGGTGGAATGTGTTGGTGAAGTTGATGAATTGCTCAACCTCCTCGCGGGAGCACGAGGTGGCGCCAATGCAGTCATCAATGTAGCGGAGGAAGAAGTGGGGAGTGGTGCTGGTGTAATTACGGAAGATCAGCTGCTCTACGTAGCCAACAAAGAGACAGGCATAGCTGGGGCCCATACGGGTGCCTACGGCTACCACATTGGTCTGGAGGAAGTGGGAGGATTCAAAGGAGAAATTGTTAAGGGTGAGGACCAGTTCAGCCAAACGAATGAGTGTCAGTGGAAGGGTACTGTTGGGGACATCAGGAGAGGAAGACACATTCAATGACTTCCGCCCCCTCTACTGCTGTGTCTGCCACCACTTCTGCCCCCACCAACGCCACTCACCTGCATTCTGCTGACACGGCCCCCACAGATCCCACTGTCACCATTCCCAGCCCCCAGAACCCCGAGGGGAACACTACCCCTGCTCATGACTCCACCCCCATTCCCCCCACCATCACACCCACTCCAGTTACAGGTTCTGCCCCCACTCCCAACTCCACACCCACACCAGATCCCAGCTCCCAGTCCTGCTGAGTTTTCACCATCCCCCCAGACCTCCCCCTCACTGAGGACGAACGATCAGTCCTCAGCAAAGGTCTCACCTTCATCCCCCTCCATCCACGCATCAATGAATTTAATACACGCCGTGACATTGAACAATTCTTCCACTGCCTCCGCCTCTGAGCTTACTTTCACAATCAGGATTCCTGCCCACCTTCCGAGGACCCCTTCGCCCACCTCCAACACACTGCATCCACCTGGACACCCCGTGCTGGCCTATTACCTGCCCTCGACCTCTTCATTTCCAACTGCTGCTGGGACATTAACCGCCTCAACCTGTCTACCACCCCCCTCCCCTACTCCAACCTCTCACCCTCACAACGCGCAGCCCTCCAATCCCTCTGCTCCAATCCCGACCTCACCATCAAGCTAGCGGATAAAGAGGGTGCAGTGGTAGTCTGGCACATTGACCTCTACACCGCTGAAGCCAAACGCCAACTCGAGGACACCTCTTCCTACTGCCCCTTGACCATGACCCCACCCCCCATCACCAAACCATCATCTCCCAGACCATACAGAACCTCATCACCTCAGGAGATCTCCCACCCACAGCTTCCAACCTCATAGTCAGGGAACCCCGCACTGCCCGGTTCTACCTCCTTCCCAAGATCCACAAGGCTGACCACCCTGGCCAACCCATTGTCTCAGCAAGCTCCTGCCCCACCGAACTCATCTCTACCAACCTCGACACTGTCCTATCCCCCCTAGTCCAGGAACTCCCCACATTCGTTTGGGACACCACCCATGCCCTCCACCTCCTCCAAGACTTCAGTTTCCCTGGCCCCCAATGCCTCATCTCCACCATGGACATCCTCATGACCTGTCCTACCGGCCAATCCCCCTTCCCACCTATCCAGTCCCACCCTCCCATCTGACCTATCACCTCCATCTCCATTCACCTGTTGTACTCTTTGCTACCTCCTCCCCCCCATTTATCTCTCCACCCTGGAGGCTTCCTTCTTCTATTCCTGATGAAGGGCTTTTGCCCGAAACGTCGATTTTCCTGCTCCTCTGATGCTGCCTGAACTGCTGTGCTTTTCCAGCACCACTCCAATCTAAACTCTAGTTTCCAGCATCTGCAGTCCTCACTTTTGCCTAGATGTATGTATGTATCTGGTATCGGAAGTAGAGATTGAATGAATAAATCCCCAGGACCTGATCAGGTGTACCCGAGAACTCTGTGGGAAGCTAGAGAAGTGATTGCTGGGCCTCTTGCTGCGATATTTGTATCATCAATAGTCACAGGTGAGGTGCCGGAAGACTGGATGTTGGCTAACGTGGTGCCACTGTTTAAGAAGGGTGGATAGGACAAGCCAGGAAACTATAGACCAGTGGGGGGAGGGGACAAACTGGGTGTTTAAGAAAGAAATTGAAGGGAAAGTTAGAACAAGGGATGTCAAGAAAGAAAACTGTATCAATGAGGCAGAAAACTCAAAAAGAGATCATGCTGTAAAGTTGAGTGAAATAGGAGTTGATGGGAAGGGTGAGGGCAGTAACAAATTAAAAATACTATACATGAATGCAAGAAGCATTAGAAATAAGATGGGTGAGCTTGAGGCTCTTTTAGAAATTGGCAGATACGATATTGTGGGGATAACTGAGACGTGGCTTCAAGTGGACAGGGCCTGGGAAATGAATATTCAAGGCCACACGTGCTATCGTAAGGACAGACTGATGGGCAGAGGGGGTGGGGTGGCCATGTTGGTAAGGGATGATATTCAGTCCCTTGTGCGGGGTGGACCTAGAATCAGGGGATGAAGAGTCAGTGTGGATAGAGCTGAGAAATACTAAGGGTAAAAAGACCCTCTTGGGAGTTGTCTACAGGCCACCAAACTGTAGTCTGGATGTTGGATGTAAGTTGAATCAGGAGCTGAAATTGGCCTGTTGCAAAGATGTTACTACTACAGTTGTTTCAATATGCAGATAGACTGGGAGAATCAGGATGGTATTGGACCTCAAGAAAGAGACTTTGTGGAGTGCCTCCAAGATGGATTCTTAGAACAGCTGGTGCTGGAGCCGACCAGGGAGAAGGCAATTCTGGATCTGGTATTGTGCAACGAACCGGATTTGATCAGTGACCTCGAAGTGAAGGAGCCATTGTGAAGTAGTGACCATAATACAATAAGCTTCAATCTGCAATTTGAGAGGGAGAGGGTACAATTGGAAGTGACAATATTTCTGTTGAATAAAGGGAACTATGGAGCTATGAGGGAGGAGTTGGCCAAAGTTCAATGGTGCAATACCTTAGCAGGGATGGCAGTGGAGGAACAATGCAGATATTTCTGTGTATAATACAGAAGGTGCAGGATCAGTTCATTCCAAAAAGGAAGAAAGATCCTAGGAGGAGGCATGGGCGGCCGTGGCTGACCAGGGAAGTTAAGAAACATATAAAGTTAAAAGAGAAAAAGTATAACATAGCAAAGATAAGTGGGAAAATGGAGGGCTGGGAAGCTTTTAAAGGACAGAGGATTACTAAAAAGGAAATACGCAGAGAAAAAATGAGGTACGAAGGTAAACTGGCCAAAAATAAAGGAGGATAGTAAAAGGTTTTTTAGGTATGTGAAAGGCAAAAAAATGGTTAAGACTAAAATTGGGCCCTGGAAGACAGAAACAGGGGAATATATTACGGGGAATAAAGAAATGGCAGAAGAATTGAATTGATACTTCAGATCTGTGTTCACTGGGGAAGACACAAGCAATCTCCCTGAAGTAACAGTGGCTGAAGGACCTGAACTTAAGGGAATTTATATTTGCCAGGAATTGGCGTTGGAGAGACTGTTAGGTCTGAAGGTTGATAAGTCCCCGGGGCCTGATGGTCTACATCCCAAGGTACTGAAGGAGGTGGCTCGAGAAATCGTGGATGCGTTGGTGATTATTTTCCAATGTTCTATAGATTCAGGATCGGTTCCTGCGGATTGGAGAGTGGCTAATGTTGTACCACTTTTACAGAAAGGTGGGAGAGAGAAAACAGGAAACTATAGACCAGTTACTCTGACCTCAGTGGTGGGAAAGATACTAGAGTCTATTATAAAGGATGAAATTACGACACATCTGGACAGCAGTAACAGGATAGGACAGAGTCAGCATGTATTTATGAAGGGGAAATCATGCTTGACTAATCTTCTGGAATTTTTTGAGGATGTAACTCTGAAGATGGATGAGGGAGATCCAGTAGATGTAGCGTACCTGGACTTTCAGAAAGCTTTTGATAAAGTCCCACATAGGAGGTTAGTCAGCAAAATTAGGGCGCATGGTATTGGGGGCAAAGTACGAACTTGGATTGAAAGTTAGTTGGCTGCTGGGAAACAAAGAGTAGTGATAAACGGCTCCCTTTCGGAATGGCAGGCAGTGAGCAGTGGGGTACCGCAGGGATCAGTACTGGGACCGCAGCTTTTCATAATATATGTTAATGATAAAGAAGATGGTATTAGCAATAACATTAGCAAATTTGTTGATGATACAAAGCTGGGTGGCAGGGTGAAATGTGATGAGGATGTTAGGAGATTACAGGGTGACCTGGACAGGCCATGGGCACATGTATGGGCCCCAGCTATGCCTGTCTCTTTGTTGGCTACGTAGAGCAGTTGATCTTCTGTAATTACACCAGCACCACTCCCCACCTCTTCCTCCGCTACATTGATGACTGCATTGGCGGCACCTCGTGCTGCCGCGAGGAGGTTGAGCAATTCATCAACTTCACCAACACATTCCACCCTGACCTTAAATTTACTTGGACCATCTCTGACACCTCCCTCCCCTTCCAGGACCTCTCCATCTCCATTAAGACGACCGACTTGACACTGACATTTTTTACAAACCCACCGACGCCCACAGCTACCTGGATTACACCTCTTCCCACCCGACCTCTTGCAAAAATGCCATCCCGTATTCCCAATTCCTCCGCCTACGCCAGATCTGCTCCCAGGAGTACCAGTTCCACCACAGAATACACCAGATGGCCTCCTTCTTTAGAGACCGCAATTTCCCTTCCCACGTGGTTAAAGATGCCCTCCAACGCATTTCGTCTACATCCCGCACCTTCGCCCTCAGACCCCATCCCTCCAACCGTAACAAGGACAGAACGCCCCTGGTGCTCACCTTCCACCCTACCAACCTTCGCATAAACCAAATCATCCGCCGACATTTCCGCCACCTCCAAACAGACCCCACCACCAGGGATATATTTCCCTCCCCACCCCTTTCCGCCTTCTGCAAAGACCGTTCCCTCCGTGACTACCTGGTCAGGTCCATGCCACCCTACAACCCACCCTCCCGTCCTGGCACCTTCCCATGCCACCGCAGGAACTGTAAAACCTATGCCCACACCTCCTCCCTCACCTCTATCCAAGGCCCGAAAGGAGCATTCCACATCTATCAAAGTTTTACTTGTACATCCACTAATATCATTTATTGTATCCGTTGCTCCCGATGCGGTCCCCTCTACATTGGGGAGACTAGGCGCCTCTGAGCAGAGCGCTTTAGGGAACATCTCCGGGACACCCGCACCAATCAACCACACCGCCCCGTGGCCCAACATTTCAACTCCCCCTCCCACTCTGCCAAGGACATGGAGGTCCTGGGTCTCCTTCACCGTCGCTCCCTCACCACCAGACGCTTGGAGGAAGAACGCCTCATCTTCCGCCTCGGAACACTTCAACCCCAGGGCATCAATGTGGACTTCAACAGTTTCCTCATTTCCCCTTCCCCCACCTCACCCTAGTTTTAAACTTCCAGCTCAGCACTGTCCCCATGACTTGTCTGGAATTGTCCTACCTGCCTATCTCCTTTTCCCCCTATCCACTCCACCCTCTCCTCCCTGACCTATCACCTTCATCCCCTCCCCCACTCACCCATTGTACTCTATGCTACTTTCTCCCCACCGCCACCCTCCTCTAGCTTATCTCTCCACGCTCCAGGCTCACTGCCTTTATTCCTGATGAAGGGCTTTTGCCCGAAATGTCGATTTTGAAGCTCCTTGGATGCTGCCTGAACTGCTGTGCTCTTCCAGCACCACTAATCCAGAATCTGGTTTCCAGCATCTGCAGTTATTGTTTTTACCTCGGTTAGGTGAGTGGTCAGATGCATGGCAGATGCAGTTTAATGTGGATAAATGTATGGTTATCCACTTTGGTGACAAGAACAGGAAGGCAGATTACTACCTAAATGGAATCAATTTAGGTAAAGGGGCAGTACAGAGAGATCTGGGTGTTCTTGTACACCAGTCAATGAAGGCAAGCATGCAGGTACAGCAGGTAGTGAAGAAGGCTAATAGCATGCTGGCCTTCATAACAAGAGGGATTGAGAACAGAAGCAAAGAGGTTCTTCTGCAGCTGTACAGGGCCCTGGTGAGACCACACCTGGAGTACTGTGTGCAGTTCTGGTCTCCAAATTTGAGGAAAGACACTCTGGCTATTGAGGGAGTGCAGCGTAGGTTCACGAGGTCAATTCCTGGAATGTCGGGACTACCTTACACTGAAAGACTGAAGCGACTGGGCTTGTATACCCTTGAGTTTCGAAGACTGAGAGGGGATCTGATTGAGACATATAAGATTATGAAAGGATTGGACACTCTGGAGGCAGGAAACATGTTTCCGCTGATGGGTGAGTGCCGAACCAGAGGACACAGCTTAGAAATACGGGGTAGACCATTTAGGACAGAGATGAGGAGACACTTCTTCACCCAGAGAGTGGTGGGTGTGTGGAATGCTCTGCCCCAGAAGGCAGTGGAGGCCCAGTCTCTGGATTCATTTAAGAAAGAGTTGGATAGAGCTTTCAAGGATTGTGGAATCAAGTGTTTTGGAGATAAGGCAGGAACAGGATACTGATTAAGGATGATCAGCCATGATCATATTGAATGGTGGTGCAGGCTCGAAGGGCAGAATGGCCTACTCCTGCATCTACTGTCTATTGTCAGTGAGCCTGACGTTGGTGGTGGGTAAGTTGTTGGAGGGAATCCTGAGGGACAGGATGTACATGTATCTGGAAAGGCAAGGACTGATTCGGGATAGTCAACATGGCTTTGTGTGTGGGAAATCATGTCTCACAATCTTGATTGAGTTTTTTTAAGAAGTAATAAAGAGGATTGATAAAGGCAGAGCAGTGGTCGTGAACTGTGTGGACTTCAATAAAGCATTCAACAAGGTCTGTCATGGTAGATTTGTCAGCAAGGTTAGATCTCATGGAATGCAGGGAGAACTAGCCATTTGGATACAGAATTGGCTCAAAAGTAGAAGACAGTGGGTGGTGGTGGAGAGTTGTTTTTCAGACTGGAGGCCTGTGACCAGTGGAGTGCCACAAGGTTCGGTGCTGGGTCCTCTACTTTTGTCATTTACATAAATGATTTGGATGTGAGCATAAGAGATACAGTTAGTAACTTTGCAGATGACACCAAAATTGGAGGTGTAGTGAACAGCGAAGAGGATTACCTTAGATTACAACAGGATTTGGACCAGATGGGCCAATGGGCTGAGAGGTGGCAGATGGAGTTTAATTCAGATAAATGTGAGGTGCTGCATTTTGGGAAAGCAAATCTTAGCAGGACTTAAACACTTAATGGTAAGGTCCTAGGGAGTGTTGCTGAACAAAGAGACCTTGGAGTGCAGGTTCATAGCTCCTTGAAAGTGGAGTCGCAGGACCTTATAGAGGTTCATAGGATAGTGAAGAAGGCGTTTGGTATGCTTTCCTTTATTGGTCAGAGTATTGAGTACAGGAGTTGGGAGGTCATGTTACGGGTGTACAGGACATTGGTTAGGCCACTGTTGGAATATTGCGTGCAATTCTGGTCTCCTTCCTATCGGAAAGATGTTGTGAAACTTGAAAGCGTTCAGAAAAGATTTACAAGGCTGTGGCCAGGGTTGGAGGATCTGAGCTACAGGGAGAGGCTGAACAGGCTGGGGCTGTTTTCCCTGGAGCATCGGAGGCTGAGGGGGTGACCTTATAGAGGTTCATAAAATTATGAGGGGCATGGATAAAATAAACAGACAAGGTTTTTTTCCCTGGGGTCGGGGAGTCCAGAACCAGAGGGCACAGGCTTAGGGTGAGAGGGGAAAGATATAAAAGGGACCTGGTTGGCATGGACAAGTTGGACTGAAGGGTCTGTTTCCGTGCTGTTCAGGATCCCAATTAATACAGGATCTGAAAAAAACAAAAGTAAAGGAGGAAATGGTGCGTGGGTGAGTCTTGGCTGAAAGGGGGACTGGGCCTTGTGCTCCCCCTCGGGGTGGGGGGAGTGTAGAGACTGACTGACTGGGGACTCCAGCTGAGCCAAGACTATTGAAAGGTTGTGGCAGCATCGTGGAGAAGGCTGAATGTGCCTGAGCAGTGAGAGAGACTAATAAGAGACAGCTACCCAGTCGGAATAAGCTCGAGACTTTAAGACTTTGTGGAGAGAAGAGAAATAAGGCAGAGTGCTGAGAGTAGATTCGTGCATACGGGTGCAAGTATTCTCTGTCCTTTTCCTTCCTTGGTGGGAGATGTCTCAGTCTAGATTACGGAAATGTGAAATCAAGCCAGCAGTCAGTGTCTGTCCGCAATCATGGATGTGAAGCACCCAGAATATGGCACAAAGATGGAAAAATGAACAAAACAAAGACATTGTGAGGCGATAAGATCACGGCAACAGGTAGGAGATCCCATTGTTCCATTGGGATCACTGACTGATACGGTGCTCCATGGAACATGAGATTCCAGGAACGTCATTCCTCTTTATAACCATTTTTATGGCTGGTCTCAGGGCCATTGGCTTTTGACTTCAGTAAAATTAAGGAATGGCAAGAAATTACTCAGGAAGGAGTTGGTGATCCCAGTTGGGACAAATGTTATATGATGCATTGTTTTGTTAAGTGGTTAGAGGTTGCTAGGCATCAAAACGTATGTTGCTAGAAAAGGACAGCAGGTCAGGCAGCATCCGAGGAGCAGAAAAGTCAATGTTTCGGGCACTAGCCCTTCTTCAGGAATGTCCTCCTGCTCCTCGGATGCTGCCTGACCTGCTGTCCTTTTCAGGCACCACACCTTTTTGACTCTGATCTCCAGCATTTGCAGTCCTCACTTTCTCCCAGTTGCTAAGCATCATCAACCTCCCAAAGTGAAACCTAAGAAAGATGCTGCTGCACAGAAGGAGGCACCTTCCAGTGCTGCGATGGGGCTAAAGCCGTGGCTTGAATCTCAGGAAGATACAGTTACAGAGAACATTCTCGTGGCAGCGACTGTGCGAGAACAGCAGCCCCGGCCTCGTCAACCTCCACACGACCAGGATGCAGTCGACACTCCACGTGACCAGGGTGTTGTCAATACTCCACATGACCAGGGTGTAGTCCATACTCTCCGTGACCAGGATGTAGTCTATACTCCATACGACCAGTATGTAGTGTATACTCCACGTGACCAGGATGTAGTCCATACTCCCCGTGACCAGGATGTAGTCCAAACTCCATACGACCAGGATGTAGTCCAGACTCCACACGACCAGGATGTAGTCCATACTCCCTGTGACGAGGATGTAGTCTATACTCCACGTGACCAGGATGTAGTCCAAACTCCACGTGACCAGGATGTAGTGTATACTCCACGTGACCAGGATGTAGTCCATACTCCCCGTGACCAGAATGTAGTCCAAACTCCATACGACCAGGATGTAGTCCAGACTCCACACGACCAGGATGTAGTCCATACTCCCTGTGACGAGGATGTAGTCTATACTCCACGTGACCAGGATGTAGTCCAAACTCCATGTGACCAGGATGTAGTCCATACTCCCTGTGACCAGGATGTAGTCCATACTCCACACGACCAGGATGTAGTCTATACTCCACGTGACCAGGATGTTGTCCTTACTCCACACGACCAGGATGTAGTCTATACTCCACGTGACCAGGATGTAGTCCATACTCCATGTGACCAGGATGTAGTCCATACCCCACACGACCAGGATGTAGTCCATACTCCACGTGACCAGGATGTAGTCTATACTCCACGTGACCAGGATGTAGTCCATACTCCCTGTGACCAGGATATAGTCCATACTCCACACGACCAGGAAATAGTCTATACTCCACGTGACCAGGATGTAGTCCATACTCCCTGTGACCAGGGTGTAGTCCATACTCCCCGTGACCAGGATGTAGTCCATACTCCCTGTGACGAGGATGTAGTCCATACTCCATGTGACCAGGATGTAGTCCATACTCCCTGTGACCAGGATGTAGTCCATACTCCACACGACCAGGATGTAGTCCATACTCCCTGTGACCAGGATGTAGTCCATACTCCACACGACCAGGATGTAGTCTATACTCCACGTGACCAGGATGTAGTCCTTACTCCACACGACCAGGATGTAGTCCATACTCCCTGTGACCAGGATGTAGTCCATACTCCCTGTGACCAGGATGTATTCCATAATCCACTTGATCAGGATGTAGTCTATACTCCACGTGACCAGGATGTAGTCCATACTCCCTGTGACCAGGATGTAGTCCATAATCCACACGATCAGGATGTAGTCTATACTCCCCGTGACCAGGATGTAGTCCATACTCCCTGTGACCAGGATGTAATCCATAATCCACATGATCAGGATGTAGTCTATACTCCACGTGACAAGGGTGTAGTCCATACTCCACGTGACCAGGATGTAGTCCATACTCCACACGACCAGGATGTAGTCCATACTCCCTGTGACCAGGATGTAGTCCATACTCCACACGACCAGGATGTAGTCTATACTCCCCGTGACCAGGATGTAGTCCAGACTCCACACAACCAGGATGTATTCCATACTCCCCGTGACCAGGATGTAGTCCATACTCCTTGTGACCAGGGTGTAGTCTATACTCCACGTGACCAGGATGTAGTCTATACTCCACGTGAACAGGGTGTTGTCTATACTCCACGTGACCAGGATGTAGTCCATACTCCACTGACCAGGATGTCGTCTATACTCCACACGACCAGGATGTAGTCCATACTCCCTGTGACCAGGATGTAGTCCATACTCCATGTGACAAAGGTGTAGTCTATACTCCCCGTGACCAGGATGTAGTCCAGACTCCACACGACCAGGATGTATTCCATACTCCCTGTGACCTGGATGTAGCCATACTACACGTGACCAGGATGTAGTCCATACTCCTCGTGACCAGGATGTAGTCCATACTCCACACGAACAGGATGTAGTCTATACTCCACGTGACCAGGGTGTAGTCTATACTCCACGTGACCAGGATGTAGTCCAGACTCCACACGACCAGGATGTATTCCATACTCCCCGTGACCTGGATGTAGCCATACTCCACGTGACCAGGATGTAGTCCATACTCCTCGTGACCAGGATGTAGTCCATACTCCACACGAACAGGATGTAGTCTATACTCCACGTGACCAGGGTGTAGTCTATACTCCACGTGACCAGGATGTAGTCTATACTCCTCGTGACCAGGATGTAGTCTATACTCCACATGACCAGGGTGTAGTCTATACTCCACGTGACCAGGATGTAGTCCATACTCCACGTGACCAGGATGTAGTCTATACTCCAAACGACCAGGATTTAGTCCATACTCCCCATGACCAGGATGTAGTCCATACTCCCTGTGACCAGGAAATAGTCTATATTCCACACGACCAGGATGTAGTCCATACTCTCCATGACCAGGATGTAGTCCATACTCCCCGTGACCAGGATGTAGTCCATACTCCACGTGACCAGGATGTAGTCTATACTCCTCGTGACCAGGATGTAGTCCATACTCCACGTGACCAGGATGTAGTCTATACTCCACATGACCAGCGTGTAGTCTATATTACCCGCGACCAGGTTGTAGTTCATACTCCACGTGAACAGGATGTAGTCCATACTCCACACGACCAGGATGTAGTCTGTACTCCACACGACCAGGATGTAGTCCATACTCCCCATGACCAGGATGTAGTCCATACTCCCTGTGACCAGGATGTATTCCATAATCCACTTGATCAGGATGTAGTCTATACTCCCCGTGACCAGGATGTAGTCCATACTCCCTGTGACCAGGATGTAATCCATAATCCACATGATCAGGATGTAGTCTATACTCCCCGTGACCAGGATGTAGTCTATACTCCCTGTGACCAGGCTGTAGTCCATACTCCACGTGACCAGGATGTAGTCTATACTCCACGTGACCAGGATGTAGTCCATACTCCACGTGACCAGGATGTAGTCCATACTCCCTGTGACCAGGATGTAGTCCATACTCCATGTGACCAGGATGTAGTCCATACTCCTCCTGACCAGGATGTAGTCCATACTCCATGTGACCAGGATGTAGTCCATACTCGTGACCAGGATGTAGTCCATACTCCACGTGACCAGGATGTAGTCTATAGTCCACGTGACCAGGATGTAGTCCATACTCCACTTAACCAGGATGTAGTCCATACTCCACGTGACCAGGATGTAGTCTATACTCCACGTGACCAGGATGTAGTCTATACTCCACACGACCAGGATTTAGTCCATACTCCCCATGACCAGGATGTAGTCCATACTCCCTGTGACCAGGAAATAGTCTATATTCCACACGACCAGGATGTAGTTCATACTCCACGTGAACAGGATGTAGTCCATACTCCACACGACCAGGATGTAGTCTGTACTCCACACGACCAGGATGTAGTTCATACTCCCTGTGACCAGGATGTAGTCCATACTCGCCGTGACCAGGATATAGTGTATACTCCACATGACCAGGATGTAGTTCATACTCCCCGTGACCAGGATGTAGTCCATACTCCATGTGAACAGGATGCAGTCCATACTCCGCGTGAACAGGTTGTAGTCCATATTACTGGTCTGCCTACAGCCCCACCTGATTCTACCCAACCCACTCTGATGTGGACTCTCAGTCAGACTGAAATGTGTCACCTGGATATGGCATCTGAGACACCCTCCGCCCTCTGATGCATATAAACCTTCTAGTTCCAGCCCATCCATCACCGAACCTCCCCGACTGATGGTCAGCGATATAGCAGTCCTGAAGCCTTGATCTCCCTCTGAGGTTAGAAGCATGATCAATGAGGCCCCTAACCCAATTAAAGAAGCCAATGCCCTTCCATAACTGGCTGGTCCAAACCTGCCAAATCTATAACCCCTTGCCTAGGGATGTTCTTCTCCAATGTAAAGCTGCAGATGGCACCTTCTGGGGGATTCCTTTTCAGTCCAGGCAATGGAAAATGGGGATTGGATCAAGGAACCCACAGAGGAGCAGCAGTGTCAGGGAAATATTCCCTGGGATGAGTGGCTCCAGAACATGGGGCCAGGCAGCACAGTTTCTCTGGGGAGGTCACTCCATGCCTTCAGAAGAAAGGGGAACCCGCTGTTGATATCTTATCCTGTTTTAAGGACACATGGTAATCATCCGCAGGAGTGCCTCTGGAAGGAATGATCCTTTGGGAGTACAGACTCTGTTAAATTGTGTTAAGCTCCAGATAGCTCAGACATTCAAGTTTACCAACCTCACCAAGCAACAGCAGAACTGGGGGGTGTGCTGTAATTATCTCCCTCACTGATATGGATATCCCAACCATCCATCAAACCAAAAATCTGTCATCACAGACCTTTGTCATCACAAACCTTTGTCATCACAAAACGAAACAAGATAGAAGATAGAAGAGACATTTAACATCATCAACAATACCCTCACAGGCATGAGGTTCACCAAGAAGGAAGAAACTGACAACAAACTTGCATTCCTGGACGTCACAGTCGAAAGAACGGACAACAGAGAACTACAAACCTGCGTATACAGAAAACCGACAAACACTGACCAAATACTTAACTCCACCAGCAACCATCCCAACACACACAAACGAAGCTGTATCAGAACACTATTCCAACGAGTCACCACACACTGCAGCACAGACGAACTTCAGAAAACAGAGGAGAACCACCTATACAACGTATTCAAGAAGAACGGATGCTCAAAACATATAGTGTGCAGATTCCTCAAGAATAAACCACGACAAGCAGACCAAACACAGCCAGAAATCCTAACCACCTTACCATACATCAAAGAAGTTTCAGAAATGACAGCCAGACTACCTTTGACCATGAGAACCTTTTTCCACGTATGGAGTCAGCTATTACGAGGGGGCATAGCTTTAAATTAAGGGGTGGTAGGTATAGGACAGATGTTAGGGGTAGATTCTTTACTCAGCGAGTTGTGAGTTCATGGAATGCCCTGCCAGTAGCAGTGGTGGACTCTCCCTCTTTATGGGCACTTAAACAGGCATTGGATAGGCATATGGAGGATAGTGGGCTAGTGTAGGTTAGGTGGGCTTGGTTCGGCGCAACATCGAGGGCCAAAGGGCCTGTACTGCGCTGTATTTTTCTATGTTCTATGTACATACTAAGACCCCTTGGAATCCTAGCAGCACACAAACCCACCAACACTCAAACAAAAATTAACAAACTTAAAAAACCCAGTACAACCCATGGACAAAACCAACATCATCTACAACTTTCCATGCAAGGACTGCCACAAACACTATTTAGAACAAACAGAAAGAAAGTTAGCCACCAGGATACACGAACACCAGCTAGCCACAAAAAGACATGACCCTCTCTCCCTCGTAGCCCTACACACGGATGAAAAAAAACACCATTTCGACTGGGTCAACACATCTATCCTGGGACAGGCAAAGCAAAGACATGCCAGAGAATTCCTAGAGGCCTGGCACTCCAACCACAATGCCATAAACAAACACATAGATCTAGATACCATCTATAAACCCCTCAGAAAATGAACAGGAAATGACATCACCACAAATCCCAGGAACCGCATTCAGGAGAAATATATAAATCGAAAGCAGGAGACAACAGCTTCGCTTCACTTGGAGGTCGCCACTGATGATGTTACCTAGCCAGGTAATGAAACATCTGGATATCAAACCTACAGCTCAGCGAGCAAACCTACACCCTAAACCTCAACCTGAGCTACAAACCTTCACAAACCTTGCACCTGTAGAAAGCTTTCGGGATTTCCTTGCTCCTATCCACCAATGACCTCTTAAGTCTCTTCCTGGCTCTTCTTAAATCCCTCTTTAGATCTTTCCTGGCTAACTTGTAACTCTCAAGCATTCTAACTGAGCCATCACATCTCATCCCAACATAAGCCGCCTTCTTCCTCTTGAAGAGAGATTCAACTTCTTTAGTAAACCATGGCTCCCACCCTCGACCACTTCCTCCCTGCCTGACAAGTACATACTTCTCAAGGACACGCAGTAACTGGTCCTTGAATAAGCTCCACCTTTCAATTGTATCCATCCCTTGCAGTTTCCTTCCCCATCCTATGCATCCTAAAACTTGCCTAATCGCATTGTAATTGTCTTTCCCAGTGGTATACACCGATCCCTTTCTATCACTAAAGTAAACACAACTGAATTATAATCACTATCACCAAAGTGCTCACCTACTTCCAAATCTAACACCTGTCCGGGTTCCTTATCCAGTACCAAATTTAATGTGGCCTCGCCCCTTGTTGGCCTGTCTACATACTATGTCAGGAAACCCTCCTGCACATATTGGTAAAAAACTGATCCATCTAAAGTAGTCAAACTATAGCATTTCCAGTCAATATTTGGGAAGTTAAAGTCCCCCATAACAACTACCCTGTCACTCTCGCTCCTATCCAGGAATATCTTTGCTATCCTTTCCTCTACATCTCTGGAACTATTCAGAGGCCTATAGAAAACTCCCAACAGGGTGACCTCTCCTTTCCTGTTTCTAACCTCAGCCCATACTACCTCAGTACAGGAGTCCTCAAACGTCCTTTCTGTAACCGTAATACTGTCCTTGACTAACAGTACCACATCTTCCCCTCTTTTACCATCTTCTCTGTTCTTACTGGAACATCTAAACCCTGGAACCTGCAATAACCATTCGTGTCCCTGCTCTACCCATGTTTCTAAAATAGCTACAACATCAAAATCCCAACCCATGCTGCAAGTTCACCCATCTTATTCCAGATGCTGCAGGTGTTAAAGTAGCACACTTCAAACCAACTTCTTGCTTGCTGGTGCTTTCTTGCAATCTTGAAATCTTAGTTCTGACTGCAGTACTCTCAACCTCCTGTATAGTCGAACTACAATTTCAGTTCCCATCCCCCTGCTGAATTAGTCTGAACTCCCCTGAAGAGCATTAGCAAACATCCCCCCCACCACAATGGTACTTTTCTGGTTCAGGTGAAGACCATCCTGTTTGTAAAGGTCCCACGTCCCCTAGAAAGAGCCCCAATTATCCAGGAATCCAAAACTCACCGTCCTGCACCATGTTCAACTCCTCTCTCTCCCTATCCCTCACCTCACTAGCATGAGGCACGGGCAACAAACCAGAGACAACAACTGTTTGTTCTAGCTCTAAGCTTCCATCCGAGCTCCCTGAATTTCTGCCTTAAATCCTCATCCCTTTTCCTACCTATGTCATTGGTGCCAATGTGGACCACGACTTGGGGCTGCTCCCCCTCTCCCTTAAGGATCCCAAAAACACGATCTGAGATATCACTGACCCTGGTACCTGGGAGGCAACACAGCAACCATGAGTCTCTCTCGTTCCCACAGAACCTCCTATCTGTCCCCCTAACTATCGAGTCCCCAATGACTACTGCTCTGCTCATCTCCCCCACTTCCCATCTGAGCAACAGGGATAGACTCTGTGCCAGAGACCTGTGTCCCATTGCTTATCAAGTCGTCTACCCCAATGGGATCCAAAACAGTATACTTGTTGTTGAGGGGTACGGCCACAGGGGTTCCCTGCACTGCCTGCTGGTTCCCTTTCCAAATCCTGATGCCCACCCACCTTTTTCTTTTACCTTTTAAATATATACCCACTCTTTTTTGAAACCTTCTATGAAATTCACCTCCACCACTCTCCCAAGCAGTGCATTCCAAATCCCAACAACTAACTGACTAAAGAAGTTACTCTTCATCACTCTCCTAGCTTTCTTGCTGAAAACTTTGAAATTATCACACGAGTAACTGACATACCAACTCGTGGAAAAATAATCTCCTCTTTTACACTATCATGAATTATTCACCTGCCATACATTTACCTATTAAGGGTTTCCTGAAAATGCCATATTTGTATTTAACGTTCAAACCTTTCATGGATAACTTGGCCAGTTTTCCTTGCAAGAAAATGGAACTGCTGATGATTTTCATTTTTAACATTTCACTTTTTGCTGTGTTTATTAACAAAGATGTATTTGTTTTCCTTCTACTCACTACTGGGTTGTGCAAAGTTCTTCAATTTGTTAAATAGCTTGGAAAGATTCAGATCAATAGTGATGCGCAAAATATAGATATTAATTTTCACACAACAAAGTTGCTATCTGGAATATGTGCTCAGTTTTTTGGACTTGGAGGTGCCGGTATTGGATTGGGATGAACAAAGTTAAAAATCCTACAACCCCAGGTTCTAGTCCAACAGGTTTATTTGGAAGCAGTAGCTTTCGGAGCGCTGCTCTTTCATCAGGTGGTTGTGTGGAGTGATGCTTGACCAGATGACTGTCTTGAAAAATGCACAGCAGGTCAAGCAGCATCAGAGGAGAAGGGGAGTCAATGTTTCAGATCACAATTAAACCTGTTGGACTATAACCTGGTGTTGTGTGATTTTTAAGTTTGTACACCCCAGTCCAACACCGGCATCTCCAAATTATAAACTAATCACATTGTTGTTGCATTGCTTATGTCTCCAGTTACTTCAATGCTCCTGCTAATTGATTGCTGTAAAACAGTAGCTCAGACATCTACATACTGTACACATTAACATCAAAGAAACTGCTTGAGATTATGCCACTTTGGATGCAATCAATTCACTGCATCAACGTACTGCTTGAAATTGTCCTGGTTAGGTTCGATTTCTAGTTTCCAATTAATTACCAAAATCCCTGTTGTAAAATTACCAAACGCCAGTGAGATAGAACAGAGAACATTACAGCATAGTACAGGCCCTTTGGCCCTCAATGTTGTGCCAACCTGTGGAACCAATCTGAAGCCTATCTATCCTACACTATTCCATTTCCATCGATATGTCCAGTAACCATTTAAATGTCCTTAAAATTGGTGAGTCTACTACTGTTGCAGGCAGTACTGTGTCCCCTCATGCTAGCCATCACCATCCAAGGGAAAAGGCTCTCACCGTCCACCCTATTAAACCCTCCAGTTATCTTATATGTGTCAATTAAGTCACCACTCAACTTTCTTCTCTCTAACGAAAACAGCCTCAAGTCAACATGGATTTAGTAAAGGGAGGTCATGCCTGACAAACCTGTTGGAATTTTTTGAAGAGGTAACAAGTAGGTTAGACCAGGGAAACCCAGTGGATGTGGTCTATCTAGACTTTCAAAAGGCCTTTGATAAGGTGCCACACGGGAGGCTGCTGAGCAAGGTGAGGGCCCATGGTGTTCGAGGTGAGCTGCTGGGATGGATTGAGGATTGGCTGTCTAACAGAAGGCAGAGAGTTGGGATAAAAGGTTCTTTTTCAGAATGGCAGCCGGTGACGAGCGGTGTCCCGCAGGGTTCGGTGCTGGGGCCACAGCTGTTCGCATTATATATTAACGATTTGGATGAGGGAACCGGGGGCATTCTAGCGAAGTTTGCCGATGATACGAAGTTAGGTGGACAGGCAGGTAGTACTGAGGAAGTGGGGAGGCTACAAAAGGATCTTGACAGGTTGGGAGAGTGGTCCAGAAAATGGCTGATGGAATTTAACGTGAGCAAGTGCGAGGTCTTGCACTTTGGCAAAAAGAATAAAAGCATAGACTACTTTCTAAATGGTGAGAAAATTAATAAAGCCAAAGCACAAAGGGATCTGGGAGTGCTAGTCGAGGATTCTCTAAAGGTAAACATGCAGGTTGAGTCCGTGATTAAGAAAGCGAATGCAATGTTGTCTCTTATCTCAAGAGGGTTGGAATATAAAAGCAGAGATGTACTACTAAGACTTTATAAAGCTCTGGTTAGGCCCCATTTGGAGTACTGTGTCCAGTTTTGGTCCCCACACCTCAGGAAGGACATACTGGCACTGGAACGTGTCCAGCGGAGATTCACACGGATGATCCCTGGAATGACAGGTCTAACATATGAGGAACGGCTGAGGATACTGGGATTGTATTCGTTGGAGTTTAGAAGATTAAGGGGAGACTTAATAGAGACGTACAAAATAATACATGGCTTGGAAAAGGTGGATGCTAGGAAATTGTTTCAGTTAAACGAGGAGACTAGGACCCGTGGACACAGCCTTAGAATTAGAGGGGGTCATTTCAGAACAGAAATGCGGAGACATTTCTTCAGCCAGAGAGTGGTGGGCCTGTGGAATTCATTGCCACGGAGTGCAGTGGAAGCCGGGACGCTAAATGTCTTCAAGGCCGATATTGATAGATTCTTGTTGTCTCGAGGAATTAAGGGCTACGGGGAGAACGCTGGTAAGTGGAGCTGAAATGCGCATCAGCCATGATTGAATGGTGGAGTGGACTCGATGGGCCGAATGGCCTTACTTCCACTCCTATGTCTTATGGTCTTATGGTCTTAAGTCCCTCAGCCTTTCTTAATAAGACTTTCCATCTATTCCAGGCAACATCCTAGTAAATCTCCTCTGAACCCTTTCCAAAGCTTCTACATCCTTCCAATAATGCAGTGACCAGAACTGTACGCAATACTACAAGTGCGGCCGCACCAGGGTTTCATAGAACTGCAGCATCACCTCATGGCTCTGTAACTCAGTCCCTCTACCAATAAAAGCTAACACACCGTATGCCTTCCTCACAACCCTACCAACCTGGGTGGCAACTTTCAGGAATCTATGTACATGAACATCTGCAAATTTACTAACCCACCTTCTATACCCTCATCCAAGACAATTATAAAAATGACGAACAACAGCGGCCCCAAAACAGGACCTTGCAGTACACCACTAGTAACTGAAGTCTAGGTCGAACATTTCCCATCGACCACTACCCTCTGTCTTCTTACAACTAGCCAGTTTAGAACATAGAACAATACAGTGCAGAACAGGCCCTTCGGCCCTTGATGTTGCGCCAACCTGTGAACTTTTCTCAGCTCGTTCCCCTACACCATCCCAAAATCATCCGTGAGCTTATCTAAGGATTGTTTAAATCTCTCTAATGTAATTGAGTTGACTACCTTAGCAGGTAATGCATTCCACGCCCTTACCACTCTCTGTGTAAAGAACTTGCCTCCGACATCTGTCTTAAATCTCTCACCCCTCAATTTGTAGTTGTGCCCCTCGTACAAGCAGATGTCATCATCCTAGGAAAAAGTCTTTCTCTGTCTACCCTATCTAATCCTCTGATCATCTTGTATGTCTCTATCAAATCCTCCCTTAGCCTTCTTCTTTCCAATGATAAAAGACCCAAATCTCTCAGCCTTTCCTCATAAGACCTTCCCTCCAGACCAGGCAACATCCTGGTAAATCTCCTCTGCACCTTTTCCAATGCTTCCACATCCTTCCTGTAATGGGGTGACCAGAACTGTCCACAATATTCCAAGGGTGGCCGCACCAACGTTTTGTATAGTTGCAGCATGATTTTGCGGTTCCGAACTCAATACCTCTACCAATGAAACCTAACACACCGTATGCCTTCTTAACAGCGCTATCCACCTGGGTGGCAACTTTCAGGGATCTATGCACATGGACTCCTAGATCCCTCTGCACATCCACACTACCAAGAATCTTTCCATTGACCAAGTACTCTGCCTTCCTGTTATTCTTCCCAAAGTGCATCACCTCACATTTAGCTGTATTGAACTCCATTTGCCAGCTCTCAGCCCAATTCTGCAGTTTATCCAAGTCCCCCTGCAACCTATAACAGTCTTCCAAACTGTCCACTACTCCACCGACTTTAGTGTCGTCTGCAAATTTACTAATCCATCCACCTATGCCTGCGTCTAAGTCATTTATAAAAATGACAAACAGCAGTGGTCCCAAAACAGATCCTTGGGGTTCACCACTGGTAACTGGATTCCAGGCTGAATATTTTCCATCAACCACCATTCGCTGCCTTCTTTCATAAAGACAGTTTCTAATCCAAACTGCTAAATCACCCTCAGTCCCATACCACTGCATTTTCTCCAACAACTTATCATGTGGAACCTTATCGAAGACTTTACTGAAGTCCATGTACACCACGTCAACTGCCCTACCCTCATCTACATGCTTGGTCACCTTCTCAAAAAACTCAATGGGGTTTGTGAGACATGACCTGCTCTTGACAAAACCATGTTGACTATCTGAAATCAAATTGTTGCTTGCTAGATGATTATAAATTTTATCTCTTATAATCCTTTCCAAAACCTTTCCTACAACAGAGGTAAGGCTCACTGGTCTATAATTACCTGGGTCATCTCTGCTGCCCTTCTTGAACAAGGGCACAACATTTGCAATCCTCCAGTCCTCAGGTACTAAACCCGTAGACAATGACAACTCAAATATCAAAGCCAAAGGCTCTGCTATCTCCTCCCTAGTTCCCAGAGAATCCTCGGATAAATCCCATCCGGCCCAAGGGACTTGTCTACTTTCACTCCTTCTAGAATTGATAACACCTGTGCGTAACTAACCTCGATTCTTTCTAGTCTAATATCTCGTACCTCATACTTCTCCTCTGCAATATTTTCCTTTTCCTGAGTGAACACCGATGAGAAATGTTCATTTAGCACCTCTCCGATCTCCACAGGATCCACACTCAACTTCCCACTTTTGTCTTTGATTGGCCCTATTCCTACCCGAATCATCCTTTTATTCCTCACATACCTATAGAAAGCTTTAGGGTTCTCCTTTATTCTATTTGCTAAAGACTGCTTTTGTCCTCTCTTTGCTCTTCTTAACTCTCTCTTTAAATCCTTCCTAGCTGATCTGTAACTCTCCATCGCCTCATCTGTACCATCTTGCCTCATCAACACATAAGCCTCCTTCTTCTTCATAACAAGAGATGCAATTTCTGTCGTAAACCATGGTTCCCTTACTTTATCACTTCCTCCCTGCCTGACAGGGACATACCTATCAAGGACACGTAATATCTGTTCCTTAAACCAGCTCCACATTTCCATTGTCTGCATCCCCTGCATTTTGCTACCCCATTCTATGCATCCTAATTCTTGCCTAATCGCATTATAGTTGCCCTTGCCCTATTGATAACTCTTGACCTGTGGCATGTACCTATCCCTTTCCAGTGCTAAACTGAACATAACTGAATTATGGTCACTCTCTCGAAAGTGCTCACCTACAACTAAATCAAACGTCTGGCCTGGTTCATTACCAAGCACGAGATCCAGTGTGGCCTCCCCTCTTGTCGGCCCTTCGACATACTGTGTCAGGAAACCCTCCTGTACACATTGGACAAAAACTGATCCATCCGACATACTAGAGCTATAACATTTCCAATCAATGTTGGGGAAGATAAAGTCCCCCATAATGACCACCCTGTTCCTTTCACTCCTACCTAGGATAATGTTGCTAATCCTCTCTTCCACATCCCTGGAACTCTGCAGAGGCCTATAAAAATCTCCAAGAAGCGTGACCTCTCCTCTCCTGTTTCTAACCTCAGTCCACACTGAGACAAGTCCTCATCAAAAGTTCTCTCAGCCACCATTATACTATCCTTGACTAACAAGGCCACGCCTTCCCCTCTTTTCCCGCCTTGCCTGTTTTTAATGAAACATCTATTACTCACCCTGCTCTATCCATGTCTCCGAAATGGCCACAATATTGAAGTCCCAGGTATCTATCCATGCTGCAAGCTCACCTACCTTATTTCGGATACTTCTGGCGTTGAAGTAGACGCACTTCAAACCATGTCGCTGTCTGTCAGCATATTCCTGTGACCCTGAAATCCTGTCCCTCTCCTTCCTACTCTCATCCTCCTGTACACTGCAGCTACAGCTCCGGTTCCCATTCCCCTGCTGAGCTAGTTTAAACCCACCCGAATAGCACCAGCAAATTTCCCAGCCAAGTTCAAGTGAAGACCGTCCTGTTTGTACAAGTCCCACCTTCCCCAGAATGAGCCCCAATTATCCAAAAACCTGAAACCCTCCCTCTTGCACCATCCTTGCAGTCACGTGTTCAGCTGATATCTGCCCCCTATTCCTTGCCTCGCTATCTCGTGGCACGGGTAACAATCCAGAGATAACAACTCTGTTTGTTCTAGCTCTCAGCTTCCACCCTAGCTCCCTGAAATCCTGCCTTACATCCCTATCCCTCTTTCTACCTATGTCGTTGGTACTTACATGGACAATGATTAGAGGCTGGCCACCCTCTCCCTTCAGGACCCCAAAGGTATGATCCGAGACATCACGGACCCTGCACCTGGGAGGCAACACACCAACCGCGAGTCTTGTTCATTCCCTACAAACCCATCTGAGTCTCTAACTATTCAGTCCCCAATGACTAACACTCTCCTCCTTTCCCTCCTTCCCTTCTGTGCAACATGGATAGGCTCTGTGCTAGAGATCTCGGTGTCCTGGTACACAGATCCTTGAAAGTTGCCACCCAGGTTGACAGGGTTGTTAAGAAGGCATACAGTGTTCTAACTTTTATTAATAGAGAGATCGAGTTCCGGAACCATGTGGTTATGCTGCAGCTGTACAAAACTCTGGTGCGGCCAGAGTATTGTGTACAGTTCTGGTCACCACATTATAAGAAGGATGTGGAAGCTTTGGAAAGGGTGCAGAGGAGATTTACTAGGATGTTGCCTGATATGGAAGGAAGGTCTTACGAGGAAAGGCTGAGAGACTTGAGGCTATTTCCATTGGAGAGAAGGTTGAGAGGTGACTTAATAGAGACATATTAGATAATCAGAGGGTTAGATAGGGTGGACAGGGAGAGCCTTTTTCCAAGTATGGTGACGGCGAGCACGAGGGGGCATAGCTTTAAATTGACGGGTGATAGATATAGGACAGATGTCAGAGGCAGTTTCTTTACTCAGAGAGTAGTAAGGGTATGGAAAGCTTTGCCTGCATTGGTAGTAGATTCGCCAACTTTAAGTGCATTTAAGTTGTCATTGGACAAGCATATGGACGTACATGGAATAGTGTAGGTTAGATCGGCTTCAGATTGGTATGACTGGTCGGCGCAACATCGAGGGCCGAAGGACCTGTACTGCGCTGTAATGTTCTATGTTCTATAGAGACCTCGGCCCCACTGCTTGCCCCTGGTAAGTCGTTCCCCCCCCCTGAACAGTATCCAAAACAATATACATGTTTTTCAGGGGAACAACCACAGGGGATCCCTCCACTGACTGTTTTTTCCCCTTTCGAACAGTTACTCAGCTTTCTTCTTGCCTAGGAGTAACTATTTCCCTGTAACTCCTATCTATCACAGCCTCTGCCCCCCAAATGATCCAAAGTTCATCCAGCTCCTGCTCCGGTTCCCTAACACAGTCTTGGAGGAACGAGAGTTGGGTGCACTTCCT
Source organism: Chiloscyllium plagiosum (assembly GCF_037043375.1). Lineage (NCBI taxonomy): Eukaryota > Metazoa > Chordata > Chondrichthyes > Orectolobiformes > Hemiscylliidae > Chiloscyllium > Chiloscyllium plagiosum. The sequence continues at coordinate 153,105 of NW_028270315.1, read as the reverse complement.
GTAGATGTACTTGGATGGGACACTATTGGTGTCCCTGACCTCAAACATCCTGCAGGAGGAACATTGCTCTCCCTGCACTGCCATCCCTGCTAGTCCCCTAGTCACAAAGTAAAAAAGAGATGCTTACCTGATATGTCCCTGGTCTTTAAGGTTAGAGGAGGTGGTTGGGTGGGAGGCCCTACAAAAGTAGGGTCTCGGGTTGAGAAGACACTGACTTATATAGCAATAAGAAGTCCCTCCTTTCCCAGAAACCTCTGCTCTCTGACTTCAAATTTAAAAGCACAAATCAGTGACTCACCGCTCCCGGTGAGTTTGCTAAATCATCCTCAATCCTATGCCTCTGCATTTTCTGAAATAGCCTATCGGGGAAACCTTACCATACGCTTTACTGTAATCCATTTCCACCGCATCAACTGCATTCCCTCATCCGCCTGTTTGGTCACCTTCTCAAAGAACCAAAGAATCCAACAAACTTTAGTTGAAATACATGAACAGCTCAAAAGGACCAACAGTTGGAAAAGGACCAAAGCACCGACAATAAGTTGTAAAAAACAATTGCTTGTGGGATATGGGTGTTGTTGGCTTGCCAGTATTTATTTCCCATTCTAAGTTGCCCTTCAGAAGGTGATGGTGAGCTGCCTTCTTAAACCACTGCAGTCCATGTGCTGTCGGTAGACCCACAATGCTCTTAGGAAGGGAATTCCAGAATTCTGACCCAGCAATAGTGAAGGAACAGTAATATATCTCCAAGTCAGGACAGTGAATTACTTGGAGGGAAACTTGCATGGGGTGGTGTTCCTATGTAGTTGCTGCCCTTATCCTTCCAGATGGAAGTGGTCAAGGGTTTGGAAGATGCTGTCTAAGGATTTTGAGTGAATTGCTGCATTTTGTAGATACAGGTAATTCAGTTGCATGCCTCTGCAACCTCACACTATAGAAAATCATGCTGTAGAAGATTGGTAACAGAAAGTGACTATGCCCATTCAGTAGAAAGTTTGCATTATCGAACAACATCCACAATTCGTCAATCGTGTTATCGCCAATTTGCGCTGACAAAATGCATGTTATAGCAGAGCAACCTGTAGTACACAATGCTGCTACTGAGTATTGGTCTTGAGGGAATGAATGCTTGTGGATATCAAGCTTGATGGTGCCAATCAAGCGGGTTTTGAGTCAAGCTTTTGAGTTTTGTTGGAGCACCCAGGCACCTAAGGTGGAAAACAGACTACTTTCTTTTATCCAAATAGTGGTGAGAACGTGGAACTCACAGGTTGTGGTCAACAGAAATAGCATAGATGCGTTTTTTAAATCATTTATGGGATGAGGGCAGCACTGGCTAGGCCAGTATTTATTGCTCATCCTAGATTTCCTGGAGGGCAATTAAAAGTCAACTGCATTGTTGAGAGTCTGAGTCACACGCTGGTCAGACTAGGTAAAGATGCAGTTTCCTTCCCTAAAGGATATTAGTGAACCAACTGGGTTTTTCTAGTAATCATGATTAGACTCTTAATTCCAGATGTATTGATTGAATTCAAATTCCACCATCTGCTAGAGTGAGATTTGAGCCTAGGTCCCCAAAACATTGCCTGAGTCTCTCGATTAACAGTTCCGAAATAATGCCACTACACCATCACCTCCCCTTTAAGGAAGGCATGAGAGAAGTGAGGAAGAAGAGTCTAGAAGGCTACTTGGATATATTTAAATGAGGGATGACAGGAGGCTTGAATAGAGCATAAACACAAATGGGTCAATTGGTCTGTTCCTATAAGATAGATCCTTTGTAATCTTGTAAGTAGGGCACTCGGGATGTGAAATAGCTTGCAGTACAATACCTCAGGTTCCAGCATGTAGCAGAAGAGTGGCAAGAGATTGGTGTAACTTGGCAAGCCTGTCAGGTTTCAACTTATAGCTCTGTTCATATGTGATTTTCCAAACTGGTTAGTGCTAGTGTAAAAGCTGTTATTTCTCTCAAGCTCACAAGCCGAGAGTGGAGCCACAATGTCAATGGAAAGCAGGGTAGTTTATTTGATCTGGTAATTCAGTGTTTTAATGGAAAACCACGCTTGTATAAAAGGGCAGCCAAACAGAATAAATAAGGTAAAAACAATGACTGCAGATGCTGGAAACCAGATTCTGGATCAGTGGTGCTGGAAGAGCACAGCAATTCAGGCAGCATCCGAGGAGCTTCGAAATCGACGTTTCGGGCAAAAGCCCTTCATCAGGAGTAAAGGCAGAGAGCTTGAAGCGTGGAGAGATAAGCTAGAGGAGGGTGGGGTTGGGGATAGAGTAGCGTAGAGTACAATAGGTCAGTGGGGGAGGAGATGAAGGTGATAGGTCAGGGAGGAGAGGGTGGAGTGGATAAGTGGAAAAGGAGCTGGGCAGGTCGGACAAGTCCGGAGAAGTCAAGGGGACAGTTTTGCTGGAGGTTAGAAACTAGGATGAGGTGGGGGAAGGGGAAATGAGGAAGCTGTTGAAATCCACATTGATGCCCTGGGGTTGAAGTGTTCCGAGGTGGAAGATGAGGCGTTCTTCCTCCAGGCGTCTGGTGGTGAGGGAGCGGCGGTGGAGGAGGCCCAGGACCTCCATGTCCTCGGCAGAGTGGGAGGGGGAGTTGAAATGTTGAGCCACGGGGCCTCTCTACAGTCTGCCCTGCCTCAGCTGAGGGCCACACTCTCTCAGAATTGCAAAGGACCCACTCTGTACTACATCCTCAGGAGAATCCACACTCTCAACAAACAGTATTTCAATTCCATCTCAAACATCAAAAACTGTAAGTACAACAAACTTTTATCTACCCACCTCCATAACCAGCGCTCCTCGAACATTCCAGAAGATTCCCCTGGCCTTGGAAACACCATTAGCTATGCTGCTGATGCAGCTACCACCCCCACGCTGATTGATGATGTCACTTCTGCCCCCATCATGGCCACTCCCACAGCCACTTCCAGCCCTCACATCATCGCCGATGCCACACGCTCAGTGACTTCCGCCACCCCTACTGCCGTGTCTGCCACCACCAGCGCCACTCACCTGCATTCTGCTGACACGCCCTCCACAGACCCCACTGTCACTATCCCCACCCCCCAGAACCCCGAGGGGAACACTACCCCTGCTCATGACTCTACCCCCATTCCCCCCACCATCACACCCACTCCAGGTACTGGCTCCGACCCCACTCCCAGCTCTATACCCACACCAGCTCCCAGCTCCCAGCCCTGCCGAGTTTTCACCATCCCTCCAGACCTCCCCCTCACTGAGGACGAACGATCAGTCCTCAGCAAAGGACTCACCTTCATCCCCCTCCGTCCACGCATCAATGAATTTAATACACGCCGTGACATCGAACAATTCTTCCGTCGCCTCCGCCTCCCAGCTTACTTTCACAATCAGGATTCCCGCCCATCTTCCGAGGACCCCTTCGCCCACCTCCAACACACTGCATCCACCTGGACACCCCGTGCTGGCCTATTACCTGCCCTCGACCTCTTCATTTCCAACTGCCGCCGGGACATTAACCGCCTCAACCTGTCGACCCCCCTCCCCCACTCCAACCTCTCACCCTCACAACGCGCAGCCCTCCAATCCCTCTGCTCCAATCCTGACCTCACCATCAAGCCAGCGGACAAAGGGGGCGCAGTGGTAGTCTGGCGCACTGACCTCTACATCGCTGAAGCCAAACGCCAACTCGAGGACATCTCTTCCTACCGCCCCCTTGACCATGACCCCACCCCCCATCACCAAACCATCACCTCCCAGACCATACAGAACCTCATCACCTCAGGAGATCTCCCACCCACAGCTTCCAACCTCATAGTCAGGGAACCCCGCACTGCCCGGTTCTACCTCCTTCCCAAGATCCACAAGCCTGACCACCCTGGCCGACTCATTGTCTCAGCATGCTCCTGCCCCACCAAACTCATCTCTACCTACCTCGACACTGTCCTATCCCCCCTAGTCCAGGAACTCCCCACATATGTTTGAGACACCACCCACGCCCTCCACCTCCTCCAAGACTTCCGTTTCCCCGGCCCCCAACGCCTCATCTTCACCATGGATATCCAATCCCTCTACACCTCCATCCGCCATGACCAGGGCCTCCAAGCCCTCCGTTTTTTCCTCTCCAGACGTTCCCAACAGTACCCCTCCACCGACACTCTCATTCGTTTGGCCGAACTGGTCCTCACCCTTAACAATTTCTCTTTTGAATCCTCCCACTTCCTCCAGACCAAAGGGGTAGCCATGGGCACACGCATGGGCCCCAGCTATGCCTGTCTGTTTGTTGGCTACGAAGAGCAGTTGATCTTCCGTAATTACACCGGCACCACTCCCCACCTCTTCCTCCGCTACATTGATGACTGCATTGGCGCCACCTCATGATCCCGCGAGGAGGTTGAGCAATTCATCAACTTCACCAACACATTCCACCCTGACCTTAAATTTACCTGGACCATCTCTGACACCTCCCTCCCCTTCCTGGACCTCTCCATCTCCATCAGTGACGACCGACTTGACACTGATATTTTTTACAAACCCACCGACTCCCACAGCTATCTGGATTACACCTCTTCCCACCCTATCTATTGCAAAAATGCCATCCCGTATTCACAATTCCTCCGCCTCCGCCGTATCTGCTCCCAGGAGGAGCAGTTCCACCATAGAACACACCAGATGGTGTGACCGCAATTTCCATTCCTACGTGGTTAAAGATGCCCTCCAACGCATCTCGTCCACATCCCGCACCTCCGCCCTCAGACCCAACCCCTCCAACCGCAACAAGGGCAGAACGCCCCTGGTGCTCACCTTCCACCCTACCAACCTTCCCATAAACCAAATCATCCGCCGACATTTCCGCCACCTCCAAACAGACCCCACCACCAGGGATATATTTCCCTCCCAACCCCTCTCCGCCTTCCGCAAAGACCGTTCCCTCCATGACTACCTGGTCAGGTCCACGCCCCCCTACGACCCACCCTCCCATCCTGGCACTTTCCCCTGCCACCGCAGGAACTGTAAAACCTGTGCCCACACCTCCTCCCTCACCTCCATCCAAGGCCCTAAAGGAGCCTTCCACATCCATCAAAGTTTTACCTGCACATCCACTAATATCATTGATTGTATCCGTTGCTCCCGATGCGGTCTCCTCTACATTGGGGAGACTGGGCGCCTCCTAGCAGAGCGCTTTAGGGAACATCTCCGAGACACCCACACCAATCAACCAAACCGCCCCGTGGCTCAACATTTAACTCCCCCTCCCACTCTGCCGAGGATATGGAGGTGCTGGGCCTCCTCCACCGCCGCTCCCTCACCACCAGACGCCTGGAGGAAGAATGCCTCATCTTCCGCCTCGGAACACTTCAACCCCAGGGCATCAATGTGGATTTCAACAGCTTCCTCATTTCCCCTTCCCCCACCTCATCCTAGTTTCTAACCTCCAGCAAAACTGTCCCCTTGACTTGTCCGGACTTGTCCGACCTGCCCAGCTCCTTTTCCACCCACTCCTTTTCCACTCCACCCTCTCCTCCCTGACCTATCACCTTCATCTCCTCCCCCACTGACCTATTGTACTCTATGCTACTCTATCCCCACCCCCACCCTCCTCTAGCTTATCTCTCCACGCTTCAGGCTCTCTGCCTTTATTCCTGATGAAGGGCTTTTGCCCGAAACGTCGATTTCGAAGCTCCTCGGATGCTGCCTGAATTGCTGTGCTCTTCCAGCACCACTGATCCAGAAACAGAATAAATACCCCGGGCAACACTGCTGGTCAACATGAAACGTGAGCATTTCCTATTCTGGGCTATTTTGACTGGCACCTCTGTCGTCAATGTTGCTGAGCAGACATACACAGGAGTGGCAGGTCTAGCCTCCTACAGCCCAGTTCAATCAGTTGAATAGAAATACCTGCCCACTGCACCTTATAACAATCTTGAACATGATGCTTGAAAGGTTAGGCAAATCAGATTCAAGAATAGCTTTCAAAGGGAACATTTACAGGGATGTAGGGAAAAGGCAGGGTACTTTTTTTCTAAAAGGCAACCTCCTTCTGTGGTTTTCATCAGTGAGTCAGAGCTCAGGAGTGGAAAAGATAGCTGTCATTGTAAAGCTTCATCAAAAGATTATTTTAGTGTCTGAGTACTGATCAAAAACAAAAAGACAACGTTTAATCTGCCGAATTCAGTTCTGTCTTGAACACAACTTAATTGAATCTGTCATGTTATGTTTTGTTCAGAGTGGATTCTTTCTTGATTATATGATTTATTGAGCTGTGTCTCTTGATTAAACTTAAAATATAAGCCATAAGTACTAATTTAACTTGGAGCAGTGTTTTGTAGAGGAATAAGACAGTGCTATTTCCTGGGTCTGAAAGAAACAAAAATGGCCTTTAGTAGAGTGATATGCTCTTCTTGTCTGATGTGGGAGTTTAGGGAGAGTTTACGGGTTACTGAGGATTATATCTGCAATAAATGCTGTTGGTTGCGAATCCTATCAGATCAAATAGATCAGTTGGAGAGGTAGTTAGAGGCAATGAGGAATTTACAAGAGCAAGGGGATGTGATGGATGGCAGTTATAGGAAGGGGGAAACTCTCAGATAAAGTCACATAGATGGGTTAACTCCAGGAAAGGTAAGAGAGGTAGGCAGGTAGTGCAGGAGTCTTCTGTGGCTATCCCCATTTCAAACATGTATGCTGTTTTGGAATATGTTGTGGGTGATGGATTTTCAGGGGAATGTAGCACGAACAGCCAAGTTTCTGGTATTGAGATTGGCTATAATTAAATGAGAGGTACATCGTGTTCCAAGTGATTGTGTTAGGGGACTCTCTAGTCCGAGGTACATATAGACGTTTCTGTGGCCAGCAGCGAAAAATCAGAATGGTACGTTGCTTCCCTGGTGCCAGGATCAAGGATGTCTCACAGGGGTTGCAGAATGTTCTCAAGGGGGAGAGGCACCAGTAGGAGGTCATTGTACACGTTGGAACCAACAACATAGGAAGGGAAAAGGTTGAGGTTCTGAAGGGAGATTACAGAGAGTTAGGCAGGAATTTAAAAAGAAGGCCCTTGAGAGTAATAATATCTGGATTACTCCCGATGCTATGAGCTAGTGAGGGCAGGAGTAGGAGGATAGAGCAGATGAATGCATGGCTGAGGAGCTGGTGTGTGGGAGAATGATTCACATTTTTGGATCATTGGAAGCTCTTTTGGGGTAAAAGTGACCTGCACAAGAAGGACAGATTGAACCTAAATTGGAAGAGGATTAATATACTGGTAGGAGATTTACGAGAACTGCTCGGGAGGATTTAATCTAGTAAGGTAGGGGGGTGGGACTCAGGGAGATAGTAAGGAAAGAGATCAATCTGAGACTGGTACAGTTGAGAACAAAGGCGAGTCAAATAGTCAGGGCAGGCAGGGACAAAGCAGAGAGGAAGGTAGGACTGATAATATAAACTACATTTATTTCAATGCAAGAGGCCTAATGGGGAAGGCAGATGAACTCAGGGCATGGTTCGGAATATGGAACTGGGATATCATTGCAAGTACAGATGCTCAGGGATAGACAGGACTGGCAGCTTAATGTTCCCGGATACAAATGCTACAGGAAGGAAAGAAAGGGAGGCAAGAGAGGAGGGGGAGTGGCGTTTTTGATAAGGGATAGCATTACAGCTGTGCTGAGGGAGGATATTCCCAGAAATACATCCAGGGAAGTTATTTGGGTGGAACTGAGAAATAAGAAAGGGATGATCACCTTATTGGGATTGTATTATAGACTTCCTAATAGTCAGAGGGAAATTGAGAAACAAATTGTAAGGAGATCTCAGTTATCTGTAAGAATAATAGGGTGGTTATGGTAGGGAATTTTAACTTTCCAAACATAGGCTGGGACTGCCATAGTGTTAAGGGTTTAGATGGAGAGGAATTTGTTAAGTGTGTACAAGAAAATGTTCTGATTCAGTATGTGGATGTACCTTTTAGAGAATGTGCAAAAATTGACCTAATCTTGGGAAATAAGGCAGGGCAGGTGACTGAGGTGTCAGTAGGGGAGCACTTTGGGGCCAATGACCATAATTCTATTAGTTTTTAAAATAGTGATGGAACAGGATAGACCAGATCTAAAGTTGAAGTTCTAAATTGGAGAAAGGCCAATTTTGACAGTATTCAGTAAGAACTTTCAAAAGCTGATTGGAGGCAGATGTTCGCAGGTAAAGAGACGGCTGGAAAATGGGAAGCCTCAGAAATGAGATAAAGAGAGTCAAGAGAAAGTATATTCCTGTCAGGGTAAAAGGAAGGGCTGGTAGGTATAGGGAATGCTGGATGACTAAAGAAATTGAGGGTTTTGTTAAGAAAAAAAATGAAGCATATGTAAGGTATAGACAGGATAGATTGAGTGAATCCTTAGGAGAGTATAAAGGCAGTAGGAGTATACTTGAGAGGGAAATCAGGAGGGAAAAAAGAGGACATGAGATATTTTTGGCAAATAGAGTTGAGGAGAATCCTAAGGGTTTTTACAAATACATTAAGGCCAAAAGGGTAACTAGGGAGAGAATAGGGCCCGAACTGAAAATGTGTTGCTGGAAAAGCACAGCAGGTCAAGCAGCATCCAAGGAACAGGAGAATCGATGTTTCGGGCATAAGCCCTTCTTCAGGAATTTTCAGCTCTGATCTCCAGCATCTGCAGTTCTCACTTTCTCCAGAGAATAGGGCCCCTCAAAGATCACCAAGGCGGCCTTTGTGTAGAGCCGCAAGAGATGGGGCAGATACTAAATGAATATTTTGCATCAGTATTTACTGTGGAAAAGGACATAAAAGATATAGAAAGTAGGGAAAGAGATGATGATATCTTGAAAACTGTCCATATTGGAGAGGAGGAAGTGTTGGATGTCTTGACACGCATAAAGGTGGATAAATCCCTAGGACCTGATCAGATGTACCCTAGAACTCTGAGGGAAGCTAGCGAAATGATTGCTGGGCCTCTTACTGAGATATTTCTATCATCGATAGTCAAGGTGAGGTGCCGGAAGATTGGAGGTTTGCTAACGTGGTGCCACTGTTTAAGAAGGATGGTAAGGACAAGCCATGGAACTATAGACCAGTGAGCCTGACGTCGGTGGTAGGCAAATTGTTGGAGGTAATCCTGAGGGACAGGATGTACATGTGTTTGGAAAGGCAAAGACTAATTAGGGATAGTCAACATGGCTTTGTGCGTAGGAAATCATGTCTCACAATGTTGATTGTGTTTTTTGAAGAAGTAACAAAGAGGATTGATGAGGGCAGAGTGGTAGATGTGATCTATATGGACTTCAGTAAGGCGTTCAACAAGGCTCCCCGGGAGACTGTTAGCAAGGTTAGATCTCATGGAATACAGGGAGAACTAGCCATTTGGATGCAGAACTGGCTCAAAGGTAGAAGACAGAGGGAGGTGGTGGAGGGGGAGGGTTGTTTTTCAGACTGGAGGCCTGTGACCAGTGGAGTGGCACAAGAATCAGTGCTGGGTCCACTACTTTTCATCATTTATATAAATGATTTGGATGTGAGCCTTGGACGCTCCAGGGAAAACAGCCCCAGCCTGTTCTGCCTCTCCCTATAGCTCAAATCCTCCAACCCTGGCAACATCCTTTTAGATGTTTTCTGAACTCTTTCAAGTTTCACAACATCTTTCCGATAGGAAGGAGACCAGAATTGCACACAATATTCCAACAGTGGCCTAACTAATGTCCTGTACAGCCAGAACATCATCTCCTACACCCAATACTCTGACGAATAAAGGAAAGCATACCAAACTCCTTCTTCACTATCCTATCTACCTGCGACTCCACTTTCAAGGAGCTATGAAGCTGCACTCCAAGATCTCTTTGTTGAGCAACACTCCCTAGGACCTTACCAATAAGTGTGTAAGTCCTGCTAAGATTTGCTTTCCCAAAATGCAGCACCTCACATTTACCTAAATTAAACTCCATCTGCCACTTCTCAGCCCATTGGCCCGTCTGGTCAAGATCCTGTTGTAATCTGAGGTAACCTTCTTCGCTGTCCACTACACCTCTGATTTTGGTGTGATCTGCAAACTTACTAACTGTATCTCTTACGCTTATATAAATAACGAAAAGTAATGGACCCAGCACAGATCCTTGTGGCACTCCACTGGTCACAAGCCTCCTGTCTGAAAAACAACCCTCCACCACCACCCTCTGTCTTCTACCTTTGAGCAGGTTCTGTATCAAAATGGCTCTATGACTCTCAGTGAACTTTAACAATTGGTGTCATGTCGGCCCAGATAATCCATTTAAGGTGTGAGCTGGGAGAAAGTGAGGACTGCAGATGCTGGAGATCAGAGCTGAAAATGTGTTGCTGGAAAAGCGCAGCAGGTCAGGCAGCATCCAAGAAGCAGGAGAATCGACGTTTCAGGCATGAGCCCTTCCTGAAGAAGGAATCACCTGATGAAGGAGCGTCGCTCCGAAAGCTAGTGTGCTTCCAATGAAACCTGTTGGACTATAACCTGGTGTTGTGTGATTTTTAACTTTGTACACCCCAGTCCAACGCCGGCATCTCCAAATCATTTTTAAAAAAAAGTTGCATTCTCGGGTTAGCTGTTAACAATGGTGATAGCTAGACAATATGTTGAAGGTGTTGGCCCTCTGTGTTCTCTGTCTATGCCATGGCAGGCATAGGCAGCAGAGAAAAGTGGCCGAGCAGAGGCTGATTGCTAAGTTCGGTACCCATATGGAGGGCCTCAACTGGGACCTTGGATTCATGTCACATTACAGGTGACCACCATTGCACTATACACACACACAGATACTCCTACTCCCCCCACCCCCCACCATACACACACACTCTCTCTCTTTCTCTCTCTCTCTTTCTCTCTCTCTCACTCACGCAAGCACACATATACATCTACGTTTGTGGGGTGAAATTGTACTTGCAGAATTACATTTTACTTTGCTCAATAACTGCATGAATCCTTGTAAGATTCTGTAAATCCATTTTTTAGATTAGAGTCAGTCTGACCATTATTAAAAATCACTCACACATTCTCACACACACAGGCACTCCTATACACACATACACACCCTTACAGACACACACACTCCCACACTCACACATGCACCCCCTCACAGACTTAAGACACTCTGCACTCACTACACACACACATACACTTTCTCACACTCACAACCCCCAACCCAGACAGACACACACACACAGACAGACAAAGACCCACACACACACATATATTTTGTGGGTGAATTTGTACTTGCAGGGTTACATTGTACTTCGCTCAAAAACTGCATACATTCATGTAGAACTCTGAGCTCAAAAACTGCATACATTCATGTAGAACTCTGAGCTCAAAAACTGCATACATTCATGTAGAACTCTGAGCTCAAAAACTGCATACATTCATGTCGAACTCTGAGCTCAAAAACTGCATACATTCATGTAGAACTCTGAGCTCAAAAACTGCATACATTCATGTAGAACTCTGAGCTCAAAAACTGCATGAATTTATGTAAATCTCTGTTATCTCACTTTTTAGATTAGAATCAATCTAAACATCATGGCACAGACAGAGAACACAGGAGGCCAACACCTTCAACATATTGCCTAGCTATCACCATTGTTAACAGCTAACCCGAGAATGCAACATTTTTAAAAAAAGGTTTTGTGATTTACACATGAAAGAAGTGAAACTATCACTGTATTCTAACAGATGAAAGGCTTGACAGACAATCAATTTTTCAATGTATAATTTCAGTTACATCACACTGTAAATTTTTGCATAAATTCTGTGTTAGGATTGAGCCCTCCACTATCACCTGATGAAGGAGCGTCGCTCCGAAAATTAGTGCGCTTCCAATTAAACCTGTTGGACTATAACCTGGTGTTGTGTGATTTTTAATAATGGTCAGACTGATTCTAATCTAAAAAATGGATTTACAGAATCTTATAAGGATTCATGCAGTTATTGAGCAAAGTAAAATGTAATTCTGCAAGTACAATTTCACCTCACAAACGTAGATGTATATGTGTGTTTGTGTGAGTGAGAGAGAGAGAAAGAGAGAGAGAGAGAAAGAGAGTATGTATGGTGGGGGGGGGGGAGTAGGAGTGGTTATGAGTGTCTGTGCGAGAGTGTGTGTTTGCGTGTGTGTAAAGGGGTATAAATCTGTGAGAGGGTGTGTGTGTGAGTGTGGGAGTGTATGTGTGAGCATATGAGAGGGTCTGCATGAGTGTATGGGTCTGTAGGAGAGTGTGTCTGTCTAGAGGAGTCTGTGTGTATAATTGTCTGCCTGTAGGAGTGTGTGTGTGGAGGAGAGCGTCTGTGTGTCTGTGTCTATCTGTGTGTGTGCATCTGTCTATATGTGTGCGTGTGTCTGTGTGTGTGCTTGTGTGTCTATAGTGTAATGGGGTCCCCTGTAGTGTGACATGAACCCAAGGTCCAAATTGAGGCCATCCCCTTGGGTACTGAACTTGGCTATCAGCCTCTGCTTGGCAACTTTTCATTGTTGCTTGTCCCAAAGTCCGCCTTGGAGGATAGTCACCCGAAGGTCCAAGGTTGAATGTCCCAGACCGCTAAAATGTTCTCTGACTGGGAGGGAACACTCCTGTCTGTTGATTGTTGTGCGGTGTCCATTCATCCATTGCCATAGCATCTGCTTGGTCTTGCCAATGTACCATGCTTCAGGGCATCCTTGCCTGCAGCGTATGAGATAGACAACGTTGGCTGAGTCGCAGGGCAGCTCACACCTTCAATGCATTATCTGGGCTGACATGACACCAATTGTTAAAATTCACTTGAGAATGTAATTTTTAAATGTTCTGCGATTTACACATGAAAGAAGTGAAACCAACATGGTCATTCTAAAAGATAAGAGACTTAGCAAACAATCCAGGTCTTTTTCAATATATAATTTCAGTTACATCACACTGTAAACTTTTGCTATAAATTCTGTGTTTTATGATCTTATACTCCACAACTACCTGATGAAGGAGCAGCGCTTCGAAAGCTAGTGCTTCCAAATAAACCTGTTGGACTACAACCTGGTGTTGTGTGATTTTTAACTTTGTTTTCTTGATGTAGACATGGATTGATTAACTGCATGAAGTACCGGTTGATGGCAGACATTGCTAGAATCTTAGTCAGGAGAAGCAGCATGCAGAACCCATACTTGGAAACAAATCAATGCTGTTTACTGGCCCTCGACTCATCAACTTCTGTAAATTACAATCCATATCCATTCAGCATAATCTCTACACTCACTGATGTGCACTGACTGTGCCCTTAGCTTCCAAGGTCCTAAGCACTGACATTTCCTCCTTGAACACCTCTATCCCTCATTCCTTCATTAAGATTCTCTTTGGTGGCTCAGTGGTTAGCACTGCTGCCTCACTGAACCAGTGTTCCAAGTTCGAGTCCAGCCTTGGGCGACTGTCTGTGGGGAGTTTAACAATCTCCCTGTGTCTCCATGGGTTTCTTCCCACGGTTGAAAATGTGTTGCTGGAAAAGCGCAGCAGCACATTTTCAGCTCTGATCTCCAGCATCTGCACTCCTCACTTTTTCCTCCCACAGTCCAAAGATGTGCAGGTCAGGTGAATTGGCCATGCTAAATTGCCTGTAGTGTTAGGTACATTAGTCAGAGGGAAATGGGTCTGGGTGGGTTACTCTTCGGAGGGTCGGTGTGGACTAGTTGGGCCGAAGGGCGTATTTTCACACTGTCGCGAATCTAATCTTTACCTAAGCTTTTGATCATTTATCCAAATGTCTCATGCAATTCACAGAGTCAGAGATGTACAGCACGGAAACAAACTTTTCGATCCAACACATCCATGCCAACTAGATATCCCAACCTAATCCCATTTGCCAGAATTTGGTGCACATCCCTCCAAACCCTTCCTATTCATATACCCATCCAGATGCCTTTTAAGTGCTGTAACTGTACCAGCCTCCACCACTTCCTCTGGCAGCTCATTCCACACATGCACCACCCTCTACGTGAAAAGAGTTAGTGTGCGGCCACAGGGCAGTGGGGTTATTTAATGCGTGTGTCCCAGAGATGTTCTTTGAAATGTTCCACAAGTTGGCGTCCTGTCTCCCCAATGTAGAGGAGACCACATCGACAGTAATGGACACAATAGATGAGGTGAAAGTGAGGACTGCAGATACTGGAGATTGGAGTGGAGATTGTGGTGTTGGAAAAGCACAGTAGGTCGGGCAGCATCCAAGGAGCAGGAGAATCGATGTTTTGGGCTTCCTGATGAAGGGCTTATGCCCAAAACGTCGACTCTCTTGCTTCTTGGATGCTGCCTGACCTGCTGTGCTTTTCCAGCACCACACTCTTAAAGTAGATGAGATGTTTGGAATTGCAGGAAAATCTCTGCTGGATGTGGAAGAATCCTTTGGGGCCTTGGACAGAGGTGAGGGGGGAGGTATGGATGCAGGTTTTTCACTTCCAGCAGTGACAGGGCAAGGTACTGGGAGTGGAGGATGGGACCTTATGAAGGAGTCATGAAGGGAATGGCCTCTTTAGAATGCTAATAGGGCTGGGGTGGGAAATATATCCTGGTGGTGGAGTCTGACTGTAGGTGATGGAAATGGCAGAGGATGATGCATTCTATCCCAGAGGTTGGTGGAGTGGAAGGTGAGGACTGGGGGGCTCTGTCCATGTTGTGGTTGGAGGGGTGGAGTTCGAGGGCGGATGTGCGGGAAGTGAAGGAGATGCGCTGGAGGGTGTTCGCCATTTGGGATGACACTCCTTGAAGAAGGAGTCCATCTGGGATATTCTTGAGTGGAATTGCTCTTCCTGGGAGCAGATGGTGGAGGGAGTAAGGGATTGCATTTTTACAGTAGTGGGGGTGGGAGGAGGTGTAGTCCAGGTAGCTGTGGGAGTCGGTGGGTTTGACATAGATTCTGGATTAGTGGTGCTGGAAAAGCACAGCAGTTCAGGCAGCATCTGAGGAGCAGTAAAATCGACATTTCTGGCAAAAGCCCTTCATCAGGAATACAGGCAGAGTGCCTGAAGGGTGGAGAGATAAATGAGAGGAGGGTCCCGTATTGAGTTGGTCACTGGAAATGGAGATGGAGAGGTCCAGGAAGGGGAGGGAGGTGATGTCCAGGAAGGGGAGGGATTGTTCAGGTGAACTTAGGGTTGGGGTGAAAGGTGTTTGTGAAGTTGATGAATTGTTCAACCTCCTCATGGGAGCACAAAGTGGCACTGATACAGTCATTGATGTAGCAGAGGAACAGGTGGGGAATGGTGCTGGTGTAACTGTGGAAGATGACTGTTCCACAAACCTATGAAGAGATAGGCACAGCTGGGGCCCATGTGGGTGCCCATGTCCAACCCTTTGGTCTGAAGGAAGTGGGAGAATTCGAAGGAGAAATTGTTGAGGGTGAGGACAATTCAGCCAATCAGTTGAGTGTGTCATGGAAGGGTACTGGTTGGATCGTCAGGAGAGGAAGAACCAGAGGGCTTGGAGTCTTTCATCATGGCGGATGAATGCGTATAGAGACTGGATGTCTGTGGTGAAGATGAGGCATTGGGGGCTGGGGAACCAAACGTCATGGAGGAGTTGGAGGGCATGGGTGGTGGCCCAAATATACGTGGGGAGATCCTGGACCAAGGGGGACAAGGACGGTGTTAAGGTAAGAGCAGATACATTCGATGGGGCAGGAGCAGGCGGAGACGATGGGTCGATCGGGGTAGTCAGGTTTGTGAATTTTGGGTAGGAGGTAGAACTGGGCGGTGTGTGGGTTTCTGGGACTATGAGTTTGGAGGTGGGAGATTCCCTGTGGTGATGAGGTTGTGGATGGTCTGGGAGATGATGGTTTGGTGATTGGAGGTGAGGTCATGGTCAAGGGGACAGTAAGAGGAGATGTCCGTGATCAGGAAAGCATACTGTGATAATACTATAAAAATTGAAATTAGTGCTATATGGATATAACGAAGCTAAATGAGGAGTTAGAAAGCACAGTGTACAAAGCTGTAACTATTCGGCCAGTGAAGAATGAGGTTTGGGCTTGGCATTAAGATGTCATAATCCAGAAGAGGAAATACAAAGTGAATCTCACTAAGACATCGATTAAACTACAGCTTTTCGCTCATATATTATGCTCCCACCTTCCAATATGTGTACAGAATTGACATAGTGAATTGATTAAAATCCTTCTCTTCATTGTCGATTTTTCGAGAGGTGTGAGGGAGGAGTGGAGGACTGCTGAGAAGGTGAGTAAAAAACAAATTTTTTGAATAAAGCAGCGAAGAGAGAGGGCGGGGAGAAAGGAGGGCTGCCAGGAAGGTTTTAAGTGGGTGAGATCTAAGGTTGTTGAGGAAGGTTTGTCTACTGAGTCAGGACGGGTGGAAATTAGGAACAGCAAGGGAGCAGCCACCTCATTGGGGGTTTTCTACAGATCCCCCCCAATAGCAGTAGAGAGATTGAAGAACTCGTAGACCGGCAGATTTAGGAAAAATGCAGATGTAGCAGGGTTGTTGGTATGGGTGACTTCAACTTTCCCAATATTGACTGGAACCTCCTGAATGCAGAAGGTTTGGATGGAGCTGTTTTTGTCAGGTGTGTTCAGGAGGGTTTCCTTACTCAGTACGTAGACAGGCCGACAAAGGGAGAGGCCATTTTGGATTTGGTGCTCGGCAATGAACCAAGACAGGTGTCAGATCTTGTGTCGGGAGAACACTTTGGGGACAGTGACCACAACTGCCTCACATTTAGCATAGCCTTGGAGAGGGAAAGAAGCAGTTACCAAGGGAAGATATTTAATTGGGGAAAAAGGAAATTATGATGGAAAGTATTCTGCCTGGAGGTCAGTGTTGAGTGGGGTCCTGCAGGGTTCTGTTCTTGGGGCCTCTGCTCTTTGTAGTTTTTATAAATGACTTGGATGAGGAGGTTGAGGGGTGGGCGAGTAAATTTGCAGATGACACAATGGTGGGAGGTGCCGTTGAAAGTATCGTAGAACATAGAACAATACAGCTCAGAACAGGCCCTTCGGTGTTGCGCTGACCTGTGAACTATTCTCAGCTCATCCCCCTACACTATCCCAAAATCATCCATGTGCTTATCTAAGTATTGTTTAAATCTCCCTAATGTGGCTGAGTTTCTACATTAGCAGGTAGGGCATTCCACACCCTTACCACTCTCTGAGTAAAGAACCTGCCTCTGACATCTGTCTTAAATCTCTCACCCCTCAATTTGTAGTTATGCCCCCTCGTACACGCTGATGTCATCATCCTAGGAAAAAGACTTTGACTGTCTACCCTATCTAATCCTCTGATCATCTTGTATGTCTCTATCAAATCCCCTCTTCGCCTTCTTCTTGCCAATGAGAAAAGGTTCAAGTCTCTCAGCCTTTCCTCATAAGACCTTCCCTCCAGACCAGTCAACATCCTAGTAAATTTCCTCTGCATCTTTTCCAATGCTTCCACATCCTTCTCAACATATGGGGACCAGAACTGTACACAATATTTCAAGTGTGACCGCACCAGCGTTTGTATAGTTGCAGCATGATATTGCGGCTCTGGAACTCAATCCCTCTATGAATGAAACCTAACACACCGTATGCCTTCTTAACAGCACTATCACCCTGGTCTGGCAACTTTCAGGGATCTATGTACATGGACCCCAAGATCCCTGAAAGTCCACACTACCAAGAATCTTTCAACCGACCCAGCGTGGGCGGCACGGTGGCACAGTGGTTAGCACTGCTGCCTCACAGCGCCTGAGACCCGGGTTCAATTCCCGCCTCAGACGACTGACTGTGTGGAGTTTGCACGTTCTCCCCGTGTCTGCGTGGGTTTCCTCCGGGTGCTCCAGTTTCCTCCCACAGCCCAAAGATGTGCAGGGTCAGGTGAATTGACCATGCTAAATTGCCCGTAGTGTTAGGTAAGGGGTAAATGTAGGGGTATGGGTGGGTTTCGCTTTGGCGGGTAGGTGTGGACTTGTTGGGCCGAAGGGCCTGTTTCCACACTGTAATGTAATCTAATCTAAAAAAAAAATACTCTGCCTTCCTGTTATTCTTCCCAAAGTGCATCACCTCACGTTTAGCTGCATTGAACTCCATTTGCCACCTCTCAGCCCAATTCTGCAGTTTATCCAAGTCCCCCTGCAATCTGTAACATTCTTCCACACTGACCACTACTCTACCGACTTTAGTGTCGTCTGAAAATTTACTAATCCATCCACCTATGCCTGTGTCTAAGTCATTTATAAACAGCAGTGGTCCCAAAACATATCCTTGTGGCAAACTACTAGCAACCGGACTCCAGGCTGAATATTTTCCATCAACCACCACTCGTTGCCTTCTTTCAGAATGCCAGTTTCTAAACCAAACTGCTAAATCACCCTCAATTCCATGCCTCTGCATTTTCTCCAACAGCCTACCATGTGGAACCTTATCAAAGGCTTTACTGAAGTCCATGTATACCACGACAACTGCCCTACCCTCATCTACATGCTTGGTCACCTTCTCAAAAAACTCAATGTGAGACATGACCTGCCCTTGATGAAACCATGTTGACGATCTGAAATCAAATTGTTGTTTGCAAGATGATTATAAATCTTATCTCTTAGAATCCTTTCCATACCTTTCATAGAACATAGAACATAGAAGAATACAGCGCAGTACAGGCCCTTTGGCCCTCGATGTTGTGCCGATCCAAGCCCACCTAACCTATACTAACCCTCTATCCTCCATATACCTATCCAATGCCCGCTTAAATGCCCATAAAGAGGGAGAGTCCACCACTGCTACTGGCAGGGCATTCCATGAACTTACGACTCGCTGAGTGAAGAACCTACCCCTAACTTCAGTCCTATATCTACCCCCCCTTAATTTAAAGCTATGCCCCCTTGTAATACCCGACTCCATACGCGGGAAAAGGTTCACACTGTCAACCCTATCTAACCCCCTAATCAATAGAACATAGAAGAATACTTCCTACAACAGAAGTAAGGCTCACTGGTATATAATTACCTGGGTCATCTCTACTGCCCTTCTTGAACAAGTGCACAACATTTGCAATCGTCCAGTCCTCTGGTATCAAACCTGTGGACAATGACGACTCAAATATCAAAACCAAAGGCTCTGCTATCTCCTTCCTAGTTTCCCAGAGAATCCTCGGATAAATCCCGTCCTTGTCTACTTTCACTCCTTCTAGAATTGATAACACCTGTTCGTAACTAACCTCTATCCTTTCTAGTCTAATATCTCGTAACTCATTCTTCTCCTCTGCAATATTCTCCTTTTCCTGAGTGAAAACCGATGAGAAATGTTCATTTAGCACCTCTCTGCTCTCCACAGGGTCCACACTCAACTTCCCACTTCTGTCTTTGATTGGCCTTATTCCTACCCTAATCATCCTTTTATTCCTCACATACCTATAGAAAGCTTTAGGGTTCTCCTTTATTCTATTTGCCAAAGACTGCTTTTGTCCTCTCTTTGCTCTTCTTAACTCTCTCTTTAAATCCTTCCTAACTGATCTGTACCATCTTGCCTCATCAACACATAAGCCTCCTTCTTCTTCGTAAAAAGAGATGCAATTTCTGTTGTAAACCACAGTTCCCTTACATTATCACTTCCTCCCTGCCTGACAGGGACATACCTATCAAGGTATCTGTTCCTTAAACCAGCTCCACATTTCCATTGTCTGCACCCCCTACATTTTGCTACCCCATTCTATGCATTTTAATTCTTGCCTAATCGTATTGTAATTGCCCTTGCCCCCATCTTTAACTCTTGACCTGTGGCATGTACCTATCCCTTTCCATCACTAAACTAAACGTAACTGAATTATGGTCACTCTCCACAAAGTGCTCTCCTACAACTAAATCAAACACCTGGCCTGGTTCATTACCAAGCACGAGATCCAGTGTGGCCTCCCCTCTTGTCGGCCCTTTGACATACTGTGTCAGGAAACCCTCTTGTAGACATTGGACAAAACTGATCCATCCGACGTACTAGAGTTGTAGCATTTCCTAGGCCTATTGCAGGCTGCAGCGCGACATAGACAGGATGCAGAGCTGAGATAAGAAATGGCAGATGGAGTTCAACCTGGATAAATGTGAAGTGATGCATTTTGGAAGGTCGAACTTGAATGCCGAATATAGGATTAAAGACAGGATTCTTGGCAGTGCGGAGAAACAGAAGGATATTGGTATTTAAGTACATAGATCCCTCAAAGTTGCCACCCAAGTGGATAGGGCTGTTACGAAAGCATATGATGCTTTGGCTTTTATTAACAGGGGGATCGAGTTTAAGAGTTGCGAGGTTTTGCTGCAGCTCTATAAGTCCCTGGTGAGACCACACTTGGAATATTGTGTCCAGTTCTGGTCGCCCTACTATAGAAAAGATACAGAGGCTTTGGAGAGGGTACAAAAAAGGTTTACCAGGATGCTGCCTGGACTGGAGGGCTTGCCTTATGAAGAAAGGTTGAATAGGCTCGGAGCTTTCTCTCTGGAGAGAAGGAGGAAGAGAGGTGACCTGACTGAGATATACAAGGTAATGAGAGGCATAGATAGAGTTAATAGCCAGAGACTTTTCCCAGGGCAGGATTGACTGGCACGAGGGGTCATAGTTTTAAGATATTAGGAGAATGGTGCAGAGGGGATGTCAGAGGAAGGTTCTTTACGCAGAGAGTTGTGAATGCATGTAATGCATTGCCAGTGGTGGTGATGGAAGCAGAGTTATTAGGGACATTTAAGCAACTGCTGGACATGCACAAGGACAGCAGTGAATTGAGGGATGTGTAGGTTAAGTTATTTTATTTTACATTAGGACTGATGCTCGGCACAACATCATGGGCCAAAGGGCCTGTTCTATGCTGTACTTTTGTATATAGAACATAGAACATAGAACAATACAGCACAGAACAGGCCCTTCGGCCCACGATGTTGTGCCGAACATTTGTCCTAGCTTAAGCACCCATCCATGTACCTATCCAATTGCCGCTTAAAGGTCACCAAAGATTCTGACTCTACCACTCCCACAGGCAGCGCATTCCATGCCCCCACCACTCTCTGGGTAAAGAACCCACCCCTGACATCTCCCCTCTACCTTCCACCCTTACCTTAAATTTATGTCCCCTTGTAACACTCTGTTGTACCCGGGGAAAAAGTTTCTGACTGTCTACTCTATCTATTCCTCTGATCATCTTATAAACCTCTATCAAGTCACCCCTCATCCTTCGCCGTTCCAATGAGTAAAGGCCTAGCACTTTCAACCTATCCTCGTACGACCTATTCTCCATTCCAGGCAATGTTCACTGTCATATCCTTTTACAGCCTTGCTCCAACATCTCTCAAAAGAAGTCCTCAAAACATGTATACTGCACTTTCTATGATTTTATTTCGAGCTCTTTATTCCCCAAACTCTACCAGTATCTTCTAGCAGGGAGGAGAAAGTGAGGACTGCAGATGCTGGAGACCAGAGTTGAAAAATGTGGTGCTGGAAAAACACAGCAGGCCAGGCAGCATCCGAGGAGCAGGAGAATCGACATTTCGGGCATAAGCCCTTCTTCAGGAATCTGAACTCATTCCTGAAGAAGGGCTTATGCCCGAAATGTCGATTCTCCTGCTCCTCGGATGCTGCCTGGCCTGCTGTGTTTTTCCAGCACCACCAAGAACTGAATCCCAACCCCCCCAACTTTTAGCTGTGTTCCTTCGACTTTAGTTTTCTTTTATTTTTCTCCCTCTTCCTTATAAAAGTTCATTAGCAATGGATTCTGAACATGGGCAGCCTCATATAAGTGTGAGTTAAAGAGATTACACACCACAAGTCATTCAGCGATGCCAAATGACAATTCTGAGCCAGTATCAGGCTATAGCAGACTTTGGCCGAATCATGTGACAATGTCTGGACAGAATAAGTTCATTTCGCTAGAAGGTAAAAACAAGGGCTGCAGATGCTGGAAACCAGAGTCTAGATTAGGGTGGTGCTGGAAAAGCACAGCAGGTCAGGCAGCATCCGAGGAGCAGGAAAATCGACAATAGACAATAGATGCAGGAGTAGGCCATTCTGCCCTTCGAGCCTGCACCACCATTCATTATGATCATGGCTGATCATCCTCAATCAGTATCCTGCTCCTGCCTTATCCCCATAACTCTTGATTCCACTATCCTTAAGAGCTCTATCCAACTCTTTCTTGAAAGTATCCAGAGACTTGGCCTCTACAGCCTTCTGGGGCAGAACATTCCACACACCCACCACTCTCTGGGTGAAGACGTTTCTCCTCATTTCTGTTCTAAATGGCTTATCCCTTATTTTTAAACCGTGTCCTCTGGTTCGGGACTCACCCATCAGCGGAAACATGCTTCCTGCCTTCAGAGTGTCCAATCCTTTAATAATCTTATACGTCTCAATCAGATCCCCTCTCAGTCTTCTAAACTCAAGGGTATACAAGCCCAGTCGCTCCAATCTTTCAACGTAAGATAGTCCCGAATTCCAGGAATTTACCTCGTGAACCTACGCTGCACTCCCTCAATAGCCAGAATGTCTTTCCTCAAATTTGGAGACCAAAACTGTGCACAATATTCCAGGTGCGGTCTCACCACGACCCTGTACACCTGCAGAAGAAACTCTTTGCTTCTATACTCAATTCCTCTTGTCATGAAGGCCAGCATGCTATTAGCTTTCATCACTGCCTGCTGTACCTGCATGCTTGCTTTCATTGACTGATGTACAAGAACACATAGATCTCCTTGTACTGCCCCTTTACCTAACTTGACTCCATTTAGGTAGTAATCTGCCTTCTTGTTCTTGCCACCAAAGTGGATAACCACACATTTATCCACATTAAACTGCATCTGCCATGCATCTGTCCACTCACCTTGCCTGTCCAGGTCACCCTGTAATCTCGTAACATCCTCCTCACATTTCACCCTGCCACCCAGCTTTGTATCATCAGCAAATTTGCTAATATTACTTTTAATACCATCATCTATCTCATTAATGTAGATTGTAAAAAGCACTGATCCCTGCGGTACCCCACTGGTCACTGCCTGCCATTCCAAAAGGGAGCCGTTTATCACTACTCTATGTTTCCTGTCAACCAAACAATTTTCAATCCAAGTCAGTATTTTGCCCCCAATATCATGCACCCTAATTTTGCTGAAAGAAGGAGGGCAAGTGAGGACTGCAGATGCTGGAGATCAGAGCTGAAAATGTGTTGCTGGAAAAGCGCAGCAGGTCAGGCAGCATCCAAAGAACAGGAGAATCGACTTTTCAGGCATAAGCCTTTCTTCAGAAATGAGGAAAGTGTGTCCAGCAGGCTAAGATAAAAGGTAGGGAGGAGGGACATGGGGGAGGGCCGTTGGAGATGCGATAGATGGAAGGAGGTCAAGGTGAGGGTGATAGGTCAAACTGGGGTGGGGGCGGAGAGGTCAGGAAGAAGATTGCAGGTTAGGAAGGTGGTGCTGAGTTCGAGGGATTTTACTGAGACAAGGTGGGAGGAGGGGAATGAGGAAACTGGAGAAATCTGAGTTCGTCCCTTGTGGTTGGAGGGTTCCTAGGCGGAAGATGAGGCGCTGGACACACTTTCCTCATTCCTGAAGAAGGGCTTATGTCGATTCTCCTGTTCTTTGGATGCTGCCTGACCTGCTGCGCTTTTCCAGCAACACATTTTCAACCAAACTTTTGCTCACTAACCTCCTATGTGGGACTTTATCAAAGGCTTTCTGAAAGTCCAGGTACACTACATCCACTGGATCTCCCTTGTCCATCTTCAGAGTTACATCCTCAAAAAATTCCAGAAGATTAGTCAAGCATGATTTCCCTTCATAAATCCATGCTGACTCTGACCTAACCTGTTACTGCTATCCAGATGTGTCGTAATTTCATCCTTTATAATTGACTCCAGCATCTTTCCCGCCACCGAGGTCAGACTAACTGGTCTATAATTCCCTGCTTTCTCTCTCCCTCCTTTCTTAAAAAGTGGGACAACATTAGCCACCCTCCAACCCACAGGAACTGATCCTGAATCTATAGAACATTGGAAAATGATCACCAATGCCGCCACGATTTCTAGAGCCACCTCCTTCAGTACCCTGGGATGCAGGCCATCAGGCCCCGGAGACTTATCAACCTTCAGACCTAACAGTCTCTACAACACCAATTCCTGGCAAATATAAATTCCCTTCAGTTCAGGTCTTTCAGCCACTATTACCTCTGGGAAATTGCTTGTGTCTTCCCCAGTGAACACAGATCTGAAGTACCAATTCAAGGCATATGGCGTACTGGCTTTTATTGGTAGAGGAATTGAGTTCCGGAGTACTGAGGTCATGTTGCAGTTGTATAAGACTCTGGTGCGGCCACATCTGGAGTATTGTGTGCAGTTTTGGTCGCCATACTATAGGAAAGATGTGGAGGCACTGCAACGGGTGCAGAGGAGGTTTACCAGGATGTTGCCTGGTATGGTAGGAAGATCGTATGAGGAAAGGCTGAGGCACTTGGGGTTGTTTTCATTGGAGAAAAGAAGGTTTAGGGGTGACTTGATAGAGGTGTACAAGATGATTAGGGGTTTAGATAGGGTCGACAGTGAGAATCTTTTTCCACGTATGGAGTCAGCTATTACAAGGGGGCATAGCTTTAAATTAAGGGGGGGGTAGGTATAGGACAGATGTTAGGGGTAGGTTCTTTACTCAGCGAGTCGTGAGTTCATGGAATGCCCTGCCAGTAGCAGTGGCGGACTCTCCCTCATTATGGGCATTTAAGCGGGCATTGGATAGGCATATGGAGGATAGTGGGCTAGTGTAGGTTAGGTGGGCTTGGATCGGCGCAACATCGAGGGCCGAAGGGCCTGTACTGCGCTGTATCCTTCTATGTTCTGTGTTCTATGTTCAACTCTTCTGCCACTTCTTTGTTCCCCGTAATATATTTACCTGTTTGTCTTCAACGGCCTAATTTTACTCTTCACCCATTTTCTTTCCTTTCACATACCTAAAAAAACTTTTACTAACCTCCTTTATATTTTTGGCCAGTTTTCCTTCATACCTCATTTTTTTCTCTGCGTATTTCCTTCTTAGTAATCCTCTGTTGTTCTTTAAAAGCTTCCCAGTCCTCCGTTTTCCCACTCATCTTTGCTATGTTATACTTTTTCTCTTTTGACTTTATATTTTAACTTCACTCGTCAGGCACAGCCACCTCTGCCTCCTCTTAGGATCTTTCTTCCTTTTGCACCATTGAACTTTGGCCAGATCCTCCCTCATAGCTCCATAGTTCCCTTTATTAACTGAAGTATTGTCACTTCCGATTGTAGCCTCTCCCTTTCAAATTGCAGATTAAAGCTTATTGTATTGTGGTCACTACCTCCTAATGGCTCCTTCACTTCGAGGTCCCTGATCAAATCCAGTTCATTGCACAACACCAGATCCAGGTTTGCCTTCTCCCTGATCGGCTCCAGCACAAGCTGTTCTAAGAATCCATTTTGGAGGCACTCCACAAACTCCCTTTCTTGGGGTCCAGTACCATCCTGATTCTCCCAGTCTACCTGCATGTTGAAATCCCTCATAACAGCTGTAGTAATATCTTTGCGACAGGCCAATTTCAGCTCCTTATTCAACTTACACCCTATATCCAGACTACTGTTTGGGGACCTATAGATAACTGCCATGAGGGTCTTTCTACCCTTAGATTTTCTCAGCTCTACCCATACTGACTCTACATCCCCTGATTTTAGGTCCTCCCGCACAAGGGACTGAATATCATTCCTTACCAACAGGGCCATCCCACCCCCTCTGCCCGTCAGTCTGTCCTTACGATAGCACGTATAGCCTTGAATATTCATTTCCCAGGTCCTGTCCACTTGAAGCCACGTCTCCGTTATCCCCACAACATCGTAACTGCCAATTTCCAAATGAGCCTCAAGCTCATCCATCTTATTTCTAATGCTTCGTGCATTCATATATAGTATTTTTAATTTGTTACTGCCCTCACCCTTCCTATCAATCCCTATTTCACTCAACCTTATGGCATGATCCCTTTTTGAGATTTCTCCTCCATTGATACCGTTGTCTTTCTTGACTTCTCTTGTTCTAACTTTCCCTGCAATTTCCTTCTTAAACTTCCAGTTTGTCCCCTCCCCGCCGCTATTTAGTTTAAACGCAGCTGTGTTGCAGTGGCAAACCTGCCTGCCAGAATGCTGGTCCCCCATCTATTAAGGTGCTCTATAGAATAGAGCTCTATTCCTGATGAAGAGCTTTTGCCCGAAACGTCGATTTTCCTGCTTCTCGGATGCTGCCTGAATTGCTGTGCTTTTCCAGCACCACTCTAATCTAAACTCTCATTTCGCCATAACCTCAGTGACATAGTCAGAGAACAATGAAGGAGGCTTCATATCCATCAACCTTGCCTAGGGCCGATCAGTGCAACTTTATGAGTACTACAGTAGGAGGGAATATACGAAGGAGAAAATATTATGGAGGAAATAAAATACAATGGGATTTGGAGAGGGTGACACAAAGCTTTAAGGGAATGGTTCCCGGAATGATGGACTTCTGTTACATGGATAGACAGATGTTGGGATGGCTAAGAGGAGATTCCATTGAGCTGAAAAATGTGTTGCTAGAAAAGCTCAGCAGGTCAGACAGCATCCAAGGAGCAGAAGAATCGACATTTCGGGCATGAGCCCTTCTTCAGGAATGAGGAAGGTGTGCCAAGCAGGCTAAGATAAAAGGTAGGGAGGAGGGACTTGGGGGAGGGACATTGGGAATGCAATAGGTGGAAGGAGGTTAAGGTGAGGGTGATAGGCCAGAGAGGGGATGGGGGCGGAGAGGTCAGGAAGAAGATTGCAGGTCAAGAAGGCGGTGCTGAGTCCGAGGGTTGGGACTGAGATAAGGTGGGGGGAGGGGAAATGAAGAAGCTGGAGAAATCTGCATTCATACCTTGTAGTTGGAGGGTTCCTAGGCGGAAGATGAGGCACTCTTCTTCCAGGCGTCGTGTTGCCATGGTCTGGCGATGGAGGAGGCCAAGGACCTTCGCCTTGGTGGGGGGAGGGGGAGGGGGAGTTAAAGTGTTCAGCCATGGGGCGGTTGGGTTGGTTGGTGCTGGTATCCCAGAGGTGTTCTCTGAAATGTTCCGCAAGTAGGCAGCCTGTCTCCCCAATGTAGAGGAGGCCACATCGGGTGCAGCGGATGCAGTAAATGATGTGTGTGGAGGTGCAGGTGAACTTGTGATGGATATGGAAGGATCCCTTGGGGCCTTGGATGGAGGTGAGGGGGGCGGTGTGGGTGCAAGTTTTGCATTTCTTGCGGTTGCAGGGGAAGGTGCCGGGAGTGGAGGTTGGGTTGGTGGGGGGTGTGGACCTGACGAGGGAGTTGCGGAGGGAGTGGTAGGGGAGGGGAGGGAAATATATCCTTGGTGGTGGGGTCTGTTTGGAGGTGGCAGAAATGACGAAGGCTGATACGATGCATCTGGAGGTTGGTGGGGTGGTTGGTGAGGACCAGTGGGGTTCTGTCCTGGTGGCGATTGGAGGGGCGGGGTTCAAGGGCGGAGGAGCGGGAAGTGGAGGAGATGTGGTGGAGTTGTTGGTCTGAACGTAGTCTGGAGTCCATGCGGGGTCAGTCGATCCTGTAGACAGGTGCGGAGGAAGGAGATGTGGCTGTGGTAGCGAGTCTGTTTGAGGACGTGGTTGAAGAGCTTCAGGGCAGAGGAGATGTCTGGGGGGTGCAGTGAGGAGGGACTCACTGAAATCCTTGTAGAGGGAGGAAGAAAACTTCTTCAAGGAAGGCATCCTTGCAAGATGATTCACAGTAGGTTAAAATCAACTAGGAGAAAGTGAGGACTGCAGATACTGGAGATCAGAGCTGAAAAATGTGTTGCTGGAAAAGTGCAGCAGGTCAGGCAGCATCCAAGGAGCAGGAGAATCGACGTTTCGGGCATAAGCCCTTCTTCAGGAATGAGGAAGGTATGCCAAGCAGGTTAAGATAAAAAGTTAGGGAGGAGGGACTTGAGGTCAGCTCCTCTGCCCTGAAGCTCTTCAGCCACGTCCTCAAACAGACTCGATACCACAGTCACATCTCCTTCCTCAGCACTTGTCTACGGAACCGACTGACCCCGCATGGACTCCGGACTACGTTCAGACCAACAAGCACCAACCAACCCAACCGCCCCGTGGCTGAACACTTTAACTCCCCCTCCCACTCCACCAAGGACAAGCAGGTCCTTGGCCTCCTCCATCGCCAGACCATGGCAACACGACGCCTGGAGGAAGAGCGCCTCATCTTCCGCCTAGGAACCCTCCAGCTACAAGGGATGAATGCAGATTTCTCCAGCTTCCTCATTTCCCCCCCCACACCTTATCTCAGTCCCAACCCTCGGACTCAGCACCGCCTTCTTAACCTGCAATCTTCTTCAGACCCCACCCCCTCTCTGGCCTATCACCCTCACCAGCCTATCACCCTCACATTAACCTCCTCCCACCTATCGCATTCCCAATGCCCCTCCCCAAGTCCCTCCTCCCTACCTTTTTATCTTAGCCTGTTTGGCATACCTTCCTCATTCCTGAAGAGGGGATTATGCCCGAAACGTCGATTCTCCTGTTCCTTGGATGCTGCCTGACCTGCTGCACTTTTCCAGCAACACATTTTTCAGCTCTGATCTCCAGTATCTGCAGTCCTCACTTTCTCCTAGGAGATTCTATTTGACAGGGATCTTTAAAACCATGGAATCTTGACCTCGAAAGCGAGAGGTGAACTGTTCCGATTAATGCAAACATCAAGAACCAGGACAACAATTTCAGGTGACTATCAAAAGAATCAACAGTAACACAAGAGGGAGTTGATGACCTGGTGGTTTATCCTTCTTTTAGCAGTGTGACTTGAACTGTGCACAAAACTTCAAAAGTGACCACACCAATGTCCTCTACAACCTCAACATGACGTCCCAACTCCTGATAAAAAAAGGAAAAAACTGTGGACGCTGGAAGTCAGAAACAAGAATTCTGGGTGGCACGGTGGCACAGTGGTTAGCACTGCTGTCTCACAGCACCAGAGACCCAGGTTCAATTCCCGTCTCAAGCAACTGCCTGTGTGGAGTTTGCACATTCTCCCCGTGTCTGCGTGGGTTTTCTCTGGGTGCTCTGGTTTCCTCCCACAGTCCAAAAATGTGCAGGTTAGGTGAATTGGCCAGGCTAAATTGCCCGTGGTGTTAGGTAGGGGAATGGGTATGGGTGGGTTGCGCTTCGGCGGGTCGGTGTGGGCTTGTTGGGCCGAAGGGCCTGTTTCCACACTGTAAGTAATCTAATCTAATCTAAAACAGAATTTGCTGGAAAATCTGGGCAAGTCTGGAGCACGTGTGGAGAGAAATCAAAGTTAACATATCGGGTCCTTCTTCAGAACTGATGGTAGCTAGGTAAAAATTGTTTTTTGTGCAGAAGTTATGATGGGGGAGTTGGTAAGGAGTAAATAATAGGTGGAGATAGAGGTCAAAGAGAGATAAGATCAGTTGGACAGACAAAGGAAGGAAAAACAGTCAGCCTAGGAGAGTGAATAGCTGCTAATGGGGACAATCAATGACTGACAATGGGATGGGTGTAATAGCAGTGCATGTGATAAGAATGCTGGGCTAAGGACATGGGAAAAGGTGTCTCAGGATCCAAAGTTGTTGAACCGCAATATTGAGTCCAGAAGGTTGTAGAGTTAACAGGTAGATAATGAGGTGCTGTTCTTCCTGCTTCTGCTGCTTCTGCAGCAAACCCGAGACAGAGAAGTTGGCCAGGGAACAAGGTGGTGTCAGGAGTGAAGGACGAGTGGACCAAGGTGAGCCAGAGGGAACAGACCATGCAGAAAGCTAACAAGATTTTCATTTGATTTGATTATTTTTGTCACATGTACCTAAGTACAGTGAAAGGATTTGTTTTTCAAGCAGCACAGACAGGTCATAACATAGAAGGACATACAGATCATAGGGTTATTAGACAGTGAGGCATACAAGGTTACAGCTGCACAGGAGGTGCACAAAAGCAAGATCAATATTTGTTTTTTTGTACCTCCACACTACCACCTAACAGCAGTAGTGCTTATATTTTCCCCAGTTTCCATGATGTGTGTGTGCAGTGAAAGACAACAGGTGTATAAATCTTTATTCACTTCCCACCACCAGGAAGAAAGAAAAAACCCACGTGGCCAGTGACAAGCAGTGCCCTTCACATCAAAGGGCAATGCTGCGTGATCAAACAAGTGAAGGCGAAGGCAGGGATTAAATCAAAATAGAGTTGGAGGGGGAAATAAAACACCACTCCCTGCGGTGCCCACCGCTCCCTGAACAGCTTAAGGGTATCGGTAGACACCACGTGCTCCTTCTGCAGAGACACCCGGGTTCGATGATCAATATTTGGTTTGGAATTAGAGTGAGGTCCATTCAGCAATCTAATAACAGCAGGGAAGAAGCTGTTCTTCAACTTGTTGGTACAAGTGCTTAAGAGAGTGTTACCAGGGTGGGAGGGGTCTCTGATGGTGTAGGAAGAGAGTGTTACCGGGGTGGGAGGGGTCTCTGATGATGATGAAGAGTGTTGCTGGGTGGAAGGGGTCTCTGAAGGTGTTGGAAAAGATTGTTACCGGGGAGTGATGGGTCGACGATGATGATGAAGAGAGTGTTACCTTGGTGGGAGGGGTCTCAGATGATGATGAAGAGAGTGTTACTGGGGTGGGAGGGGTCTCTGATGATGTTGGAAGAGATTGTTACTGGGGAGTGATTGGTCTACGATGATGATGAAGAGAGTGTTACCTTGGTGGGAGGGGTCTCAGATGATGATGATGATGCGAGTGTTACCGGGATGGGAGGGGTCTCTGATGATGATGAAGAGAGTGTTACCGGGGTGTGAGGGGTCTCTGATGATGATGAAGAGAGTGTTACCGGGGTGAGAGGGGTCTCTGATGGTGTTGGAAGAGAGTGTTACCGGGGTGGGAGGGGTCTCTGATGATGATGAAGAGAGTGTTACCGGGGTGTGAGGGGCCTCTGATGATGATGAAGAGAGTGTTACCGGGGTGAGAGGGGTCTCTGATGGTGTTGGAAGCGAGTGTTACCGGGTTGTGAGGGGTCTCTGATAGTGTTGAAAGCGAGTGTTACCGGGGTGGGATCGGTCTCTGATAATGATGAAGAGATTGTTACCGAGGTGAGAGGGTTCTCTGATGAGGATGGAGACAGTGTTACCAGTGTAGGAGGGGTCTCTGATGATGATGAAGAGAATGTTACCGAGGTGTGAGGGGTCTCTGATTATGTCGTAAGAGATTGTTACGTGGGTGGGAGGGGTCTCTGATGTTGTTAGATGAGAGTGTTACCAGGGTAGGAGGGATCTCTGATGATGATAAAGAGATTGTTACCGAGGTGTGAGGGGTCTCTGATGGTGTTGGAAGTGATTGTTACCGGGGTGAGAGGGGTCTCTGATGATGATGAAGAGAGTGTTACCGGGGTGGGAGGGGTCTCTGATGATGTTAGATGAGAGTGTAACCGGGGTAGGAGGAGTCTCTGATGATAATGAAGAGAGTGTTACCAAGTTGGGAGGGGTCTCTGATGATGTTAGATGAGAGTGTTACCTGGGTAGGAGGAGTCTCTGATGGTGTTGGAAGAGAGTGTTACCGGGGTGGGAAGGGTCTCCGATGATGTTCAATGAGAGTGTTACCTGGATAGGAGAGGCCTCTGATGGTGTTGGAAGCGAGTGTTACCGGGGCGAGAGGGGTCTCTGATGGTGTTGGAAGAGATTGTTACCGGGGTGGGAGGGGTCTCTGATTATGTTAGATGAGAGTGTTACCAGGGTGGGAAGGGTCTCTGATGATGTTCAATGAATGTGTTACCGGGGTAGCACATCTAGAGGAATTAAGGGCTACGGGGAGAACGCTGGTAAGTGGAGCTGAAATGCGCATCAGCCATGATTGAATGGCGGAGTGGACTCGATGGGCCGAATGGCCTTACTTCCACTCCTATGTCTTATGGTCTTATAGGAGGGATCTCTCATGGTGTTGGAAGAGAGTGTTACGGGGAGGGAGGGGTCTCTAATGATGATGAAGAGAGCGTTACCGGTGTGAGAGGTGTCTCTAATGGTGTTGGAAGAGATTGTTACCAGGGTAGGAGGTGTCACTGATCATGATGAAGAGAGAGTTTCTGGGTTGGGAGCCTTGTCTGATGTTAGATGAGAGTGTTTCCGGGTTAGGAGGAGACTCTGATGGTGTTGGAAGAGATTGTTACCGGGGTGTGAGGGGTCTCTGACGATGATGAAGAGAGTGTTACCGGGGTGTGAGGGGTCTCTGACGATGATGAAGAGAGTGTTACCGGGGTGGACGGGCTCTCTGATGATGGTGAAGACAGTGTTACCAGGGTGGGAGGGATCTCTGATGATGATGAAGACAGTGTTACCGGGTGGGAGGTGTCTCTGATGATGATGAAGAGAGTGTTACCAGGGTGTGAGGGGTCTCTGAGGATGATGAAGACAGTGTTACCGGGTGGGAGGTGTCTCTGATGATGATGATGAGAGTGTTACCGGGGTAGGAGGGGTCTCTGATGATGATGAAGAGAGTGTTACCAGGGTGTGAGGGGTCTCTGATGATGATGAAGACAGTGTTACCGGGTGGGAGGTGTCTCTGATGATGATGAGTGTTACCGGGGTAGGAGGGGTCTCTGATGATGATGAAGAGAGTGTTACCAGGGAGTGAGGGGTCTCTGATAATAATGAAGACAGTGTTACAGGGGTATGGGGGGGCCTCTGACGATGATGAAGAGAGTGTTACCAGGGTGTGAAGGTTCTCTGATGATGATGAAGACAGTGTTACAGAGGTATGGGGGTGGGGGGTCTCTGATGATGATGAAGAGAGAGTTTCTGGGTTGGGAGGCTTGTTTGATGTCAGATGAGAGTGTTTCCGGGGTAGGAGGAGACTCTGATGGTGTCGGAAGAGATTGTTTCTGGGGTGTGAGGAGTGTCTGACGATGATGAAGAGAGTATTGGCCGAGTAGGAGGGGTCTCTGATGATGATGATGATGAAGAGTGTTACCGGACTGAGAGGGATCTCTGATGGTGTTGGAGAGAGTGTTACCGGGTTATGAGGAGTCTCTGATGATGATTAAGACAGTGTTACCGGGTGAGAGGGGTCTCTAATGATGATGAAGAGAGAGTTACCGGGGTAGGAGGGGTCTCTGATGGTGTTGGAAGAGAGTGTTACCGGGGTAGGAGGGATCTCTGAAGATGATGAAGAGTGTGTTACCGGGTGGGAGTGGTCTCTGATGATGATGAAGAGAGTGTTACCAGGTTGGGAGGGGTCTCTGATGATGATGAAGAGAGAGTTTCTGGGTTGGGAGGTGTGTCTAATGTTAGATGAGAGTGTTTCCGGGGTAGGAGGAGACTCTGATGGTGTTGGAAGAGATTGTTTCCAGGGTGTGAGGGGTCTCTGACGATGATGAAGACAGTATTGGCCGGGTAGGAGGGGTCTCTGATGGTGTTGGAAGAGAGTGTTACCGGGGTAGGAGGGGTCTCTGATGGTGTTGGAAGAGAGTGTTACCGGGGTGAGAGGGGTCTCTGATGATGATAATGAAGAGAGTGTTACCAGGGTGGGAGGGATCTCTGAAGATGATGAAGAGAGTGTTACCAGGTTGGGAGGGATCTCTGATGATGATGAAGAGTGTGTTACCGGTTGGGAGGTATCTCTGATGATGATGAATGGAGTGTTACCAGGGAGTGAGGGGTCTCTGATGATGCTGAAGAGAGTGTTACCGGGGAGTGAGGAGTCTCTGATGATGATGAAGACAGTGTTACCGGGTGGGAGGGGTCTCTGATGATGATGATGATGAGAGTGTTACCGGGGTGGGAGGGTTCTCTGATGATGATGAAGAGAGTGTTACCGGGGTGTGAGGGGTCTCTGACGATGATGAAGAGAGTGTTGCCCGGGTAGGTGGGGTCTCTGATGGTGTTGGAAGAGATTGTTACCGGGGTAGGAGGAGTCTCTGATGGTGTTGGAAGAGAGTGTTACCGGGGTGAGAGGGTCTCTGATGATGATAATGAAGAGTGTGTTATCGGGGTGGAAGGGGTCTCTGACGATGATGAAGAGAGTGTTACCAGGCTGGGAGGAATCTCTGAAGATGATGAAGAGAGTGTTACCGGGTGGGAGGGGTCTCTAATGATGATGAAGAGAGTGTTACCGGGGTAGGAGGTGTCTCTGATGGTGTTGGAAGAGAGTGTTACCGGGGTGAGAGGGGTCTCTGATGATGATAATGAAGAGTGTGTTACCGGGGTATGAGGAGTCTCTGATGATGATTAAGACAGTGTTATCAGGTGAGAGGGGTCTCTGATGATGATGAAGAGAGTTACCGGGGTGTGAGGAGTCTCTGATGATGATGAAGAGAGAGTTTCTGGGTTGGGAGGCATGTCTGATGTTAGATGAAAGTGTTTCCGGGTTAGGAGGAGACTCTAATGGTATTGGAAGAGATTGTTACTGGGGTGTGAGGGGTCTCTGACGATGATGAAGAGAGTGTTGCCCGGGTAGGTGGGGTCTCTGATGGTGTTGGAAGAGAGTGTTACCGGGGTAGGAGGAGTCTCTGATGGTGTTGGAAGAGAGTGTTACCGGGGTGAGAGGGTCTCTGATGATGATAATGAAGAGTGTGTTACCAGGGTGGGAGGGGTCTCTGATGATGAAGAAGACAGTGTTATCGGGGTAGGAGGGGTCTCTGATGATGATGAAGAGAGTGTTACCGGGGAGTGAGGGGTCTCTGATGATGATGAAGACAGTGTTACTGGGATGGGAGGGATCTCTGATGATGCTGAAGAGAGTGTTACCAGATTGGGAGGGGTCTCTGATGATGATGAAAAGAGTGTTACCCGGGTCGGAGGGGTCTCTGATGGTGTTGGAAGAGAATGTTACCACAGTGGGAGGTGTCATTGATGATGATGATGATGTGAATGTTACCGGGGAGTGAGGGGTCTCTGATGATGATGAAGAGAGTGTTACCAGGGTGTGAGGGGTCTCTGATGATGATGAAGAGAGTGTTACCGGGGTGTGAGGAGTCTCTGATGATGATGAAAACAGTGTTACCGGTTGGGAGGTGTCTCTGATGATGATGATGATGATGAGAGTGTTACCGGGATAGGAGGGGTGTCTGATGATGATGAAGAGCGTGTTACCAGGGTGTGAGGGGAATCTGATGATGATGAAGACAGTGTTACAGGGGTATGGAGGGGTCTCTGACGATGATGAAGAGAGTGTTACTGGGGTGGGAGGGTTCTCTGATGATGATGAAGACAGTGTTACAGCGGTATGGGGGGGTGTCTTATGATGATGAAGAGAGTGTTACTGGGATGGGAGGGATCTCTGATGATGCTGCAGAGAGTGTTACCAGGTTGGGAGGGGTCTCTGATGATGATGAAAAGAGTGTTACCCGGGTAGGAGGTGTCTCTGATGATGATGATGATGAGAGTGTTACCGGGGTAGGAGGGATCTCTGATGATGATGATGAAGAGAGTGTTACCGGGTGTGAGGGGTCTCTAATGATGATGAAGAGTGTTACCGGACTGAGAGGGATCTCTGATGGTGTTGGAGAGAGTGTTACCGGGATCTGAGGAGTCCATGATGATGATTAAGACAGTGTTACCGGGGTGTGAGGAGTCTCTGATGATGATGAAGACAGTGTTACCGGTTGGGAGGTGTCTCTGATGATGATGATGATGATGAGAGTGTTACCGGGATAGGAGGGGTGTCTGATGATGATGAAGAGCGTGTTACCAGGGTGTGAGGGGAATCTGATGATGATGAAGACAGTGTTACAGGGGTATGGAGGGGTCTCTGACGATGATGAAGAGAGTGTTACTGGGGTGGGAGGGTTCTCTGGTGATGATGAAGACAGTGTTACAGGGGTATGGGGGGGGTCTCTGATGATGATGAAGTGTGTCACCGGAGTGAGAGGGATCTCTGATGGTGTTGGAGAGAGTATTACCTGGGTGTGAGGAGTCTCTGATGATGATTTATTCAGTGTTACTGGGTGAGAGGGGTCTCTAATGATGATGAAGAGAGTGTTACCAGGTTGGGAGAGGTCTCTGATGATGATAAAGAGAGAGTTTCTGGGTTGGGAGGCGTGTCTGATGTTAGATGAGAGTGTTTCCGGGGTAGGAAGAGACTCTGACGGTGTTGGAAGAGATTGTTACCGGGGTGTGAAGGGTCTCTTGCGATGATGAAGAAAGTGTTGCCTGGGTAGGAGGGGTCGCTGATGGTGATGGAAGAGAGTGTTACCGGGATGGGAGGGGTCTCTGATGATATTGGAAGAGAGTGTTACCAGGGTGAGAGCGGTCTCTGACGATGATGAAGAGAGTGTTACCACGGTGGGTGGGATCTCTGATGATGATGAAGAGTGATACCGGGTGGGAGGGGTCTCTGATGATGAAGAAGAGAGTGTTACCAGGTTGGGAGGGGTCTCTGATGATGATGAAGACAGTGTTACCAGGGTAGGAGGGGTCTCTGATGGTGTTGGAAGAGAATGTTACCGGGGTAGTAGGGGTCTCTGATGATGACGAAAAGAGTGTTACTGGGATGGGAGGGATCTCTGATGATGATGAAGAGAGTGTTACCAGGTTGGGAGGGGTCTCTGATGATGATGAAATGAGTGTTACCCGGGTAGGAGGTGTCTCTGATGATGATGATGATGAGAGTGTTACCGGGGTAGGAGGGATCTCTGATGATGATGATGAAGAGAGTGTTACCAGGAGTGAGGGGTCTCTAATGATGATGAAGAGTGTTACCGGACTGAGAGGGATCTCTGATGGTGTTGGAGAGAGTGTTACCGGGTTATGAGGAGTCTATGATGATGATTAAGACAGTGTTACCCGGGTGAGAGGGGTCTCTAATGATGATGAAGAGAGTGTTACCGGGGTAGGAGAGGTCTCTGATGGTGTTGGAAGAGAGTGTTACTGGGGTGGGAGGGATCTCTGATGATGATGAAGAGTGTGTTACAGGGTGGGAGGAGTCTCTGATGATGATGAAGTGAGTGTTACCAGGTTAGGAGGGGTCTCTGATGATGATGAATGGAGTGTTACCGGGGAGCGAGGGGTCTCTGATGATGATGAAGAGAGTGTTACTGGGATGGGAGGGATCTCTGTTGATGCTGAAGAAAGTGTTACCGGGGAGTGAGGAGTCTCGGATGATGATGAAGACAGTGTTACCGGGTGGGAGGTGTCTCTGATGATGATGATGATGAGAGTGTTACCGGTGTGAGAGGGATCTCTGATGGTGTTGGAGAGAGTGTTACCGGGTTATGAGGAGTCTCTGATGATGATTAAGACAGTGTTACCGGGTGAGAGGGGTCTCTTATGATGATGAAAAGAGTGTTACTGGGATGGGAGGGATCTCTGATGAGGATGAAGAGAGTGTTACCAGGTTGGGAGGGGTCTCTGATGATGATGAAAAGAGTGTTACCTGGGTAGGAGGTGTCTCTGATGATGATGATGGTGAGAGTGTTACTGGGGTAGGAGGGATCTCTGATGATAATGATGAAGAGAGTGTTCCCGGAAGTGAGGGATCTCTGATGATGCTGAAGAAAGTGTTACCGGGGAGTGAGGAGTCTCGGATGATGATGAAGACAGTGTTACCGGGTGGGAGGTGTCTCTGATGATGATGATGATGAGAGTGTTACCGGTGTGAGAGGGATCTCTGATGGTGTTGGAGAGAGTGTTACCGGGTTATGAGGAGTCTCTGATGATGATTAAGACAGTGTTACCGGGTGAGAGGGGTCTCTTATGATGATGAAAAGAGTGTTACTGGGATGGGAGGGATCTCTGATGAGGATGAAGAGAGTGTTACCAGGTTGGGAGGGGTCTCTGATGATGATGAAAAGAGTGTTACCTGGGTAGGAGGTGTCTCTGATGATGATGATGGTGAGAGTGTTACTGGGGTAGGAGGGATCTCTGATGATAATGATGAAGAGAGTGTTCCCGGAAGTGAGGGATCTCTGATGATATTGGAAGAGAGTGTTACCAGGGTGAGAGGGGTCTCTAATGATGATCAAGAGAGTGTTACCAGGTTGGGAGGGGTCTCTGATGATGATAAAGAGAGAGCTTCTGGGTTGGGAGGCGTGTCTGATGTTAGATGAGACTGTTTCCGGGGTAGGAGGAGACTCTGATGGTGTTGGAAGAGATTGTTACCGGGGTGTGAAGTGTCTCTTGCGATGATGAAGAAAGTGTTGCCCGGATCGGAGGGGTCTCTGATGGTGATGGAAGAGAGTGTTACCGGGATGGGAGGGGTCTCTGATGATATTGGAAGAGAGTGTTACCAGGGTGGGAGGGATCTCTGATGATGATCATGAAGAGAGTGTTACGGGGTGGGAGGGTCTCTGACGATGATGAAGACAGTGTTACCAGGGTAGGAGGGATCTCTGATGATGATGAAGAGTGATACCAGGTGGGAGGGGTCTCTGATGATGATCATGGAGAGAGTGTTACCGGGGTGGAAGGGGTCTCTGACGATGATGAAGAGAGTGTTACCACGGTGGGTGGGATCTCTGATGATGATGAAGAGTGATACCAGGTGGGAGGGGTCTCTGATGATCAACAAGAGAGTGTTACCAGGTTGGGAGAGGTCTCTAATGATGATGAAGACAGTGTTACCAGGGTAGGCGGGATCTCTGATGGTGTTGGAAGAGAATGTTACCGGGGTAGATGGGCCTCTGATGATGATGAAAAGAGTGTTACTGGGATGGGAGGGATCTCTGATGATGCTGAAGAGAGTGTTACCAGGTTGGGAGGGGTCTCTGATGATGATGAAAAGAGTGTTACCCAGGTAGGAGGTGTCTCTGATGATGATGATGATGAGAGTGTTACCGGGGTAGGAGGGATCTCTGATGATGATGATGAAGAGAGTGTTACCGGGAGTGAGGGGTCTCTAATGATGATGAAGAGTGTTACCGGACTGAGAGGGATCTCTGATGGTGTTGGAGAGTGTGTTACCGGGTTATGAGGAGTCTGTGATGATGATTAAGACAGTGTTACCGGGTGAGAGGGGTCTCAAATGATGATGAAGAGAGTGTTACCGGGGTAGGAGGGGTCTCTGATGGTGTTGGAAGAGAGTGTTACTGGGGTGGGAGGGATCTCTGATGATGATGAAGAGTGTGTTACAGGGTGGGAGCGGCCTCTGATGATGATGAAGTGAGTGTTACCAGGTTAGGAGGGGTCTCTGATGATGGTGAATGGAGTGTTACCGGGAAGCGAGGGGTCTCTGATGATGATGAAGAGAGTGTTACTGGAATGGGAGGGATCTCTGATGCTGAAGAAAGTGTTACCGGGGAGTGAGGAGTCTCTGATGATGATGAAGACAGTGTTACCGGGTGGGAGGTGTCTCTGATGATGATGATGATGAGAGTGTTACCGGAGTGAGAGTGATCTCTGATGGTGTTGGAGAGAGTGTTACCGGGTTATGAGGAGTCTCTGATGATGATTAAGACAGTGTTACCGGGTGAGAGGGGTCTCTAATGATGATGAAGAGAGTGTTACCGGGGTAGGAGGGGTCTCTGATGGTGTTGGAAGAGAGTGTTACCGGGGTGAGAGGGGTCTCTGATGAGGATAATGAAGAGTGTGTTACCGGGGTATGAGGAGTCTCTGATGATGATTAAGACAGTGTTATCAGGTGAGAGGGGTCTCTGATGATGATGAAGAGAGTGTTACCGGGGTGTGAGGAATCTCTGATGATGATGAAGAGAGAGTTTCTGGGTTGGGAAGCATGTCTGATGTTAGATGAGAGTGTTTCCGGGTTAGGAGGAGACTCTGATGGTATTGGAAGAGATTGTTACCGGGGTGTGAGGGGTCTCTGACGATGATGAAGAGAGTGTTGCCCGGGTAGGTGGGGTCTCTGATGGTGTTGGAAGAGAGTGTTACCGGGGTAGGAGGAGTCTCTGATGGTGTTGGAAGAGAGTGTTACCAGGGTGGGAGGGATCTCTGAAGATGATGAAGAGAGTGTTACCGGGTGGGAGGGGTCTCTGATGATGATGAAGGGAGTGTTACTGGGGTGTGAGTAGTCTCTGATGATGATGAAGACAGTGTTACCGGGTGGGAGGTGTTTCTGATGATGATGATGATGATGAGAGTGTTACCAGGGTGGGAGGGATCTCTGAAGATGATGAAGAGAGTGTTACCAGGTTGGGAGGGGTCTCTGATGATGATGAAAAGAGTGTTACCCGGGTAGGAGGGGTCTCTAATGGTGTTGGAAGAGAATGTTACCACGGTGGGAGGTGTCACTGATGATGATGATGATGTGAATGTTACCGGGGAGGGAGGGCTCTCTGATGATGATGAAGAGAGTGTTACCGGGGTGTGAGGAGTCTCTGATGATGATGAAGACAGTGTTACCGGTTGGGAGGTGTCTCTGATGATGATGATGATGAGAGTGTTACCGGGGTAGGAGGGGTGTCTGATGATGATGAAGAGCGTGTTACCAGGGTGTGAGGGGAATCTGATGATGATGAAGACAGTGTTACAGGGGTAAGGGGGGGGGGGGGGGGTCTCTGACGATGATGAAGAGAGTCTTACTGGGGTGGGAGGGTTCTCTGATGATGATGAAGACAGTGTTACAGGGGTATGGGGGGGGTCTCTGATGATGATGAAGTGTGTCACCGGAGTGAGAGGGATCTCTGATGGTGTTGGAGAGAGTATTACCGGGGTGTGAGGAGTCTCTGATGATGATTTAGACAGTGTTACCGGGTGAGAGGGGTCTCTAATGATGATCAAGAGAGTGTTACCAGGTTGGGAGTGGTCTCTGATGATGATAAAGAGAGAGTTTCTGGGTTGGGAGGCATGTCTGATGTTAGATGAGACTGTTTCCGGGGTAGGAGGAGACTCTGATGGTATTGGAAGAGATTGTTACCGGGGTGTGAAGGGTCTCTTGCGATGATGAAGAAAGTGTTGCCCGGATAGGAGGGGTCTCTGATGGTGATGGAAGAGAGTGTTACCGGGATGGGAGGGGTCTCTGATGATATTGGAAGAGAGTGTTACCAGGGTGAGAGGGGTCTCTGATGATGATCATGAAGAGAGTGTTACCGGGGTGGAAGGGGTCTCTGACGATGATGAAGAGAGTGTTACCACGGTGAGTGGGATCTCTGATGATGATGAAGAGTGATACCGGGTGGGAGGGGTCTCTGATGATGAAGAAGAGAGTGTTACCAGGTTGGGAGGGGTCTCTGATGATGATGAAGACAGTGTTACCAGGGTAGGAGGGGTCTCTGATCGTGTTGGAAGAGGATGTTAACGGGGTAGGAGGGGTCTCTGATGATGATGAAAAGAGTGTTACTGGGATGGGAGGGATCTCTGATGATGCTGAAGAGTGTTACCACATTGTGAGGTGTCTCTGATGATGATGAAGAGAGTGTTACCGGGGTAGGAGGTGTCTCTGATGGTGTTGGAAGAAAATGTTACTGGTGTGGGAGGGGTCTCTGATGATGATGATGAAGAGAGTGTTACTGGGGAGTGAGGGGTCTCTGATGACGTTGAAGAGAGTGTTACCGGGGTGGGAGAGGTCTCTGATGATGATGAAGTGAGTGTTACCGGAGTGGGAGGCGTCTCTGATGATGATGAAGAGAGTGTTACCGGGGTAGGAGGGGTCTCTGATGGTGTTGGAAGAGAATGTTACTGGTCTGTGACGGGTCTCTGATGATGACGAAGAGAGTGTTACCGGGGTGGGAGGGATTTCTGATGATGCCTCCCACTGCTCCAGTATTAGAATTATTTGCAAGGAACTGTTCCCAGTCCACTTTGGCCAGTTTCTGCTTTATTTTAATAAAATATGCCTTTCCCCCCCTATCGAAAACACCTTTTGCAAGCCATCTTTTCACTTGTCCTTAAGTATTCTGAACCATGTTGTTTTCACTATCACGAAAATGTTCCCCCAATGCTACATCAAACATTTTGACAAAGGGTCAGTTAGACTTGTACGTCAGCTCTTTTCTCTCCTTACAGATGCTGCCAGACCTGCTGAGATTTTCCAGTATTTTCTCTTTTGGTTTCAGATTCCAGCATCCGCAGTAATTTGCTTTTACTCATCCAGCTTCTTTCCCCAGAATCAGTTCCAGCACTATGCTGTCCTATGTTGCACCTGCGATAGGGTTAGGGTTAGGGCTAGGAACCCTCCAACCACAAGGGATGCTGCCGAGGAACCCTTCAACCACAAGGGATGAACTCAGATTTCTCCAGTTTCCTCATTTCCCCTCCCCCCACCTTGTCTCAGTCCCAATTCTCGAACTCAGCACCACCTTCCTGCAATCTTCTTCCTGACCTCTCTGCCCCCACCCCGGCCTATCACGCTCACCTTGACCTCCTTCCACCTATCGCATTTCCAACGCCCCTCCCCCAAGTCCCTCCTCCCTACCTTTTATCTTAGCCTGCTGGACACACGTTCCTCATTCCTGAAGAAGGGCTCATGCCCGAAACGTCGATTCTCCTGCTCCTTGGATGCTGCCTGACCTGCTGCGCTTTTCCAGCAACACACTTTCAGCTCTGATCTCCAGCATATGCAGTCCTCACTTTCTCCACAAAAAAACCCCTCCTGGATTACATTCCAAGAAATCCACCCAGTCTAAACTCTTTCACTTGGTACTTCTGCCTGCAGACTGTCAAAAATGCTTAGCCTTAATTTGCACTGATGTGCTCGGGTCCTCCATAATTGAGGATGGAGATATTTATATCGTCTTCCCCTCCAGGGAGTTGTTTAATTGTCTGCCTCTATTCACGACCAGACACAGCAAATTGTAGAGCTTAGGTCTGAACTGTTGGTTGCGAAATCACTTGGCCCTATCTATCATTGTGTGCAATTCTGGTCTCCCTCCTATCAGAAGGATGTTGTGAAACTTGAAAGGGTTCAGAAAACATTTACAAAGTTGTTGCCAGGATTGCAGGGTTTGAGCTACAGGGAAAGGCTGAATAGGCTGGGACTGTTTTCCCTGGAGTGTTGGAGACTGAGGCATGCTCTTTTAAAATCATGAGGGACGTGGAAAGAGTGAATAGACAAGGTCTTTTCCCCAGGATGTGTGGGTCCAGAACTAGAGGACATAGGTTTAGGGTGAAAGCGGAAAGACTTAAAGGGGATACAAGGGGCAACTTTTTCCCACAGAGGGTATTGCGTGTATGGAATGAGCTGCCAGAGGAAGTAGTGGAGGCTGATACAATGACATTCAAATGACATCTGGATGGGTATATGAACAGGAAGGGTTTAGAGGGATATGGGCCAAGTACTGGCAAATGGGACT
Organism: Chiloscyllium plagiosum; assembly: GCF_037043375.1. Taxonomy (NCBI): domain Eukaryota; kingdom Metazoa; phylum Chordata; class Chondrichthyes; order Orectolobiformes; family Hemiscylliidae; genus Chiloscyllium; species Chiloscyllium plagiosum. Next base: position 109,930 of record NW_028270315.1, on the reverse strand, counting down.
TATTAGATTAGGATATCTGGTTGGCATGGGTGAGTTAGACTGAAGGGTCAGTTTCCATGATGTATACCTCAGAGTCATAGAAATGTACAGCATGGAAATAGACCCTTCGGTTCAACCCGTCTGTGCCAACCGGATATCCCAACCCAATCTAGTCCCACCTGCCAGCACCCGGCCCATACCCCTCCAAACCTTTCCTATTCGTATACCCATCCAAATGCCTTTTAAATGTTGCAATTGTACCAGCCTCCACCACCTCCTCTGATAGCTCATTTCATACACGTACCACCTTTGGTGTGAAAACATTGCCCTGTAGGTCTCTTTTATATCTTTCCCTTCTCACCCTAAACCTATGCCCTCTCGTTCTGAACTCCCCGACCCCAGGGAAAAGACTTTGTCTATTTATCCAATCCATGCCCCTCATAATTTTGTAATCCTATATAAGGTCACCCCTCAGCCTCCGACGCTACAGGCAAAACAGCCCCAGCCTGTTCAGCCTCTCCCTGTAGCTCATATCCTCCAACCCTGGCAATATCCTTGTGAATCTTTTCTGAACCCTTTCAAGTTTCATAACATATTTCCGATATGAAGGAAAGCAGAATTGTACACAACAGTGGCCTAATCTCTATGACTATCTGCTGTTTAGCAAATAACTGTATTTTGTCACTTCATTATGCTGACACATCATTTGTAGGTGTGCCCAGTGTTGCTCCATTGAACCTCTTAATTGTTCGATCTCTTGGCTTGATGAGTATGCTGGGCCATGCAATTACAGATTGCCTTAGGGCACAATTTGATTGATGGCCAACAGCACCTCATGGATGCCCAGAATTGAGTTGCAAGATCTGTCAGAAATCTATTGCATTTAGCAATGTGATAATGCTGTGCAATAGGATGAAAGATATTCTCAATGTGGTGTTGCAACTTTGTCTCCACAAGGATTGTAGAATGATCCTCCTGCAGGATGTTTGAGGTAGGGGTGACCACCGATACTCCTGCCGACTTCGTCTGCAGGAAATGCAGTCAGATCCTGATCCTCACCGAACGAGTTAGGGAACTGGAACTGGAGTTGGATGAACTGAGGATTATTCGAGAGGCTGAGAGGGTGATTGATAGAAGCTACAGGGACATAGTTACGCCGGAGAACAGAGGTAGCTGGGTAACAGTTAGAGGTGGGAAGGGGAAGAAGCAGGCAGTGCAGGGTTCCCCTGTGGTCGTTCCCCTAAAAAATAAATATACAGCTTTGGAAACTGTTGGGGGGGACAGCGTTGCAGGTGTAAGCTGCAGTGAAGGGGTCTGTGGCTCTGAGACTCAGAAGGGAAAGGGGGAGAGGAGGAGAGCGCTAGTTATAGGGGACTCTCTAGTTAGAGGGACGGACAGGCGGTTCTGTGGACATGGGCGAGACTCACGGATGGTTTGTTGCCTCCCGGGTGCTAGGGTCCGAGACGTCTCAGACCGTGTCTTCAGAATCCTTAAGAGGGAGGGTGTGCAGCCAGAAGTCGTGGTGCACATTGGCACCAACGACATAGGTAGGAAGAGGGGTGGGGAGGTCATTCAAGAGCTCAAGGAGTTAGGCTGGAAGCTAAAAGCTAGGACAGACAGAGTCGTCATCTCTGGGTTGTTGCCGGTGCCACGTGACAGTGAGGCAAAGAATAGGGAGAGAGTGCAGTTGAACACGTGGCTGCAAGGCTGGTGTAGGAGGGAGGGCTTCAGATATTTGGACAATTGGACTGCATTCTGGGGAAGGTGGGACCTGTACAAACAGGACGGGTTGCACCTGAACCAGAAGGGCACCAATATCCTGGGGGGTAGGTTTGCTAGCACTCTTCGGGGGGGTTTAAACTAATTTGGCAGGGGGATGGGATCCGGACTTGTAGTCCAGCAAGTAGGTTAGCTGTTTGTCAGGATGCCCAAGACTGTAGGGAGGCTGTGGAGAAGGTAGCACTGACAGGGACTACTTGCGGACACAGAGATGGGCTCAAGTGCGTATACTTCAACGCAAGGAGTATCAGAAATAAGGTGGGTGAACTTAAGGCGTGGATCGGTACCTGGGACTACGATGTTGTGGCCATCACTGAAACGTGGATAGATGTGGGACAGGAATGGCTGTTGGAGGTTCCTGGTTACAGGTGTTTCAGTAAGAATAGGGAGGGTGGGAAAAAAGGAGGGGGGGTGGCATTGCTAATTAGAAATGGTATAACGGCTGCAGAAAGGAAGTTTGAGGGGGATCTGCCTCTGGAGGTAGTATGGGCTGAAGTCAGAAATAGGAAAGGTGCAGTCACCTTGTTGGGTGTTTACTATAGGCCCCCCAATAGCAGCAGAGATGTGGAGAAACAGATTGGGAAACAGATTTTGGAAAGGTGCAGAAGCCACAGGGTCGTAGTCATGGGCGACTTCAACTTCCCAAATATTGATTGGAAGCTTTTTAGATCAAGTAGATTGGATGGGGCGGTGTTTGTGCAGTGTGTCCAGGAAGCTTTTCTAACGCAGTATGTAGATTGTCCAACCAGAGGGGAGGCCATATTGGATTTGGTACTCGGTAATGAACCGGGACAAGTGGTGGGCTTGTTAGTGGGTGAACATTTTGGTGATGGTGACCACATTTCTGTGACTTTCACCTTGATTATGGAGAGAGATAGGTGCGCACAACAAGGTAGATTTTATAATGGGGGAAGGGAAATTACGATGCTGTAAGGCAGGATTTGAGGAGTATACGTTGGGAGCTGAGGCTGTCAGGGAAGGATGTGGTGGAAATGTGGAACTTTTTCAAAGAGCAGATACGACGTGTCCATGATATGTATGTACCTATCAGGCAGGAAAGAAATGGTCGTGTGAGGGAGCCTTGGTTGACGAGAGAGGTTAAATGTCTGGTAAAGAGGAAGAAGGAGGCTTACATAAGGTTGAGGAAACAGGATTCAGACAGAGCAGTGGAGGGATACAGGATAGCCAGAAGGGACCTGAAGAAAGGGATTAGGAGAGCTAAGAGAGGGCATGAAAAATCGTTGGCGGATAGGATCAAGGATAACCCCAAGGCATTTTATGCGTATGTGAGAAACCTGAGAATGACGAGAACGAGGGTAGGTCCGATCAAGGACAGTAGTGGTAGACTGTGTATTGAGTCGGAAGAGATAAGAGAGGTCTTGAACAAGTACTTCTCTTCAGTATTTACGAACGAGAGGGACCGTATTGTAGAAGAGGAGAGTGTGAAATGGACTGGTAAGCTAGAAGAGATACCTGTTAGGAAGGAAGATGTGTTGGACATTTTGAACAACTTGAGGATAGACAAGTCCCCCGGGCCTGACGGGATATATCCTAGGATTATGTGGGAAGCAAGAGAGGAAATTGCAGTACCGTTGGCAATGATCTTCTCGTCTTCACTGGCAACGGGGGTGGTACCAGGGGACTGGAGAGTAGCGAATGTTGTGCCCCTGTTCAAAAAAGGGAATAGGGATAACCCCGGGAATTACAGGCCTGTTAGTCTTACTTCTGTGGTAGGCAAAGTAATGGAAAGGGTACTGAGGGATAGGATTTATGAGTATCTGGAAAGACACTGCTTGATTAGGGACAGCCAGCACGGATTTGTGAAGGGTAGGTCTTGCCTTACAAGTCTTATTGAATTCTTCGAGGAGGTGACCAAGCATGTGGATGAGGGAAGAGCAGTGGATGTAGTGTACATGGATTTTAGTAAGGCATTTGATAAGGTTCCCCATGGTAGGCTTATGCGGAAAGTCAGGAGGCATGGGATAGAGGGAAATTTGGCCAATTGGATAGAAAACTGGCTAACCGGTCGAAGGCAGAGAGTGGTGGTAGATGGTAAATATTCAGCCTGGAGCCCAGTTACAAGTGGAGTTCCGCAGGGATCAGTTCTGGGTCCTCTGCTGTTTGTAATTTTTATTAATGACTTAGATGAGGGAGTCGAAGGGTGGGTCAGTAAATTTGCAGATGATACGAAGATAGGTGGAGTTGTGGACAGTGAGGAGGGCTGTTGTCGGCTGCAGAGGGACTTAGATATGATGCAGAACTGGCTGAGGAGTGGCAGATGGAGTTCAACCCTGCCAAGTGTGAGGTTGTCCATTTTGGAAGAACAAATAAGAATGCGGAATACAGGGTTAATGGTAGGGTTCTTAGTCAGGTGGAGGAACAGAGGGATCTTGGCGTCTATGTACATAGATCTTTGAAGGTTGCCACTCAGGTGGATAGAGTTTGTAAGAAGGCCTATGGAGTATTATCGTTCATTAGCAGAGGGATTGAATTCAAGAGTCGTGAAGTGATGTTGCAGCTGTACAGGACTTTGGTTAGGCCACAGTTGGAGTACTGTGTGCAGTTCTGGTCGCCTCACTTTAGGAAAGATGTGGAAGCTTTGGAGAGGGTGCAGAGAAGATTTACCAGGATGTTGCCTGGAATGGAGAATAGGTCATACGAGGATAGGTTGAGAGTTCTCGGCCTTTTCTCGTTGGAACGGCGAAGGATGAGGGGTGACTTGATAGAGGTTTATAAGATGATCAGAGGAATAGATAGAGTAGACAGTCAGAAACTTTTTCCCCGGGTACAACAGAGTGTTACAAGGGGACATAAATTTAAGGTGAAGGGTGGAAGGTATAGGGGAGATGTCAGGGGTGGGTTCTTTACCCAGAGAGTGGTGGGGGCATGGAATGCGCTGCCCGTGGGAGTGGTAGAGTCGGAATCATTGGCGACCTTTAAGCGGCATTTGGATAGGTACATGGATGGGTACTTAATCTAGGTTAAAAGTTCAGCACAACATCGTGGGCCGAAGGGCCTGTTCTGTGCTGTATTGTTCTATGTTCTATGATCATTGTTAGGATGAAGTCAAGTACATTTTTTTCCAAGTTGTTCATTCCTTCTCACTTGTGCAGACCCAGGCAGGAGGAAGCTATGTGCCTTAGGGTCAGCTCAGTAAGTGGTGTTGCTGCCAAGCCACTCTTGGTGGTTAACATTGAAATGTCCCACAGCCTCCCTGACATTACAAGTGCTGGGCATCGCTTTTCCAATTAATTTTCTTCCCGTGGGCCCCACATTTCTGGTTGGTGCTTTATTCTCTCCCTGACTCTCTGAGTACTCACCCTTGTCTCCTCTATGGCCTCCCATTGATCACCCGAGCGCTCGCGACTTTAATTTTAGCGCCAAGACCAACCGTCAGATCCCGTCTCCATGGCAACTCCCGCCACGAACCGGCGGCGGGTATTTAAGGCGCGGCCGGTAACGCCCTTTCCCCAGAGACGGCCCCGTGCGGGAGACAGAGAGATTTAAAAAGTAGAGATTAAATTAAACAAAGAGGGTGGGGCCTGGGGAAAGGCGGCGTGTGGCCGCCAGAAAAAGACAAATTTTGAAGCAAAACGTATCCCCGAGCGGGAACGGCGCTGGAGGGGCTGGGGCTGGAGTTTGGGGGCTAACCCCCTGAAAAATCCCCCAAAACGAGTACTCTCTGCGGTCAGACACGGGGAAACAAATCCCCATTTAAACGACTCTGACTGCAATAAAACAGGACACTGCCAGGAGAAAGGTCAAAAATATCTGAGAAAGGAACCAGGAACTGCCTTGAAGCCGTTAAACTTTTCAGGGGCAGGTCCGCAGTGGGACACCCTTCTCAAAGACAAAGCCGAGGGGCTGAATGGCCTCGTGGTTGCTATAGTCCTGTATGACTTGAGTGGGAGGGAAAATACTGAAACTGTTGGGAAGTTGAGAAATTCACTGAATTGATTCTGCTTTAATGTGACAACCTGGAGGGAAGAAGAAACTTGTGATAACTAGTTTTAATATTATTGTGGGATATAGGTGAATTAATGTTATTTCTGCAAGTTATAAGTTCTGATACAGAGTAAATGAATTCACATTAGTCTGTGATTGTTTTCTCAGCTCAGAGCTGAGTTAGCAAAAATGGGAACTACATAGAGGAAGTACGTTAGCATGAGACGTGATTACAGAACAATGGTAGAAATACAGGCACTAGATAAAATGCTGTGAAAAGAGGCCTTTATTAACAGTAGGTTTCCCACTTGTACAGAGACACAGGAACAAACCCCAATTAAAAGGGCATAGTGATAAGATGCTGTGAGGGGCAGCGCAAATGGAGGGAGTAGATAATGGTAAGCAAAGGATGGGATGACGTCAAACAACCTTATGGGAGCCAGAGATAGGCATTTGTCACGGACAAGGCCGGATAAACAGAAGTTGTGGGATCAGTCTTAAGGAAATGAGTGACGTAAGCGGAGGAGGGGGCAAACAATGAAATAAGAAAAAATATGGGGATTCAAACTGTATAAATTTTGAGAGTTTATTGGATTTGATGTGTATTTGTCATTGCCTTACCTGGCATTAGACATTGCACCCACTTGCAAGTGTACAAATAAACGACACTGTTTTAGATTTTTGGTCTCAGACTGAAATTATTGAAGTAAGTGAGCTTTTGTTTCTCACAATTGGGGGCTGTCCGGGATTTTCTTCCATCGCCGGGGGGAGTGTCTGGCCTTGCAAGACGCGTCCCGTTCCCCATTGAGGAGCGGTCTCGTGTCCCAGTTTGGTCTGCTCCCTTGGGTGACTGGTGTGAATCCTACAAGAGAGACATCTGAATCAGACAGTGATAGGAGGTTGATAGACAATAAGGAAAAAAGGGGCCAGGCAACTCTGTGCACAGACCAGGGTAAGAAAATTGACTTTTAAGTATTGCCTTGGTGGCCGGGATTGGGTTTTAGTAGTTAATAAGGGACTAACGAAGGAACTCAATATGGATTGTGCTGTGGGTAAGGAAAAAGCCTCCGGGAAAACAAAGTAAGGGAAAGGCAATGGAAATGGAGGCGGGGTCCCTTACAACATACCTCCAGAAAGTCCTTTGGGCAGGATGTTGTGGAATTGGCAAAATAATACTTGTACGAGGGAGAAAGATGATTAAATATTGTTGCTTTGTATGGACTAAGGAATCCATTCTTCATCCCGCTGTCTTCTGGCCAAAGTACAGATCGGGCGAAGACTGGGTTTGTAAATATCTGAATTTATATGTCAATGTGCGAGAGAGAGTGAGAATGAAAAGAGCTGTACAGCTGGTAGGAAGTTTAACCCTTTGTGATTTGGTTTGAGTGAACATTTGTTTGTTGGTGATTGAATGTTTGTGTTTTATTCCCTGGAGCTTGAGTTCCAGGACTGTTTTGAATCTGATTTTTATTATGGAAACTTAACATGATTTCTTTTAAGGTTAAGGATTCTATCGAGATTATGAAGAAAAAAAAAGAATGATAACTCCTGTTCTTTTTACAGATCATGACTGCCTTACTATCAGTTTCTGACTAATCTCTTTTATCTTTACATAAAAGCGATTTATGGAGGACAGTTGAAGTTTCAGTTCAACATTAGATTGTAGTAAAAACAAAATTCTATGGTTAATATGTGACCTTGGATTCAGCCATTGTTCATGCATTAGAAGTTTTTTTTAAAAAACTTGAGTAGACAAATTCTTTTAAGGCAGCTCTGATTATTTTACGACCTATAGTATTGTAATTGAGCAATGATTGGTCAGGACTATTTAAGAAAACTAATTTTGGATTTAAATTACAGGACTAAAACTGGGTAATTACAGTGAATTGCAAAATTGGGAACTGTATGCATTTTGCATTTTAACTATTAAATACTGAAGAAATGAACGTAAATATATAAATATATTTATAAGTTAGGAACAGGCTTTAAAGGTTAGTCAAGCATGAATTGATGAATTGGTGTTTGAAGTTATGGGGAGCTAGAAATATTGCAATATTTCTTTAAAAAAAGAAAAAGGGGAAGAACGTAACGATTATCCCCTACGGGAGGTACCCATAGGGGACAAAGAGATTGGGTTTGTAAGTGCCCCCCCTCACCAGTGGGGAGGTCAGAACATTTAAAAAGAAAATGAAGGTCCTGGTTGAGGATCCGGTGGGGTTGTGTGAACAAATTGATCAATTTCTGGGGCCCAGTCTGTATATCTGGGCTGAGTTAATGTCTATTTTGAATATACTATTTACTGGGGAGGAAAGGGGACTTATACGGGGAGCTGCTATTAAAATATGGGACAGGGAACACCCGATTGGAGATGGGGATGCTGAACAGGGAGAGGTGAAGTTTCCCCTCAAAGACCCCCAGTGGGAAAACCAAAACCCGGAGCATAGAGAAGAAATGTGGGATCAAAGTTTGTGCGAAGATTTGTAGCTCGGGTGCTCGTTGTTGTGGTTCTGTTCGCCGAGCTGGAAGTTTTTGTTGCAAACGTTTCGTCCCCTGGCTAGGCGACTTCATCAGTGCTTGGGAGCCTCCTGCGAAGCGCTTCTTTGATGTTTCCTCCGGTGTTTATAGGGGTCTATCCCTGCCGCTTCCGGTTGTCAGTTTCAGCTGTCCACTGTAGTGGTTGGTATATTGGGTCCAGGTCGATGTGTTTGTTGATGGAGTTTGTGGATGAATGCCATGCCTCTAGGAATTCCCTGGCTGTTCTCTGTCTGGCTTGCCCTATAATGGTAGTGTTGTCCCAGTCGAATTCATGTTGCTTGTTGTCTGCGTGTGTGGCTACTAAGGATAGCTAGTCGTTTCGTTTCGTGGCTAGTTGATGTTCATGTATGCGGATTGTTAGCTGTCTTCCTGTCTGTCCTGTATAGTGTTTTGTGCAGTCCTTGCATGGTATTTTGTACACTACATTAGTTTTGCTCATGTTGGGTATCGGGTCCTTCGTTCTAGTGAGTTGTTGTCTGAGCGTGGCTGTTGGTTTGTGTGCCGTTATGAGTCCTAGGGGTCGCAGTAGTCTGGCTGTCAGTTCTGAGATGCTCCTGATGTATGGTAGTGTGGCTAGTCCTTTTGGTTGTGGTATGTCCTCGTTCCGTGGTCTTTCTCTTAGGCATCTGTTGATGAAGTTGCGCGGGTATCCGTTTTTGGCGAATACCTTGTATAGGTGTTCCTCTTCTTTTTGCAGTTCTGGTGTACTGCAGTGTGTTGTGGCCCTTTTGAATAGTGTCCTGATGCAGCTTCGTTTGTGTGTGTTGGGGTGGTTACTTTCATAGTTTAGGACTTGGTCTGTGTGTGTGGCTTTCCTGTATACCCTTGTAGTGAATTCTCCGTTCGGTGTTCTCTGTACCATCACGTCTAGGAATGAGAGTTGGCTATCCTTTTCTTGTTCTCTCGTGAATCGGATTCCTGTGAGTGTGGCGTTGATGATCCGGTGTGTTTTTTCTATTTCCGTGTTTTTAATGATTACAAACGTGTCATCGACATATCTGACCCAGAGTTTGGGTTGAATTTGTGGTAGGACTGTTTGTTCTAACCTTTGCATAACTGCCTCTGCTATGAGTCCCGAGATTGGTGACCCCATGGGTGTTCCGTTGATTTGTTCGTATATCTGGTTGTTGAATGTGAAGTGTGTTGTGAGGCACAAGTCCAGTAGTTTAAGTATGCCGTCTTTGTTGATAGGTTCAGCGTCCTGTTTTCTGTTCTGTATGTCCAGTAGGTTGGCTATTGTTTCTCTGGCTAGGGTTTTGTCAATCAAAGTGAACAGTGCCGTCACTTCGAATGATATCATGGTTTCTTCTTTGTCTCTGTGTATATTTCTGATGATGTCCAAGAATTCCTGTGTTGATTGTATAGAGTGTTTGGATCCGCTGACCAGGTGTTTCAGTTTCTGTTGTAGTTCTTTGGCCAGTTTGTATGATGGTGTCCCTGGTAGTGATACTATGGGTCTGAGTGGGATGTCTGGTTTGTGTACTTTAGGTAATCCATAGAATCTGGGGGTGTTGTTGCTTTCCGGTTTCATTCTTTGAACACACACACAAACGAAGCTGCATCAGGACACTATTCAAAAGGGCCACAACACACTGCAGTACACCAGAAATGCAAAAAGAAGAAGAGGAACACCTATACAAGGTATTCGCCAAAAACGGATACCTGCGCAACTTCATCAACAGATGCCTAAGAGAAAGACCACGGAACGAGGACATACCACAACCAAAAGGACTAGCCACACTACCATACATCAGGAGCATCTCAGAACTGATAGCCAGACTACTGCAACCCCTAGGACTCATAACGGCACACAAACCAACAGCCACGCTCAGACAACAACTCACCAGAACGAAGGACCCGATAACTCAACATGAGCAAAACTAATGTAGTGTACAAAATACCATGCAAGGACTGCACAAAACACTATACAGGACAAACAGGAAGACCGCTAACAATCTGCATACATGAACATCAACTAGCCACGAAACGACACGACCAGCTATCCTTAGTAGCCACACACGCAGACAACAAGCAACATGAATTCGACTGGGACAACACTACCATTATAGGGCAAGCCTGACAGAGAACAGCCAGGGAATTCCTAGAGGCATGGCATTCATCCACAAACTCCATCAACAAACACATCATCCTGGACCCAATATACCAACCACTACAGCGGACAGCTGAAACTGACAACCGGAAGCGGCAGGGACAGACCCCTATAAACACCGGAGGAAACATCAAAGAAGCGCTTCGCAGGAGGCTCCCAAGCACTGATGATGTCGCCAAGCCAGGGGACGAAACGTTTGCAACAAAATCTTCCAGCTCGGCGAACAGAACCACAACAAGAAATTAGGGAATTGAAAGACCTGATTCTAAAAGGAATAAGAGAGGCAGTTCCGAAGTCACAGAATTTGACTAAAGCCTTTGAAGTTAGACAGGAGAAAGATGAGACTCCCTCAGCTTTCTTGCAAAGATTAAGGGACTCAATGCGGAAATATTCTGGAATGAACCCTGAGGACCCAGTGGCACAGGGTCTTTTGAAAGTACATTTTGTGACAAAAGCATGGCCAGACATACAGAGAAAGATACAGAAGATAGAAGGGTGGAGTGAAAAACCATTAGATGAATTGTTGAGAGAGGCACAGAAAGTGTTTGTAAAGAGGGAGGATGAGAGACAAAATCAGAAGGCGAAAATGATGATAGCTACGGTTGATGAGGTAGTTAAGAGGAGAATGGAACCAATAGTGAGCAACCGGAGCGGCAGGAGGCAGCATGTAGGACAGAGAGGAAGAGGGAGAGGACAAGGGGGAGCATTTGATAGAGGGTTTGGGCGACAGGGGCAGAGATGGAAGTCTCCACAGGCAGGATGCTATTATTGCGGAAAGATAGGGCATTTTAGGCGGCAGTGTCCTGATCTACAAAGGGAAGAAAGGGCAATTCCGCTTATTTTGATGAAGAATAGGGGTGTCAGGGGTTCCTGCCCTTGGGGGCCCACCAGGAACCCTTGATAAACTTGAAGGTGGGACCCTGTAGGGAAGAGGCAGTCTTCCTAGTAGATACGGGGGCAAGGTCATCGCTGAATTTTAAACCAAAGAAAGCAGAAATGTCAACACGATCAATTACTGTTTCGGGGGTAAAAGGGGAAGGATTTACTGTTCCGGTATTTGAACCTATGATGATAGAAGGTATGATGTGATTAGATTAGATTAGATTACAGTGTGGAAACAGGCCCTTCGGCCCAACAAGTCCACACCGACCCGCCGAAGCGAAACCCACCCATACCCCTACATTTACCCCTTACCTAAGGATAGGGTCACAGGGAACTGCTGTATATCCCTGATATAGGAAGTAACTTACTAGGGAGAGACTTAATTATCCTCTTAGGACTGGAGATTGGAATTCCGGAAAAATAATTAGTTGTACAACTGGCGATGTTGACAGAGGATACAAAGAGAGATAGACCCTATTGTATGGGCTAGAGAAGGGAATCGTGGAAAACTACAGATCCCTCCCCTTTTAATAGCTTTAAGATGGGAAGGAGACGTTGTCTGTGAACGACAATATCCCATTTCCATAGAAGGTACACGAGGACTGCAGCCAGTAATTACAGGACTGATTAGAGATGGACTGTTGGAGCCATGTATGTCTCCTTATAATACCCCAATTCTACCAGTGCGGAAATCTGATGGAACTTATCGATTGGTGCAGGATTTGAGAACATTGAATCGAATAGTACAGATCAGGCACCCAGTGGTGCCAAATCCCTACACATTATTAAGTAAGATCCCTCATGACCACAGATGGTTTAGTGTGATAGATTTAAAGGATGCCTTTTGGGCTTGTCCCTTGGTGGAGGAAAGATTTGGGACTATCCCCCTATGAAATCTTATTTGGATTACCTTATCTGGGAAAGGATGGAGAATTGCCAATTCCCGAAACTAAAGATTTGTTTTTAAAGAAGTATATACTGGGCTTGTCGTCCTCTTTATCTTTCCTCAGGAAACAGGGTTTATTGGCACAGACTCCGCCCCTTGAATTCACTGTTCACCCCACCCGGCCGGGTGATTGGATCTTAGTAAAATCATGGACAGAGACTAAATTGCAGCCGGACTGGGAAGGGCCGTACCAGGCTCTTTTGACTACCGAAATGGCAATAAGGACGGCGGAAAAAGGCTGGACTCATTACACTCGGATCAAAGGGCCTGTGGACCCTCCAGTTGAGGAAGAAGTCTGGACAGCCGAATCAACGCAAGACCCGCTAAAACTCAGACTAAAGAGACTTTGAGTAACTGACTATACAGTGGCGGCGCGAGCGTGGGATTATTTCTGTAAGATTGTATATTAAGCCTTTTTGTGCTTCAGCATGATGATTAGAATACTGGGAATGTTTAGAGTTATGATGCTAGCCCTCTTAGTATTGGGATTTTGTCACATATCATTTTCATATGTATTATTAACGGTTCCCGAGTCTGATAATCCACAAGTAATAGACACTGATGCATGCAGTTTAGTAAATTGTGGGGATGTAGCTAATCAAAGACAGTACCGCAGCTCTGAGGTACATCTTAAGTCCTATGGGGTTGGCCTCAGGGATGGTATCTGGTATAATGGTCTCATCACAGTACACCGGGCCCCCTTCCGACCAGCTCGCGATTGTCTCGATAAGAAGTGTAATCCAATATACTTAACGATAAAGAAAACCACATGGCACGAAGCAATTCTGGGAGGGAGGCACTTATGAGATACAATTAAATGAAACATTTGGGATTGAAATGAAAACAAATGGGAAGGAGTTCGTGGCCTGTTGTTTTTGAATTAGCGTAGGACAGGGAAAACGGGTAGAATTACTGGGTAATAAGATACAACCCTTCACCCCTCCCGATGATCCTAAAGTAGTAAAAATTATAGAGGTAAAAGACTTGAAACAGACCATCGAGATAGAAACTGGGTACGGGGATGCAAATGCCTGGGTTGAATGGGTAAAGTATACTGTAAAAAGTCTGAACAAAAGCAATTGCTATGGATGTGCCTCCGGTAGGCCAGTGGCCCAGGTGGTTCCCTTTCCACTTGGGTGGAAGCGAGACAGGAAGGGCATGAAATGTATGATAGCCCTGTACCAGGATGAGACTGCATGGAATGATAGGAATTGCACCTCCCTATCTCTGATGTTCCCTCCCTTGGAGAAGAAAGATGTAAAAGTTCCCCCCACATTTTCCGCCGCAGTTGGAAATCTCACGTCATGTGTGTGCAGGCAAGGTACAAGTCGGTCGAGAAATTTGGGGGAGCTGAAATTATGTACAGAGATTAAGAATGTTACCGAAACGGAGAAGGGAGGGAACTACTCAGCACTAAAGGTTCCCCGAGCGGATCTGTCGTGGTACTGTGGAGGAAAAATATTGAGACCCAAGCTACCTCCGGATTGGAGAGGGATATGTGCAATTGTACAATTGGCAATTCCATTTACCTTGGCATTTGAGAAGGAGAAGATCGTAGGGAAAAAAGGAAGGGGTAAGAGATTACTGTTAGATACTTCTTTTGATGACAGGATTTATCTCGACTCGGTAGGAGTCCCTAGGGGAGTACCTGATGAATTCAAGGCTCGTAACCAGATTGCAGCAGGCTTTGAGTCAGCTCTCTTTTGGTGGGTAACAATTAATAAAAATGTAGATTGGATAAATTACATTTTCTATAATCAACAGCAATTTATCAATTATACAAGAGATGCGGTTAAAGGAATATCAGAACAGCTTGATGCGACAAGTAGGATGGCATGGGAGAACAGAATAGCCCTTGATATGATATTAGCAGAAAAAGGGGTGTGTGTGTGATGTTAGGAGGAAGCTGTTGTACCTTTATTCCTAATAATACTGCGCCTGATGGTTCAATTACTCGGGCCTTACGGGGATTGATTACTTTAGCAGAGGAACTGGCTGAGAATTCGGGAGTAGACACATCTCTCACGGGATGGCTTGAATCCTGGTTTGGAAAATGGAAGGGGGTGGTGGTTTCTATCCTTACTTCACTGATAGTAGTAGTTGGGGTATTGGTGGCCATTGGCTGTTGTGTCATACCCTGTATACGAGGGCTCACCCGAAGACTGATTGAAACAGCCTTGATGAAACAGATGCCCCTAAGAGGGAATCAGACAGAGGAACTTTATCGGCTAAATAATGAGGCGATGAGTGAAACCAAGATGGATGAAATCTCTGAAATGAAGTTTGCGAATTTTGGGAACGATGTTTAAAGAAAAAAAAAGAGAGACAAAAATGCAGAAGATAACAAAGGGTAATCAAAAGAAAAAGGGGAAATTGTGGGATATAGGTGAATTAATGTTATTTCTGCAAATTATAAGTTCTGATACAGAGTAAATGAATTCACATTAGTCTGATTGTTTTCTCAGCTCGGAGCTGAGTTAGCAAAAATGGGAACTACATAGAGGAAGTACGTTAGCATGAGACGTGATTACAGAACAATGGTAGAAATACAGGCACTAGATAAAATGCTATGAAAAGAGGCCTTTATAAACAGTAGGTTTCCCACTTGTACAGAGACACAGGAACAAACCCCAATTAAAAGGGCTTAGTGATAAGATGCTGTGAGAGGCAGCGCAAATGGAGGGAGTAGATAATGGTAAGCAAAGGATGGGATGATGTCAAACAACCTTATGGGAGCCAGAGATAGGCATTTGTCACGGACAAGGCCGGATAAACAGAAGTTGTGGGATCAGTCTTAAGGAAATGAGTGACGTAAGCGGAGGAGGGGGCAAACAATGAAATAAGAAAAAATATGGGGATTCAAACTGTATAAATTTTGAGAGTTTGTTGGATTTGATGTGTATTTGTCATTGCCTTACCTGGCATTAGACATTGCACCCACTTGCAAGTGTACAAATAAACGACACTGTTTTAGATTTTTGCTCTCAGACTGAAATTATTGAAGTAAGTGAGCTTTTGTTTCTCACCTTATCTACATTGAAGTGACCATAACTTGAGTGAATATTTCAAAGGCTTCTATTGATATAGAGGCTCGTCATGTGACCCCAATAATGCTGTAGTTAACTGAACTTAGGGCAGTTTTTAAAAACTCAACAAGAGATCCCGCCCACTTACTTGAACAGTCTGATCCTCCAGTTTAATAATGAACCACCTTTTCTTTACAAAAGCTTGGTTTTACTGCAACTCGTGGAGTTTGGTACTCTGATTTGAAATAATATTTCTCCAACAATTGTGTTGGTGACTAAAAACCGGCCACAAGCAAGAACAAAAGGCTGGGGAGACAGGACCTTTTCTCATCCTGGGATGTGATACTATTCTGTCCTAGCTATATTTAGAAAATCTGGGGTTTAAAGTTTGTGAGAAGATTTGTAGGTCGGGTGCTTGTTGTTGTTCTGGTTCTGTTCGCCGAGCTGGGAATTTGTGTTGCAGACGTTTCGTCCCCTGTCTAGGTGACATCGTCAGTGCTTGGGAGCCTCCTGTGAAGCGCTTCTGTGATGTTTCCTCTGGCATTTTGTAGTGGTTTGTCTCTGCTGCTTCCGGTTGTCAGTTACAGCTGTCCGTTGCAGTGGTCGGTATATTGGGTCCAGGTTGATGTGCTTATTGATTGAATCTGTGGATGAGTGCCATGCCTCTAGGAATTCCCTGGCTGTTCTCTGTTTGGCTTGTCCTATAAATAGTAGTGTTGTCCCAGTCGAACTCATGTTGCTTGTCATCTGCGTGTGTGGCTACTAAGGACAGCTGGTCGTGTCGTTTCGTGGCTAGTTGGTGTTCTTGGATGCGGATCGTTAGCTGTCTTCCTGTTTGTCCTATGTAGTGTTTTGTGTAGTCCTTGCATGGGATTTTGTACACTGGGGTTTTAAAGTGAGCTACATAAGGTAATGTTTGCCAATTCAATCTTGTTCCAACATCACAAATGTTTGAATGTTATAGTGGCAGCTAGACTGATTGATTGATTAAAAATCAGACAACACTAGGTTTATAGCCCAACAGACTTATTAGTAGTTGCAGCTTTTAGATGCTTCTCTTTCATCATGTAATTGTGGAGTGGAATCATAAGACAATTTATTGGAAAAGATTAGTGTCATGCATCTGAAAATATACATTGAACAAACTTAGATTCCTGTGAAGTCTTTCACTTTTAGAATAAGTTGCAGGATTTGGTTCATTAGTCTAGGTGGAATTTAGACATTAATCTAGCTCAAGGTTTTTGTCTGGGGACACTAGTTCAAACATGACCATGGCAGCTGGTGGAAATTGAAAGTTAATCCTCATAATATCCTGAACACTTCATTTTTTTTCCCAGCACCCATGGTGTGTGTGTGCGCAGGTGTGAGACACAGTGAAAGACACAAAGTGCACGAATCTTTATTCAATTTCCACCACCAGGAAGATAGGAAAACACCCGGGTGGCCAGTGACAAACACTGCCCTTCACATCAAGGGACAGTGAACACTTCATTTTTAAGTGAAAAATCCATCTGGTTCACCAATGACCCTTTTTAAAAGAGGGCATGGCTTTATTTATTTAACCCCCACATTACCGCCTAACTGCAGTAGTGCTTATTTTTTCCCAGCACCCATGGTGTGTGTGTGCAGGTGTGAGACACAGTGAGAGACACAAAGTGCACAAATCTTTATTCAATTTCCACCACCAGGAAGGTAGGAAAACACCTGGGTGGCCAGTGACAAGCAGTGCCCTTCACATCAAAGGGCAATGCTGTGTGATCAAACAGTGAAGGGAGGGTGTGGCTTTATTTGGTCTGGTCTGTGTGTTCCACAGCAATGTGGTTGACTGTCCTCTGATATGGATTAACGATTCATGCAACACAAGTGTACGGGGAGATAGGAAAAAAAAATCTTAAATGCTGACCTTGCCAGCACCATTCTGTGGATAAGGTTCCACAGATTCCAGCTTGGGAGTAGGCAGTAACAAACTAAGGGGACAGCATAAAAAAGGCTGACCACCCAATACTGCATAGAAGAAACAAAGATGTCACAAGTGTCTTGGTTGAGATGTGCTTCAATGTATAGGGGAAAATGGCATTCCTACCACTTGTATGAAAAGCAGTCTCTCTCTCTCTCATCTGACCCCCAGTGGATACTGGTTTTAAGGTGGTGTTTGCAATGCATTCTCTCGTGATTCAGACCCATTGCAGGCATCAATGTAACAAGACTTGAGGACAGAAATGCATTCAAAAGTCTAAGCAATAGACAAGGATGGTGGCCACTCTAGCCATCCCAATAAGACTATCAAAATATCTCTAGAAGGATTTCTTCCAATACAGTTATTGTTTTAGTTGTAACAATGCTGGAAATCATCATAGTGTAGTCTTTCTTGAATTTGTTTCTCCTGATCTTTCAAAAACACCAGAACAAATGGATGATATAGGACTGAGTTTTTACCTTCTCCAATGTCTGAATAACTAGAGGAATGGGAATGAAAAATTATGTAGGTACCAATAAAGTAGAATTGATCGCATACACATTTAGCCCTTATTAAAATTCATTCATGGGCTGTAGATGTCATTGGCCAGGCTAGCATTTATTACCCACCCTTAACTGCCCTCTGGAAAATTGTCAAATCACTTTGCTATGGGTCTGGTGTCAGTTTATGAATTGACAATTATGGGTTGCAAGAGTACATAGAACATAGAAGAATACAGCGCAGTACAGGCCCTTTGGCCCTCGATGTTGCGCCGAACCAAGCCCACCTAACCTATACTAACCCACTATCCTCCATATACCTATCCAATGCCCGCTTAAATGCCCATAAAGAGGGAGAGTCCACCACTGCTACTGGCAGGGCATTCCATGAACTTACGACTCGCTGAGTGAAGAACCTACCCCTAACTTCAGTCCTATATCTACCCCCCCTTAATTTAAAGCTATGCCCCCTTGTAATACCCGACTCCATACGCGGGAAAAGGTTCAACCCTATCTAACCCCCTAATCATCTTGTACACCTCAATCAAGTCACCCCTAAACCTTCTTTTCTCTAATGAAAACAGCCCCAAGTGTCTCAGTCTTTCCTCATACGATCTTCCTTCCATACCAGGCAACATCCTGGTAAACCTCCTCTGCACCCGTTCCAGTGCCTCCACATCCTTCCTATAGTATGGCGACAAAAAACTGCACACAATATTCCAGATGCGGCCGCACCAGAGTCTTATACAACTGCAACATGACCTCAGTACTCCGGAACTCAATTCCTCTACCAATAAAAGCCAGTACGCCATATGCCTTCTTCACCGCACTATTTACCTGGGTGGCAACTTTCAAAGATCTGTGTACATGGACACCAAGATCCCTCTGCTCATCCACACTACCAAGTATCCGTCCATTAGCCCAGTACCCCATCTTTTTATTACTCTTACCAAAGTGAATCACCTCACACTTAGCTACATTGAATTCCATTTGCCACCTTTCTGCCCAGCTCTGCAGCTTCTCTATATCCTGCTGTAACCTGCCACATCCTTCCTCACTGTCAACAACTCCTCCGACTTTCGTATCATCCGCAAACTTGCTCACCCAACCTTCTAACCCCTCTTCCAGGTCATTTATAAAAATGACAAACAGCAATGGTCCCAAAACAGATCCTTGCGGAACACCGCTAGTGACGGCACTCCATGAAGAAACTTTGCCATCAACTACTACCCTCTGTCTTCTTCCATCCAGCCAATTCCTAATCCAAACCTCCAACTCACCCTCAATGCCATATCTCCGTATTTTCTGCAGTAGCCTACCATGGGGAACCTTATCAAACGCCTTACTAAAATCCATATATACCACATCTACCGCTTTCCCCTCATCAACCTCCTTCGTCACCTTTTCAAAGAATTCAATAAGGTTTGTGAGGCACGACCTGCCCTTCACAAAACCATGCTGACTATCCTTGATCACATTATTCCTATCCAGATGTGCATAAATCCTATCCCTTACAATTCTCTCTAAGACTTTGCCCACAACAGAAGTGAGACTCACCGGCCTATAGTTACTAGGGTTATCCCTACTCCCCTTCTTGAACAAGGGAACCACATTTGCTATCCTCCAGTCTTCTGGCACTACTCCTGTAGACAAAGAGGACATAAAAATCAAGGCCAATGGCTCTGCAATCTCCTCCCTTGCTTCCCAGAGAATCCTAGGATAAATGCCATCAGGCCCAGGGGACTTATCTATTTTCACCTTTTCCAGGATTTCCAACACCTCTTCTCTACATACCTCAAAGCCATCCATTCTACTTATTTGTGACTCAGTATTCACATCGACGACAATGCCCTGTTCCTGAGTAAATACTGAAGAAAAGTATTCATTCAGTGTCTCCCCAATCTCTTCCGCCTCCACACGCAACTTCCCACTACTATCCTTGACTGGACCTATTCCTACCCTAGTCATTCTTTTATTCCTAACATACCTATAGAAAGCCTTGGGGTTTTCCCTAATCCTACCGACTAAGGACCTTTCATGTCCCCTCCTTGCTGCTCTTAGCTCTCTCTTCAGGTCCTTCCTGGCTACCCTATAACTCTCAATCGCCCCAATTGAACCTTCACGTCTCATCTTGAGATAGGCCGCCCTCTTCCATTTAATAAGGGATTCCAATTCCTTATTAAACCACGGCTCCCTCACATGACCCTTTCCTCCCTGCCTGACAGGTACATAATTATCAAGGACACTCAATAGTTGCTCCTTGAACAAGCTCCACATATCATTTACACTCTTGCCTTGGAGTCTACTTTTCCAAGCCACACATCCTAAGTCATGCCTCACCGCATCATAATTTCCCTGACCCCAGCTATAACTCTTGCCCTGTAGTACACACTTATCCCTCTCCATCACGAGAGTAAAAATCACCGAATTATGGTCACTATCCCCAAAGTGCTCACCTACCTCTAATTCTAACACCTGGCCTGGTTCGTTACCCAGAACCAAATCCAGTATGGCCTCACCTCTTGTTGGCCTGTCTACATATTGTGTCAGGAAACTCTCCTGCACACATTGAACAAACACTGACCCATCTAACGAACTTGAGCTATAGCTTTCCCAATCAATATCAGGAAAGTTAAAGTCCCCTATAACAACCACCCTATTACTGTCACTCCTCTCCTGAATCACCTTCCCTATCCTTTCTTCAATGATTCTAGGACTATTAGGAGGCCTGTAAAAGACTCCTAACAGGGTGACCTCACCTTTCCTATTCCTAACCTCAGCCCAGACTACCTCAGATGGCAAGTCCTCATCCATCGTCCTTTCCACCACTGTAATACTATCTTTGACAAGCAATGCCACACCTCCCCCTCTTTTACCCCCACCTCTGACCCTACTAAAACATTTAAATACTGGAACCTGCAACAGCCAATCCTGTCCCTGTTCTAGCCATGTCTCCGTAATAGCCACAACATCGAAGTCCCAGGTACCAACCCACGCTGCAAGTTCACCTACCTTATTTCGTATACTTCTTGCATTGAAGTATACACACTTCAAGCCACTTTCCTGTTTACAGGCACCCTCCTTTGAAATTGATGCCATGTTCCTAACAAAGTGAGGAGTGGTGCTGGAAAAGCACAGCAGGTCAGGCAACATCCGAGGAGTAGGAAAGTCAACGTTTCGGGGCAAAAGCCCTTCAGGGAATTATGGGTTGCTTTGCCATCTTTGCATATTGCCCACAAAGACCTCTGGTTGACAAAGGGACACTGCTCATGTTCAGCTGGTTTGTGACTAATGCAACATGTTCCTCCATAATCCCCTTTGAGTCTGAATCAAAGCCACTTCAAAGGTTTTGTCTCATATACATCTTCAGATAAGTGGAATATGACAACTGGGGATACCCTCTGAAATGGTTCTGGTAAAATGTTTGGGTAACTCCTTTTTTGTTTTGGATACCCAAGTGGTCTGTGAATTACGCTCTGACCTGCAATGCTTAATACAAATGCTGGAAAAGTCTGTACTGCATCATTTGAATTTGAAGTGCAAATAGCATTTGAAGTGCATGCTATAACAGTTTATCTAGTCCTGGATGGTGTTGCATATCAATTGTTGGAGTGTACTTCTTCTCTGAAGCATAGAGTTCCATTGAGACGTGGCTTCAAATGGACAGGGCCTGGGAAATAAATAGGAGAAAGTGAGGTCTGCAGATGCTGGAGATCAGAGCTGGAAATGTGTTGCTGGAAAGGCGCAGCAGGTCAGGCAGCATCCAGGGAACAGGAGAATCGACGTTTCGGGCATAAGCCCTTCTTCAGGAAGAAGGGCTTATGCCCGAAACGTCGATTCTCCTGTTCCCTGGATGCTGCCTGACCTGCTGCACCTTTCCAGCAACACATTTCCAGCTGGGAAATAAATATTCAAGGCTACACATGCTATCGTAAGGACAGACTGACGGGCAGAGGGGGTGGGATGGCCATGTTGGTAAGGGATGATATTCAGTCCCTTGCGAGGGGGGACCTAGAATCAGGGGATATAAAGTCAGTGTGGATAGAGCTGAGAAATACTAAGGGTAAAAAGACTCTCTTGGGAGTTATCTACAGGTCCCCAAACAGTAGTCTGGACGTCGGATGTAAGTTAAATCAGGAGCTGAATTTGGCCTGTCGCGAAGATGTTACTACAGTTGTTATGGGGGATTTCAACATGCAGGGAGACTGGGAGAATCAGGATGGTATTGGACCTCAAGAAAGAGACTTTGTGGAGTGCCTCAGAGATGGATTCTTAGAACAGCTGGTGCTGGAGCCTACCAGGGAGAAAGCAATTCTGGATCTGGTTTGTGCAACGAACCAGAATTGGTCAAGGACTCAAAGTGAAGGAGCCATTGGGAAGTAGTGACCATAATACAATAAGCTTCAATCTGCAATTTGAGAGGGAGAGGGTACAATTGGAAGTGACAGTACTTCTGTTGAATATAGGGAACTATGGAGCTATGAGGGAGGAGCTGGCCAAAGTTCAATGGTGCAATACCTTTAGCAGGGATGACCGTGGAGGAACAATGGTGGATATTTCTGTGTATAATACAGAAGTTGCAGGATCAGTTCATTCCAAAAAGGAAGAAAGATCCTAGGAGGAGGCATAGGTGGCCATGGCTGACGAGGGAAGTTAAGAAACATATAAAGTTAAAAGAGAAAAAGTATAACATAGCAAAGATAAGTGGGAAAACGGAGGATTGGGAAGCTTTTAAAGAACAACAGAAGATTACTAAGAAGGAAATATGCAGAGAAAAAATGAGGTACGAAGGTAAACTGGCCAATAATATAAAGGAGGATAGTAAAAATGGTTAAGACTAAAATTGGGCCCTTGAAGACAAACAGGGGAATATATTACAGGGAACAAAGAAATGGCAGAAGAATTGAATTGGTACTTCAGATCACAAGCAATCTCCCTGAGGTAACAGTGGCTGAAGGACCTGAACTTAAGGGAATTTATATTTGCCAGGAATTGGTGTTGTAGAGACTGTTAGGTCTGAAGGTTGATAAGTCCCTGGGGCCTAATGGTCTACATCCCAGGGTAGTGAAGGAGGTGGCTCTAGAAATCATGGATGCATTGGCGATTATTTTCCAATGTTCTATAGATTCAGGATCAGTTCCTGTGGGTTGGAGGGTGGCTAATGTTGTCCCACTTTTTAAGAAAGGAGAGAGAGAGAAAGCAGGAAATTATAGACCAGTTAGTCTGACCTCAGTGGTGGGAAAGATGCTGCGTCTATTATAAAGGATGAAATTACGACACACCTGGATAGTAGTAACAGGATAGGTCAGAGTCAGCATGGATTTATGAAGGGGAAATCATGCTTGACTAATCTTCTGGAATTTTTTGAGGATATAACTCGGGAGATCCAGTAGATGTAGCGTACCTGGACTTTCAGAAAGCTTTTGATAAAGTCCCACATAGGAGGTTAGTCAGCAAAATTAGGGCGCATAGTACTGGGGGCAAAGTACTAACTTGGATTGAAAGTTGGTTGGCTGATAGGAAACAAAGTAGTGATAAACGGCTCCATTTCGGAATGGCAGGCAGTGACCAGTGGGGTACCGCAGGGATCAGTACTGTGATCGCAGCTTTTTACAATATGTTAATACCATCTTCTATATAATTAGTAATAACATTAGCAAATTTGCTGATGATACTAAGCTGGGTGGCAGGGTGAAATGTGATGAGGATGTTAGGACATTACAGGGTGACCTGGACAAGTTAGGTGAGTAGTTAGATGCATGGCAGATGCAATTTAATGTGGATAAATATATGGTTATCCACTTTGGTGGCAAGAACAGGAAGGCAAATTACGACCTAAATGGAATCAATTTAGGTAAAGGGGCAGTACAGAGATCTGGGTGTTCTTGTACACCAGTCAATGAAGGTAAGCATGCAGGCTCAGCAGGTAGTGAAGAAGGCAAATAGCATGCTGACTTTCATAACAAGAGGGATTGAGTATCGAAGCAAAGAGGGTCTTCTGCAGCTGTACAGGGCCCTGGTGAGACCACACTTGGAGTACTGTGTGCAGCTCTGGTCTCCAAATTTGAGGAAGGACATTTTGGCTATTGAGGGAGTGCAGCGTAGGTTCACAAAGTCAATTCCTGAAATGGCGGGATTACCTTACACTGAAAGACTGGAGCGACTGGGCTTGTATACCCTTGAGTTTAGAAGGCTGAGAGGGGATCTGATTGAGACATTTAAGCTTATTAAAGGATTGGACACTCTGAAGGCAGGAAACATGTTTCCGCTGATGGGTGAGTGCCGAACCAGAGGACACAGCTTAAAAATATAGGGTAGACCATTTAGGACAGAGATGAGGAGAAACTTCTTCACCCAGAGAGTGGTGGCTGTGTGGAAAGCTCTGCCCCAGAGGGCAGTGGAGGCCCAGTCTCTGGATTCATTTAAGAAAGAGTTGGATAGAGCTCTCAAGGATAGTGGAATCAAGGGTTATGGAGATAAGGCAGGAACAGGATACTGATTAAGGATGATCAGCCATGATCATATTGATGGTGGTGCAGGCTCGAAGGGCAGAATGGCCTACTCTTGCATCTATTGTCATTACACGAGTACCACAATCCTCTGCATCAATTAGCAACAATCTTGTGACATGTTTGCAAGTAACAAAAAATTTATTTATTTAAGGTGCTAACCATCCCTTCTGTCCAGATCTGAGCAATAGATGTTTTTTAAACCCTTGCACCTATTTTTATTTTTTTGTCTCCAGGGTTTGGGTCAATCCTACAGCACAGAGATGCCCTTTGGTTCATGCTGACCAAAATGTCTGTCCACGCTAACCCCATTTACCTGCAGTTAGCCCATATCCTTCTAAATCTTTCTTATCCACGTATTTGTCCAATGTCTTTTTAAAATTTAATGTCCACCAGTTTGGCTGGCAGCTCATTTTATATGTGTACCACCCTCTGTCTGAAAAGAAATTTCCCCTCTGATTCCCATTTATTCTTTTCACCTTACCTTTAAACTGATGCCCTCTAGTCTTTGGTTTCCCTAACCCTGGTGAAAAAGACTGCATTCACCATATCCATACCTTTTCGTAGACTTCTGAGATTCCCCTTCAGTCTCCTATGCTGTAAAGAAAAACAGCCTGGCTTATCCAATGTCTCTATAATTCAGTCCCTTGGGTAAGATATTGCATTGACACAATTGTACTGTTTGCTCAAAAAACTGAGCTTAAAGTACAAATGTCAAATGTACTTCAGGTGGTCTGTCTGCTGTAACCGTAGAGTGAAGTGGAGGTGCTGGGGGTGGATTAGATCAGAAGTTACATGACATTAGGTTATAGTACCAATGGATTTATTTGAAATCACAAGCTTTTAGAATGCTGTTCTTTTTGTCAGGTTGGATTGTAACCTGGTGTTTTATGATGATTTCTGACCATAACCATTCAGCAGTGTTCTACTTTGTTTCAATCACTTAATGATACACCAAAATGTCCATGGCAGTGGAATTTTTCTTCAAGCTTACGATGACTGTTGCTTGTAGAGGGGGAATGAAGCCACCTGAGAAAGCTTCTCTGCATTTTATACGGACCACGTCTTGGGTTTGAGAGCAATGGCATTAGCCCTTACTCCAGACGTCATCAGATGGGATGCTTGTTTCCTAACACTAAGGAAACCCATGAGTGAAGCAAGTGACAAGCATATGAGGCTGAAATTTGAGCCTACCATCTGTTTATATTGATCAAAGCTTTCTAGTAAGAGACCCTGGGGACTGAGAATTGATGCTTGTATTTTGAAGAGTTGCAAATTCAAATTTCATACTCAATGGTCTTCTAATCCATTTCAATAGTGGTGGAAATCAACTAGAGATGGGGCTATTCCAACGGGACTTTGAGAATAGATAAAGTAATGTGTTTTGAGGCTTTTCAAGCTACTGTCTATTTTTGGGGTCTTCCTTGTTAAATATATTATGGCCAGGGCAGGAGAGAGAATCAACTGACCACATCCTGTTGAGACATGCTTCTATCACCAATAGGACAGCAGTACTAGCAAAGGCTGTAACACTTCATTTCCACTGGCAAACAAGATTTGGATTTGATGTAGCTCCAGTGCACCTCTGCAATTGATTTGTAGTGCAGACTTTTCAGTACCATTTACCACAACTGGATTCTTGGACAGCAAGAGACGAAGCAGTTGAATTTATTGTCAAGTGTACCAAGGCACAGTGAAAAGCTTTGTCTTGCGAGCAATACAGGCAGATCACATAGTTAAGGAGCATCGATAAGTAAATAATTGGTAAACCAGCAAAAACACAGGTACAGGCGAACATTAAGAGTTTGAGTCCATTCAGTATTCTAACAGTAGGGTAGAAAATGTTTCAAAACCAGTTGGTGCTTGTGTTCAGGCTTCTATACCTTCTCCCTGATGGTAGAGGTTGTAGAAAAACATTGCCAGGGTGGGATGGATCATTGAGAGTGCTGGCGGCCTTTCCTTGACAATGGGTGTGGTAGATGGATTGTATAGATTGGAGATTGGCCTTTGATTGTCTGGGCTCTCTGTAACAGTTTCTGACCTTGAATGGGACTGTTACCATACCAGGTAGTGATAATCCAGACAGAAAGCCCTTGTGGCACATCTATAAAAGTTGGCAAAAGTATTTGCCGTCATGTCAAATGTCCTTAACTGAGGAAGAAGCGTTGTTTGGCCTTTGTAACCAGTGTATCCACATGAAGAGTCCAAGAAAGCTTGATGTGAATGACCACACTCATGAGCTTGACACACTCCACTCGTTCCACCTCTATGCTGTTAATGTATAAGGGGTGCATGAGTAATTAGATTACATTACAGTGTGGAAACAGGCCCTTCGGCCCAACAAGTCCACACCGACCCGCCGAAGCGAACCCACCCATACCCCTACATTTACCCCTTACCTAACACTACGGGCAATTTAGCATGGCCAATTCATCTGGCCCTGCACATCTTTGGATTGTGGGAGGAAACCGGAGCACCCGGAGGAAACCCACGCAGACACGGGGAGAACGTGCAAACTCCACACAGTCAGTCGCCTGAGGCGGGAATTGAACCCGGGTCTCTGGCGCTGCGAGGCAACAGTGCTAACCACTGTGCCACCGTGCCGCCCATTATCCTGCCAAAAGTCAATAATTAGTTCCATTGAGAGCTAGGGTGTTGTCAGTGCAGTATTTTTCCAGGTCTTCCACCTCCCATCTATAGTCTGTTTTGTTGCCATCTGAGATGACTATGGTGGTGTCATCAGCAAACTTGTAAATGGCATCAGTCTGGCATTTGGCAACGCAGTCGTGCGTATACAGTGGCTACAGTAGGGGGCTGAGTACACCCCCCTGGGGGTGGCTCCAGTGCTGAGTGTTTGGATGAAATATTGTCCCCAACCTTACTGAGTTTCCTGACCCACTGGCCACAGAGGATCCAGTTGCAGATAGTGGGGCTAAGTCTGAGATCACTCCACTCCAGTAATCAGTCTCCAGGGGTTAATAGTGTTGAAGGCTGAACTGTAGTCAATGAGTAGGATTCTTACATAATTGTTCTTGATATGAGGGAGGATTTAAGGGCAGGTGATTTGGCATCTGAAGCGGATCCATTGGTCTGACACAAATTTTGGAGTGGGTCAAGAGTAGTGGGGGAGGCTGGAGTTCATTAATGCCATGACTAGCCTTTCAAAGCACTTCATGACCACTGAAGTTAGGACTATTGGGCAGTAGGCATTGAGACATACATACTGCATGAGTCACCTTTAGGCACAGGATGATGTTGGCCCTCTTGAAAACAGGCAGGGACAGTGGCCTGCTGCAAGGAGAGGTTGAAGATGTCCGAGAAGACCTCTGTCAGTTAATCTGCACATGCTGAGTGCATGGCCTGGTACTCCGTCTGGTCCCATCACTTTCCTTGGATTCGCACAAAGGAAAATTGATCTGACCTCTGATGCAGTGACTGGGATAGGCTCATCAGGAGTTGTCAGAATAGGTATTACCTCTCCACTGAAGTTCTGCTTAATGTGAGCAGAGAAGGCATTGAGACAATTGGGAAGGATGTGTCATCGTCTGCTATCAGGTGCTATCTCCCAGTGGGCAGTGTAATGGAGCAAACCACCTGGTGCTGAATCGTTGACACACTTACCACACTGATGGATCTCCAGTGGGAAATGGAGATCCAACAAGTTAGCTCCCCTTTTTGCAAAGGACAGCAAGGTGACTCAGATTCAGTTTTTTACAACTGATTCACCCAGGTTAATTTCTTGGAGTGGTGAGTATCTCGCAGGAAGCGCACTATTTTTTTCCTAACATAGAAATAGAACATAGAAAAGTACAGCACAGAACAGGCCCTTTGGCCCACAATGTTGTGCTGAGGATTAATCCTAATGCGCATGTCCAGCAGTCACTTGAATGTCCCCAATGACTCAGCTTCCACCACCACTGCTGGCAATGCATTCCATGCATTCATAAATCTGTATAAAGAACCTTCCTCTGACATCTGGTCTGTACCTTTCTCCCAATATCTTAAAACTATGACCCCTCGTGCCAGTCAATCCTGCCCTGGGGAAAAGTGTCTGGCTATTGATTCTATCCATTCTTCTCATTATCTTGTGCAACTTGATTAGATCGTCCCTCTTCCTCCTTCTCTCCAGAGAGCAAAGTCAGAGCTTAGTCAACCTCTTTTCATAAGGCAAGCCCTCCAGTCCAGGCAGCATCCGGGTAAACCTTCTTTGCACACTCTCCAAAGCCTCTATCTTTCCTGTAGTAGGGCAATCAGAACTGGACACAATATTCCAAGTGTGGTCTCACCAGGGACTTGTTAGAACTGTAGCAAAATCTTGCAGCTCTTAAACTCCATCCCCCTGTTATTGAAAGCCAAACCACCATATGCTTTCTTAACAACCCTATCCACTTGGGTGGCAACTTTGAGGGATCTATGCACTTGAATACCAAGATCCCTCTGATCCTCCACACTGTCAAGAATCCTGTCTTTAATCCTATAATTAGCATTTGAGTTTGGCCTTCTAAAATGCATCACTTCACATTTATCCAGGTTGAACTCCATCTGCCATTTCTCAGCTCTTGTCTATGTCATGCTGCAGCCTGCAATAGCCCTCGATACTATCAACGGCACCTCCAACCTTTGTGTCATCAGCAAATTTACTAACTCACCCCTCAACCTCCTCATCCATTATAAATATTAGTATGTCGGGTCAGTTACACTCAGGCCTGGTCTTAATGGGTCAGAGTCCGAGTTCCGTCTCTGCGTTTTCTTTCCTGCCTTTGCTAAGGAGTACATAGAACATTACAATGCAGTACAGGCCCTTTGGCCCTCGATGTTGCGCTGCCCTATCATACTAATCTGAAGCCCATCCCACCTACACTATTCCATGTACGTCCATTTGCCTGTCCAATGACAACTTAAATGCACTTAAACTTGGTGAATCTACTACCGATGCAGGCAAAGCATTCCATGCCCTTACTACTCTGAGTAAAGGAACTACCTCTGACATCTGTCTTATATCTATCTCCCCTCACTTTTTAAAGTTGTGTCCCCTTGTGTTTGCCGTCCCCATACTTGGAAAAAGGCGCTCCCTGTCCACCCTATCTAACCCTCTGATTATCTTGTATGTCTCTATTAAGTCACCTCTCAACCACCTTCTTTCTAATAAGAACAGCCTCGAGGCCCTTGGCCTTTCCTCGTAAGACATTCCTTCCATACCAGGCAACATCCTAGTAAATCTCCTCTGCACTCTTTCCAAAGCTTCCACATCCTTCCTATAGTGCGGTGACCAGAACTGTACACAATACTCCAAGTGCGGCCGTACCAGAGCTTTGTACAGCTGCAGCAAAACCTCCTGGTTCCGGAACTCAATCCCTCTATTAATAAAGGCCAAAACACTGTATGCCTTCTTAACAACCCTGTCAATCTGGGTAGCAACTTTCATGGATCTGTGTACATGGACACAGATCTCTGCTCATCTGTGCTCCCAAGAATCTTACCATTAGCCCAGTACTTTGCATTCCGATTACTCCGCCCAAAGTGTATCACCTCACACTTGTCCATATTAATCTCCATTTGCCACCTCTCAGCCCAGCTCTGCATCCTATCTATGTCTCTCTGCAACCTACTACATCTTTCGTCACTATCCACAACTCCACCGACCTTAGTGTCGTCCCCAAATTTACTAAACCACCCTTCTAAGCCCTCATCCAGGTCATTTATAAAAATGACAAACAGCAGTGGACCCAACACCGACCCTTGCAGTACGCTGCTAGTACACCAAGATAAACATGTTCCATCAACTACAACCCTCTGTTTTCTTTCAGCAAGCCAATTACTGATCCAAACCGCTATGTCTGCCACAATCCCATTCCTCCGCATTTTGTATAATAGCCTACTGGGGGGAACCTTATCGAACGCCTTGCTGAAATCTATATACACCACATCAACTGGTTTACTCTCATCTACCTGTTTGGTCACTTTGTCAAAAAAAACAATAAGATTCGTTCGGCACGACCTACCCTTCACAAAACCGTGCTGACTGTCCCTGATCAGATTATTCTTTTCTAGATAGGATTTATAATCATCTCTTATAACCTTTTCCAACACTTTACCAACAACTGAAGTGAGACTCACTGGTCTGTAGTTACCAGGGTTGTCTCTACTACCCTTTTTGAACAAGGGAGCCACATTTGCTATCCTTGGGCACTATTCCTTTAGACAATGATGATTTGAAGATCAATGCCAAAGGCTCGGCAATCTCTTCCCTTGCTTCCCAGAGGATCCGAGGATAGATCACATCTGACCCAGGGGATTTGTCTACTTTCACACTCTGCAGTATCCAGCACCACTAATCCAGAATCTGGTTTCCAGCATCTGCAGTCATTGTTTTTACCTAGTATTTCTAATACCTCTTCCTTCTGAACCTCAATCTCTTCTAGTCTTGATGCAAGTGTCTCTATCTTCGATGCCAACATTTTCATTTTCTACAGTGAACACTGTTGAAAATATTTAGTGCTTCCCCTATCTCCTCTAACTCCACACACAACTTCCCACTATTATCCTTGATTGGCCCCAATTTAACTCTTGTCATTCTTTTATTCCTGACATTCCTATGGAAAGCCTTGGGGTTAACCCTGATCCTATCCGCCAACAACTTCTCATGTCTCCTCCTGGCTCTTCTGAGCTCCTTTTTCGGTCTTTCCTGACTTCCTTGTAACCTTCAAGCGCCCTAACTGAGTTTTCACATTTT
The DNA here is from genome assembly GCF_037043375.1 of Chiloscyllium plagiosum. Classification (NCBI taxonomy): domain Eukaryota; kingdom Metazoa; phylum Chordata; class Chondrichthyes; order Orectolobiformes; family Hemiscylliidae; genus Chiloscyllium; species Chiloscyllium plagiosum. The sequence continues at coordinate 79,029 of NW_028270315.1, read as the reverse complement.
GTCCTAACATAAGCCACCTTCTTCTTCTTGACTAGGGATTCCACTTCCTTTCTGAAGAAGGGCTTATGCCCGAAACGTCGATTCTCCTGTTCCCTGGATGCTGCCTGACCTGCTGCGCTTTTCCAGCAACACATTTTCAGCTCTGATCTCTAGCATCTGCAGACCTCACTTTCTCCTCAAAGATTCCACTTCCTTAGGAAACCACGGCTCACGCGTTCTATATCTTCCTCCCTGCCTGACGGGTACATATTTATCTAGGACAAACAGGAGCTTTTCCTTGAATAAGCTCCACATTTTTAATGTGCTCATCCCCTGCAGTTTCCTTCCCCATTCTACACTTCCTAAATCTTTCCTAATTGCATCGTAATTTCCCTTCCCCCAGCTGTAACTCTTGCTCGGTGGAGTACACTATCCCTTTCCATCACTAAAGTAAACCTGACAGAATTGTGATCACTGTCTCCAAAGAGCTCACCTACTTCCAAATCTAACACCTGGCCAGGCTCGTTATTAAGTCTGAAGTGGCCTCGCCCCTTGTAGGCCTGTCTACGTACTGTCAGGAAGCCCTCCTCCAGACACTGGACGAAAACTGACCCATCTATAGTACACGTACTTTAGTGATCCCAGTCAATATTTGGATAGTTGAAGGCCCCCATGACAACTACCCTGCCTCTCTCACTCCTATCGAGAATCATCTTTGCTATCCTTTCATCTACATCTCTGGAACTATTCAGAGGACTATAGAAAACTCCCAGCGTGATGACTTCTCCTCCTTTCCTGTTTCTAACCTCAGCCCATACTGCCTCAGTTAATGAGTCCCCAAACATCCTTTCTACAACTGTAATATTGTTCCTGATCAACAATGCCACACCTACCCCTCTTTTACCATCTCCTCTGTTCTTACTGAAACATCTGAATCCCGGAACCGGCAAGAGCCATTCCTGTCCCTGCTCTATCCATGTCTCCGTAATGGCCACAACATCAAAGTCCCAGGTACCAACCCACCCTGCCAGTTCACCCACTTTATTTCAGATGCTCCTCGCGTTGAAGTACACACACTTCAAACCAGGTTCTCGCTTGCCAGTGTCAGATACTTGATTTGGGAACTCTCTACTCTCATCCTCTTCTGTACCTGTCCTACAATTTTGGTTCCCATCCCCCTGCTGTATTAGTTTAAATCCACCTTAATAACTTTATCGAATTTGCCACCCAGGATATTGGTACCCCTCTGGTTTAGATGAAGACCATCCTGCTTGTAGAGGTCCCACCTACCCCAGAAAGAGCTCCAATTATCCAAAAACCCGAATCCCTCCCTCCTGCACATCCCTGTAGCCACATGTTCAACTCCTTTCTCTCCCTATTCCTCACCTCACTAGCACGTGGCACGGGCAGCAAACCAGAGAAAACAACTGTTTGTCCTAGCTCTAAGCTTCCGTCCTAGCTCCCTGAATTTCTGCCTCAAGTCCCCATCTCTTTTCTGACCTGTGTCATTGGTGCCAAAGTGGACCATGACTTGGGGCTGCTCTCCCTCCCCTCGAAGGATCCCAAAAACACAATCAGAGACATCACGCACCCGGGAGGTAGTACACCAACCGTGAGTCTCTCTCTGCTCCTCTTCCCCCTTCCTTTCTGAGCAGCAGGTGTCCCACTGCTTTCCCCTGGCAAGTCATTCCCCCCCCCCCCCCAACAGTATCCAAAATGGTATACTTATTGTTGAGGGGAATGGCCACAGGGGATCCCTGCACTGCCTGCCGGTTCCCTTTCTGTCCCCTAACTGTCACCCATATGTCTTTTTCTTTTATCTGGGAGTGACTACCTCTCTAAGTCCTGTCAATAACCCCTCTGCCTCCCGAATGATCCGAAGTTCATCCAACTCCAGCTCCAGTTCCCTAACTCTGTTTTCGAAGAGCTGGTGTTGGGTGCACTTCCCACAGATGTAGTCAGCAGGGATACTAGTGGTGATCCTTACCTCCCACATTCTGCAGGAGGAACATTCCACTGCCCTAAACTCCATTCCCACTATTCTAACTCCAGAAGTAACTACTAAAAAAAAAGGATTAGGAAATAAACTAGTTACCTTGTCAATCTGGCTCCCACAACCTTCCTTTTTCGGTTGGAGGAGGAGGATGGGTGGGAGACACTACCTGAGTAGTGTCTCTGGTAATGCAATCACACAAATATAAACTGATCTACTTACCCTTCCCAGAAGTCCTTTGCTCGCTCCTCCCTTGCTGGCCCGAAGGTCAGAAGTTTAAATATACTTACTGGCCTTCCCGACCAATCACCTAGCACCAACGTCACCTCCTCCCGGCTCCTGCCTCTCACTGCTCTGAAGTGCTTAGAGTATTTTGGATGCTTTTTGATATTAGTCTTATGAGCCATTTCCTGAACATAGGGAGAGCCCCTCCATGATACAGTAGGTCCCTGAGTCCCAGAAACTTGGGATGCCCCACTCAGCCCAGTTTAGTTAATTGGAGCTGGGCAAGTAATCTAGAAGCTGGGATTAAATCCATAGACAGGAGGTTCACATCCAACCTTGCCCCACTAAGATGTTAAAGGCTTAATTTGTTCTGCTGACATTAAGAAATTTGATCTTCAGGGGAGTGTGTTTTCTGCCTTGCAGGCAGGATGCAACAATTTAATAATACTCTGTAAATACTGTTGTTTAAGGAATAACCTAATCACGCACTGCTTGAAGAATAATCTAATCACACATTAGATTATTTCCAGAAATGACTTTAGGATACCATGTGACTATGGGAGAATGGCAGTGGGTGGTGTATTGCATTTATGACTGACCTGACTGACTGACTCGACTGTGATGTAAAATCCTGTTTTAAAGGGAGGACTATTCCCTTAATCGAAGGACATCTCTTGACATGGCTCAGCAAGCCTCGTGAAGAGTATTAAGTGATTCTCCAAAAAAAACTTGTACTTGCTGAAATAAATTGTGGCTGTTTACAAGCTGGCGTGTAAGAATCTCAAGAAAGGAACCTAACATATGGCGGTGAAGTGGGATTCAAACATATATGTGGAACCTCAAAGCTGGAAATGTGTTGCTGGAAAAGCGCAGCAGGTCAGGCAGCATCCAGGGAACAGGAGAATCGACGTTTCGGGCATAAGCCCTTCTTCAGGAATGAGGCCTCATTCCTGAAGAAGGGCTTATGCCCGAAACGTCGATTCTCCTGTTCCCTGGATGCTGCCTGACCTGCTGCGCTTTTCCAGCAACACATTTCCAACTCTGATCTCCAGCATCTGCAGACCTCACTTTCTCCATGTGGAACCTCAAGGCAGATTTGAGCAAGTGATGGTCTGCGAGACAGTAACAGGAGATGATGGGCCCACTAGGTAAAATTTACCTTGATCTCTCACTAAACCTATCACTCAGTCGTCCCCTCGGACTCTGTAGTGATGGAATCTGAGAACTACGCACTTGTACACCAGTGAGTTGTCTCAGGAAGGTTAGAGTCCTCAACTATAAGTTCTCAAAGGGAGGTTAGTCCTCCTTGGAATTTGGAGGTTAGAGTCCTTTAATACCAGGATTTGAGGCTATGGAACATAGCACATATGATAAAGGATAACTACTGTCTGTTTCAATCACCCTGCCTTAGAACATAGAACAATACGGTGCAGAACAGGCCCTTCGGCCCTTGATGTTGCGCTACCCTTATCCACATGCTTGATCACCTCCTCAAAGAATTCAATAAGACTTGTAAGGCAAGACCTACCCTTCACAAATCCGTGCTGGCTGTCCCTAATCAAGCAGTGTCTTTCCAAGTACTCATAAATCCTATCCCTCAGTACCCTTTCCATTACTTTGCCTACCACCGAAGTAAGACTAACTGGCCTGTAGTTCCCGGGGTTATCCCTATTCCCTTTTTTGAACAGGGGGACAACATTCGCCACTCTCCAGTCCCCTGGTACCACCCCCGTTGACAGTGAAGACGAAAAAATCATTGCCAACGGCTCTGCAATTTCCTCTCTTGCTTCCCACATAATCCTAGGATATATCCTGTCAGGCCCGGGGGACTTGTCTATCCTCAAGTTTTTCAAAATGCCCAACACATCTTCCTTCCTAACAAGTATCTCCTCTAGCTTACCAGTCCGTTTCATACTCTCCTCTTCAACAATACGGTCCCTCTCATTTGTAAATACTGAAGAAAAGTACTCATTCAAGACCTCTATCTCTTCCGACTCAATACACAGTCTCCCACTACTGTCCTTGATCAGACCTACCCTCGTTCTCATCATTCTCATGTTTCTCACATACGTATAAAAGGCCTTGGGGTTATCCTTGATCCTACCCGCCAAAGATTTTTCATGCCATCTGTTAGCTCTCCTAATCCCTTTCTTCAGCTCCCTCCTGGCTATCCTGTATCCCTCCAACGCTCTTTCTGAACCTTGTTTCCTCAACCTTATGTAAGCCTCCTTCTTCCTCTTTACGAGACATTCAACCTCCCTCGTCAACAAAGGTTCCCTCACACGACCATCTCTTTCCTGCCTGACAGGTACATACATATCAAGGACATGTCGTATCTGTTCCTTGAAAAAGTTCCACATTTCAATGACATCCTTCCCTGACAGCCTATGCTCCCAACTTATGCTCCTCAGATCCTGTCTTGCAGCATTGTATTTACCTTTCCCCCAATTGTAAAACCTACCCTGTTGCACGCACCTATCTCTCTCCATAACCAAGGTGAAAGTCACAGAATTGTGGTCACCATCACCAAAATGCTCACCCACTAACAAGCCCATCACTTGTCCTGGTTCGTTACCGAGTACCAAATCCAATATGGCCTCCCCTCTGATCGGACAATCTACATTCTGAGTTAGAAAAGTTTCCTGTACACACTGCACAAACACCGCCCCATCCAATCTAATTGATCTAAAGACCTTCCAATCAATATTTGGGAAGTTGAAATCGCCCATGACTACTACCCTGTGCCTTCTGCACCTTTCCAAAATCTGTTTCCCAATCTGTTTCTCCACATCTCTGCTGCTATTGGGGGGCCTATAGTAAACACCTAACAAGGTGACTGCTCCTTTCCTATTTCTGACTTCAACCCATACTACCTCCAAAGGCAGATCCCCCTCGAACTGCCTTTCTGCAGCCATTATACCATTTCTAATTAGCAACGCCACACCCCCTCCTTATTTACCAACCTCCCTAATCTTACTGAAACATCTGTAACCAGGAACCTCCAACAACCATACCTGTCCCCCTTCTATCCACGTTTCCGTGATGGCCACAACATCGTAGTCCCAAGTACCGATCCATGCCTTAAGTTCATCCACCTTATTTCTGATACTCCTTGCGTTGAAGTATACACACTTGAACCCATCTCTGTGTCTGCATATTCCCTGTCAGTGCTACCTTCTCCACAGCCTCCCTACATTCTTGGACATCCTGAAAAACAGCTAACCTACTTGCTGGACTACAAGTCTGGATCCCATCCCCCTGCCAAATTAGTTTAAACCCCCCCGAAGAGTGCTAGCAAACCTACCTCCCAGGATATTGGTGCCCTTCTGGTTCAGGTGCAACCTGTCCTGCTTGTACAGGTCCCACCTTCCCCAGAATGCAGTCCAATTGTCCAAATACCTGAAACCCTCCCTCCTACACCATCCTTGCAGCCACGTGTTCAACTGCACTCTCTCCCTATTCCTTGCCTCACTGTCACGAGGCACCGGCAACAACCCAGTGATGACGACTCTGTCCGTCCTAGCTTTTAGCTTCCAGCCTAATTCCCTGAGCTCCTGAATGACCTCCCCACCCCTCTTCCTACCTATGTCGTTGGTGCCAATGTGCACCACGACTTCTGGCAGCACACCCTCCCCCTTAAGGATTCTGAAGACACGGTCCGAGACGTCTCGGACTCTGGCACCCAGGAGGCAACAAACCAACCGAGAGTCTCGCCCATGTCCACAGAACCGCCTGTCTGTCCCGCTAACTATTAGTCTCCTATAACTAGCACTCTCTTCCTCTCCCCCTTTCCCTTCTGAGCCTCCGAGCCAGACCTCGTGTCAGAGACCCGGTCACTGCAGCTTACCACTGCGAGGCCATTCCCCCCCCCCCCAACAGTATCCAAAGCGGTATACTTATTGTTGAGGGGAACGACCACAGGGGATCTCTGCATTGCCTGCTTCCTCCCTTTCCCACCTCTAACTGTTACCCAGCTACCTCTGTTCTCTGGCGTAACTATGTCCCTGTTGCTTCCATCTATCACCCTCTCAGCCTCTTGAATAATTCTCAGTTCATCCAGCTCCAGTTCCCTAACGCGGTCTGTGAGGAGCTGGAGCTGGCTGCACTTCCTGCAGATGAAGTCGGCAGGAGCATCAGTGGTCACCCCTACCTCAAACATCCTGCAGGAGGAACATTCCACTGACTGCGCTGCCATAACTCTACACTTAGTCTCCAAAACAAGAACACCAAGTAGCTTACCTTTTTTTTTAGATTAGAGGAGGAGGGAGCGTGGGAGACAATACACGTGTAGTGTCTCTGGTTCCTTCTCCACTCAAATAACAATTACTTACCTTCCCGACCGGCTTTGCGCTCCAACTTCACTTCCGCCCAGCTCCCGCCGCTCTCTGCGGCAAAAAGACCGTTGGCGTTGAGGTATTGCCATTGCCATCACCCTATCCTCTAACAGTCAATAGACAATAGGTGTAGGAGTCGGCCATTCTGCCCTTCGAGCCAGCACCACCATTCATTATGATCATGGCTGATCAACCTCAATCAGTATCCTGTTCCTGCCTTATCTCCATAACCCTTGATTCCACTATCCTTGAGAGCTCTATCCAACTCTTTCTGAAACAAATCGAGAGACTGGGCCTCCACTGCCCTCTGGGGCAGAGCATTCCACACACCCACCACTCTCTGGGTGAAGAAGTTTCTCTTCATCTCTGTCCTAAATGGCTTACCCCTTATTTTTAAGCTGTGTCCTCTGGTTCGGCACTCACCCATCAGCGGAAACATGTTTCCTGCCTCCAGAGTGTCAAATCCTTTAATAATCAGGTCCCCTCTCAGTCTTCTAAACTCAAGGGTATACAAGCCCAGTCGCTCCAGTCTTTCAGCATAAGGTAGTCCTGCCATTCCAGGAATTGACCACATGAACCTACGATGCACTCCCTCAATAGCCAGAATGTCTTTCCTCAAATTTGGAGACCAGAACTGCACACAATATTCCAGGTGCGGTCTCACCAGGGCCCTGTACAGCTGCAGAAGAACCTCTTTGCTTCTATACTCAATCCCTCTTGTTATGAAGGCTAGCATGCTATTAGCTTTCTTCACTACCTGCTGTACCTGCATGCTTGCCTTCATTGACTGGTGCTGAAAATGTGTTGCTGGAAAAGCGCAGCAGGTCAGGCAGCATCCAAGGAGCAGGAGAATCGACGTTTCGAGCATAAGCCCTTCTTCAGGAATGAGGAAAATGTGTCCAGCAGGCTAAGATAAAAGGTAGGGAGGAGGGACTTGGGGGAGGGGCGTTGGAAATGCGATAGGGGGAGGGAGGTCAAGGTGAGGGTGATAGGCTGGAGTGGGGTGGGGGCGGAGAGGTCAAGAAGAAGATTGCAGGTTAGGAAGGCGGTGCTGAGTTCGAGGGATTTGACTGAGACAAGGTGGGGGGAGGGGAAATGAGGAAACTGGAGAAATCTGAGTTCATCCCTTGTGGTTGGAGGGTTCCCAGGCAGAAGATGAGGCGCTCTTCCTCCAACCGTCATGTTGCCATGGTCTGGCGATGGAGGACTCCAAGGACCTGCATGTCCTTGGTGGAGTGGGAGGGGGAGTTAAAGTGTTCAGCCACGGGGTGGTTGGGTTGGTTGGTCCGGGTGTCCCAGAGGTGTTCTTTGAAACGTTCCGCAAGTAGGCGGCCTGTCTCCCCAATATAGAGGAGGCCACATCGGGTGCAGCGGATGCAATATATGATGTGTGTGGAGGTGCAGGTGAATTTGTGGCGGATATGGAAGTGTCCCTTGAGGCCTTGGAGGGAAGTAAGGGGGGAGGTGTGGGCGCAAGTTTTGCATTTCTTGCGGTTGCAGGGGAAGGTGCCGGGAGTGGAAGTTGGGTTGGTGGGGGGTGTGGACCTGACTAGGGAGTCACGGAGGGAGTGGTCTTTTCAGAACGCTGATAGGGGAGGGGAGGGAAATATATCCCTGGTGGTGGGGTCCGTTTGGAGGTGGCGGAAATGACGGCGGATGATACGTTGTACATGGAGGTTGGTGGGGTGGTAGGTGAGGACCAGTGGGGTTCTGTCCTGGTGGCGGTTGGAGGGGCGGGGCTCAAGGGCGGAGGAGCGGGAAGTGGAAGAGATGCAGTGGAGGGCATTGTCGACTATGTCTGGCGGGAAATTGTGGTCCTTAAAGAAGGAGGCCATCTGGGTTGTATGGTTTTGGAACTGGTCCTCCTGGGAGCAGATGCGGCGGAGACGAAGGAATTGGGAATATGGGATGGCGTTTTTACAGGGGGCAGGGTGGGAGGAGGTGTAGTCCAGGTAGCTGTGGGAGTCGGTCGGTTTATAGTAAATGTTTGTGTCGATTCGGTCACCTGAGATAGAAATGGAAAGGTCTAGGAAGGGGAGGGAGGAGTCTGAGACCGTCCAGGTGAATTTGCGGTCGGGGTGGAAGGTGTTGGTAAAGTGGATGAACTGTTCAACCTCCTCGTGGGAGCACAAGGTAGCGCCGATACAGTCATCGATGTAGCGGAGGAAAAGTTGGGGGGTGGTGCCAGTGTAGCTGCGGAAGATGGACTGTTCCACATATCCTACAAAGAGGCAGTACCCTTCCACCGACACCCTCCTTCGACTGACTGAACTGGTCCTCACCCTGAACAACTTCTCCAATCCTCCCACTTCCTCCAAACCAAAGGAATAGCCATGGGCACCCGCATGGGCCCCAGCTATACCTGCCTGGAGGAAGAGCGCCTCATCTTCTGCCTGGGAACCCTCCAACCACAAGGGATGAACTCAGCTTTCTCCAGTTTCCTCATTTCCCTTCCCACCACCTTGTCTCAGTCGAATCCCTCGAACTCAGCATCGCCTTACTAACCTGCAATCTTCTTCTTGACCTCTCCGCCCCCACCCCACTCCGGTCTATCACCCTCACCTGGACCTCCCTCTACCTATCGCAATTCCAACGCCCCTCCCCCAAGTCCCTCCCTACCTTTTATCTTAGCCTGCTGGACACACTTTCCTCATTCCTGAAGAAGGGCTTATGCCCGAAACGTCGATTCTCCTGTTCCTTGGATGCTGCGTGACCTGCTGCACTTTTCCAGCAACACATTTTCAGCTCTGATCTCCAGCATCTGCAGTCCTAGAACATAGAACATAGAAGAATACAGCGCAGTACAGGCCCTTTGGCCCTCGATGTTGCGCCGATCCAAGCCCACCTAACCTATACTAACCCACTATCCTCCATATACCTATCCAATGCCCGCTTAAATGCCCATAAAGAGGGAGAGTCCACCACTGCTACTGGCAGGGCATTCCATGAACTTACGACTCGCTGAGTGAAGAACCTACCCCTAACTTCAGTCCTATATCTACCCCCCCTTAATTTAAAGCTATGCCCCCTTGTAATACCCGACTCCATACGCGGGAAAAGGCTCACACTGTCAACCCTATCTAACCCCCTAATCATCTTGTCCTCACTTTCTCTTCATTGACTGGTGTACAAGAACACCCAGATCTCTGTGCACTGCCCCTTTACCTAACTTGACTCCATTTAGGTAGTAATCTGCCTTCCTGTTCTTGCCACCAAAGTGGATAACCACACATTTATCCACATTAAACTGCATCTGCCATGCATCTGTCCACTCACCTAACCTGTCCAGGTCACCCTGTAATCTCCGAACATCCTCCTCACATTTCACCCTGCCACCCAGCTTTGTATCATCAGCAAATTTGCTAATATTACTATTAATACCATCTTCTATATTATTAATATATATTGTAAAAAGCTGCAGTCCCAGCACTGATCCCTGCGGTACCCCACTGGTCACAGCCTGCCATTCCAAAAGGGAGCCGCTTATCACTACTTTTTGTTTCCTGTCAGCCAACCAATTTTCAATCCAAGTCAGTACTTTGCCCCCAATACCATGTGCCGTAATTTGCTCACTAACCTCCTATGTGGGACTTTCTCAAAGGCTTTCTGAAAGTCCAGGTACACAACATCCACTGGATCTCCCTTGTCCATCTTCAGAGTTATATCCTCAAAAAGTTCCAGAAGATTAGTCAAGCATGATTTCCCCTTCATAAATGTGGGCGGCACGGTGGCACAGTGGTTAGCAATGTTGCCTCACAGCGCTAGAGACCCGGGTTCACTTCCCACCTCAGGCGACTGACTGTGTGGAGTTTGCACGTTCTCCCCGTATCTGTGTGGGTTTCTTCCGGGTGCTCAGGTTTCCTCCCACAGTCCGAAGATGTGCAGGTCAGGTGAATTGACCATGCTAAATTGCCCGTAGTGTTAGGTAAGGGGTAAATGTAGGGGTATGGGTGGGTTGCGCTTCGGCGGGTCGGTGTGGACTTGTTGGGCCGAAGGGCCTGTTTCCACACGGTAATAGAACATAGAACATAGAACAATATAGCACAGAACGGGCCCTTCGGCCCACGATGTTGTGCCGAACATTTGTCCTAGCTTAAGCACCCATCCATGTACCTATCCAATTGCCGCTTAAAGGTCACCAAAGATTCTGACTCTACCACTCCCACAGGCAGCGCATTCCATGCCCCCACCACTCTCTGGGTAAAGAATCTACCCCTGACATCTCCCCTATACCTTCCACCCTTACCTTAAATTTATGTCCCCTTGTAACACTCTGTTGCACCCGGGGAAAAAGTTTCTGACTGTCTACTCTATCTATTCCTCTGATCATCTTATAAACCTCTATCAAGTCACCCCTCATCCTTCGCCGTTCCAATGAGAAAAGGCCTAGCACTCTCAACCTATCCTCGTACGACCTATTCTCCATTCCAGGCAACATCCTGGTAAATCTTCTCTGCACCCTCTCCAAAGCTTCCACATCTTTCCTAAAGTGAGGCGACCAGAACTGCACACAGTACTCCAAATGTGGCCTAACCAAAGTCCTGTACAGTTGCAACATCACTTCACGACTCTTGAATTCAATCCCTCTGCTAATGAACGCTAATACACCATAGGCCTTCTTACAAGCTCTATCCACCTGAGTGGCAACTTTCAAAGATCTATGAACATAGACCCCAAGATCCCTCTGTTCCTCCACCTCACTAAGAACCCTACCATTAACCCTGTATTCCGCATTCTTATTTGTCTTTCCAAAATGGACAACCTCACACTTGGCAGGGTTGAACTCCATCTGCCACTCCTCAGCCCAGCTCTGCATCATATCTCAGTCTCTTTGCAGCCGACAACAGCCCTCCTCACTATCCACAACTCCACCAATCTTCGTATCATCTGCAAATTTACTGACCCACCCTTCGACTCTCTCTTCCAAGTCATTAATAAAAATTACAAACAGCAGAGGACCCAGAACTGATCCCTGCGGAACTCCACTTGTAACTGGGCTCCAGGCTGAATATTTGCCATCTACCACCACTCTCTGATTTCGACCGGTTAGCCAGTTTTCTATCCAATTGGTCAAATTTCCCTCTATCCTATGCCTCCTGACTTTCCGCATAAGCCTACCATGGGAAACCTTATCAAATGCCTTACTAAAATCCATGTATACTACATCCACTGCTCTACCCTCATCCACATGCTTGGTCACCTCCTCAAAGAATTCAATAAGACTTGTAAGGCAAGACCTACCCTTCACAAATCCGTGCTGGCTATCCCTAATCAAGCAGTGTCTATCCAGATACTCATAAATCCTATCCCTCAGTACCCTTTCCATTACTTTGCCTACCACCGAAGTAAGACTAACTGGCTTGTAATTCCTGGGGTTATCCCTATTCCCTTTTTTGAACAGGGGCACAACATTCGCCACTCTCCAGTCCCCTGGTACCACCCCTGTTGACAGTGAAGACGAAAAGATCATCATTGCCAACGGCTCTGCAATTTCCTCTCTTGCTTCCCACATAATCCTAGGATATATCCCATCAGGCCCGGGGGACTTGTCTATCCTCAAGTTGTTCAAAATGTCCAACACATCTTCCTTCCTAACAAGTATCTCCTCTAGCTTACCAGTCCGTTTCACACTCTCCTCTTCAACAATATGGTCCCTCTCGTTCGTAAATACTGAAGAAAAGTACTCATTCAAGACCTCTCCTATCTCTTCCGACTCAATACACAGTCTCCCACTACTGTCCTTGATCGCACCTACCCTCGTTCTCGTCACTCTCATGTTTCTCACATACGCATAAAATGCCTTTGGGTTATCCTTGATCCTATCCGCCAAAGACTTTTCATGCCCTCTCTTAGCTCTCCTAATCCCTTTCTTCAGGTCCCTTCTGGCTATCCTGTATCCCTCCACTGCTCTGTCTGAACTTTGTTTCCTCAACCTTATGTAAGCCTCCTTCTTCCTCTTTACGAGACATTCAACCTCCCTTGTCAACCAAGGTTCCCTCACACGACCATTTCTTTCCTGCCTGACAGGTACATACATATCAAGGACACGTCGTATCTGTTCCTTGAAAAAGTTCCACATTTCCACGACATCCTTCCCTGACAGCCTATGCTCCCAACTTATGCTCCTCAGATCCTGTCTTACAGCATCGTAATTACCCTTCCCCCAATTGTAAAACCTACCCTGTTGCACGCACCTATCTCTCTCCATAACCAAGGTGAAAGTCACAGAATTGTGGTCACCATCACCAAATGTTCACCCACTAACAAGCCCATCACTTGTCCTGGTTCATTACCGAGTACCAAATCCAATATGGCCTCCTCTCTGGTCGGACAATCTACATACTGAGTTAGAAAAGCTTCCTGGACACACTGCGCAAACACCGCCCCATCCAATCTACTTCATCTAAAGAGCTTCCAATCAATATTTGGGAAGTTGAAATCGCCCATGACTACTACCTTGTGCTTCTGCACCTTTCCAAAATCTGTTTCCCAATCTGTTTCTCCACATCTCTCCTGCTATTGGGGGGCCTATAGTAAACACCCAACAAGGTGACTGCACCTTTCCTATTTCAGCCCATACTACCTCCAAAGGCAGATCCCCCTCGAACTGCCTTTCTGCAGCCGTTATACCATTTCTAATTAGCAATGCCATCCCCCTCCTTTTTTACCACCCTCTCTAATCTTACTGAAACATCTGTAACCAGGAACCTCCAACAACCAATCCTGTCCCTCTTCTATCCACGTTTCCGTGATGGCCACAACATCGTAGTCCCAGGTACCGATCCATGCCTTAAGTTCACCCACCTTATTTCTGATACTCCTTGCGTTGAAGTGTACACTCTTGAGCCCATCTCTGTGTCCGCAAGTATTCCCTGTCTGTGCTACCTTCTTCACAGCCTCCCTACATTCTTGGACATCCTGACAAACAGCTAGCCTACTTGCTGGACTACAAGTCCGGATCCCATCCCCCTGCCAAATTAGTTTAAACCCCCCCGAAGAGTGCTCGCAAACCTACCCCCCAGGATATTGGTGCCCTTCTGGTTCAGGTGCAACCTGTCCTTCTTGTACAGGTCCCACCTTCCCCAGAATGCAGTCCAAGCCCCCCCTCCTACACCATCCTTGCAGCCACGTGTTCAACTGCACTCTCTCCCTATTCCTTGCCTCACTGTCATGTGGCACCGGCAACAACCCAGAGATGACGATTCTGTCTGTCCTAGCTTTTAGCTTCCAGCCTAACTCCCTGAGCTCTTGAATGACCTCCCCACCCCTCTTCCTGCCTATGTCGTTGGTGCCAACGTGCACCACGACTTCTGGCTGCACACCCTCCCCCTTAAGGATTCTGAAGACACGTTCCGAGACGTCTCGGACCCTGGCACCCGGGAGGCAACAAACTATCCGAGAGTCTCGCCCATGTCCACAGAACCGCCTGTCTGTCCCTCTAACTAGAGAGTCCCCTATAACTAGCGCTCTCCTCCTCTCCCCCTTTCCCTTCTGAGTCTCAGAGCCAGACCTTGCGCCACAGACCCGGTCACTGCAGCTTACCCCTGCTACCCCAACAGTATCCAAAGCGGTATACTTATTGTTTAGGGGACCGACCACAGGGGATCCCTGCACTGCCTGCTTCCTCCCCTTCCCACCTCTAACTGTTACTCAGCTACCTCTGTTCTCTGGCGTAGCTACGTCCCTGTAGCTTCTATCTATCACCCTCTCAGCCTCAAATAATCCTCAGTTCATCGAGCTCCAGTTCCCTAACTCGTTCTGTGAGGAGCAGGATCTGACTGCATTTCCTGCAGATGAAGTCGGCAGGAGTATCGGTGGTCACCCCTACCTCGAACATCCTGCAGGAGGAACATTCCACTGCCTGCGCTACCATTACTCTACACCTCGTCTCCGAAAACAAGAACACTGAGTAGCTTACCTGTGGACTTTAAAATTAGGTTAGAGGAGGAGGATGGGAGGGAGGCCCTACTATATAGGGCCTGTGGTCTAGAACACACCCACTCAAATATCAATCACTTACCTTCCTGACCAGCTCTGCGCTCCAACCTCACTTCCGCCCAGCTCGCGCCGCTATCTGCTGTGAAAAAAAAATGTAATCTCATCGAAAAATCCATGCTGACTCTGACCTACCCTGTTACTGCTATCCAGATGTGTCGTAATTACATCCTTTATAATAGACTCCAGCATCTTTCCCACCACTGTGGTCAGACTAACTGGTCTATAATTTCCTGCTTTCTCTCTCGCTCCTTTCTTAAAAAGAGGTACAACATTAGCCACCCTCCAATCCGCAGGAACTGATCCTGAATCTATCGAACTCAGGAAAATAATCACCAATGCATCCACAATTTCTAGAGCCACCTCCTTCAGTACCCTGGGATGCCCCTCCACAACCTGATCGTCAGCCCCCTGCAAGTATTGACCGTCCCCACCCTGACCAGAACCAGACTTCAGAAAGTTTCACCAACCCCCCGGTCACTTTCAGAACTCTATCAAAAACCTAGAGAGGGCAACAGACTAACTTCTTTGAGAGACATAGGGGGCAGAACAACTGCTGGATATAACTAAAGTATTAGTGCAGCCCAAAGCAGGGGGAAGAGGGTTCAAATTTCTGGAATGGGTTTTGCTCCACAAATGCCATAAATGCAGGAAATCCCTCATCTCCATTTATTGCCCTCCTGTTGCAGTGTGTTCCAGAAGAGGTTGTCACCGCTGTTAGGACCAACAATTTGGGTTGGCCGGGCAACACCCGCCCACACATGAGAAGGGCACTTATCTGCTACTGGTATAGCATAAAAGACTCTATACCGACTAAGGCCAAATATGAAATTGTACAGCGTCCGCCTCGTCAGCCCTATCACAGGGGCTCTGTGATAGATGGGGCTATGGGTGTACCACTCACCCGAATGGGCCAAGTGCACCTCTGTCACCCATGCCCCTTTTGCTCCCTTTCTGCAACAGTAAGTCACTTCCAAAACCATAGTGGTCTGCCCTGTTTGGCAACACCAAAGTCAGCTCGATTGTGCCAGGAATCATTGGCAGCAAAGTAGACCCCCAAAGCAGGATACAACCTTTCTCTACCAGCAACCCTTTCTCAGCCTGACTACCCTCCCTTCTGAATTACCCTAGATTGACGAAGGACCCTGAGGATAACTGATAGTCTGCTTGAATATTGAGGCAAGGAAATCCCCTTTCTGATTGATACCGGGGCCACAGCTTCAACACTGGAAACCTCCTGTATGTGCTGGCACGGGTTTAGGCTCTCTCCAACCTTCATGAACCTCCAGTGGTCTAAGCGGGCAGGAGAGACCATACCCCCGACGAAACCACTAACTGTTCAGTTTGGCCCCCAGACCCGTTCTGTCCAATTTCCTCAAACGAGTGAACTAGGGATCAATCTGGCAGGGAGGGATTTGTTGTATTTCATGAGTCTAGATTCTCTACCTTGATGAGGACACCACGATTTGGGCGGCACGGTGGCTCAGTGGTTAGCACTGCTGCCTCACAGCGCCAGAGACCTGGGTTCAGTTTGAACATCTGGTGACTGTGTGGAGTTTGCACGTTCTCCCAGTGTTTGTGTGGATTTCCTCTGCGTACTCCGGTTTCCTCCTGCAATCCAAAGGTGTGCAGGTCAAATGGATTGGCCATACTATATTGTCCATAGTGTTAGGTGCATTAGCCAGAGGGAGTCTGGTCTGGGTGGGTTACTCTTCAGAGGGTCGGTGTGGACTTGTTGGGCTGAAGGGCCTGTTTCCACACTTTAGGGAATCTAATCTAATCAAAAAAAAGTAATACCACTGAGACAATTTTGGATCAGTTGTGCCCCCTAGTGGTGGGATGTCAATTTGAGGCCAGAGGATTTTACTCTACCCCTGCATGCCCCTGATCCATGTAAGTCTTTGCTATGATTCCACTGAGCTAGCAGCCACCTTTGTTCCCTTCCTGGGATCCACTGTCACCATTACCATAATGGGCACATTGAATGTAAGGAAGGATCAGTCCTGTTAGTGGACATTCCTGTCCACCTCTGCCATCAACCAGGTCTGGTTTCTCTCCATACCACCTTGTCTGTGAACAAGGGCTATAAAGCAAAGGCCATGGGATTCCTAGCACACTGGGATCTGACTGCTGCAGTAAACAGTGTCATTGACGTGCCCCAACAACTGACCAAGGGGAATTTAACTGATTTTATTCCAGTCCTTTCACCTTAGTGGGCTCACTCTGCCATCATCAACCCCAACACCACCCCTCGGAAGATCCCTTTCCTGATCTCTGGTCGGCCTTGAACATGAACTAGGATACTTCCCCGTAGAGCCTATAAAGATCCAGATTATAGCAGGGCAAAACTGCCTCCAATACCCCCAGAACCCCCTAAGACCAGAAGCAATAGAAGGGATATCAACCTTAATAGATACGTCCCTCCAAGGTGTTCTAGTCCCCTGCCAATCACCCTGCAACACCCTCCTTCTACCTGTCCCAAAGCCAGGATGCTCAGGATGGTGATTAGGACAGAGTCTCAGACCGATCAATACAATAATCCAGCCTTTACACCCGGTTGTGCCAAATCCTGCATTGATTCTTAGCAGTATCCCTGCTAGTGCCTGTATTTTCACCCAGTTGATCTACAGCATGCTTTCTTCACTCTCTCTCTGAGCAGATTCCCAAGATTTATTTGCCTTTACCTTCTGTCGTAGAAATTAAATCGACTTGACTCAATTATTAGCAAGAGCAAAGAAAGGATCTTTATTTTAAATCCCGCAGGATTGACTCATTACACTAAAAGTACTGAACATTGTACAGATGCTTGCCTTATAGCGTTCCTTATCAAACTCTCAAGGGCAAAGACTGGGGGAAACCAAGTTGTTATCCTCTCATCCCCTGGTCCTAGACATAACAGTTGTTAGAGGAGAAAGTGAGGTCTGCAGATGCTGGAGATCAAAGTTGAAACTTTATTGCTGGAACAGTACAGCAGGTCAGGCAGCATCCAGGGAACAGGAGATTCGACGTTTCGGGCACAGGCCCTTCTTCAGGAATGTTGTTAGAAACAGTTGTTAGAAACAAACTTAACAAAATTAGCCAAGACCACCAAAATTGGAAACAAGACAATTTATTTTACGATCTTGCAAGAAAGGACGTCAAATGCTAAAGCAAATGAGCAATGAGCATTGAAACAAGTACACAGTTATACCTTTGAGCTGTGTGAGGTCACCTCTCCCTTCTCCTACATTACCCAATCACCCTAGTTCTCTGCCTAACTTGTGACCTGACTGCCCCTACGTGACTTCTCCTTATCTTGATTAGATTCTACTTCTATCTCCTTGGGCCGTTAGCTGCAACAGTTTTGTACCTATATTAACACTTGCTGTGCTAGTGTTTTCTATTGTTCTGCTTTTCTGCCTGCACAAACTTGTTTTTCCCAGAACTTTGCTAATCTGATCTTTGCCTGCAGCTGCCCTCTATACCTGTTTGACAGCGTTATGCTGAAGCTTATTATCACTACCTTTTTTGCTACATCTGCGAAAACAACACCCTTCCCCATTTCTCACAACTCCCTCCCCCCCATTTCTTTTCTTTTACAACTTGTTGTTTTTGCAATTTCTGCCCTCTTTACACCCTAAAGTGCAGAGATTCACAATCTTATACACTGTATCACGTTACCCCTTTCGTCTCTCGAATTCTAGGAGCATTCTTTGACTTTCCCTCTGTTGCACGTCACCTGTTGATTGTAAAAGCATCTAATGATGTATTTGAGTCCCCTCCCCAAGGGACGTCATCAGTCTGCTCATTATCCACTTGAGGACATTGAACCCTACTACCAGACCCACTAATATCAATAATCCATAGCTGGCTAGATTGACTAACCACTTTTCCCAACCCATCAGTCCCCAGTCACCCCATCCCCATACTGTTCCTTTATCTTTCTGAAGTTCATCCCCAATTTCTCTTATATCTTTTAATCTTTTTCCTTATTATCTCTGCCTTTTCTTCTACCGTGGAAGAGGTGTCTGGGATGAAAGCGCAGCATTCTTTACCGATTAAAGCATAGGTTCCCCCTTTTTCGGCCAAGATATAGTCTAAAGCCATTCGATTCTTGTAAAGCTGTTAGTCTCGTGACCATCATTTCGGTGGTTATGGCCACTATTTGGAACTCAGTTTCTCTAAATGAGTCAGCGGTATCATTAACCAATTTTTGAAGGGCTGCTGCCAGTTTCTGTATTTCTCTCCCCGCCCTTGCAGTGCCGTAATTTGGGAATAATGTCCATCAGAAACAGCCCCATTCAGAGACCTCTCGGATTTTACAGCTTATTCCCTTTTCCTTTTTCAGTGTGTCATGTTTTTCTATTCGGAGGTGGGGGACTATATAAGCGGGGTAACAGCAGCCACTCCAGCTTTTTTGTTTCTGTGGTAATGTCTGAGTTTTTACTGGATTGTTCCAACATTTACTGCCAGTGCAACCGCCACTCCATACGTACTTTTCGCCCGGCATATAGGGATATGCCTTGGACTGCATATCCAATAGGTCTCGTTTAATAATGGGGGAATGTTTGTGGCCGTGGCTCGGTTAGTGTAGACGCAAGATGATTTTCCTAATTGGAAGGGAGCAGTATCATTCTGATTACACAAACAAGTGGCGTTTACTGTTCCTGTTGGCAGATGAACACTAAGTCCATTAATAGGACCCAGGGTTTTAGGGGCAGGTCGAGGGAACCATCCCTCAAAGCTATAGTTATCCCTTTCGGATCTCCACCTTGTATTATTTAAACCCCAGTCAAATTGTTGGGCATCATAAACTTCGCTTATGGTAATATCATAAGACATAGGAGTCGAAGTAAGGCAATTCGGCCCATCGAGAGAAAGTGAGGGCTGCAGATGCTGGAGATCAGAGCTGAAAATGTGTTGCTGGAAAAGCACAGCAGGTCAGGCAGCATCCAAGGAACAGGAGAATCGACGTTTCGGGCATAAGCCCTTCTTCAGGAATCATTCGGCCCATCGAGTCCACTCCGCCATTTAATCATGGCTGATGGGCATTTCAACTCCACTTACCCGCATTCTCCCCGTAGCCCTTAATTCCTTGTGACATCAAGAATTTATCAATCTCTGCCTTGAAGACATTTAGGTCCCGGCCTCTACTGCACTCCATGGCAATGAATTCCAGAGGCCCACCACACTGGCTGAAGAAATGTCTCTGCATTTCTGTTCTGAATTGACCCCCTTTAATTTTAAGGCTGTGCCCTAGTCTCCCCACCTAACGGAAACAATTTCTTAGCGTCCATCCTTTCCAAGCCATGTATTATCTTGTAAGTTTCTGTTAGATCTCCCCTTAACCTTCTAAACTCCAATGAGTACAATCCCAGGATCCTCAGCCGTTCCTCGTATGTTAGACCTACCATTCCAGGGATCATCCGTGTGAATCTCCGCTGGACACGCTCCAGTGTCAGTATGTCCCTCCTGAGGTGTGGGGCCCAAAACTGGACACAGTACTCCAAATGGGGCCTAATCAGAGCTTTATAAAGTCTCAGTAGCATATCGCTGCTTTTATATTCCAACCCTCTTGAGATAAATGACAACATTGCATTCGCTTTCTTAATCACGTATTCAACCTCCATGTTTACCTTTAGAGAATCCTCGACTAGCACTCCAGATCCCTTTGTGCTTTGGCTTTATGAATCTTCTCACCATTTAGAAAGTAGTCCATGCTTGTATTCTTTTCTCCAAAGTGCAAGACCTCGCATTTGCTCACATTGAACTTCATCAGCCATTTCCTGGACCACTCTCCCAAACTGTCGAGATCTTTCTGCAGCCTCCCCACTTCCTCAGTACTACCTGCCTGTCCACCTAACTTCGTATCATCGGCAAACTTCACTAGAGTGCCCCCAGTCCCTTCATCCAGATCATCATTAATATATAATGGGAACAGCTGCGGCCCAAACACTGAACCCTGTGGGACACTGCTTGTCACCGGCTGTCATTCCGAAAAAGAACCTCTTATCCCAACTCTCTGCCTTCTGTCAGACTTCCAATCCTCAATCCATGCCAGTAGCTCACCTCGAACACCATGGGCCCTCACCTTACTCAGCAGCCTCCAGTGTGGCACCTTATCAAAGGCCTTTTGGAAGTTCTAGATAGACCACATCCTCTGGGTTTCCCCGGTCTAACCTACTTGTCACCTCTTCAAAGAATTCTAACAGGTTTGTCAGGCACGACCTCCCCTTACTAAATCCATGTTGACTTGTCCTAATCCGACCCTGCTCTTCCAAGAATTTAGAAACCTCATCCTTAGTGATGGATTCTAGAATTTTACCAACAACCGAGGTTAGGCTAATTGGCCTATAATTTTCCATCTTTTGTCTTGATCCATTCTTGAATAAGGGGGTTACAACAGCGGTCTTCCAATCATCCGGGACTTTCCCTGACTCCAGTGACTTTTGAAAGATCTCAACCAACGCCTCTGCTATTTCTTCAGCCACCTCCCTCAGAACTCTAAGAGGTAGCCCATCGGGGCCAGGAGATTTGTCAATTTTAAGACCTTTTTAGCTTTTCTAGCACTATCTCTTTTGTAATGGTAACCATACTCGACTCAGCCCCCTGACTCCCTTTAATTGTTGGGATATTACTCATGTCTTCCACTGCGAAGACTTGACGCAAAGTACTTATTAAGTTCTCCAGCTATTTCCTTATCTCCCATCACTAGCCTTCCAGCATCAGTTTGAAGTGGCCCAATGTCTACTTTTGTCTGTCATTTGTTTCTTATGTATTGAAAGAAACTTTTACTATCATTTCTAATATTACTGGCTAGCCTACCTTCATATTTGATCCTCTCCTAGAACATTGGTACCGGAACGGTTCAGGTGGAGACCGTCCTAACGGTAAAGATTTCCACCCCTCCCCCCGGTTCCAAAACTGATGCCAATGCCCCTCTTTCCCACACCAATCCCTTAGCCACGTGTTTACTTCCTTAATTTTCTTATCCCTTATGCCAATTGGCACGTGGCTCGGGCAGTAATCCGGAGATTATGACCCTTGAGGACCTGTACTTAATTTCCTTCCTAGTGCTTGATAATCCCCAAACAGGTCCTCCACCCTAGCTTTGCCTATGTTAATCCCAACGTGGGCCACAACAACTGGATCCTCCCCCTCCCGCTCCAATATCCTTTCAAGCCAGTCGGAGATATCCCGCACCCTGGCACTGGGCAGGCAACACACCATGCGAGACTCCCGATCTGGCTTGCATAGGATGCTATCTGTCCCCCTAATTATAGAATCCCCTATAACAACTACTTGTCTTTTTGCTCCCCCCTCTTGAATGGCCTTCTGCACCATGGTGCCATGGTCAGCTGGCTCATCCTGTCCAGAGCCCTTTTCTTCATCTGTGGTAAGTGGTACTACCGAGATGGGGATCCCCAATTCGCCATGGTGAGGGATCTCTGCACAGACCCAACAGTCAGTAAGTCCCTTTTGTTCAGCATAATGTTGGCATCGGGAAGTAAAATGATTTTTCCCATCTCCTTGAACTCTCAGTATGACTATCATTCCAACACTATACCAATACCCACCCATCTCTTACCTCTGTCCACCTTCCTGCCTATCTTTCCCCCTTTTGTAGTCATCTGGGAGAAGTGAGTCCATGCAACCCTTGCAATCAGTGGCAGCAAATTTTAAAATCAATGGCAGCAACTATTAAAAGTCTCTTATTTCAGTCCAGTCTTCGTGCTCAGCTTGACTTTCAGAGGGTTGTCTGTAGGATGAGTTTGCCACTCTGCCGAAGGGGAAGGAGCGTCCACGGGGCCCTTAACACGAGTGTAATGACTCCACCCTTTTTCTGTAGTTTGGACAGCTGTTTTGGTAGTCAGGAGAGTTAAGAATGGTCCCTCCCAGCTCGGGTGTAGTTTGGTATCCTTCCAGGTCTTTATCAGGACCCAATTACCTGGTCGTATCTGATGTACTGCAAACTCGAGTGGCGGTGTCTGTACCAAAAGGCCTTTATTCCTAAGAACAGATAATGAAGAGGCAAGTGACAATAGACAATAGGTGCGGGAGTAGGCCATTCAGCCCTTCGAGCCTGCACCGCCACAATATGGTTTTTCAAAAACTTGTCATTAAACTCAGCCGTGGATACCTCTCCCTTCCCTCCCAGGAATGGCAGCCCAAACATCATTTCATAAGGAGAAAGTCCGATATCACGCCTTGGGGCTGTCCGAATGCGTAATAGTGCAATAGGTAAGCATTTAGTCCATGGTAATCAAGTCTCTAGGACTAACTTTGATAATTGCTTCTTTAAGGTTTGATTCATTCTTTCCACCCGTCCAGAGGAGGGTGGGTGCCAAGGAGTATGGAATTCCTATGAAATTTCTAATCCTGGTATTACCCCTTGTAAAATCTTAGAAGTAAAGTGGGTACCTTGGTCTGAATCTATAGTTTCCACTATTCTATATCGTGGGATGATATGTTCAGGAGTGTTTTCACTACTCCTTTTGAGGTAGCTGAAGACATTGGGAAAGCTTCCATCCCAGTTAAGTGGTCTACTATGACTAATAAGTACTTTTGTTTCCCTACCAGGACTATAATTCTGTATCGTCAACCTGTATGCTCTGAAAAGGTCTTACCCTGGGATTCCTTGCACCTTTTTGTCCTCCTCTTGTTACCTTTTTATTAATCTTTTGGCAAATCGGGCATCCTGAGCATACCTGCTTGGCTAATGTGCATATCCCTTTACATCCGTACTTCCATAACACTGTCACACGGAGCTTGAGAGCCCCAATGACTGCCTTGGTGCAGGGTATTTAGAATGTTTCTCAGGACTGATTTACTCAATATTTCCATCCCATCCGGGAGAATCCATCTTCCTTCACTTGTCTTAGTGGCTCCTATCTCCTGGAATTCTTTTTCCTCTTCCTTCATGTACACGGGGTTCACGGAAGGAGACTCCACTAGGGGTGTGAGAACCCGTATATTTGTTACTGTAAGGTTCATAGCTGCCTCTATGGCTGCTTCGTCTGCAAGCCTATTTCCTCTTGCTTCTCGAGTGTTCCCCCTTTTGGTGCCCCGGTACATGAACTATTGCTATTTCTCGTGGTAATTCCAAACTTTTCAACACTTGTCCTAGTAATTCTTCGTGTACTAATTCCTTTCCCCGGCTATCGATTAGTCCACGTTCTTGCCATATTTTTCTGAAGGTATGGACCACACCATAGGCATTGCTTCGTGTCGGTGTAAATTGTCCCATCCTGATTTTCTAGTTGTTTTAAAGCTTGGTTTAATGCATACAACTCAAGTTTGGGCTGACCATGTGTTAGGCAACCAGTCAGCCTCAACTGTTTGGTTCTTGTTACCATCCACTTTTTTCCTTGTACCACTCTTGATGACCAGTCTATAAACAGTCTGTCCCCATCATGCAAGGGAATATCTCTTAGACCTGGTCTAACCTTGGTCTGATACTCAATGATATCTAAACAGTCATGTTCTAATTCTCGTTTGTCCATAGGTTCGCCCGTCCATAGGAAGGTAGCTGGGTTTAGACAGGTATCTGTTGCTAACACGAGGTCATCTCTCTCTATCAGGATGGCTTCGTATTTCAAGATTCGAGAGTCTGTCAACTATCTCCCTGCCTTTTGGTTTAGCACAGTTCTGACTTGATGGCGGGTACTAACAACTAGCGCCCCTCCAAAAGTAAGTTTACGGCTGTCCTCTACCAGTATGGCAGTGGCTGCCACTGCCTGTATACATTCAGAGCTTAAAAATGTGTTGCTGGAAAAGCGCAGCAGGTCAGGCAGCATCCAACAAGCAGGAGAATCGAAGTTTCGGGCATGAGCCCTTCTTCAGGAATGAGGAAAGTGTGTCCAGCAGGCTAAGATAAAAGGTAGGGAGGAGGGACTTGGGGGAGGGGCGTTGGAAATGCGATAGGTGGAAGGAGGTCCAGGTGAGGGTGATAGGCTGGAGTGGGGGTGGGGGCGGAGAGGTCAGGTAGAAGATTGCAGGTTAGGAAGGCAGTGCTGAGTTCGAGGGATTTGACTGAGACAAGGTGGGGGGAGGGGAAATGAGGAAACTGGAGAAATCTGAGTTCATCCCTTGTGGTTGGAGGGTTCCTAGGCGGAAGATAAGGCGCTCTTCCTGCAGTTGTCGTGTTGCTATGGTTTGGCGATAGATTCTAAGGACCGGCATGTCCTTGGTGGAGTGGGAGGGGGAGTTGAAGTGTTGAGCCACGGGGTGGTTGGGTTGGTTGGTCCGCGTGTCCCAGAGACGTTCTCTGAAACGTTGCGCAAGTAGGCGGCCTGTCTCCCCAATATAGAGGAGGCCATATCGGGTGCAGCGGATGCAGTAAATGATGTGTGTGGAGGTGCAGTGAATTTGTGGCGGATATGGAAGGATCCCTTGGGGCCTTGGAGGGAAGTAAGCGGGGATGTGTGAGCGCAAGTTTTGCACTCCTTGCAGTTGCAGGAGAAGGTGCCGAGAGTGGAGGTTGGGTTGGTCGGGGTGTGGACCTGACTAGGGAGTCACAGAGGGAGTGGTCTTTACAGAATGCTGATTGAGGAGGGGAGGGAAATATATCCCTGGTGGTGGGGTCCGTTTGGAGGTGGCGGAAATGACGACGGATGATACGATGTATATGGAGGTTGGTGGGGTGGTAGGTAAGGACCAGTGGGGTTCTGTCCTGGTGGTGATTGGAGGGGCAGGGCTCAAGGGCGGAGGAGCGGGAAGTGGAGGAGATGTGGTGGAGAGCATCGTCGATCACATCTGGGGGGAAATTGTAGTCTTTGAAGAAGGAGGCCATCTGGGTTGTACAGTATTTGAACTGACCCTCCTGGGAGCAGATGCAGCGGAGACTAAGGACTTGGGAATATGGGATGGCGTTTTAACAAGGGGAAGGGTGGGAGGAGGTGTAGTCTAGGTAGCTGTGGGAGTCGGTCGGTTTATAGTAAATGTCCATGTTGATTCATCGCCCGAGATAGTAATGGAAAGGTCTAGGAAGGGGAGGGAGGAGTCTGAGACGGTCCAGGTAAATTTGAGGTTGGGGTGGAAGGTGTTGGTAAAGTGGATAAACTGTTCAACCTCCTCCGTGGGAGCACTATAAACCGACCGACTCCCACAGCTACCTAGACGACACCTCCTTCCACCCTGCCCCCTGTAAAAATGCCACCCCATATTCCCAATTCCTTCGTCTCCGCCGCATCTGGTCCCTGGAGGACCAGTTCCAATACCGTACAACCCAGATGGTCTCCTTCTTCAAACACCGTAATTTCCCCCCAGACGTGATCAACGATGCCCTCCACCGCATCTCCTCCACTTCCCGCTCCTCTGTCCTTGAGCTCCACCCCTCCAATCGCCACCAGGACAGAACCCCACTGGTCCTCACCTACCACCCCACCAAACTCCATATACATTGTATCATCCATCGTCATTTCCGCCACCTCCAAACGGACCCCACCACCAGGGATATATTTCCCTCCCCTCCCCTATCAGCGTTCCGAAAAGACCACTCCCTCCGTGACTCCCTCGTCAGGTCCACACCCCCACCAACCCAACCTCCACTCGCGGCACCTTCCCCTGCAACCGCAAGAAGTGCAAAACTTGCGCTCACACCTCCCCCCTTCCCTCCAAGGCCCCAAGGGATCCTTCCATATCCGCCACAAATTCACCTGCACCTCCACACACATCATTTACTGCATCCGCTGCACCCGATGTGTCCTCCTCTATATTGGGGAGACAGGCAGCCTACTTGTGGAGCGTTTCAGAGAACACCTCTGGGACACCTGGACCAACCAACCTAACTACCCCGTGGCTCAACACTTCAACTCCCCCTCCCACTCCACCAAGGACATGCCGGTCCTTGGACTCCTCCATCGCCAGACCATAGCAACACGACGGCTGGAGGAAGAGCGCCTCATCTTCTGCCTGGGAACCCTCCAACCACAAGGGATGAACTCAGATTTCTCCAGTTTCCTTATTTCCCCTCCCCCTACCTTGTCTCAGTCCCAACCCTCGAACTCAGCACCGCCTTCCTAACCTGCAATCTTCTTCCTGACCGCTCCACCCCTACCCCCACTCCGACCTATCACCCTCACCTTGACCTCCTTCCACCTATCGCATTTCCAAAGCCCCTCCCCCAAGTCTCTCCTCCCTACCTTTTATCTTAGCCTGCTGGACACATTTTCTCATTCCTGAAGAAGGGCTCATGCCTGAAACATCTATTCTCCTGTTCCTTGGATGCTGCCTGACCTGCTGTGCTTTTCCAGCAACATATTTTTAAGCTCTGATCTCCAGCATCTGCAGTCCTCACTTTCTCCTGTATACATTCAGGCCATCCTCTCGAGACAGGATCCAAGATCTTGGACAGGAAGGCTATGGGCTGCCTCCTTCCCCCTCCCTTCTGGGTTAACACTCCTAAGGCTGCTCCATCATTTACTGTCACAAAAAGGTGAAATGGTTTCTCGTGGGAAGGAAGGGCCAGCACCAGAGCTTTAACTCATGTAACCCTTCCTTTTCCTCTTCTGTCCAGTGTAGTCTTTCAGATTCTGTCAATTTATATTTTAACCGCTTCGTTTTCTGGGCATATGCTTCTATCCATAATCTACAATAGCCCACTAGCTCCAAGAACTTCCGTAATTCTTGTTTAGTGGTTGGGAGGGGTAGTTCTACTATTCCTTTAATTCTCTCAGGGTTAATTCGCCTAGTACCCTCACGAACAAGGTGCCCTAAATATTTCACTACCTTCTCTACATATTGCAATTTATTCCTAGATACTCTTAAACCTTGTTGCCCTTGGAAATTTAACAGCCTATTGGTGGCCAAGCTCACGTCATCTCTCTTTCGTCCTGACACAAGTAGGATGTCCACATATTGTAACAGTGACGTCCCTTTAGGCATCTCAAGTTGTTCCAGAACCTGTTCTAGTGTTTGCCCGAATAGATTAGGTGATTCTGTGAAACCCTGGGGAAGTACCGTCCAACGGAATTGTTGCTTTCTACCAGTATGGGTTTTTCCACTCGAAGGCAAACATGTCACGGCTTTCTGGAGCCAGATGGCAGGCTCCTTTAAATCTATTACACTAAACCAGCGGTGGTCACACGGTATCTTGCCTAGCAAAGTGTACGGATTGGAGACTACCAGGTATCATGTTCGAACCAATCGGTTCAATGGTTTGAGATCCTGCATTAATCGATAGGTTCCGTCTGGTTTGCGGACAGGCAGTATTTGGGTATTAAAGGGTGACATACAGGGTTCTAACAATCCGGTTTTTAATAAAGAATCTATAGTTGGTTGCAGACCTTTACGACCTTCCAGTGATATGGGATATTGTCTAACCCAAACTGTCTTATTCTCTTGAATCAACGTAATTACCGTCGGAGTAATAGTTAGATGCCCTGTATTACCTGGTCTTGCCCATACATCAGGGCTGATTTGTTTTTCATCGCTAGGTGTTAACATGGCCATCTTTACTGTCATTGCACTAGTTTCCACCCCAATTTTTAAGCCTAACAAGATAATCAAATCCCGATCTAATAGATTACTTCCAATGTCGGGAATATACAATAATTGTCCTGTCACTTCCTCATTATTTACTCTAATTAGCGTTGGCTCAAAAATAGGCACCAAGGATTCTTCACCTTTTACTCCAGAAACCCTGAGATTCTTATTGGTCAATTTAACACCGGTAGGTCTAAAACTTAGGGATGACCGTTCTGCTTCCATGTCCACCAAAAACACTGCCTCCTCCCCTTCAGGTCCCACCTTTAGATTTATCAAGGGTTCCTGGTGGGTTTCAGGAGGAAGGAACCCCTGACTCCCCTATTCCTCATCAAATGTCATTAGTTTCCCTTTCCCGCATTAGTCCAGGGCGTTCTCATTTAAAATGCCCCACTTTTCCACAATGGTAATATCCCGCCTGTTGCCTCCTTCCCCGGATGTCCGACCTTTGTCTTTCATGTCCTCCTCTATCCTTATCCTTTCTATTATCTCCCGATCCTAATCTCCTCTTTGTTATTTCATCTACTGCCGCCACCAACATTTTAGCTTTCTGCTTCTGCTTCTCGTCCTCTCTCTTCACATACACTTCCTGTGCCTCACATAACTCTTCCATCTGTTTTTTACTCCATCCATCTATTTTCTGCAATTTCTTTTGTATGTCCGGCCATGACTTTGTCACAAACTGGACCTTCAAAAGTCCTTGCGCCACCAGGTCATCAGAATTCATTCCCGAATATTTCCTTGTGGCTTCTTTGAGCCTTTGAAGAAACGCTGAAGGGGTCTCGTCTTTCTGCTGCCTTTCTTCAAAAACCTTGACAAAGTTTTGTGATCTTGGCACTGCTTCCTTAATTCCCAAGATCACCATTTCCCAAAAGTCTCTCGTGCTTCCCCTATCATGTGCATTCATGCCCTCCCATCGGGGATCTGTATTAGGGAATTTTTGTTCAGCCGGAGTTACTTCTTCACCCGGAGGGTATCTCTTTTCCCATTCCCTCAGGGCGGCCCTTCTGATCATACCCCTTTCTTCTCCTTAGAATAACGTCCCCAATATTGCCATCATTTCCCCCCAGGTATACCGATTTGGCCCCAAAAACTGGTCTAACTGCTCCCCCAATCCCACGGGATCCTCAATTAGATTTTTTATTTCCTTTTTAAAGGCTCTGACCTCCCCACTGGTCAGCGGTGCATTAACATATCCAATTTTGCCGTTTCCAATGGGGACCTCTCTGAAAGGATATACTTGTGTTGCCCCGCCTTGTTCCCTTTCTTCTCTCCTTACTGCTGATCGTGTCTTAACCTGACTCACAGTGGAGTCCTCTTCTGGGCCTTTTTCAGATTCCTCTTCTGGGGGTTCCTCTGCTGGGGGTGCAGAGGGCTGGGGCGATGGTCGAATGTCGCCAGGGGATGGCGGACCGTCATTTCTATTGTAATAAGGGGGAGGTAAATTTGACAAAGGGTCCCAACGGGGAGTTTTGGGTTTTTCATCCTTTTCCTCCCTTTCTTTTTTAAGACAAACATATTTTGGCTCCCTATCCAACCGCTGCATAATCAGCCTCTTGTCGGCTTTGTTTCTCTTTGCTATTAACATATATATTTAAGTCTTGGCACAGCCAATCTTCATTGGACCCATATTTGGGCCAAAGGATATCAGGTTTCTTAATACTTTCTTGTGTCCAGACAAAACAATACCTTATCATTATAACTTTATCTTTCCCCCGCGTCTGGGAATTATATTCCCAACATTTTCCCCAAGGGACTGTCGGACAGAATTTCTCCAAGTTTAACATTATCTGTAGATCGATCTTTATAGAGACAACTTCCCTTGCCTCCCATTTTTTTGAATTTAATTGATCTTTTTGAGGTCCGGTGTTACCTTTTTCCACATCCACTTCAGGTTTCTGACCTACGGGTGGGGGATTTCCCTTCTTAACCAGTCGAAGGCTGGCTGCTAGAACCAGGTTGACACCCTTTCCCATCCAATCAATCTGGCCAATTATGTTATTTTTAGACATCGCCAATTCCCCGTACTTCTCATACTTCCCCGACCACCAAGGCAATACTTAAAGGTCCTTTTCTTACCTTGGTCTGTGCACAGAGTCACCTGGTTGTGTCAATTCAGCTGTTACCTGCACGGCAATTCCCACAACAGCTACTGTTGCAAGTCCCCGGTCGCCCGGATATATCTCGAGAGACCTTTCCTTACCTGGGTCTTGTGCACAAGAGTTACCTGACCAAATCCGCCGCATCTTCCCGCCTTGTTTCCAGGGTCTTTCCATCGAGATCACGCTCTCCCAAAGCCACCGCAGCAACAAGGGGAAACTAGAGATCGCTGAAATCAGCGAGGTGCACCTTCTCCGTTTCTCCAGGAATGCCGAGCGACCGGAGCTTGGGATCCCAGACGAGCCCCCAAATCTGTTAGAAACAAAATTAGCCATGACCACCAAAATTGGAAACAAGACAATTTATTTTACGATCTTGCAAGAAAGGGTGTCAAATGCTAAAGCAAATAAGCAATGAGCATTGAAACAAGTATACAGTTATACCTTTGAGCTGCGTGAGGTCACCTCTCCTTTCTCCTACATTACCCAATCACCCTAGTTCTCTGCCTAACTTGTGACCTGACTGCCCCTATGTGACTTCTCCTTATCTTGATTAGATTCTACTTCTATCTCCTTGGGCCGTTAGCTGCAACAGTTTTGTAACTATATTCTAGCGGACTATACAACTGCTGTTTTAACCCCAAACCCACAGGAATAGACAGTGGCCTATTACTCAACACTCCTTGACCCTATCACTATGGGTCTCCCACCCTGCTCACAAATTCTCCCGGCTATCTACGCCCTCGATGTTGCGCCAACCTGTGGAACCAATCTGAAACCTATCTATCCTACATTATTCCATTTTCATTCGTGTTTATCCAATGACCGTTTAAATGCCCTTAAAGTTGACCAAGTCTACTACTGTTGCAGGCAGTATGTTCCACATCCCTACCTCTGAGTAAAGAAACTACCTCTGACATCTGTCCTATATCTATCACCCTTCAGTTTAAAACGATTGTCCCCTCGTGCTAGCTATCACATCTGAGGAAGAAGGCTCTCCCTGTCCACCCTATCTGACCCTCTGATTATCTTGTATGCCTCAATGAAGTCACCTCTCAATCTTCACTCGAATTAAAACAGCCTCAAGTCCTTCACCCTTCCTTCATAAGACCAACCTCCCGCATACCAGGCAACATCCTAATAAATCCCTGAATCCTTTCCAAATCTTCCACATCCTTCCTACAATGCGGTGTCCAGAACTGCATGCAAAACTCCAAGTGCAGCCATTGCAGAGTTTTGGATAGCTGCAGCATGACCTCATGGCTCTGAAACTCAATCTCTCTACCAATAAAAGCTAACACACCGTATGCCTTCTTCACAACCTTATCAATCTGGGTGGAACTTTCAGGGATCTATGTACATGGACACAGATCTCTCTGCACATGGACACAGATCTCTCTGCTCATCTACACTGCCAAGAATCTTACCTTTAACCTAGTACTCTGCATTCCTGTTACTCCTTCCAGAGTGAATCACCACACACTTTTCCACATTAAACTCCATTTGCTACTTCTCAGCCCAGCTCTGCATCTTATCTATGTCTCTCTGTAACCTACAACATCCTTCTTCACCACCCACAACTCTAACGACCTTCATGTCATCTACAAATTTACTAAACCATCCTTCCAAGCCCTCATAGTCACTTTTATAAATGACAAGCAGCAGTGGCCTCAAAACAGATCCTTGCGGTATGCCAGTAGTAACTGAACCAGGATGAACATTTCTCATTGAAGGTGTTGGACCTGCTATGAATTTAAATTAATTTCAATGAAGCTGGAATATAAAGATGATTTTTGTAATGGTGCAACTTACAAACGTCCATTTCTGGGTCAGGAAATTTGTCATCCTCACCTGGCCCACATGTGATTCCAGACGCACAGCAATGTGATTCTTAAATTTTCTGAACTGGCTGAGAAACCCACTGCCAAGTGAAGTTAGAAACGCAAGTATCTCTCCCATGCTTCATCGATCACACCTTGGAGGCTGACGAGGCAGAGAATGAGACTTGCTTAAGTTTTTGAAATATCAGACTTCCCACTTCCTGTTTAACTGAAGTGAAAGGGGTCTGCCTACAATGGAATACTCAGGCCAAAGGACTGGCTATCATTGCCTCCTGATCAAATCAGTTACCTGTGGATCATCATTTTCTGTGGCTGTGGAGGTGTGGTGTCCCACAGGAACACAGGTCAGCATTACTTTGGTCAGATATCCCAAATTGGAAATGAATACCATGGCAGTTCTAACATTATGCATCCGGGTACTTTCAATTTTATAACCATTTTTAGGTTTTAGCTTTTTAGATTAAGTCAGTTACTTGTGGTCAGATTTGATCTTGTCCCCCCTAAGTTTCTAGCATTCTTCAAAGTATTTTTTATATAGGAAAGTCTTAATCTTTATAAATAATATGAACTCTGTTTGGTTTTTGAGATGTTGATGGAAATTCCAGTTTTCTTGCAAAATGTCTGGTTAATCTAAAGGTTCCTCCTCATCCCAGTGCGTGAATCACTTAGCGGAGCGGTTTATTCTTCCATCATCTAGCAACAGTGTTACTCCTGCCCCACTTCCTCGAGAAAGTGCCTCCAAAACAGCAGCTGCTCTGAACTAGAATAGGAGATGGTGAATCCCCCTTCCTTCCTCCCCTCTGATTATTCTTGGATTGATTTTTAAATAGTTTCCTTCAATAATCATACTGTTTTATAGGTTTATTTTTAAGTGTACCTATTGAAGTGCCCTAGTTAACATTCTCTGTCCTATTGTGTTGAATGTTCGCACCATGTCCATAGATACAGCTGTGAGATCCATTTGTTTCTTTTGGCACCATGGATGATCACCAGGATTGCTGTTTTCATTCCAACCTGGGATCACTGCTGCAAACCTGTTCTGTCTGAGATTAATACTGATGAGAATGAAGCCTTTTTGCCATAATATTAGTGAATAACCAAAGTACACTGGGACCGATTTTGTACAAGGCCTCCAGTTGGCTATGTTTCTAAGGTGTTCCTTTTTGATTTGATTTACTCCTGTCACATGTACAGAGGTATAGTGAAAAATGTTCTGCTTGCTCACCAAACAAAGCTTTGTTGGAGCAGGATGAAGAGGCTGGGTATCTGGGTACGGGCCAGAACCTCATTGTTGGTGACTCAGTCAATCCACTTGATGTCCAGGATGCGTCTCAGGCTGTGAAGGTTGAAGGCGTTGAGACGTTGTTCCTGTCTGGAGTAGAGGCTCCAAGTCTTGCTGCCGTACAGCTGCGTGCTGAGGGTGCAGGCCTTGTAGACTGCAACCTTGGTGTGCATCATCAGCTTTCTGTTCTCTCACTCTGTCAGCCTGATGAATGTTGAGGCTGCTCATCCGCTCCATCTGTCCATGATGGTGGAGCAAAGCTCGTAGCTGTTAATGGTAATGGCTCGGGGGGTGCTCAATGCTTTGAAACAACATGTTGGTCTTCAGGCTGATGGTCAAGCTGAAGTCCTGGTAAGTTCTTGAGAAGCTGTCCATGAGGTGTTTCAGTTGTTCTTCAGTGTGTTGCTAGTGCCGTGTCGTCTGTAAACAACATGAGTACTTCATGAACCTTGGTTTTCTCCCTCAGCCGGGACAGACTGAACAGCCTCCCAAATGATCTGGTGTGGAGGTAGACACCATCAGTTGATGTTCCAAAGGCGTGCTTCAGCATGTCTGCGAAGAAGATGCCAGACAGGGTGGGAGCGAGCACACAACCCTGCCTCACACCGCTGCAAATGTTGAAGAGCTGTCAAACTGAACGCTGCCCTTCATGTCTGTGTGGAATGACTGAACTATCCTGAGGAGCCTCAGGGACAACCAATCCTGGTGAGGATTTTGAACAGGCAGTCTCTGCTCACAAGGTCGAAGGCTTTCGTGAGGTCAATGAAGGCAACGTAGAGTGGTTGTCTTTGCTCTGTGCATTTCTCATTGTAGCTGTCTATTGTAGAGCGTTCTGACCTGAAACCGCACTGAGACTCTGGATATCCCCTTTTGGTGATTTTCTGCAGTCTGTTCAGGACCATGCGGGCGAATACCTTCCCAACGATGCTCAGCAAAGAGATTCCCCTGTAGTTGTTACAGTCGCTTCTATCCCCTTTATTCTTATATAGGGTGACAATGTTAGTCTCTCATGTCTTACAGCATTGCTCCCTGTTTCCACCACTGGCGCAGTAGTTCCTGTAGGTGGTTTAACAGGACACCCTTTGCACACTTGATGGCCTCTGGCCTCTGATGGAATGCCATCCAATCCTGGCGCCTTCCCAGTGGGCAGGCTGTGGATTACTTTACTCCGCTCTTTGGCAGTCGGGATTCTGACGTTTTTGCTTAACCCTCAAGGGGCGATGAACATGAAAAAAGGCTTGTACGCATGGTTTAAATACATTTTTAAATGACTTTTCAACATTTATTTCTTAACATTTTAGCCTTTTGTGGGTACTCCTCATCTTCTCTGTTCTTTACTGTTGCTTACAATGAGATGAAGTGAGGTCATGGTGTAGATGTTGTGACGTTGCTAGGCTATTGACCTTGTGATGAGAAGTTGTCAGAAGGAGGATCATCTGCTTCGGCTGATCCTGGCACCTCTTAACCTGAGCTGAAAATGTGTTGCTGAAACAGCGCAGCAGGTCAGGCAGCATCCAGGGAACAGGAGAATCGACGTTTCGGGCATAAGCCCTTCTTCAGGAATGAGGAAAGTGTGTCCAGCAGGCTAAGATAAAAGGTAGAGAGGAGGGACTTGGGGGAGGGGCGTTGGAAATGCGATAGGTGGAAAGAGGTCAAGGTGAGGGTGATAGGTCAGACTGGAGTGGGGGCGGAGAGGTCAGGAAGAAGATTGCAGGTTAGGAAGGCGGTGCTGAGTTCGATGGATTTGACTGAGACAAGGTGGGTGGAGGGGAAATGAGGAAACTGGTGAAATCCTAGTTCATCCCTTGTGGCTGGAGGGTTCCTATGCGGAAGATGAGGCGCTCTTCCTCCAACCGTCGTGTTGTTGTGGTCTGGCGATGGAGGAGTCCAAAGACCTGCATATCCTTGGTGGAGTGGGAGGGTGAGTTGAAGTGTTGAGCCACAGGGTGGTTGGGTTGGTTGGTCGCCATCTCAAAGATTTTAACCTCTTAACCTGAAGAAGGGTTACACCTGAAACATTAACTTCTCCACCTCCTGATGCTGCCTGGCTTGCTGTGATCTTCCAGCCTCCTCCTTGTCTACCTCAAATGGCAAAGCTGGAGAAGCAGCAGATAATGGTTGGGGATTGTCAATAGTGGATATGATTTGTTTGAAAACCATGAAAGGAAGTTGGAGTTTCTTTTCCAGCTCAAACTGTACTGGAGAAATTTTAATACTTTGGTGATAGAACAAAGAAAAGAGCAAAGAAAATTTACAGCCTAGGAACAGGCCCTTCGACCCTCAATCAAACAGGTAACTTTAATGCTGTGCCATTGTAGGATCGTGATCCATGATTTTTTTTTCATTTTAAAAAATGAAAAATGGACATTGCCTTCCAAAACATTTTGGAGAAATTTGGCAATGTCCACATGTTGACTCAAAGTCTTGGACTACACAATTTTCAATTTCAACAAACACTTTTTATTTTGATTAAGTCAGCTAGAGATCAATAGTCCATGGTCCAGCGTATCAATCAAGATATCTCTGGATGGACTGATGGAGCTGATTTTGAGCAAAATGCTATCTTTTATAGCCCTTACAACATAGTTATGCATATATGTTTCAAGTTCCCACACATTGCAATGTTTCTACATAATTCTCATAATTCTTGTGAAGTTCACAAGTCAAAACAAAGCTATTGATTAAATGTTTCTCCATCTGGTTGTGGATAGATAGTTTTAGTTTGTATTCTTGAGGATGTGAGGATTCTTCACTTGGTACACTACGCTGGGCTTGATCATATGCCCTGCAGCTTGGCTACATAGTACCAGAGTTAATCTGTCCTTCCAGACTTTGAACCCTGGCACCTGCTTTGCACTTTGTGAATGTATATTGTGTTGGGCATCTTTTTCCAAAACAATTCAGTTTCATCGCAATTGAAGACTTGTTTTGAGATGGTAGCCTTCCTCCTCGATCAACTTCTTCAATTGCTCCAGAAACATGGCACCAGCTTCTTTAGCAGATGCAGCCTCTCCCACAATTTTTATATTTTTCAAATGATGCCTATTCCTGAATCAATGCAACCATCCCTTACTTGTTGTAAATGGCTTGGTGTCCTTCTCTTCAGTGGACTCTTTCTTTAAAGTCTTCGTATAGGCTTAAGGCCTTTGCTGTAACACATTACTATCAATAGACATATGTTTTCCTTTGCATATTTTCAACCCACAAATTTAATGCTTTTTCCACCTTAATTAACACCTTATCACACACTGTACATGTTCTATGTTCTAAGTTACATTACAGCGCAGTACAGGCTCTTTAGCCATCGCTGTTGCACCGACCTGTTGAGCCAATCTGAAGCCCATCTAACCTACAGTATTCCATTCTCATCCATATGCCTATCCAATAACTGTTTAAATGCCCTTAACGTCGTTGAGTCTACTATTGTTGCAGGCAGGGTATTCCATGCCCCTACTACTTTCTGAGTAAAGAAACTACCTCTGACATCAGTATCTATATCTATCACCCCTCAATTTAAAGCTATATCTCCTTCTGCTAGTCATTTCCATCTGAGGAAAAAGGCTTTCACTTTCCAAACTATCTAAACCTCTGATTATCTATGTCTCAAGTCACCTCTCAACCTTCTCTCTACTGAAAACAGCCTGCAGTCCCTCAGCCTTTCCTCGTAAGATCTTCCCCCCACCCCCAAAACGAGGCAACATCCTAGTAAATCGCCTCTGAACCCTTTCCAAAGCTTCCATGTCCTTCCAATAATGTGGTGACCAAAACTAAATGCAATGCTCCAAACATGGCCCCACCAGAGTTCTGTACAGGTGCATCACGATCTCATGTTTGCAAAACTCAATCCCTCTACCAATAAAAGCTAATAGTGTTGGAGAAATTACCCAATTGACCAGAGACCATACAGTGTGGATTAGGTGAAATTGACAAACTGTATAATAAGTGATATTGCTGGAAGAGAAATTGACGAGGCTGACCCAGAACTGACAGTCTGTGCAGGTAGATCAAGGGTTCTCTTCCACGAGCAGTCAGTGCGGGCAGTTTTTAATCAGGGTACAGTACAATGGTGTGAATTCCAGATTGATCAAGAGAAAAATGAAATCGAAGGGAGAACAATTAGCAACCAGTCCCTAATCGTAGACAGTTTCAGGGGGTCTGGTAGCTGTGGACATGGGTCATAGAACAATACAGTGCAGAACAGGCCCTTCAGCCCTCAATGTTGCGCCAACCTGTGAACTAACCTAAGCCCATCCCAAACACTATCCTATCATCATCCATGTGCTTATCCAAGGATTGTTTAAATCTCCCTAAAGTGGCTGAGATAACTACATTGACAGGCAGGGCATTCCACCCCTTAAAGAACCTGTCTTAAATTTATCACCCCTCAATTTGTAGCTATGTTCCCGTCATACAAGCTGACGTCATCATCCTAGGAAAAAGACTTTCACTGCCCACCCTATCTAATCCTCTGATCATCTTGTATGTCTCTATCAAATCGCCTCCGAGCCTCCTTCTCTCCAATATGAACAGACCCAAGTATCTCAGCCTTTCCTCATAAGACCTTTCCTCCAGACCAAGCAGTATCCTGGTAAATCTCCTCTGCATATTTTCCAATGCTTTCATATCCTCCCTGTAATGGGGGCGACTAGAACTGTACACAATATTCCAAGTGCGGCAGTACTAGCATTTTGTATAGTTGCAGCATGATATTATAGCTCCGGAACTCAATCCCTCTACGAATAAAACCTAACACACTGTATGTCTTCTTAACAGCACTATCCACCTGAGTGGCAACTTTCAGGGATCTATGTACATGGAAACCAAACTCCCTCTGCACATCCACACTACCAAGAATCTTTCCATTGACCCAGTACTCTGCCTCCTGTTATCCTTCCCAAAGTGCATCACCTCACATTTATCTATTGTGGTTCTGTTCGCCGAGCTGGGAATTTGTGTTGCAGACATTTTGTCCCCTGTCTAGGTGACACCCTCAGTCCTGTGAAGCGCTTCTGTGATGTTTCCTCCGGCATTTATAGTGATTTGTATCTGCCGCTTCCGGTTGTCAGTTCCAGCTGTCCGCTGCAGTGGTCGGTATATTGGGTCCAGGTCGATGTGCTTATTGATTGAATCTGTGGATGAGTGCAATGCCTCTAGGAATTCCCTGGCTGTTCTGTTTGGCTTATCCTATAATAGCAGTGTTGTCCCAGTCGAATTCATGTTGCTTATCATCTGCGAGTGTGGCTACTAAGGATAGCTGGTCGTGTCATATCGTGGCTAGTTGGTGTTCATGGATGCGGATCGTTAGCTGTCTTCCTGTTTGTCCTATGTAGTGATTTGTGCAGTCCTTGCATGGGATTTTGTAAACTACGTTGGTTTTGCTCATGCTGGGTATCGGGTCCTGCGTTCTGGTGAGTTGTTGTCTGAGAGTGGCTGTTGGTTTGTGTGCTGTTGAGTCCTAGTGGTCGCAGTAGTCTGGCTGTCAGTTCGGAAATGCTCTTGATGTATGGTAGTGTGGCTAGTCCTTTGGGTTGCGGCATGTCCTCGTTCCGTTGTCTTTCCCTTAGGCATCTGTTGATGAAATTGCGGGGGTATCCGTTTTTGGCGAATATATTGTATAGGTGTTCTTCATCTTTTTGCAGTTCTGGTGTACTGCAGTGTCTTGTAGCCCTTTTGAACAGTGTCTTGATGCAACTTCTTTTGTGTGTGTTGGGGTGGTTGCTTTCGTAGCTCAGGACTTGGTCTGTGTGTGTGGCTTTCCTGTATACCTTTGTGGTGAATTTTCCATTAGGTGTTCTCTGTACCATCACATCTAAGAATGGTACATTCTGTACCA
Source organism: Chiloscyllium plagiosum (assembly GCF_037043375.1). NCBI lineage: Eukaryota > Metazoa > Chordata > Chondrichthyes > Orectolobiformes > Hemiscylliidae > Chiloscyllium > Chiloscyllium plagiosum. The sequence continues at coordinate 39,984 of NW_028270315.1, read as the reverse complement.
TCTGTACCATCACATTTATCTGCACTGAACTCCATTTGCCCAATTCTGCAGTTTATCCAAGTCCCCCTGCAACCTGTAACATTCTTCCACACTGACCACTACTCCACCGACTTTAGTGTCATCTGCAAACTTACTAATCCATCCACCTATGCCTGCGTCTAAGTCATTGATAAAAATGACAAACAGCAGTGGTCCCAAAACAGATCCTTGTGGCACACCACTGGTAACTGGATTCCAGGATGAATATTTTCCATCAACCACCATTCGCTGCCTTCTTTCAGAAAGACTGTTTCTAATCCAAATTGCTAAATCACCCTCAGTCCCATACCTCTGCATTTTCTCCAACAACCTATCATGTGGAACCTTATCGAAGACTTTACTGAAGTCCATGAACAGCACATCAACTGCCCTCCCCTCATCTACATGCTTGGTCACCTTCTCAAAAAACTGAGATTTGTGAGGCCTGGTCTGCCCTTGATGAAACCATGTTGACTACCTACAATCAAAATGTTGCTTGCTAGATGATTATCAATCCTATCTCTTATAATCTTTCCAAAACTCTTCTTTCAACAGACACAAGCCTCACTGGTCGATAATTACCTGGGTCATCTCTACTGCCCTCCTTGAACAAGGGCACAACATTTGCAATCCTCCAATCCTGCAGCTGTAGACAATGATGACTCAAAGATCAAAGTCAAAATCTCCAACACCACCTTCCTGGTTCCCAGAGAATCCTAGGAAAAATCCCATCCTGCCCAGGGGATGTATCTCCTTTCAAACCTCCTAGAACTGATGACATCTCTTCCTTATTGACCTCTGTCCTTTCTAGTATTCCGTATCTCATTCTTCTTTCCAATGTTCTCCCTTTCCTGAATGAAAACACATGAGAAATATTAATTTAGCACCTGTCCAATCTCCACAGGGTCCACACTCAACTTCCCACTTCTGTCCTTGACTGGCCGTATGCCTACACTAATCATCCTTTTATTCCTCAAATACCTATAGAAAGCTTTAGGGTTCTCCTTTATTCTACTTGCTAAAGACTACTCGTGTCCTCTCTTTGCTCTTCTTAACTCTCCCCTTTAAATCCTTCCTAGCTAATCTGTGACTCTCCATCGCCCCGTCTGAACCATCTCGTCTCATCGTCACATAAGCCTCCTCCTGCTTAACAAGAGAAGCAATTTCTATAGTAAACCATAGTTCCCTTACTTTATCACTTCCTACCCGCCTGACGAATGTACCTATCAAGGACATGTGGTATCTGTTCCTTAAACCAGCTCCACATTTCGATTGTCTGCATCCCCTGCATTTTGCTACCCATTCTATTCGTCATAAGTCTTGCCTAATCACATTATAATTGTCCTTCCCCCATCTAATACTCTTGCCCTGTGGCATGTACCTATCCCTTTCTAAATTAAACGTAACCGAATTATGGTCATTCTCTCCAAAGTGCTCATCTACCACTAAATCAAACACTTGGCCTTGTTCATTACCAGGCACCAGATCCAGTGTGGCCACCCCTCTTGTCCTTTTTTGCTCATATGTGAGGAATAAGAGAATGATCAAGGAGATTGTAGGGCCAATCAGGGATAATGGAGGGAACTTGTGCGTGGAGTCTGAGCAGATAGGGGAACCCCTAAATGAGTTTTTTTGCTTTGGTTTTCACCAAGGAAAGGGATCTTGTTATGAATGAAAACTTAGAGGAGCTGGGATACAGTCTTGACCAGATCAAGATTGATGAAGTTGATGTGCTGGCAACTTTGGAAAACATGAAGATTGATAAGTCCCCAGGGCCAGACCAGATTTATCCTAGGCTGCTCCGGGAAGTGAGGAAGGTTGCTAAGCCGCTGGCGAGGATATTTGCCTTCTCACTCCCCACAGGAGTCGTACCAGAGAATTGAAAGGAGGTGAATGTTGTTCTTGTTTTCAAGAAAGGTAATCGGGAAGTCCCTGGCAATTACAGACCAGTCAGTCTTGCGTCTGTGGTCAGCAAAGTGTTGGAAAGAATTCTGAGGAATAGGATTTGGCAAAGCATAGTGTGATTAAAGCAGTCAGCATGGCTTTGTGAGGGGTAGGTCATGCCTCACAAATCTTATTGAGTTCTTTGAGGAAGCGTCAAGACAAGTCGACGACGGTGTATATGGACTTCAGCAAGGCATTTGATAAGGTTCCCCATGATAGGCTCATTCATAAAGTCAGTAAGTATGGGATACAGGGAGACTTGGCTATCTGGATTCAGAATTGGCTAGCTGACAGAAGGCAGAGTGATTGTAGATGGAAAGTATTCTGCCTGGAGGTCAATGTTGAGTGGGGTCCCACTGGGCTCTGTTCTTGGGCCTCCATTCTTTGTAGTTTTTTTGTAATGACTTGGATGAGGAGGTTGAGGGATGGGTTAGTAAATTTTCAGATGACACAAAGGTTGGAGGTGTCGTCGATAGTATAGAAGGTTACTGCAGGCTGCAGCACGACATAGACAGGATGCAGAGCTGGGCTGAGAAATGGCAGATGGAGTTCAACCTAGATAAATGCGAAGTGATGCATTTTGCAAGGTCAAACTCAAATGCTGAATATAGTATTAAGGATAGGATTCTTGACAGTGTAGAGGAACAGAGGGATCTGGGAGTGCAAGTACATAGATCCCTCAATGTTGCCACCCAAGCGGATAGGTTGTTAAGAAAGCATATGGTATTTTGGCTTTCATTAACAGGGGGATCGCGTTTAAGAGCCGCGAGGTTTTGCTACAGCTCTACAAGTCCCTGGTGAGACCACACTTGGAATATTGTGTCCAGTTCTGGTCGCCCTACTATAGGAAAGATACAGAGGCTTTGGAGAGGGTGCAAGGAGGTTTACCAGGATGCTGCCTGGACTGGAGGGCTTGCCGTACGAAGAAAGGTTGAATAAGCTCGGACTTTTCTCTCTGGAGAGAAGGTGGAAGAGAGGTGACCTGATCGAGGTGTACAAGATAATGAGAGGAATAGATAGAGTCGATAGCCAGAGACTTTTCCCCAGGACAGGGTTGACTGGTATGAAGAGTCAGAGTTTGAAGATATTAGGAGGATTCTTTACGCAGAGAGTTGTGAATGCATGGAATGAGTTGTAGTGGTGGAAGCAGAGTCGTTGGGGACATTTAAGTGACTACTGGACATGCACCTGGATAGCAGTGAGTTGAGGGGTGTGTAGGTTGAGTTATATATTACATTAGGATTAAACCTCGGCACAACATCGTGGGCCAAAGGGCCTATTTTGTGCTGTACTATTCTATGTTCCATGAAACTCTTCTGTACACATTGGACAAAATCTGATCCATCAGACGTACTAGAGTTGTAGCATTCCTTATATGGACAACGATTACAGGCTGGTCACCCTCTCCCTTCAGGACCCCAAAGATACGATCTGAGACAACACGGACCCTGGCACCTGGGAGCAACACACCAATCATGAGTCTTGTTCGTTCCCAACAAACCTTCTATCTGATCCTTTAACTATTGAGTCCCCAATGACTAACCTTCTCCTCGTTTCCCTCCTTCCCTAATGTGCAACAGAGACCTGGACCCCACTGCATACCCCTGGTAAGTCGTCCCCCTCAACAGTATCCAAAACTGTATACATGTTTTTCAGGGGAACAACCACAGGGGATCCCTCCACTGACTGCTTTTTTTATCCCCCTTCGAACAGTCACCCAGCTTTCTTTGTGCCTAGGAATAACTACTTCCCTGTAACTCTTACCTATCACACACTCTGCCTCCTGAATGATCCGAAGTTCATCCAGCTCCCGGTCCAGTTCCCTAACACGGTCTTGGAGGAGCGAGAGTTGGGTGCACTTCCTGCAGATTTACTTGGCTGGGACACTAATGGCGTCCCTCACCTCCTCCATCATGCAGGAGGAATATTTGTCTCCCTACACTGCCATCCCTGCTAGTCCCTTCATCACAAAGTAAAAAAGAAGAGACGCTTACCTGATGTGCCCCTGGTCTTTAAGGTCAGAAGGTGTTTGGGTGAGAGGCCCTACAAAGGTAGGGTCTTGGGTTTAGAAAAGACTCACTTATAAAGCTGGAGGGATATAAATAAAAGTCCCTCCTTTCCCAGAAACGTCTACTCTCCAATGTCAGATTAGAGAGTCAAATCAGTGACTCACTGCTCCCGACAGGCCCCTGATCCAAGCTCCCACCCTTCATGCTGCTGCTGAAAAACAGAAATGGAGCTATGTTGCGATTCTTAACCCAACTTCATCCCATATATCAAACTGTCTGTCTGGTTTGATGGAATCTCATGTCTGGCTTTGCCGTTTCAACTATTTGCCCAGAGCTGTGGTATGGAGGGCCCACCTTGGTTCCCAACATTGAGGAGTTGGGTTTTGCCATGCCCCTGGTGATGTCTGGTGTTTTCGGTATGAGGGGTGCTCCTGTCTTTCTCCCCGATTGGTTTTGTTTCTCCATTTCTGCTGATGGTCCTCCCTCCATAAGTCCTGTTCATCAGAGGAGATGCAGGTGTGGTCATAAGACAGGAGTGGAAGTAAGACCATTTGGCCCATCAAGTCCATTCAGCCATTCAATCGTGGCTGAATAGGCATTTCAAAGCCACTTAGCCGCACTCCTCCCACCCACCCCCCACCCCCCCACCTGTATCCCTTAATTTCTTACGAGATTAAGAATTTATTAATCTCTGCCTTGAAGACATTTAATGTCCTGGCCTTCACTGCACTCCGTGGCATTGAATTCCACAAGCTTCCACTCTCTGGCTGAAGAAATGTCTCATCATTTCAGTTTTAAATTGACCCCCTCTAATTCTAAGGCTGTACCCACAGATCCAAGTATCCCCATCTGACGGAAACAATTTTCCAGCGTCCACCCCTTCTAAGCCATGCATTATCTTGTAAGTTTCTATTAGATCTCCCCTCAACCTTTTAAACTGTAATGAATACAATCCCAGGATCCTCAGCCGTTCATCGTAAGATTCATCCGTGAAAAACTCCGCTGGACACGCTCCAGTCCCAGTATGGCCTTCCTGAGGTGTGGGACCCAAAACTGGACACAGTATTCTAAATGGGGCCTAACCAGAGCTTTATAAAGTTTCAGTAGCACATCATTGCTTTTACATTCCAACTCCCTTGAGATAAATGACATCATTACATTTGCTTTCGTAACCACAGACTCAACCTGCAAGTCAACCTTTAGAGAATCCTGGACTAGCACTCCCAGATCTGTACTCTGGCTTTATAAATTTTCTCACCGTTTAGAAAATAGTGTTCTTTTTCCCAAAGTGAAAGACCTCTCATTTGCTCACAGTGAATTTCATCAACCATTTCCTGGACCACTCTCCTAAACTGTCTAAATCTTTCTACAGCCTCCCCATCTCCTCAGAACTACCTGCCTGTTGGTTTAACTTTGTATCATTCCTGAACTTTGCCAGAATGCCCCCTGACCCTTGATCCAGATCATTAATATATAAAGTGAACAGGTGCAGCCCCAACACTGAACCCTGTGGGAGATCACTTGTCACCAGCTGCCATGCTGAAAAATAACCTTTTATCCCAACTCTCTGCCTCCTGTCAGACAGCCAATCCTCAATCCATGCCAGTAGCTCGCCTCGAACACAATGGGCCCTCACCTTACTCAGCAGCCTCCCATGAGGCATCTTATCAAAGGCTTTTTGGAAGTCTAGGCGATAACATCCACTGGGTTCCCCTGGTCTAACCTACTTGTTACCTCGTCAAAGAATTCTAACAGGTTTGTCAGGCACGACCTCCCCTTACTAAATCCATGCTGACTTATTCTAATCTGACCCTGCATTTCCAAGAATTTAGAAACCTCATCCTTAATGATGGATTCTAGAATTTTACCAACAACCGAGGTTAAGCTAATTGGCCTATAATTTTCCACCTTTTGTCTTGATCCCTTCTTTAACAAGGGGGTTACAATAGTGATTTTCCAATCATCTGGGACTTTCCCTGACTCCAGTGATTTTTGAAAGATTACAACCAACACATCTGCTATTTCTTCAGCCACCTCCCTCAGACCTCTAGGATGCAGCCCATCTGGGCTAGGAGATCTATCAATTTTTAAAACTTTTAGCTTTTCTAGCACTTTCTCTTCTGTAATGACTACCATACTCTATTCTGCCCCTTGACTTTCCTTCATTGTTAGGATATTACTCATCCCTTCCACTGTGAAGACTGACACAAAATATTTATTAAGTTCTTCAGCTAGTTCCTTATCTTCCATCATTTGTCTTCCTGCATCAATTTGGAGCAGCCCAATTTCTAATTTTACCTCTCATTTATTTCTTATGTATTGAAAGAAGCTTTTACTATCGTTTCTAATATTACTGGATAGCTTACCTTCATATTTGTTCCTGTCCTTCCTTATTTCTCTTTTTGTAGCCATTCCAATCTTCTGATTTCCCAGTGCCTTTGGCCACTTTATAAGCTCTCTCTTTCTTTATCACACATTTCCTGACTTCCTTTGTCAGCCATGGCTGTCTGACCCCTCCCCGGATAATCTTTCTTTTCTTTGAGATGAACCTCTGTACTGTGTCCTCAATTACCCCTCGAAGCTCCTGCCATTGTTGCTCTACTGTCTTCCCCACTAGGCTCTGCATCCAGTTGATTTTCGTCAGATCCTCTCTCATGCCCCTGTAATAACCTTTATTTAACTGTAACACCATTATATCTAATTTTGCTTTCTCTCTTTCAAACTGCAGACTGAACTCGACCATATTATGATCGCTGCCTCCTAAGTGTCCCCTTACTTTAAGATCTTTTATAAAGTCTGGCTCGTTACATAGAACTAAGTCCAGAATTTCCTGTTCCCTTGTGGGCTCCATCACAAGATGTTCCAAAATGCCATCCTGTAAACATTCCATGAATTCCTTTTCTTTGGATCCACTGACAACATTATTCACCCAGTCCACCTGCATATTGAAGTCCCCCGTGATCACCGTGACCTTGCCTTTCTGACATGCCCTATCTATTTCCTGGTACATGTTGTGCCCCTGGTCCTGACTGCTGCTGGGAGGTTTGTACTTGCCGGAGAAATTAGCCCAATGAAGCAGAGACCACACAAACCAGATCAGGTGAAATTGACAAGTTGTTTATTACAAGTGATATCGCTGGAAGAGGAGTTGACGAGGCTGACCCAGAACTGACAGTCAGTGCAGGTAGTTCAAGGGTTCTCTTCCTCGAGCTGAGGGTGAAGCCAGGTTTTAGAGGATTCTTGGACAATAAGGTTAATTAAAATGGGGAAAGATACAATGTACTTGGAAATGGAGTAATCCTGTTACAATGGTGATAATTGTAAAGCCGTTCTTGGAAGAATGTCCTGATAGTATCGACAATGTAACATCTGACAGTATCAGTGAGTTCCTGATGGGATCAGGAGATTCCAGCACTCACTGGTAGGGGAGCATGTCTCTTTTGAAACAGGTGAGGTGTTTCCATTGTTCGTGTCCTGGGAGCGATGTCCTTGGTGGTGCCTCTCCTTCTGACCTGTCCTTTGTGTGGCTTTGGTATTGCTGTGTTATGAGACTGCCCTCGGGGCTTTGGGACAGCTGTGTTTACCAGGTATTGATAGCGGGTTTAGGGAAGTGTATTCCCTTGTCTGTGAGTGCTGTCTGGTTTCACTTGTCAGCCTGTTTGGTCACTGCTGAGGCATTCTGGGTTTGCTGGTATAGTTTGGCCAAGTTTGCTTTCCTATGTTCTGTGTGGGCCTACATTGGGTAGGCAGGGTGGCAGATCTTTCCCCACAGTACATAACTCCCATTCTGTTTTTTTTGCCTTTGTGGTTCCTGAACTCCACCCACACAGGCTCCACATCATCTGACTGTCATTCAGTGCCATAGATTTAATTTCATTCTTAACTAATAAGGCAAGCTCACCTCTGCCAATCTGCCTGGTTTTTTGATCAGTTGTATATCCTTGGATGTATAACTGCCAGTCCTGGACCCCCTGCAACCACCTCTCTGTGATGCCTACCACTGATGATTTATGCTGTTAATTCATCTACTTTGTTACGAATACTACGAGCATTCAAGTAAAGCACCTTAATGCTAAATTTTTTATCCTCATGATTTCCATCACCTCTAGCCTTTTTGCTTCATTCCTAGTCTGCCTCGAGCTTAAACCATGCACAAGTGCTAACCTGTTGCTTATTTTTCTACATGACTCCTTACCCCCATTGCTTTCCCTTTCCCTCTTCACCCACCAACTCACGAGTTTAAGGTCCTAGTGACCACCCTATTTATCCTGTTCACCAGAACACTGCTTCCAGATCGGTTTAGGTGGAGACCGTCCCATCATTATAGATCCCACCCGGTTCTAAAACTGATGCCTATGTCCCAAGAATGGAATCCCTCTTTCCCACACCAATTTCTTAGCCACATGTTTACTTCCCTAATTTTCTTATCTCCTATGCCAATTAGCACGTGGCTCGGGCAATAATCCAGAGATTACGACCCTCTAGGACCTCAAGTGTCCATTGAGCAGCTGCCCCTCGTTTTGTTGTGGGGGCCCTGTGTAGTTTCTCAATGGTTTCCAATTCCCCCAAGTGCTTTGTTTCCTCCCCCTCCTCCTCCATTGACTGGATACTTGGGTGGAGGTTGAGTCGGTTTCTGTGCTGGTTCCCTGTCTCTCCTCTCTCTCTGTCCCTCCTCCTGTGGAATCCTCACTTTGTTTTTTTTCCTTCTTGCTGGAGGGTGATCCCTTACTGTCGTTTTGGGGGTGCTCTGTTCACATTGCCACTGCTCACCATTTGAGGATGTGCCCTCCACCCTATGGTCTTGGATATGTCTTATACAGGGTCTGCTCCCCCCACCACAGGTTGTGGTTCTTTGCATTGCTGGCAGTCTCTGGTCAGGTGCCCCTCCTCTTTACAGTTCCTGCACACAGTCATCTTGCACTCGGCTGCAATGTGGCCTGACCTCCCACAGGTTCGACAGACTCTGGTCTACCCTGCCTGTGTCAGGTATGCCCGGCTCCCTCCGATCACGAAGCTGGAAGGTGGGTGGAGGATCTTTGTCAGTGTCTGCTTTCAGGGTCACCTTGACCTGCCTTTTGCTCGATATCATGTCAGTGCTGCTGCTTTCCAATTGCATAATTGCTATTGTACCTGCCACACTGTTTAAAATCTTATTCAGCAAAAGAACTGTGAATTAACTCTTACAGACAATAAGATTCGATTATTGAACACAAGTAACATTAGAACAATAAAGTATACTAGGAACTGACAAAAAAACACTACAAACTATCTCATGGTTTAACTTTATGATCATATACCACCACACGAGAACTTAGCCGGACTCCAAGTGATGGTGATGTTGTCACTTTCTTCCAATGGTCTTAAAGGTGTCTTCTCTTGTGGTGATTATTCTCAAGTTACTGCCCTGAGTGGGGTTTTTGTGGTGAATCTTATCCTTCTGAGTCTTTTCACCCCTTTGGGAGGGTCTTGAGGATCTGCCAATGGATTGATCAGGTTCAATTACCCAGATCAATCGGACCCAACCAGGTGTTGGTACATTGATGCCAGGGTGGCCATTAGGTGTTCATTACAGTAGGTGCTGGGTGCATGTTGCCTCCTCCAAATAAGGGTGCTAGGCTCCTCTGTCTAGTGAATGTCCAGAGGGCAATATTCCATTGTCCCATTCAAGTCCAACTTTAGTTATGTATTGCAGAGTCTGCAGCTATGAGAAAGTGAGGACTACTGGGTTTTATTCCCCAGCATGCTTTAATCATTGTCCATCCTTTTGAAAGTCCATGATAAGTTTATTATTGTCCATCATAAGTTTAGTATTTTGGGTGACCCGTCTGGCTACAGTCCTCTTGATCCTGGACGTGAAGTGTGATGGATCACATAATAAAAGATCAATGTCCCTGTGGTGGGTAGATGAGCATTCGAGCTCAAGTAAAGCACAGTACTTACTTAAACAAATAAACTGTTACAGATGGCATGAGAAAGCTACATTTAACTGGATCAGAAACTAACGTAAGGTATTGGAGAAATGGGTAAATACAAAATGAGTTAAAAGTTGAAAACACAATAGTCACACATGTTACAAAGTCATTAATAATACAAATAAATCAAACATTGTCCATGCACCAGTGGCTAAGATTCACTCAACTGATCAAATAAGAAAAATAAAATGGCAAAACCAAACAACGTTATAAAATTTTTGCAAGGTTTGTGAAGGTTTGTAAGTCAGGTTGAGGTTTAGGGTGTAGGTTTACTCGCTGAGCTGTAGGTTTGATATCCAGACGTTTCATTACCTGGCTAGGTAACATCAGTGGCGACCTCCAAGTGAAGCGAAGCTGTTGCCTCTTGCTTTCTATTTATATCTTTCTCCTGGATGGGGTTCCTGGGGTTTGTGGTGATGTCATTTCCTGTTCGTTTTCTGAGGGGTTGATAGATGGCATCTAGATCTATGTGTTTGTTTATGGCGTTGTGGTTGGAATGCCAGGCCTCTAGGAATTCTCTGGCATGTCTTTGCTTGGCCTGTCCCAGGATAGATGTGTTGTCCCAGTCGAAATGGTGGGTTTTCTTCCTCCGTGTATAGGGCTACGAGGGAGAGAGGGTCGTGTCTTTTTGTGGCTAGCTGGTGTTCGTGTATCCTGGTGGCTAACTTTCTTCCTGTTTGTCCTACGTAGTGTTTGTGGCAGTCCTTGCATGGAATTTTGAAGATGACATCGGTTTTGTCCATGGGTTGTACTGGGTCTTTTAAGTTTGTTAGTTTTTGTTTGAGTGTGTTGGTGGGTTTGTGTACTACTAGGATTTCAAGAGGTCTTAGTAGTCTGGCTGTCATTTCTGAAACTTCTTTGTATGGTAAGGTGGTTAGGGTTTCTGGCTGTGTTTGGTCTGCTTGTCATGGTTTGTTCTTGAGGAATCTGCGGACTGTATTTTTTTGAGTATCCGTTCTTCTTGAATACGTTGTATAGGTGGTTCTCCTCTGTTTTCCGAAGTTTGTCTGTGCTGCAGTGTGTGGTGGCTCGTTGGAATAGTGTTCTGATACACCTTTGTTTGTGTGTGTTGGGATGGTTGCTGGTGTAGTTAAGTATTTGGTCAGTGTTTGTCGGTTTTCTGTATACGCAGGTTTGTAGTTCTCAGTTGTCCTTTCTTTCGACTGTGACGTCCAGGAATGCGAGTTTGTTGTCGGTTTCTTCCTCCTTGGTGAACTTTATGCCTGTGAGGGTATTGTTGATGATGTTAAATGTCTCTTCTATCTTGTTTTGTTTTGTGATGACAAAGGTGTCATCTACGTAGCAGACCCAGATTTTTGGTTTGATGGTTGGTAGGGCTGTTTGTTCTAGTCTTTGCATTACCGCTTCTGCTATGAATCCTGATAGCGGAGATCCCATGGGTGTGCTGTTGGTTTGTTTGTAGGTTATGTTGTTGAAGGTGAAGTGGGTGGTGAGGCACAGGCCCACTAGCTTCATGATGTTTTCGTCGGTAATGTAATTGATGGTGGTTGGGTTGTGTGTGATGGTCTCTTCTAAAAGTGTGGTAAGTGTTTCCTTTGCCAGGTTGATGTTGATGGAGGTGAACAGTGCTGTTAGATCGAATGAGATCATTATTTCGTCTTCATCTATTTTGGTGTTTTTGATGATTTTTAGGAATTCCTGGGTGGAATGGATGGAGTGCTGTGACTCTTCTACTAGGTATTTCAGTCTTGCGTGTAGTTCTTTGGCCAGTCTGTAAGTTGGTGTTCCGGGTAGTGAGACTATGGGTCTGAGGGGGGCTCCTGGTTTATGGAGTTTGGTAGTCCGTAGAATCGTGGGGTGTTGGTCCCGTCTGGTTTCATTTTTTGGACTTCCGTCTTGTTTAATTGTCCGGAATTGTGTAATTTTTTTAGGAGATATGTAATTTTGTTTCCAAGTTGTGGGGTCGGATCTAGCGCCACCTGTTGATAGGTGTTGGTGTCTGCGAGTAGTGCATTGGCTTTCTCTATGTAGTCCCTTCTGTTCAGGATGACTGTGAGCCGACCCTTGTCTGCAGGTAATATAACGATGTTTTTGTCTTTTTTGAGGTTTTCTAGGGCTTTCTTTTCTTGTGTGTTCAGTTTGTTTCCTTCCCTCTTTCGGCTCAGAGTAGGTGCAACTGTCTGTCTGATCGTTTGTTGCGATTCTTCCGTGAGATTGTCCTCCTTCAATGTGGTTTCTAATGCCGCTAGGAAATCCTTCTTGTCAGCATCTCGGTAATTGAAATTTAATCCTTTGACTAGTACCGCTTTTTCTGTGTCTGATAGGGTTCGGTCTGATAAGTTCTTTATCCATGCCCCTGTATTATCGGTTTTGTCTTTGTTTGTGAGTTTGTCAAGTTTTTTTCTTCAGGTCCCGATTTTTCTATCTGTGTTTGTCGTTGTTTGGTGTTTATGGCTCGTTCTACCGCGTCTGTCCATTCTTGATTTGTTGCTTGCTTGAATAACGTTTTTGGGCGCGCAATTTCCCTGTTGTATTGTCAGAGTCTGTGGTGGGCATCATTGATTAGTTCTCAGAGCATTCTGCGGGCGTTTCGTTCTGTTAAACTTCTGGCTTAAGGTGTTTTTATCGGTGGTTTGTATTGGAGACATTTTCACAGGACCTGTTTTTTCAAACATTCATGCAGGAAGTACAGTTGTTCGCGGGTGGAACTCTCGGTTGGCATTCCTTTGTCACCATTGGGCAAATTGTAGCGTGTTGCGCCGTAGGGTTTTGCAAGGTTTGTGAAGGTTTGTAGCTCAGGTTAACTTAACTACACCAGCAACCAACCCAACACACACAAACAAAGCTGTATCAGAACACTATTCCAACGAGCCACCACACACTGCAGCACAGACGAACTTCAGAAAACCGAGGAGAACCACCTATACAACGTATTCAAGAAGAGCGGGTACTCAAAAAAAAATACAGTCCGCAGATTCCTCAAGAACAAACCATGACAAGCAGACCAAACACAACCAGAAATCCTAACCACGTTACCATACATCAAAGAAGTTTCATAAATGACAGCCAAACTACTAAGACCCCTCTGAATCCTAGTAGCACACAAACCCACCAACACACTCAAACAAAAACTAAAAGACTTAAGACCCATGGACAAAGTCAACGTCATCTACAAAATTCCATGCAAGGACTGCCACAAATGCTACGTAGGACAAACAGGAAGAAAGTTAGCCACCAGGATACACGAACACCAGCTCGCCACAAAAAGACATGACCCTCTCTCCCTCGTAGCCCTACACATGGATGAAAAAAACCACCATTTCGACTGGGACAACACATCTATCCTGGGACAGGCCAAGCAAAGACATGCCAGAGAATTCCTAGAGGCCTGGCACTCCAACCACAACGCTATAAACAAACACATAGATCTAGATGCCATCTATCAACCCCTCAGAAAACGAACAGGAAATGACATCACCACAAATTCCAGGAACCCCATCCAGGAGAAAGATACAAATAGAAAGCAGGAGACAACAGCTCCGCTTCACTTGCAGGTCGCCACTGATGATGTTACCTAGCCAGGTAATGAAACGTCTGGATATCAAACCTACAGCTCAGAGAGCAAAGCTACACCTTAAACGTTATAAAATCAAAGGAAAATCATAAATATTTTCATAATGAGAATCTTAAAATTGAGCCTATATTATATGGCCTGTAAATATTTTACCCATTAGCAAAATTGCCAAATAAACTCATGGCTCAAAGTCTGAGAAGATTTGTAGCTCGGATGCTCATTGTTGTGGTTCTGTTCACCGAGCTGGGAATTTGTGTTGCAGACGTTTCGTCCCCTGTCTAGGTGACATCCTCAGTGCTTGGGAGCCTCCTGTGAAGCGCTTCTGTGATGTTTCCTCCGGCATTTGTAGTGGTTTGTACCTGCCGCTTCCGGTTGTCAGTTCCAGCTGTCCGCTGCAGTGGTCGGTATATTGGGTCCAGGTCGATTTGCTTATTGATTGAATCTGTGGATGAGTGCCATGCCTCTAGGAATTCCCTGGCTGTTCTCTGTTTGGCTTGTCCGATAATAGTAGTGTTGTCCCAGTCGAATTCATGTTGCTTGTCATCTGCGTGTGTGGCTACTAAGGATAGCTGGTCAGAGACTTCAACTGTATCATTGATGTAGATGGACGATCCGGCAGGGGGGGACAATAAACCAGACGTCACGTCACGTCCAGAGCCCTGATGGAAATGGTCAAAGATGCCAAGCTGCACGATGGCTTCAGCACCCCTAAAGTTAACTGGGAGCAGTGACCCTCGGACAGCCGTGCTGTCAGACACAGAACTGGACTGTGTGGACCTGGTCCCGGCCCGATGACACCAGAGCGGGCAAATTACCCTAGCGAGGAGCTGGACAGCTACCTCAGCACTTCAAGGGTCCAACAGTTCGCCTTCACCATGGGGACGCAGATAGCCACCCCAGAAACAGGACCATCAGCAAATGTAACTTTATACACTGTAAAACGGAGATTAAAGTTGCCAGCATTAAGTGCGTAGCATTAAATCTTCTACGTGATATGTTTCTAAAGTTGGCCTTCCTAGCCAACGTTAAAGCTGATGTCCTGTTTCTGCAGGAGTGTGGGATACCGCACCTCAGTAGCTACAGGAGATGGTTGAGCTTGTGGGCTCTTGGGCCATCAGTTTGGTCGGGGGGCAATAATAACCGCTCCTCCGGCCTGGGTATCCTGTTGCAAGGAGGCAACTTCACCATCTCAGAGGTTAAGGTGGTGGTGGACAGGTGTGTCCTCGTTACTGATGTCATATACAGAAATGCTCCCCTGAGACTGATTAATGTGTACGCCCCAGTGGGTAAGAGTGAACGGTTGGCCGTCCTGCAGCAGCTTCCACTGTTGCTGGCTACGTCCAGGCCAGTCATTCTGGCCGGAGACATCAACTGTATCATTGATGCAGATGGACGATCCAGCAGGAGGGACAGTAAACTGGACGCCACGTCCAGAACCCTGATGGACACGGTAAAAGATGCCAAGCTGCACGACGTCTTCAGCGCCCCTGCAGATGGAGCGCAGCGTAGATACACCTGGTCACGGGCAGACAGGTCTATCCACTCAAGGATAGATTACCTGTTTGTGTCCCGAACGCTCTCGGTCAGATCCACTGACGTCAAGCCGGTGTTCTTCTCTGACCACTGCCTCCTGCTGGCCGACTGTCACCTACAGGACGAGCAGCGGCCTGGTAAGGGAACGTGGAAGCTGAACACAAAGCTGTTGACCCTGGGAAACATTGAGGAGCTCAAGAGGGACTATGCAGGTTGGAGAACCGTGAAGCCCCTCTTTGAGTCCCCAGCGGACTGGTGGGAATCAGTAAAAAGGAACATCAAGAAGTTCTTCATCCTCAAAGGTGTTCAGGAGGCGAGAGAGAGGCGGGGAAAACTGTCCCAGCTCCAGGAAAGTATGCAGAACCTGCTCCTGCTGCAGACGATGGGGGACGAAGTCACGGAGGACCTCCAGGAGGTAAAGGGCCAGCAAGCCTCGCTCTTTGCCTCGGAGGCCTCCAAGATAATCTTCCGGTCCAGGGTCCGCTCGTGGAGCAAGACGAGACGTGCTCATGTTTCTTAGATTAGATTAGATTAGATTACTTACAGTGTGGAAACAGGCCCTTCGGCCCAACAAGTCCACACCGACCCGCCGAAGCGCAACCCACCCATACCCCTACATTTACCCCTTTAACCTAACACTATGGGCAATTTAGCATGGCCAATTCACCTGACCCGCACATCTTTGGACTGTGGGAGGAAACCGGAGCACCCGGAGGAAACCCACGCAGACACGGGGAGAATGTGCAAACTCCACACAGTCAGTTGCCTGAGTCGGGAATTGAACCCGGGTCTCTGGCGCTGTGAGGCAGCAGTGCTAACCACTGTGCCACCGTGCCGCCCTTCCAGAAGGTGCACAAAGAGAGCTCTGGGCTCAGCAGCCTGAAGGAAGAAGATGGCTCGATAACGTCATCTCAGGCTGACATCATGAGGATCAGTAAATCCTTCTATACCAGTCTGTATGACGCGAAGTCGACCGACAGCGCAGCCTCCTAGTCATTCCTGTCCTCTATCACGGAGGTCTTAGACGACAGAACACGAGAGAGGCCAGACCAGCCGCTATCTCTGGATGAGCTGACCAAGGCCCTCGAGTCCTTCGCAAAGAATAAAACTCCCGGAAGCGACGGCTTACCGGTCGAGCTCTATTCCGCTCTGTGGGACTTGATTGGCCAGGACCTGCTGGAGGTGTATGTCAGTATGCTTCGGGCAGGTACCATGAGTGAATCCATGAGGAAAGGCATCATCACCCTCATCTACAAGCGGAAGGGGGAGAGGGAGGAACTCAAAAATTGGAGACCAATCTCACTGTTGAATGCGGATTACAAAATTCTGTCAAATGTAATCGCCAACCGGGTCAGGTCTGCTCTGGGGTCAATGATTCACCCTGACCAAACCTGTGCTGTGCCGGGCAGGAAGATCACTGAGAGTCTCGCGCTCCTCAGGGATACGATTGCCTACGTGCAGGACAGAGGGTTGGACACCTGCCTGATCAGCCTGGATCAGGAGAAAGCCTTTGACAGGATATCACACAGGTATATGAGAGATGTTGTCTCCAAAATGGGCTTTGGGGAGGGAATCTGCAATTGGATCAGACTGCTCTACACCAACATTGTCAGTGCAGTCTCAATCAATGGGTGGGAATCAGATAGCTTCCCAGTCAGATCTGGAGTCAGGCAGGGCTGCCCTCTCTCTCCTGCCTTGTTTGTGTGCTGCATAGAGCCATTTGCCGAGTCCATCAGGAAGGATGCGAGCCTGAGAGGCGTGACTATTCCTGGCAGCTGGGGCTTGCAGGTTAAGACCTCCCTGTACATGGATGATGTCGCCGTTTCCTGCTCGGATCTGCTGTCCGTGCACAGACTCATGTGCATTTGTGACCAGTTCGAATGGGCCTCAGGGGCCAAGGTAAACCGAGGCAAGAGCGAGGCCATGCTCTTTGGGAACTGGGCCGACCAATCCTCGATCCCCTTCACCGTCAGGACCGACTACCTGAAGGTGCTGGATATTTGGTTCGGGGGGGCTGGGGCGTGCGCCAAATCTTGGGAGGAGCGTATCAGCAAAGTGAGGCAGAAACTGGGCAGATGGAAGCTACGGTCGCTCTGTATCGTGGGAAAAAACCTGGTCATCAGGTGTGAGGCACTGTCATTGCTGTTATACTTGGCACAAGTCTGGCCTATTCCCAGAACCTGTGCCGTTGCAGTCACCCGGGCCATCTTCCAGTTTATATGGAGATCAAAGATGGACCGGGCCCGAAGGGACTCACTGTACAAAGATCTGGGCAACGCGGGAAAAAAATACACCCAATGCCACCCTCACCCTGATGGCCACCTTTGTGTGTGGCTGCATCAAGCTGTGCATGGATCCCCGGTACGCAAACACCAAGTGTCACTACGTACTGAGGTTCTACCTGTCCCCGGTGTTGCGAAGGATGGGCCTGGCCTCGCTGCCGCGGAACGCTCCGAGTAGTTGGACCGTTCTGTATCACCTGTCCTTCGTGAAGAAGTTTATGAAGAAAAACACCTTTGACCACAAGTCCATCAGGAAGTGGTCAGCACGTAGTGTCCTTGAGACCCTTCGGGAAAAGGAGAGGGCGGATCCTACCGAGCGGTTCCCTGAGCCATTTGGCAGAATGCCTCATCGCCAGAACTTTCCAACAAGCACCAAGACATGGCTTGGCTGGTGGTGAGAAGGGCTCTGCACGCTGCCCTCGAAGCGGCTGCGGGGGGGACGAGACTGTCACACACCTCCTTCTGGAATGTGCCTACGCAGAAGAAGTCTGGAGAGGAATGCAGTGGTGTTTGTCGAGGTTCGTCCCGAGCAGCGCTGTGACGCGGGACTCCGTGCTCTACGGCCTGTTACCCGGGACGCACGCTGAGACGAACATCAACTGTGCCTGGAGGATCATCAACTCGGTGAAGGGCGCTCTCTGGGCGGTCCGAAACCTGTTGATCTTCCAGTTGAAGGAGTTGACCCCAACTGAGTGTTGCAGATTGGCACATTCCAAGGTCCAGGACTACGTGTTGAGGGACGCGCTGAAGCTTGGGGCAGCTGCCACCAAGGCGCGGTGGGGAAAGACCACCGTGTAACGTCTGCCTGCCTAAAGAAGAACAGGGGTCCACGCAATCATTTGGGCTCTGCTGATGCCTCAGCTAAATATATGGGCATATGATTGAAAAACGTATAGACTTGTATATAAAAATGATAAATTCTGATCTCTGTATGTAAATGTTTACATATGTATGGCATGACCAACTGTACAGACCATCAAATTATTTTATGAATAAAGTATATCTTTGAAATAAAAAAAAGTGCCCATGATGCCTATGTCCTAAACCTCCCCAACATTTTTTTACAACTAATGAAACATGATTATGTGAATCCCAGGTGCCAAGTTAAGTCGGGTTCAGAGGCCTGTTATGCTCCAACCTTTCCCATGGTAGGGGTTAGGAGTGTTTAAACGCCCTGAACATGATGTGGTTAGGAAGAAGAACCTGAGATACAGTGGTCATGAAGACCAATGTTTCAGAGACAAGTGATTATGCAGAGGACTGCAAGAGATCAATCATTTTAAATAAAAGTGAAAATGGAGCTGACCTGTCGGACAGAGACCACTTTAAACGTAGGTAATAGAAATGATGGTGAAAACAAAGGGGAGGTAGGGAACTGATTTGGAGACTATCCAAATGTGCAGAAAATTTGAAGGACTTAACCAACTTTGAATTTTATCAGCATGCACAGGAATACAGTTGTGATGTGGTGGTGCCAGTGTTGGACTGGGTTGAAAATCACACAATAGCAGGTTATATAGGGGAAAAAGTGAGAACCACAGATGTTGGAGATCAGAGTCAAAACGTGTGGCGCTGAAAACTCTCAGCTGGTCAGGCAGCATCTGCGGAGCAGGAGAGTTGAGCTCACAGGTTTATTGGGAAGGACGAGCTGTTGGATTGTTGCTCCTTTATCAGGAAGAAGTGAGATCCATTTGAGTTTTGATATATCAGAAACAGTTATACCTTGTCTTGTCTGGCTGTCAGGAGCTGTTTCATCACTTGGATCACTGAATCAGTGCATTTGTCAAAAACGCACTAAACAGAGTGTCTGAATCCTTTCTCTCTGGGGTGACTGTATTAAATCCTCCATGTACTCCTGTTGGTGTGCTGTCAAGCCCCCTATTGGAGAAATGTGGAATTGCTGCCTCGGTGTTTGAGTTAGTTGTTTCGTCCATAGTTAAAAATCACACAACACCAGGGTTATAGTCCAACAGGTTTATTTGGAAGCACTAGCTTTCTGAGCGCTGCTCCTTCATCAGGTGGTTGTGGAGTACACAATTGTAAGACGCAGAATTTGTAGCAAAAGTTTATAGTGTGATGTAACTGAAATTATATGTGATTGTTTGTTAAGTCTCATCTATTAGAATGACCATGACAGTTTCACTTCTTTCATATGTAAATCACAATATGATTTTAAAAGTTACATTTTCAGGTTAAATTTACCAATTGGTGTCAACCCAGATAAGATGTTGAAAGTGTTAGCCCCCTGTATTCTGTTGTCTGTGCCATAATGTTTAGACTGATGCTAATCTAAAAAATGAGTAACAGAGTCTTGCATGGATTCATACAGTTTTTGGGCAAAGTACAATGTAACCCTGCAAGTACATTCTAACAGATGAGAGACTTACCAAACAATCAAGATGTTTTTCAATGTATAATTTCCGTTACATCACACTGTAAACTTTTGCTATAAGTTCTGTGTCTTACAATTGAGCCCTCCACAACCACCTGATGAAGGAGCAGCGCTCCGAAAGCTAGTGCTTCCAAATAAACCTGTTGGACGATAGCCTGGTGTTGTGATTTTTAACTTTGTACACTCCAGTCCAACACCGGCATCTCCAAATCATGACTATGTTTTGTCCGTAGTTACCTTCATTCCCATGTTTGTGCTTTGCCATGCCCCTTATTGGAGACATCTGGAATTACCATCTAGGAGTCTGAGCTCATCTGCTCAGTCTGTAATTCTCTCGGTTTCACTGTTGGGTAACTATCAGTCCGCCTATTGGAGACACCAGGAACTGCTGCCTAGCAATCTGAGTATATTCAGTCCGTACTAACCTTTTTGCATTGTCTCATGTCCATGGTGCGGGGATGTTGTTAGGGGTCTGAGTTATTGCGAGTCGGGAATGTTCGGTTTGCCTGTCTGTCAGGGAGTTCTTGGGAATCTGTGAAATATATTGTCACTGAGTAGTGAGTGATTTACAGTCTGTCAGACAATCTCTTATTTCGTCACTTAAAATCATTAGAACATAAAACATAGAACATTACATCCCAGTACAGGCCCTTCAGCCCTCGATGTTGCATCGACCTGTGAAAATAATCTGATGCCCGTCTAGAACATAGAACAATACAGTTCAGAACAGGCCCTTCGGCCCTCGATGTTGCATCGACCTGTGAACTATTCTCAGCTCGTCCCCCTACACTATCCCAAAATCATCCATGGGCTTACCTAAGGATGATTTAAATCTCCCTAATGTGGCTGAGTTGACTACATTAGCAGGTAGGGCATTCTACACCCTTACCACTCTCTGTGTAAAGAACCTGCCTCTGACATCTGTCTTAAATCTCTCACCCCTCAATTTGTAGTTATGCCCCCTTGTACAGGCTGACGTCATCATTCAAGGAAAGTCTTTCACTGTCTACCCTACCTAATCCTCTGATCATTTTGTATGTCTCTATCAAATCCCCTCTTAGCCTTCTTCTTTCCAATGAGAACAGGTCAAGTCTCTCAGCCTTTCCTCATAAGACCTTCCCTCCAGACCAGGCCACATCCTGGTAAATCTCCTCTGCATTTCCAATGCTTCCATATCCTTCCTGAAATATGGGGACCAGAACTGTACACAATATTCCAAGTGTGGCCGCACCAGCATTTTGTATAGTTGCAGCATGATATTGCAGCTCCGGAACTCTCTCCCTCTACCAATGAAAGCTAACACACCATATGCCTTCTTAACAGCACTATCCACCTGGGTGGCAACTTTCAGGGATCTATGGACATGGATTCCAAGATCCCTCAGTACATCAACACTACCAAGAATCTTTCCATTGACCCAGTACTCTGCCTTCCTGTTATTCTTCCCAAAGTGCATCACCTCACATTTAGCTGCATTGAACTCCATTTGCCACCTCTCAGCCCAATTCTGCAGTTTATCCAAGTCCCCCTGCAACCTGTAACACTGTCCACTACTCCACCGACTTTAGTGTCGTCTGCAAATTTACTAATCCATCCACCTATGCCTGCGTCTAAGTCATTTATAAAAATGACAAATAGCAGTGGTCCCAAAACAGATCCTTGTGGCACACCACTAGTAACTGGACTCCAGGCTGAATATTTTCCATCAACCACCACTCGCTGTCTTCTCTCAGAAAGACAGTTTCCAATCCAAACTGCTAAATCACCCTCAATTCCATGCCTCTGCATTTTCTCCAACAGTCTACCATGTGGAACCTTATCAAAGGCTTTACTGAAGTCCATGTATACCACTGCCCTACCCTCATCTACATGCTTGGTCACCTTCTCAAAAAACTCAATGAGACATGACCTGCCCCTGACGAAACCATGTTGACTATCTGAAATCAAATTGTTGTTTGCTCGCTGATTATAAATCTTATCTCTTATAATCCTTTCCAAAACCTTTCCAACAACAGAAGTAAGGCTCACATGATCTGTAATTACTGGGTCATCTCTACTGCCCTTCTTGATCAAAGGCACAACATTTGCAGGAGAAAATGAGGGCTGCAGATGCTGGAGATCAGAGCTGAAAATGTGTTGCTGGAAAAGTGCACCAAGTCAGGCAGCATCCAAGGAGCAGCAGAATCGACGTTTCAGGCATGAGCCTGAAGAAGGGCTCATGCCCGAAATGGCGATTCTCCTGCTCCTTGGATGCAGCCTGACCTGCTGTGCTTTTCCAGCAACACATTTTCAGCACAACATTTGCAATCCTCCAGTCCTCTGATGCCAAACCTGTAGACAATGATGACTCAAATATATCAAAGCCAAAGGCTCTGCTATCTCCTCCCTAGCTTCCCAGAGAATCCTCAGATAAATCCCATCTGGCCCAGGGGACTTGTCTACTTTCACTCCTTCCAGAATTGTTAATACCTGTTTGTAACTAACCTCTGTCCTTTCTAGTCTAATATCTCGTACCTCATTCTTCTCCTCAACAATATTCTCATTTTCCTGAGTGAAAACTGATGAGAAATGTTCATTTAGCACCTCTCCGATCTCCGCAGGGTCCACACTCAACTTCCCACTTCTGTCTTTGATTGGCCCTATTCCTACCCGAATCATCCTTTTATTCCTCACATACCTATAGAAAGCTTTAGGGTTCCCCTTTATTCTATTTGCTAAAGACTGCTCGTGTCCTCTCTTTGCTCTTCTTAACTCTCTCTTTAAATCCTTCCTCACTGATCTGTAACTCTCCATCACCTCATCTGTACTATCTTGCCTCATCAACACATAAGCCTCCTTTTTCTTCGTAACAAGAGATGCAATTTCTGTAGTAAACCATGGTTCCCTTACCTTCTCACTTCCTCCCTGCCTAACAGGGACATACTTATCAAGGACACGTAATATCTGTTCCTTAAACCATTTCCATTGTCTGCATCCCCTGCATTTTGCTACCCGATTCTGCAGAACATAGAGAACAGAGAACAATACAATGCAGAACAGGCCCTTTGGCCCTCGATGTTGCGCTCATCCCCTACACTATCCCAAAATCATCCATGAGCTTTTCTAAGGATTGTCTAAGGATGCATCCTAATTCCTGCCTAATCGCATTATAATTGCCCTTGCCCCATCGATAACTCTTGACCTGTGGCATGTACCTATCTTTTTCCATCGCTAAGCTAAAGGTAACTGAATTATGGCCATTCTCTCCAAAGTGATCATCTACAACTAAATCAAACGCCTGACCTGGTTCATTACCAAGCACGAGATCCATTGTGGCCTCCCTCTTGTCGGCCCTTCGACATACTGTGTCAGGAAACCCTCCTGTACACATTGGACAAAAACTGATCCATCCGACGTACTGGAGTTATAGCATGTCCAGTCAATGTTGGGGAAGTTAAAGTCCCCCATAATGACCACCCTGTTCCTTTCACTCCTACCTAGGATAACGTTGTTAATCCTCTCTTTCACCTCCTTGGAACTCCGTGGAGGCCTATTAAAAAAAACTCCAAGTAGTGTGACCTCTCCTCTCCTGTTTCTAACCTCAGCCCACACTACCTCAGTAGATGAGTCCTCATCAAAAATTCTCTCAGCCACCGTTATACTATCTTTGTCTAACAAGGCCACACCTCCCCCTCTTTTACCACCTTGCCTGTTTGATTTGATTTGATTACTTACAGTGTGGAAACAGGCCCTTCGGCCCAACAAGTCCACACCGACCCGCCGAAGCGCAACCCACCCATACCCCTACATCTACCCCTTACCTAACACTACGGGCAATTTAGCATGGCCAATTCACCTGACCTGCACATCTTTGGACTGTGGGAGGAAACCGGAGCACCCGGAGGAAACCCACGCAGACACGGGGAGAATGTGCAAACTCCACACAGTCAGTCGCCTGAGGCGGGAATTGAACCCGGGTCTCTGGCGCTGTGAGGCAGCAGTGCTAACCACTGTGCCACCATGCCGCCACTAAGGAAAGATCTTAAGGAAAGATCTAAACCTTGGAACCTGCAACATATATTGCTAACCCTGCTCTATCCATGTCTCCGAAATGGCCACAACATTGAAGTCCCAGGTACCTATCCATGCTGCAAGCTCAGCTACCTTATTTCGAATACTTCTGGTATTGAATTAGAGACATTTCAAACCACTTCGCTGTCTGCCAGCACATTCCTGTGACCCTGAAATCCTGTCCCTGTCCTCCCTACTCTCATCCTCCTGTGCACTGCAGCTATATCTCCAGTTCCCATCCCCCTGCTGAACTAGTTTAAACCCACCCGAATAGCACCAGGATATTAGTACCCCTCTTGTTCAAGTGAAGACCATCCTGTTTGTCCAAGTGCCACCTTCCCCAGAATGAGCCACAATTATCCAAGAACCTGAAACCCTTCCTCCTGCACCATCCTTGCAGCCATGTGTTCAGGTGATATCTCTCTCTATTCCTTGCCTCGCTATCACATGGCACCAGTAACAAACCTGAGATAACAACTCTGTTTGTTCTAGCTCTCAGCTTCCACCCTAGCTCCCTGAAATCCTGCCTTACATCCCTATCCCTCTTTCTACCTGTGTCATTGGTACCTATATGGACAACGATTAGAGGCTGGTCACCCTCCCCCTTCAGGACCCCAAAGGTACGATCTGAGACACCACGAACCCTGGCACCTGGGAGGCAACATGCCAACTGTGAGTCTCGTTCGTTCCCAACAAACATTCTATCTGAGCCTTTAACTATTGAGTCCCCAATGACTAACACCCTCCTCGTTTCTCTCCATCCCTAATGTGTAACAGGGACAGGCTTTGTGCCAGAGAACTGGGCCCCACTGCATACCCCTGGTAAGTCGTCCCCCTCAACAGTATCCAAAATGGTATATATGTTTTTCAGGGGAATGACCACAGGGGATCCCTCCACTGACTTTTTTTCCCCCTTCGAACAGTCACCCAGCTTTCTTCTTGCCTAGGAGTAACTATTTCCCTGTAACTCCTATCTATCACAGCCTCTGCCTCCTGAATGATCCGAAGTTCATCCAGCTCCTGGTCCAGTTCCCTAACACGGTCTTGGAGGAGCGAGAGTTGGGTGCACTTCCTGCAGATGAACTTTGATGGGACACTAATGGCGTTCATGACCTCAAACATCCTGCAGGAGGAACATTGCTCTCCCTGCACTGCCATCCCTGCTAGTCCACTTATCAAGCTTACTTGATATGTCCCTGCCCTTTAAGATTGGAGGAGGTGGTTGGGTGGGAGGCCCTACAATGGTAGGGTCTCGGGTTGAGAAAACACTGACTTATGTAGCTGGACGGAAATAAAAATAAAAAGTCCCTCCTTTCCCAGAAACCTCTGCTCTCTGACTTCAAATTTAAAAGCTCAAATCAGTGACTCACCGCTCCCGGCAGGCCCCTGGTGCAAGCTCCCGCCCTTCGAGTTGCTGCTGCCACTGAAAAACAGAACATATATGTTCTGAAAAACATATATGATATGGATTGCATTATGCTATATGATATGGATTGCATTCTGATGTCTGATATGGAGTACATCCTGATATATGATTTGGAGTGCATTGTGAGATGATTTGGAGTGAATTGTGAGATATGATATGGAGTGCATTGTGATATATGATATGGAGTGAATTGTGATATATGGAATAATCCTGATATATGATATGGAGTGCATTGTGATATATATAGAATGCATTGTGAATTATGATTTTGAGTGCACTGTGATATATGATATGTAATACATAGTGATATATGATATAGAGTGCATTGTGATATATGATTTGAAGTGCATTGTAATGTACGACATGGAATACAGTCTGATATATGATTTGGAGTACATTTCGATGTATGCTATGGAATACATTGTGATACATGATATGGAGCGCATTATGGTGTATGATATGGAAATCGTTGTGATACATGATCTGGGGTGTATTGTACTATATGAAATGGAGTGCCTTGTGATGTATGATATGGAATACATTGCGATACATGAATTGGAATGCATTGAGATATATCATATGGAATACATTCTGATCTATAAATTGGAGTACATTGTGATGTATGATTTTGAGTGCATTGTGATATAGGATATGGAATACATTGTGATACATGATGTGGGGTGCATTGTACTATTTGAAATGGAGTGCTTTATGATGTATGATATGGGATACAACCAGATATATGATTTTGGGTGCATTGTGATATGTGATTTGGAGTGATTTGGGATATATGACTTGAAGTGCATTGTGATGTATGTATTGGAATGCATTGTGATATATGATTTGGAGTGCATTATAATGTATTATATGGAATATCTGATCTATGACTTGGAGTACAGTGTGATATATGATATGGAAGACATTGTGATATATAATTTGGAGTGCACTGTGTTATATGATATGGAATACATTGTAATATAAGATATGCAGTGCGTTGTGATGTATGACATGGAATACATTGTGATATATGAAGTAGGGTGCAATGTGCAATATGTTATGGAGTGCATTGTGATGTATGATATGGATTACATTCTGATATATGATATCGAGTGCATTGTGATGTATTATATGGAATATATTGTGATGTATGATTTGGGGTGCATTGTGATATATGATATGGAATATATTGTAATATATGATTTTGAGTGCACTGATATATGACATGGAATACCTTGTGATATATAATTTGGAGTGCATTGTGATGTATGAAACGAAATACAATCTGATATATGATTTGGAGTGCATTGTGATATATGATATGGATTACATTATGATATGATTTTGGGTGCATTGTGATATGATGTGGAATAAATTGTGATATATTATGTGGAGAGCATTGTTGTCTATGATATGGAATACAGTCTGATATATGATTTGGAGTACATTTTGATGTATGCTATGGAATACATTGTGATGTATGATTTGGAGTGCATTGTGATATATGATATGGAATCCACTGATATATGATGTGGAGAGCATTGTGATGTATGATAAGGAATACATTGTGATACATGATCTGGGGTGCATTTTGCTTTCTGATATGGAGTGCTTTGTGATGTTTAATATGGAATTCATCCTCGTATGATTTGGAGTGCATTGTAATATATGATTTGGAGTGAATTGTGAGATATGATATGGAGTGTGTTGCGATGCATGATATGGAGTACATTCTGATCTATGAATCGGAGTACAGTGTGATATATGATATGGCAGACATTGTGATATATAATTTGGAGTGCGTTTTGATCTATGTTATGGAATACATAGAACATTACACCGCAGTACAGGCCCTTCGGCCCTCGATGTTGCGCCGACCTGTCATACCAATCTGAAGCCCATCTAACCTGCACTATTCCATGTACATCCATATGCTTGCCTAATGACGACTTAAATGTACTTAAAGTTGCCGAATCCAATACAGTTGCAGGCAAAGCATTCCGTACCCTTACTACTCTTTGAGTAAAGAAACTACCTCTGACATCTGTCCTTTATCTATCACCCCTCAATTTAAAGCCATGCCCCCTTGTGCTCGCCGTCACCATACTTGGAAAAAGGCTCTCCCTGTACACCCTATCTAACCCTCTGATTATCTTATATGTCTCTATTAAGTCACCTCTCAACCTTCTTCTCTCCAACGAAAACAGCCTCAAATCACTCAGTCTTTCCTCGTAAGACCTTCCCTCCATACCAGGCAACATCCTAGTAAATCTCCTCTGCACCCTTTCCAAAGCTTCCACATCCTTAATAATGCGGTGACCAGAACTGTACACAATACTCCAAGTGTGGCCGCACCAGAGTTTTGTACAGCTGCAGCATAACCTCATGGTTCTGGAACTCGATCCCTCTATTAATAAAAGCTAGAACACTGTATGCCTTCTTAACAACCCTGTCAACCTAGGTGGCAGCTTTCAAGGATCTGTGTACCAGGACACCGAGATCTCTCTGCTCATCTACACTACCAAGAATCTTACCATTAGCCCAGTACTTTGCATTCAGGTTACTCCGACCAAAGTGTATCACCTCACACTTGTCCACATTAAACTCCATTTGCCGCCTCTCAGCCCAGCTCTGCAGCTTATCTATGTCTCTCTGTAACCTACTACAGCCTTCGTCACTATCCACAACTCCACTGACCTTAGTGTCGTCTGCAAATTTACTAACCCACCCTTCCACGCCCTCATCCAGGTCGTTTGTAAAAATGACGAACAGCAGTGGACCCAACACCGACCCCTGCGGTACACCACTAGTAACTGGACTCCAGGATGAACATTTCCCATCAACCACCATCCTCTGTCTTCTTTCAGCAAGCCAATTACTTATCCAAATTGCTATATCTCGCACAATCCCATTCCTCCGCATTTTGTACAATAGCCTACTGTGGGGAACCTTATCGAACGCCTTGCTGAAATCCATATACATCAGATCAACCAGTTTATCTCTCATCTACCTATTTGGTCACCTTCTCAAAGAACATTGTGATACATGATCTGGGGTGCATTGTGCTAAATGGTATGGAATTCTTTGTGATGTTTGATCATAAATACATCCTTATATATGATTTGGAGTGAATTGTGAGATATGATATAGAAGACATTCTGATCTATGAATTGGAGTACATTGTGACGTATGATTTGGAGTGCTTTGTGATATATGATATGGATTACAATGTGATACATGATCTGTGGTGCATTGCGCTGTACAAAATGGAGTGCATTATGATGTATGATATAGAATACATCCTGACATATGATTTCTGATGCATTGTAATATGGGATTTGGAGTGAATTGGGGTATATGTTTTGGAGTGCAATGTGATGTATGATATGAATTACATTCTGATATATGATCTGGGGTGCATTGTGCTATATGAAATGAAGTGCATTGTGCTGTATGATATGGAATACATTGTGATATATGATTTGGGTGCATTGTGATATATGATATGGAATGTTCTAATATATGATGTTAGGCATAGTGTGAGATATGATTTTGGGTGCACTGTGATATATGACATAGAATACTTTGTGATATATGATTTGGAGTGCATTGAGACGTAGGCAATGAAATACAACCTGATATATGATTTGGTGTACATTTCGATGTATGCTATGGAATGCATTCTGATATATGATATAGAGTACATTGGCATTTATGATATGGAATACATTGTGATACATGATCTAGGGTGCATTGTGCTCTATGATATGGAGTGCTTTGTGATGTTTGATATGGAATGCATCCTTATATTATAATGCACTCTAAAGCATAAATATGATCTGGAGTGAATTGTGAGATATGATATCAAGTGCATTGTGATGTATGATATGGAATAATCCTGATATATGATATGGAATGCATTGTGATATATGAGGTAGAATGCATTGTGATATATGATTTGGAGTGCATTTTGATTTATGGCATGGATTATTCTGATATATGATTTTAAGTATACTGTGATGTATGAATTGGACTGCATTGTGATAAATGATATAGAATGTATTATGGTATATGATTTGGAGTGAATTGGGATATATGATTTGGAGTGCACTGTGACATATTAGATGGAATACATTGTGATACATGATTTGGAGTGCATTGTGATATAACTTATGGAATACAATGTGATATATGATATGGAGTGCGTTACCATATATGATATGGGACATACTGATATTTTGAGTATAGTGTGATGTATGATTTTGAGTGCACTGTAAGATATGATATGGAATACTTTGTGATAATTAATTTGAGAGCATTATCATGTATGATACAGAATACAGACTGATATATGATTTGGAGTACATTTCGATGTATGCTATGATGTATGCAGAGTGTCATTGATATATGGTAAGACGCGAATTATCATACATGATTCGGAATACATTAGGGGGTTAGATAGGGTTGACAGTGTGAACCTTTTCCCGCGTATGGAGTCGGGTATTACAAGGGGGCATAGCTTTAAATTAAGGGGGGGTAGATATAGGACTGAAGTTAGGGGTAGGTTCTTCACTCAGCGAGTCGTAAGTTCATGGAATGCCCTGCCAGTAGCAGTGGTGGACTCTCCCTCTTTATGGACATTTAAGCGGGCATTGGATAGGTATATGGAGGATAGTGGGATAGTATAGGTTAGGTGGGCTTGGATCGGCGCAACATCGAGGGCCGAAGGGCCTGTACTGCGCTGTATTGTTCTATGTTCTATGTTCTATGATTCGGAATACATTGTGATACATGATTTGGAGTGCATTGTGATATATGATTTGAGT